>NC_058053.1:1277387-2477387 GCF_020085105.1 Siniperca chuatsi
AACAGAAGTTAACTCACTGCGCTTCTCCTACAGAGCAGGTCTAGACCGAACTCTTTATAATACGGAAATATAATATAATATAATAGAAGACGTGTAATTCAATTTGAGGTCGTCTTGACATGTTTAATAATAACTCCTTCCTGTTGCTTTCCTTGACTTGTAACCGTTAGGACTCCAGAGTGACATTTAAAGACGAACTCTGTTAGTTTTGGTACTTAAACGGCTACAATTTCGGGAAAAGGTGACCAGGCAAAATACAAGGTTGTCTGTGCTGATAGAGATATAGCAGGTGTAGCGTTAATGAAAGGCTATTGTTTTACTCAACGAGCTCTTTTTTTAAGTAAGTGTTGTTTGATTCATTCACCTAATGGCGAGTTTCCCACATTGACCAATATGAATCAATTCATGTTCTACGTGATGTTCAGCTCTGCCGACATGAAAGGAAGCTTGAGTTTTTAACTGATTCTGACCTGTTTACCAGCCCCTTCCATAATACAAGAGAACGCATTGTTTAGGACTCACGTTAATGGTAGCGGACTGGATGTGTGTTATCTTAGCTTACGGTAAATGATTTACGCACACAGACACACCAAAGTATGTTGCCTAATCACTAGCACAGACAGCTAGCTAGGTTACATACATTAGAAACGAAACTTGTTAACGCTAACTAGCTTAATTACCTTGGACGACGACTTGAATGTACAACACAATCAAAAGCAAGCGTGACAGCGTCATTTCACCGGGTGCGAGGGGTCCCCGAACAGATTTGTCTCCATTGCAGTCAAAATCTGCCTGTTGTACAACTAAAACTGAATATTCAGTCTTGACCGTGATACTTCCTTAAAATGAAGATAGTCTGGGAAGTTCTTCTTCTTCTTCCTCTGTTTTGATTGGCGGTTGGCAACCAGCTTGCAGGTGCATTACCGCCACCTACCGGACTGGAGCGTGGCACAGTAGACTGGCAGACATAAATCAAACAAAAAATAAATAAAAAAACCTGAATTCTCTCTATTAACCCTGTTTCCTTCAGGTATTTAATCAGGTGACTGTAGGTTCCCTACTGCTTAGCTTTCTTTAACGCTGATGTCAGTTCCTTCCTCTCCTCCTCACAGGCCCTGCACTCCAGCAGCACATGCTGGACAGATTCAGGATGCCCGCAGTGTCCATCTACCCGTTAGGTGTCTATTTTATGGAGTGTCTTATTAAGTCCAGTATGTCCTGTCCTGAGACAGGTAATGACTGCCTCTTCCTTTCGGTTCCTGCCCAGCCTTCTTCCCAACCCAGCCTGTTTCTGGATGTTATAAAGATGTATTGTCTATGTCCCAGTGTTGTTGCTATACATTTGCATGCATTTGCCTCTTTATATTTGTTTCACCCTCAGCTTTACAAAGTGGAATTTTCATGTTTACTGTTTGTGATCGGAGTGTTTGCTGGGCCAGTGTATCACCATCTACTCCCACATGAGCAGCGACCCAAACGAAGCGAGCCGTCAGACCCTTGTTGTGCAGTCTGGATATTAAACGCTGGATTTCAAACAGAAGGTCTTGTCTGCTTGATTTCACAGATGTAATACTTGTGAGTGCTGCCCAACTATCAGATGCAACTAGTGCATTATTTGTGTTGTTTTCTTCTAACCATTGCAAAGCTATCAAAAGAGCTAGGTGCTCAGCTGTGTATACTGATCAGTGATCAGTTGTTGTTTTCCTGACAGCTCCTTCACACTGTGGTATGAACACTGCAGCTCCTGCACGTCCAGTCTCAGGGTCAATAACACCAACTTATCTGCAAAGTGCTGCTCAGTGTAAGTTTGTGCTGTCCTCCCAGCTGATCCCTGTTCAGATTTCTTCCTCAGTTGTTGCTGAGGAAAAGCTGAAGATGGGACTGGGAATGTTACATAAACCTAAACTTTCTGCTTTTATATCGCCGCTCCATCCAAAGCTTCTATAATTGTTTTTATTGTGCTCCCAACCGTCCTGCAGGAGGCCTTAGCAGGGTGAGAGCTACTGTGGCCCTGCAGATTACCCAGTGTGCCAGCATAAGTTTCACTCTTGGTGTCCATAATGACATTTCCCCCATTTCAACTTGTATGGCGGCTGCTGGAGAGGATTTAAATGCTCCACTGCATATTCTTAGTCCTTGCGCCTGCTCCACATCCAGCGTATAAAGGTGACTCTCTCCTGCCGACATATAAGCTACACATCCATGATCCACTGTAGCTCTCACCAGGGCCTGGTATACGTTCACCGATGATGCTCTGGTTGCTCCCCACCTCGTCCTGACAGGCTTCTTAAGAGAGTGTTGACCTTTTGACACTTGTCCTTTACTTCATCGATGTGCTGCCTCCAAGTCAGCTTTTCATCAAACAATACTCCTAGAAGCCGAATCACATTCACCTGCTCAAGTCTTTGGCCATATAGTTTCAAGGATATTGCTTTATGGCGTCTAGAAAAACACATCACTTGTGTCTTTGCTACGGATAACTTAAACCCCACTTATTCGCCCACTGCTCCACCACCGCAACTGCAGCCTGCCTTACCCACAAGGCCCCGTCATCCGCAAACAGCGACCTCCCTATCCCGTTCTCGACTTGATCCAAGATATCATGAATCATGATGTTAAACACTGGACTGCAAACACTGCCCCGGTTCCATTCTCAGCTCTATATACTCTTGAGTCTGTACCTACTCTTACCTCTATTGTCCTGCCAAATAGGAAGTCCAGCACCCAGTTATATTGCCTGCCACCCCCCCACCTTACTTCATTTGATGAGTAGTCCTTCCTTCCACAACATATCGTATTCTTTTTCTACATCAAAAAGGACGGCTACCACCATTTCCTTTTTTGTTTGGGCTTTCCTAATTTCTGACTCTAGGCATAAGATAGAGTCCATTGTATCGAATATAACCAGCTTGAGATGACGTGTGCTAACATGGTGCTTTATCCTGCTGGAAGTAGCCATTAGAAGATGGGTAGACTGTGGCCATAAGGGGATACACATGGTCAGCAACAATACTCAGGTAGTCGATGGCATTTAAACCATACTTAGTTGGTTTTAAGGGGCCAAATTTGTGCCAAGAAAATATTCCCCACACCATTACACCACCACCACCAGCACCACCACCAGCAGCAGCAGCAGCAGCAGCAGCAGCAGCAGCAGCATGAACCGTTGACACAAGGCAGGATGGATCCATGGATTCATGGTGTTTATATGACATTCTGACCCTACCATCTCAATGTGGCAGCAGAAATCAAGGTTCGTCAGACCAGCAACGTTTTTCCAATCTTCTATTGTCCAGTTTTGGTGAGCCTGTGTCCACTGTAGCCTCAGTTTCCTGTTCTTAGCTGACAGGAGTGGAACCTAGTGTGGTCTTCTGCTGCTGTAGCCCATCCACTTCAGTGTGCCACGGGTTTTGCGTTCAGAGATGCTCTTCTGCATAGCACTGTTGTAACGCATGGTTATTTGAGTCAATAACAATAGAAACGCTGCAGCATCTGTCATTTTTCAAACCTAATTCTTGTCTCATTTGTGGTCTGATCAGCAGTAAATTCATTAAATTCAGTGCCCCATATCACTAGTTTCACCAAAATCAGTGACTAACGTTATAAAAGTTGTGTTTTTGTAGAGTAATCCAGGAGTCAGTGAGGCCGGCCGCCTTCTCGCCTTCCTGCCACAGGCGGACTACGCACATGAGCAAAGCAGCAGATGTTCAAGCAAGTGACGTCCTGACTGAAGCCCCGCCTTGATGAGAGCACTGACAGTTTACATTTTCATGTTGACCCCAAAAGAGCGTGGTGACATGTAAATGTAAATGCAGAGACGCAAGGACGCAAACGCAGAGGGAACGCAAAAGTAGTCCTCAAATAAATTCTCAGCGTGACCTTTAGGGGGCTCCGTACTGTGGGTTACAACTTTGAAAATTAATTGTCAAACAGCTTTTCCATTTTCATTTTAATAGAGTCATAGAACACCCATACAAGTATGTGAAAATGAAAATGAATATTGTATTATTGCATTTTAATTTTAATTTTTACTCAATTAACACATACATATATGGAAAATTATAATTGCTATGGTGGAATTACATTTTCATTTTCAAGTTTACATCATTTGAATATAGTCCAGTAAAGGCTTCCATACTCAGCAGACCAAAAGCTTATTTCCTTAAATTTCCTTAAATGTTTGTGTCGATTTTTTTAAAGTTTGATTTTTACAATTAAAAGCACAATTGCAAAACAGTCTTCTGAGTGAGTCTTAATGAGAGACTGCCATTAAAACGTGTTTTCATCATGAAGTCATAGCTTTCAATAACATCTTATTTTCACTTTATTATTTTCTGTGCATTACTCATACATAAAATATAAAAAAGTGAATTCAATTCCAAAAGTGTAGAATGCAAACTTTCTGAAAAAAAACTTTCCTGCAAGCAGAATTCCACTAAGTTGTGCTGGAAAAATTATTCCATACATGCATCATTCATGAAAATGTTTTTTAGGTTAAGAAATGGTACATATAGCAGACAAACTAAAAAAGTTAACATTCAATCATCCCTGAGTTTTGATACCGATACCAAAACAATATCTTTTTAATATACCTTAGTTTGGAGAATATAAACCATTTTTTATTGAACAAAACATGCCAAGACTACAAGACTTCAATGTTAAATAAAGAACTATGCCTACAAAAAAACACAAGTTTGGTCTAAAGTTAGAAAGGTTTCCTGATTTAGATAAGGAAATATCTGTTTAAAGAATAAGTAAAGATGCCTAAAAATCTGACATTTGGCATTTGATGCCAACTTTTATACTTAATACTTAACAGTTTTCAAAACTCAGTGCTACAGACACAATTCTGTGGGTACTCACACACTGGATGACATGTTCCTTCGTCATAAAAAAATTAAAATAATTCATCACGTCCTGCCCTCATCCGGTACCAATTTATAACAGAAGTTATCTCATTGCACTTTTCCTATAGAGCAGGTCTAGACCGTACTCTTTATGTTATTATTTACAGAGACCCAACAAATCCCACCGTGAATAAGCATTTGGCGACAGTGGCAAGAAAAAACTCTGGAGGCTTGAGGTGAAGGCGGGGACCCTCTGGAGGCCTGCGGCGAAGGCGGGAACCCTCTGGAACCTGGCGGCGAAGGCGGGAACCCTCTGGAACCTGGCGGCGAAGGCGGGAACCCTCTGGAACCTGGCGGCGAAGGCGGGAACCCTCTGGAAACTGGCGGCGAAGGCGGGAACCCTCTGGAGGCCGGCGCACCAGATCAGGAGCCAGCGACGGAGCAGCAGGACAGGGAGCAACGGGATGATTGGTAGAGGAGCGGGCTGGACCAGTGGTGTCTGGGAGGCCGGAACCTGCCACTCCGGCCGAGAAGGAGGGTAAAGCTGCTGCTGTGACCCAGCCGACGGCTCAGCGGCTTGCTGCGACCCAGCAGTCGGAACCTCGCGCCGTGCTGCGATCCAACCGGAAGAGGAGGTGGTTGCGATCCACCATCGGCTAGGGATTGGTGCTGCTGCGATCCAGCCGGGAATAGAGGTGGTTGCGATCCACCATCGGCTAGGGATTGGTGCTGCTGCGATCCAGCCGGGAATTGAGGCGGTTGCGATCCAGCAGGGAGTCATGGGAGCTGCTGAGATCCAGCCGGGAAAGGAGGCGACTGCGATCCAGCAGGGAGTCATGGGAGCTGCTGAGATCCAGCCGGGAAAGGAGGCGACTGCGATCCAGCAGGGAGTCATGGGAGCTGCTGAGATCCAGCCGGGAAAGGAGGCGACTGCGATCCAGCAGGGAGTCATGGGAGCTGCTGAGATCCAGCCGGGAAAGGAGGCGACTGCGATCCAGCAGGGAGTCATGGGAGCTGCTGAGATCCAGCCGGGAAAGGAGGTGACTGCGATCCAGCAGAAAGCCTGGGAGCGAGGAGCTGCTGCAATCCAGCAGGGAGTGCTGGCTGCTGCGATCCAGCAGGGAGTGATGGCGCAGGAACTGGAACTGGGGATGGCTGTGGAGCTGGAACTGAAGGCTGGAGATTGGCCAGTAGAGGTGCAGGGGGGGACTGGCTGACGAATTAACGACTGGAGTGCCAAACTCTTTCCGGAGGTGTGTTAAGAAACTGTGAAAAGATTGGATGACGGTTTCCTGTCGAAACAACAGAGCATCTCATGCTCTCATACCCAGTTGTTCCGGAAACAATTCATGGAATGGTTAAGTAGCAAAACCACAGCAATGACTGCTATAGATCACAATAGTATTATTTTTGGTGTATTATTAGAAGACACAAAATTGAATATAATGTTTTGCTCATTTTAGCCAAATTCTTTATTCATAAGGCTAAATTTATAAATACCCCAACCATCTTCATGTGCTACTATAATGAAATTCAACTCTATACTAAGTCCCTGAAATTAATGAAATCCAAATGTGCCAAAGATCTCTATGTATTATTAGAAAACAATCTCACCTATGAAGTGTCTTAGAAAACTAATGACCAATTAGTCAATCTTAGTAAAAAAAAAATCTTAATTCTATTAATTAATTAAATGTTTTTGTTTATTGTATGTTTTACTCTGCTTAATCTATCTTCTATTGTCTTTGTGTAAATGTTTTATGTCTCTTATGTAGTGTCTGTTCATTATACATTAATGAAATTGTATAACTGTAATGAATGTTTGCCTTACAGTTTGTAAATTTGAATTTTCTACAATTAAAAAAAGGCTTCAAAGATGGCGCACTTCCTGGGGCAAGTAACCCCAGATTTGCAAAACTCTCGCACATGCACATTTGATTCAGCACAGTAGTGCTTCACTCTGTACACGCTAGCAATGGCAGACCCGTAGTTTTCTCTGGGCCCCTGCCAAACCGGACCAGTGATGACATGTTTAGCTGCCTGTCTTCATTCCGCCGCTGGCTGTCGAGGTGGTGTGCAAACGATGTGGGCTTTGTAGATAATTGGCAGAGTTTTTGGGGAAGACCTGGTCTGATTAGGAGAGACGGCATTCATCCCACTTTGGATGGAGCAGCTCTCATATGTAGAAATGAATGCACTCCGCCCAGTCATATTAATACTCACATTCCTCGAGGCACCGGCCGAGGAGGTGGAGTTGCAGCTATCTAGCACAGCCACAGAGCACCAAATACACAATAATGGTGAGGCGAGCACAAAAGCTGTTTTTCCACAATAATGTGAATACGCCATCAGACTTCGAATGTTGAGCAAATTCACTGTGTAACAGCACGTAACTCTCTCAGTTAACACAAATTGTTGGTTGTTTTACATTTCTGTTTGTGAACCGATTGAACAAATGAGACAACGCGTTAATAGGTGAGCTTTAGAGGTGTTGATAGGTTTTGAATGTTGGACAGAGGAAACTAGTTGTTCCTTTTTCTGGCTGTAATGGCCTAAAAATTTTACTGAAAAGTCTTGTTTGTTTGTTTTAACCCCAATTAGGAAAATGTGTCACATCAAGTTAAATTATTAGTCTTAAAAAACACTGTTGAATCTCTTCAAAATATTGAGAACATGCAAAAAATGGTAAATGGACTGCATCTATTTAGCACTTTTCTAGTCTACCGACCGCTCAAAGAGTTTCAGAACCAAGCAGCAACCTCTAGGGCTGAAAAATGAAGCCAACACGAAGTGCCGAAAACTGCAGTTCATCGAATGGCCACTTGAGGCTGGTTCCAAAAGGGAATCAATCCCCATAGAGCCCCATGTTAAAATGCCCAACTTCACAGCAGAAATAAACATGTTTACAGCCTGGTACAAAAAACTTAATTTCCCCCTTCATGACAACTGTGAGGGAGGTGAATTTTTTTATAACTCACCCGTTTCAATATTATATTAAGGCTTAAAGTTATGCATAACTAAGGGCGTGGCCGCTTTGAGTGACAGGTGGGGGATGCTGGTGCCATCACCGCTAACGATCTGCTGTCTGCTAGCGGCCCAAGACTTTTTCATAAAAACATCTGAAGAATAATATGGCTTGCTGTGTGGTTAATTTTACCAACAGGCCGTCCAAGATGCCCAGCTGTGCTAACGATGCTAACTTAACGGGAGCGTATGTTAGCCACAGTTTTTAAACCGGCATGCACCAAAGTAAAAACGTAATAGGGAAGTGTTAGAATTTAGGGTGATAATACTTTTGAACAAATGGCATCTGTGTGAGGTTGGAAAATAAAGGTCCACCTCGTTAGTTAGCTAACAACTTAACGTTAAACTTACCATACGGGCAATGTAACGTTAACGTAACGTTAATGCTAGACTTATCTAGGTACTGTAACTGTGGTCAGGGAGGGGAGCTGCTGCGGACACGGATTAGAATAAGTGGCTGCACCTGTGCCTGAGGAGGACTGGAGGGGCGGACTACTAAGTGTTGAAAAGGAGAGAGTTGAGGTGGGTATGCTGTTCTGGGGAGCGGCACTTGGTGGGGAAGGCCGAGCCTAGCAGAGCACTCGTTGGTTGGGGCGGGTGCCGTTCGCATGCTGGTTAGGGCTGCTGGCAGTGAAGAGTGACACTGCACTGTCCAGTGACACTGCCAACTGTAAGCAGTTGAAAGGTGGTCTTTAAGGCAATTAGCTCCTGTACTTAAAAACATATAATTTCCTCTAGGTGTAAAATTAACTCCATCTTTCAAAAATAGCCCAGGACTGTCATGTCTACTGTGAGGGTGCTCAATCATAACACCATTTAAGCTACGAACAAACATAGCTATAACACTGTTGACACATTTCCTCGCCTTGTTGAGCTTCACCGGATTGGCACCAGCCTTCCACTGGCACCTTTTTGGTCTTCATGCCAGGGTGCTGGAGGTGAAGCTGGTGCAGGTCCTCCGTCATGTTGATGCTTGATGCTGCTGACCTCCCCCATGTTGTTGCCGCCACAGTGGATGATGAGGACATCTGCATCTTCCTCGCAGGGACTGGGAAAAGATGGTGAGAAGGCCTTTCCACCCCAGCCAAAGCAACAGACACGGACGTCCAGCACGCTGAGGTAGCTTCCCAAGGTCTCTGCAGCTCTCTCACCAATGACCCACACTGTGATTATGGGAGGAAAATAAATTAGTGCAATAAATGCTTCAGGTAAAGAAAATATAAAGTTAACTAAAGGGTGACTCAGTTTTTTCATCTTTACAATACTATTATGTCACATTTGTAGGAGAAAATGGAACAAGGGAGCAACACTTCAAAATATAGCACAGTCTTTAACATTAAAATCAGCGGTCTAAAGTCAAGTAGCCAAGACTGGTACTTACAGTTTATGCTGTGTGAAGCAGGCGTGGAGGCATCACAGGTGGCCATGACCTCAACAAAGACTAAAAGAAATAAAACATCTTGTAACTAATATAAAAGTGCCTTTCTTTCTCAACAATCATATCTTGCACAGCGGTGTCGGAAAATCTAGTGTTGCAAATTACCATAATTATGTATTTAAAAAACGTTAAGGCATTTTAAATCTTGTGTAGTATAATCTCAATAACAGATAAATCATTATTTCAAGTTTTGTTGTATAGTTGCACGTTAACTTAACGTTTACCTCAAGAGTAAGGTGGGACGACGCCTGGGTACTTGTCAACCGCATACCACAGGATAGCATATAGCCTAGCTTCTGAGCCTAGCTTCTTAGCAACTTCGAGCTAGGTGGGCGTGTTTCAGCAACCCGGCACCTCAGCTCCACCCACGCTCCACCTCTTTGCCCATTATTTTTTGGCGGTTAGGGGTTCAGTGTCTTGCTCAAGGACACTTCATCACTCTCTGGAAGAGCCAGGGATCGAACCAGGAAAAAAATAACACTTACTTCAGGATTATTGAGATTTTCACTGCAAACAGGATACAGAAAGTACTTGAAGGATTGTGTTACTTTCTTGGAAATTAACAAATCCATTCAGAAAAAAGAAAAAGAACAACATGATAGAACACAGAAAAAAAGTGAAGACCCCAGTTTGACAGCAGAGGGCGACATTTATGAAAAGTAGAATCTACTGAGGGCGTTCAACTGTTTCCTGAGATCAGTTTACATTCCTCTCCTCTTTATTACATACAGTGTGGACAGTATTAACACTGTTAATGTTACAGTCATGCTGCAGTGGAACAAATGTCCTCTGTGCTTTATGTTATTACTGTGCAGTTACACATAGTAAATTTATTTGTGCCAATATGGACCTTGAACTTCTGAGCTGCGCATATCCATATAATTATTATTATTATATATAATAATATTAATAGTAACAATTATTATTATATAGATATTATTATCCTATTATATACCCATTGGGTCTAGTTCAGTTTACTGGTTCATAGAGATTCAAACTAAACCATCTTGAACTTTATGGTAATGCTTGTTCTCTTCATTCTGAGACCAAGAAAGTCCAGGAACAAATTGTATATAATTTCAAAGACTCTCGGGTACCGCTCAGCAAGGTGATAAGAGAAAAACAAAAGCTCTTCAAAGATCAGCGGAAGCTGTATGGGAGCTGAAGGGTGCCCCGCATGTTTAGAAGTTAGGATGTGTCCTGGAGAGACTGTGTCTCATAAGTGAGACACTTTTTATTAAGGCTAAAACCTGAAGCTTAAAGGTGAAACCAGCTCCATGGTCACATTTAATAAAGCAAACACAACATTCACCTGACTGATGCCTACTTTGACTCTTACTGAGCACTCTGCTCTCAGATTCTGTCTGTTCACTGTCCCATAATGCATGTAGATCATCATCTCACATCTTCCCACCAGTGGACAACTACCTACTGTAGGAAGACTGATACAACCTGTCCACCTAGTTTTATATTTCCATTCATGTCCTTCAGTAAGTATGCCTGGCATTCTTGTGCTTTTCATTTCACTTTCATCATGACTTACAGGAAATGGCAGGAGATGCAGAATGCCCGGCAGTGCAGTACAGAGTGTTGTCATGCCTTCAGTGGCAGAGAAGTCTGCTGCTCATTCTTGAGAAACTGTAAAACACAGGAAATGAGTGAACACTGTCTGTCCTCTACTATGTGTGGAGAAGTGACTCACTGCTTACAAAGTGTATATAAAATAACATTCTTCATAACTGTGCATGCCATGTGCCTCCCTATGACATGGAAACTGATGGGACCACGTAAAAACAACTTCCAAATGTAATTTCATTAAAGGGTCAGTACTTACCCTTTGTGGTATAGCGGTATCTAGTCATGCAAATACCGTTGTTTTGGTTTTACTTGTCCAGGTTTTGAGATATCTATCGGAGATTTCTGGCTCCACCACAATACGATAGGCCTTTTATTAGCTATTAGTAACACCTGTGCTTTCCTACTGTGACAAGCCAAAATGTCTGCGGTGGAAAAGATCTATGGAGGTGCGTGGAATTGAGTTTGTGGTGCTTACAGCAGTAAAAACACAGCAATGTGTCTTTTTGCATTTCTCAAATTTTCATAAGAGCTATTTCTTTGGTACGAAGTAATTCCAATGAAAACTTTTCACAGTGAGGTCTGTGGATTGTCCATCGAAATGGACACTCCTATTCTGGACAGAAAGACAGGAAGCTGTGGATGCAACACAAACAAAATTCAATTCACCTCTATTGTATTGGTGTGGAGGCAGAAATCTCAGAGACAGATATTTTAAAACCTGGACGAGTATCTATCTTGTATCTGCCTGGCTGGATACCACCAGAGGAAAATAAAAAGTGGAAAATTAGCATTCATTTGGAGTTGGAGTCTGGTCACATGATGAATGTAAGTCCAACATTCACTCTCCTTTAGGCTCTTTGGTCTCCACCAACTCCTGAGAAAAATATCCGGCTCTTCAGCTGCTAAATGCTCCACTATGTTCACCAGCTGGTCTCCACCTTTGTCTGGCTGCTGTCTGCTGGGCAGGTAGTGTACGGTGGGTTTAGCAGAGTTTTCTTGCTGAAAACAGCTGCTGCTGCTGGGAACGAGAGTGATGAGAACGGTGAGACTGAACCAAAACAGTTGTTGCGGGCTGTAAAACCAAAACATTTTGATTTAGTTTTTAAGTTAGAAATGTGATGAGAACAGGAAACAGAAATCTGACTAAATGTTTCATTTTTTGCTAAAATTGAACTGAGACAAAAATACATGAAAACTTCTGTTCTGTCCAATCTTCACTTTGATGAATAGAAGAATAAAAATGCGTTCAGTCCCAGTCGTCCTTACTTGTGTATACGGTTTATTTGAACACAAATCTGACAGCAGGGACGCGTTTACAGAGAGCATACATGGGCACAGTCTCCACCAAAAACCTAAGGTATCTTACTTGTCTTCGGCTTCTATGTCCTAAAGTCGTTATACAACACGTCATATGAGATATAATAAACCGGTCAGACACTGTCTCCATTTTACAGGATAGGACCAGTTTGTACACGAGATAGAGGGAACAACACGTCTTTAATGTTTTTCTAATCCTGCCTACCACACACACAGATGGCCACAGGTGAAGGCCCCTGAGGCTCCTCGTGTTACTTAATAAGGCAGAAACCATTCATATTTTCAGATACAATGTCAATTTTTCTACCACACAAGGTAACAATGCAAGTCATATCTTTTCCACACATGTGCAATTAACCGCATGTCTGAAATGAGGATGCTTGTTTTTTTTACATGGCAAAAGACACACTTTGGACTCGGTCAAGACCAAAGACCAGTAGCTGAGACAAGTCTGCGTAGAAACACCCACCAGACCGTGACAAGTCCAAGATGACAGAAAAAAGCCCGCCTCGAGACCAGACACGAGCACTACAGCCCTGACTTTGGGTAAGCCGACTCTTTAACCCAGATACTTAAACCCTAGGATCCGCGTGTGAACAGTCTGGAGCTCAGCATGTGTGTGTATGAGGATCCACACGCAGTAAAGTCACTCATTTTGACGCCAACGTTTGGTATTAGAGGTGATTTAATTCATTTTTAGGATTGTCCATTAACATGGGTACAGTAGATACAATGGTTGATGGATGTGAGACCAGAAACATACACTGACAACACCACTGCTTTGTGCACACACACACCAGTACACTGTGGCACAATATGCTTATATACAAGTTCAACAAACGTTGCAACAGACAGTGATGGGCAAGATGTTGAGGCAATGCAGGTTGGAAATGCTGCAACAAGGAAAAGGTCAAACTGGATCACGCTTGAGGAAACGTAATTGTTAAATTGAATAATTGAATTGTCCAAAAGTATAATCAATTGTGCACTCTGTGGTCTTGGAAAACTTTATATTACCTTGAATTGCCGTGACTTCATATTTGTCCCCATTACATTCTACATGCTGAGTTTGATTTGTTCCCATTTTGCGTATTTCCTGATGTTTGCTGCCTCAAAATATCACCCAGACATCCCAGCCCTGCAGATTCAGGAAAAGGCAATTCGTATTTGTTGTTACAAAGCAGATGACGATGAAAGTTGTTTAATAAACTGTACAAGGACAACCCTCTCCCTGCTATATTTGTTCACAAAATCAGTTTGCTAAGCTTCTTTCTGTCTTTGCTGAATGTGAAGTCACAGAATAAGTGATCTTGATAAACAAAACACAAAAACCAAGCATGAAAGATGAACAGAGGTGGAAATAATATAGACAAATATGAGATACAAATAATTATATGTCTTGATACAAATAAAACTAATATGGCTCCAAGATTCTATAAGAATCATAAATGGTAGAATAAAAATGCCTTCAAATGCTCGTGTTAAAATGAATGCAAGCTTCTCTCAGAGACACATACATAGACAGTGACTACTAATACGTTTTAACTGGGTATAAAATCTTATTGAATTTCTTTGCTGGGGCGCCCAGGTTCGATTCCAGCCCGCAGCCCTGCTGCGTGTCATGCCCTCTCTCCCACACTTCCTGTCTCAAATCAGCTGTTCCTATCTAATAAGGGCAAAAAAGTATTTAAAAAAAAAATATTTCTTTGACAATTAGATGAGAAACTGAAAAACCAAAGGACAGAAATAAATTCCTAACTCCTTCCTTTCTTTTGTTTTTGACACAGAAACAACACAGAACTACTTCAGTATGAAACTGGATAGAAAATGTTCCATTTGATGGGGAGCATCTTTTTTGGATGGATTATTGGACAGTCTCGCAGAGCGGTGCACAGAGAACAACCTACTGCTCAACGTCAGCAAAACCAAGGAGCTGATCCTTGATTCTAGGAAAAAGGCGGCAAAGACACACACTCCTGTCTACATCAGTGGAGCTGAGGTGGAGCAGGTGAACAGATTTAGGTTCCTGGGAAGGAAACTTAAGAAGGTAAAATTCCTGTGCCAAGTTCTTATTTACAGAGGAGCAACAGAAAGCATCCTGACTGGCATGGGATGTGCACAGGCTTAAAACCGCTCAGAACATCCCTGGTACCTACCTACCGAGCATCAGATATCTGTGAGGTGAGCCTAAAGGATACTAAAAGACTTTTTTTTTTTTTTAAAGTGGATTTCTCTGTTCCAGTTCTTCTAAATCAACACAGAGAGCAACATTCAGCAAAATGTTAAACAACAGAGACATGTTGGAAAAAGTGATATTTACAATTGTAAATATCACTTACCCTTAATTGGCAATGACCTAACAGGTGTTTCATTTATTTTGTCCACCCTTTACATCAATGTGGGTAGGCCAAATAACAAACACCCGTCAGTAACACAATACAATGAGAAGGGCACTCGGAGAGCGCAGACCTCCGCCAAGGCCAATAGTCCAGTTTTCTATTATATGCAAATCTGCAAGCAAAACCACTATATATGTCTGGATATATTTCCAAAACTACTAGAATTATAGTATGTCAAAATTCAGTATGATTGCGCCTAGCTGAAGCCTCATCGTCTCACATCCCTGATTGCGTATTTTTTCCATAGCGGCTGCGTTTGTTTCTCCAGCTGTTTGAAGTGGCCGTTATGTTTTGGTGTATGTTTAGTTAGTCACACCATTCACTTTCATTACGACGGGTTTGCGCATGCGTGATGAATTCAGTTCATTTTGCCATAGACAAATTGTGTTACAACTGACCTATCTTGCAATATTAACAAAAGTGAAAAATAAATTGTGTATCTGCCCCGTGATTTGGATCCGCTCGAAAATTGAATGGGTTCTTCCTTGGCCTATGCCACGGTAAGTCCGTAATCCTGCTGACAGACGGACAAACAAACGGCACCGAAAACATTAGCTCCTTGGCGGAGGTAATTAAACAGCCCCACAAACTACATCCTCAGCACGATCATACAGTTGAATCAACACCTCTCAAACAGTTTCAACAAAAACAAACAGTATAACCTTCATGAAGGTAGGCTTTACTGCAGAACTGTTGCATTAGATTACGTTAGTTTTCGCTAGGTGTACCCAATAAACCGGCGAGTGTATGTGCTCCTGTTTCCAACTAACGTCATTATGTTTTGAGAAAAGTCACTGCACTCTTCTGTAGGTGCAAAACAGACAATAGATTGACTCCAGTCAAAGCTTCCCACTTCTCTGCAAATACAACAGTGCTTTGAGAACAGTCACATCCACTGTTGGTGTCAATCGTACGCTCTGAAGTCACTCTATTTGACTTCATCTGCTTATGTTTATTTTATTTTATGTAAGCTACTTATGTTAACTCATTAAAGCAATGCAACAGTAAAAGAGATAAAAATCATGATTTGACTCTTAAAAGCATTATTAAAGCGAAATGGCACACAGATACACTCTAATCCTCTCCGCCACATTCAATCAGATCAGGGTTAAGACAGTGGCTGTTGGAGAGAAGGTGGAGAAGGGAATTCACAACAGACTGAAATCAGCACGATACAGTCCTTCCTGGTAGGTCTTCAAAAGCATCTGTGTCAACAGTGACGACCACAGCGTTCCTCCTTGGAAGTTGGAAACACAGTGATAGCACAGCAGATCAGTTTTGTTCCTTATGTGAGTTTGTCACTCATCATTTTGTGTTTTCTAGCAGTCGTTTTTCCACACTGTTTATATCAGTTTCACAGTGACAGCTGGAGAAAAGGCACGCTGCACATTTTCCACAGACCTTTCTTCCTTACTATCACCCTCGCTTCAACACATCTTTTTGCATGCATGCCTTCAAACACACATGTCTACAATTCCTTCGTCTGCGGTCAGAAGTTGACTTTTGAGCCCTGGAGCCATGTCCCGCATCTTCACCTGCTCCATGTCAAAGGGGCCCTGCCAGGAGTCTTCGGCCCCCGTGGAGGATTGATTGCTGTTGGGCTGCCGCAGGCTGGAGCTGCCCCCTGTGGAGTAAACTCCTGAGTCTCCGCTGCCGCTGCTGTCCTGACGGCTGTGTCTGCCGCTGGAAACATCAAGGGGAAGGTACATTTATTAATTCCCTTGCTGACAACAAATAAACATTACACCACACATTATTATATGTGGCCACTGTGGAGTGAAACACTGGCTGAATCATTAAAAGCCATATAAATATCATTTATAAATATACATTCTTATTAAATGCACTTGTAAACATGAACGTAACACATAAGCTGATGTAGCATCAGAGATTAAATCGACCTGCTGACTGGCTCCAGGTCTGATGGGGGCGCTGGCAGGGCCTCAGGGGGAGGGTTGTGGACTTCCAGGACCGGTGGCTCTGGGCAGACGGTCACCTTATCACACAACAGCTCTGATTCAGAATCTGGGGTGATGAGGCGAGGAATGTCAGACCCAGGAGAGTCCCAAAGGTACTGGAGGGAGGATCAGGGGGAGGGGGAGGAAGAGGAGAGAAGAGATCTTGACCTTCTGGTGGAACTGAATATATAAACCTTAGTGAGATAAATTCAAAAAATTTTAATGCTGAATTACAAATGATTTGAGAGAGAGAGAGAGAGAGAGAGATAGATAGATAGATAGATAGATAGATAGATAGATAGATAGATAGATAGATAGATAGATAGATAGATAGATAGATAGATAGATAGATAGATAGATAGATAGATAGATAGATAGATAGATAGATAGATAGATAGATAGATAGATAGATAGATAGATAGATAGATAGATAGATAGATAGATAGATAGATAGATAGATAGATAGATAGATAGATAGATAGATAGATAGATAGATAGATAGATAGATAGATAGATAGATAGATAGATATGTGCTCCATTTAACTGAATTAGCCAAATTTATGACAATAAAACCCAGGTTATTAAATGTAGATTTGCCTGCTGTGTGCACACACAGCCAAGGCTGTAATATGTAAAGTGTGTGATGTCTGTGGTGTGCTGTGGCTGCATACCTCCTTCAAGTATTGAGGCACCTGGGTGGAGGGGTACCAGGTTGCCTTGATGGTCTTGTAGCACCAAAATAAGCAGTAGATTGAGAGCAGCATGACCAGGAAGCAGATCACCAGAGAGCCAAGGAAGTACACAAAGATCTTCCACCATGGAGTAGCACCTGTTAAAGTGTGTAAACACACAGAGAGACACACGTAGATAGATTAGATCATATCTGAGCATAGTTGCATGTTGTATCTGTTATCACTTACATACACTCACACAGGCATATACAAACATGGAGACATGAATGTGTGGCTTCTAAGTGTTAGAGGTTACAGATGCCCCTATAGTGTTCCAATCCAAAACAGTTTCATCAATTTCTTAGTGAGGATGAAACAAATGTTAGTTCTGTTTTGGCGAATCAGTACACAGACCTCATGGGGTCCATACACAAGCTTCTGCAGCCAGCTCAGTGGCGAGCCTAATCGCGTGGAGCTATTTAGATTTTAACTATACCAGTTAAGGCCTGGTCACTAGGGCTGTCAACTTTAGTCGTTTAGTCGACTAATCGGTCGATGCCGTTTTGGTCGACTGACATTCTCATTGGTCGACCAGTTGCAATTTTTTTTTATTTATTTATTTTTTTTACCAATAAAGACATTTTCATTGATTTACTCCTTGATATTTATTCCTTTATTAGCAGTTATATATTACTGTATTCTAAATATAATTAGCCTATGTTTTATACCAAACTTTAAATGCTTTAATTTAGGCTATTTTATAACGGCGCCACAGTTTAGCGCACCACATGAGCACTCGGGAACCGCACCTGTGGCTGGCTGCACTGCTGCTTCGCGCTCAGTAAGGAATATAGGTAGTTTTGCTGTATTCATTCAGTTAGAACGCTACTTGTTTTGGGCTTTAGTCGAAAAAATGTCCAAGAAATCTAAATCTTTTGTTTGGCTGCATTTTACAAAAAAAAGACGACAAGACTGTGGAGTGCAAGCTATGCGGCCTAAAGCTAACTTACCGTAGCTCAACGACCAATATGACCAATCACCTAAAAGCGGTTAGCGAGATATAAATGTGTCAGACAGCTTTGGACATGACAACAGAGCAGTGGAATATGGCTGAAGACTTCACAGACGTTCTTAAGCCCTTTATTACACTGACCGAGCTGTTGTCGGAGGAGGCTAACACATCCCTGTCAGCGGCCTTCCCAATGCTTGAGAATCTAAAAAAATGTCATCTTGCCATCACAGATAACGATAGTCCAACAAAGAAGTTGAAACTTAAGCTTGTGCAGGAAATAGATAGTCGATGGAAACTCAAAGACCGAGTTGTGATGACAAGCAGCCTGTACATTTTAACTGCAGTACTGGCCCGGCGCTTCAAACAGCTACCTTTTCTTAATGATGAGAAACGGGATGAGGCCTATTCTGAAGTCGTAAAACTAGCACAAAGGCTAAGCCTCTCGGGGGACAGCGCAGAGCAGACAGGGGATGATGAGGACCCGTTGGCAAAAAAACAGAAAACGGCAAAAGAGAAGGAGATAGCGATGCTTCTTTGTGGACATGGTGCAGAGGATGATCCTGATGAGCCAAGCGCACAAAGATCCTCTTGCGACGAAATGAAAGATTATCTTCAGGACAGAAGTAAAGACGCGTTTGAAAATAGCCTAAATAATAACGAAAATAAATCTATAGGCCTTCCTACTTTACAGCCTATTATTATTAGTGTTTTTTAGGCTATTTTGGGTTTGTGTTTGTTTTAAAACGCCTAGATCGGTTGGACAAAAGTTAACCCATAGCTTTGAAAGTAAAGAAGAATATACAGCCTGTATAATCGAGAGCTTTTGTTAGGATTTTTCATTATTTGGCAGTTTTAGCAGTTATATTTTTTGTAGCGTGTGGTGTGGTCAGGTGCACGATTGTGACGGGCACTATAGACCTAGGACAGAACTCCTCACTTTGCAGTTTAAAAAATAACCTAATTTTCAAAGAATTGTATTATTATTATAGTTTTATGTATTATTGATGTTTTTCGTTGTTGTTTTATAAATGCTCTATTATAATTGTTTAATAAATGTTCAATCAAAAAAGACATTGCGTCTTTTTTTTTTTTTGTCGACTGATCGTTGTGCAGGACAGGACTTTGGTCAACTAAGCATTTCTTTGGTTGACTACAGCCCTACTGGTCACACCAGAAAGTGGTACAGCAAAATTAATCTGCATGTCTTTGCGAAATATTTGGTTTTACACATTTTGCAGTTGTCAGTCTCACGCACGTCTGAGGGAATAGATATGCCTCTATTTTAAACAATGCAGCTGTCTATATAGGCCACGTAACAGATCACGATTCACTCGCGCTATATGTGCATAACCACAACATGCTTCAAGTCTATTTTCTTCCATTCCAGGCAGTGATAGACATTGTGCAATAGGGCTAGTGTCTGCTGAAGCTGGCAAGTCAACCTCTAACCGCTAGTCAGTCACAATAGCTCCCCGAGCTTCTCTCTATTTTCTCTCCACTGTTCTGCTTACTCTCTTTTTTTGCCTTCTATTACAGAGTTTCACAACTTCAAAAAAGGCGTTCGGTGATGCTGAACTCTTAAGCACACAGCTGTAAACATGGAGAAATGAAAGAGGAGTGATGTTTGATTTCAGTGAACCTGTGACAATTTGGCCATTTGATAACCCTCAAGTCAGGAGCATTATACCAAATCAATCCCCTCTGCAGACATCTGCCTGCTGCTAACCACACACACTCACCCTCTTTCTACTCAGTGGGAAGGAAGACAGAGCCCACCTACACTGCCTAGTGACCATAAATGGGTCCAGCTTCACTTTCATTCACAGTGAAGTTGTGATCCATGGCACTTTATATTATAATATTACTATATATTCTAATATTAAAGAGTACGGTCTAGACCTGCTCTATAGGAAAAGTGCAATGAGATAACTTCTGTTATGAACTGGCGCTTTACCTTCACCTCTGTAAGCTACGAATGTTCAGGGTCCAACGTGTAGTCTGTCATGTCACAGGCAGAATTTATGACTATGATCACCTAATCTGACACACGGACCATCTTGAAAGACTCAGCGTAAGGGCCTTTGTATTGGTGAAGGTTGGGGCCACTCCTGCTTTGCATGCCTCAGTCATTCTAACATTAATAGGGGGTTTTCTAATATCTATATGTATAACAATACGTACGCAAAATTACATAAAAAAAATAAATAAAATCAAACTGACCCTAACCTATTCTTCAGATTCTTGAGGGATTGTTACCCCTTTCAGTCAAATGTAAATGTGTCAATTTAAAATGTGTTACCTTCTGTCTGCAGGCAGTGGGGTGAGGTGAAGCTGCTGCTCTTGTTGTAGAAGTCATAGCGTGACTGGATGCTCACACAGTACCAAGTCCAGGCCTTCAGGTTTGGCAAAGTCACCACGTTGGCACTGCTACTCAACGTCTGGGGTCTTAAGGCCTGAAGGACACATGTGAGAGGTGAAAACTTCAGGGAGGCTACTTCATTTCATTTATTTATGAGCCAACACAGTTAAACCCATCTGTGATCTGGAAATTAAATATTGACGGAATTCTAAAGAATTCTTTCAGCACATCATTATTCATAAATATTTCATTAATGAAGTCATTGCACTAACTGATGTCTTGACAACTGATGATCTTTTCTACGAGGTGGAGCGTGGGTGGAGCCGAGGCGGGCCGAGTGAAGCCTGGTTGCTGAAACCAGACGCCTGTGACGGCACCCGCCGCTCACTCAAGGCCACGTCATTAATTCTGAATAACTTTAAGCCTTAATATAATTGAAACGGGTGAGTTGTATAAAAATTAGCTATAGAGACCAAAACCGTTTTGTGTACCAGGCTGTAAACATGGTTATTTCTGCTGTGAAGTTGGGCATTTTAACATAAGGGCTTAGGGAGCCAGCCGCAAGTTGCCATTTGAGGAACTGCAGTTTTTGGCACTTCCACATTGGCTTCATTTTTCAGCCCCGGAGGTTGCCGCTTGGTCCCAACACAAACTGAATTCATGTCTACTCATTTGTCCATTAGAGGCACTTTGTAGCTGTGGTGCATTAGTGTGACCACAAATGTCGGGATAGACAGACCTTTTGACATTATGTGCACTCCCTCAATATTCTGAATAGTTTGCTGAGATTACTGCTTTGGGCTTTGAAGTACATAAACAACTTTATTTTTGAGACAATCAAATGTCGACTATGCAGACGAAGCAAGATGCACAGAGTATGTAAACACGACTTTGGTTTTCCCTCGATCCTCATTCAAATATCTGTGTCTGTAAAGCCAATGACAGCCTACACAGACCTTAAAGCAAATACAATTGACAAACAGACGTGGCTCAAAGGTCTGCAGTCAAAGACACAAGCTGCTGCCTGCAGTGGTAAATATTTACAGTACATCCTAGGTTTTTATCAGATACTGCTTTTTATTTTACAAAAATGGTATATATTGTATTTGTTTGATTGTACATTAATTTGATCTAAATGTCCTTGTGGGTTTTGTCTGTCTTCTTTGGCAACTTCACAAGACTAGGATCTGTGATGTTTTGTATCTATATATCTAAATCCCTCTCTTTTCTCTTCCTGTAAAACAACAAAATATTTTTGATCACTCATTCTGCCCTTGGGGACAAATACATAAATGTATCCAATCAAATGTGATTTGGGGTGACCAGCTAACTCCTCATTAGCTTGTGGCACGATAGCTGCTAGCTAGCAGAGCTATATGGAAAGTTCATGTATAATAAGAAGTTTATATTTAGCATTGTACTTATTTGTACAATTGTATTATTCTACATCACCTTTTTCTCTCTTTTGTTCCCTGTGTATTTCTACTGTGAATATAATTTTTTATTTTAAGTAGTATTTAGTGTTTAATGTATAATGCATATATTCATTTTATAAAATGCCCAGTATAATTATGCAATTATGTAAAAATGTTCACGACTGTAGAATGTAAAAAAAGCTACATGGCATGAGGGCATACTGTGTTGACTTGACCCTATGCAAAAACAAAAAGGAGCAGGATAAGAGCAGATGAAGTCTTCATCTGAGAAACTTGTATAATGTATATCAATCTCTCTGCAGCACATGCAATTTTAAAGAACATGTACATGTGATGATGCTTATTTTCCAGGCTGCTTATAATTACTGTTTATTTTTTAATCCTTTGTGTTTGTTGTGGCCTTCATCCAAATTATCTGACATACTCATCAGCTCTGCGTCAGCTCTGGGTTATTTTAAGACATAACTCGTCAAACCAGTTTTAAGATAAGACGTGCCAGTTGCTTTATGTAAAAGCAGCTGGCAGGAAATCATGGCACCAGACAAGAACTCATGTACTCTCTCATGTGAGATTCAGCCGCCTTGTAGCACAGACAGGAAAGGGCAAAAGTCAAAACCAATAAACCAACATTCCGCTGAACATGAATAACAGAAACACAGAAACCAGGTGCTCTGCTAACAGGGCTGACTGTGAGTGCATATCTTGATTATGTGGCTGCTGCAGTCTCTGGGGTTTTACCAGGTGTCTTTAGGGACTGAAGAGAAAATGGGAAGTGTGAACAGGAGAAACTGTTGGGTATTTTCTCCTACTATAAAACGTCTGTGAGGATCTGTCTCACTGTTTTTAAATGAAATATCTGTATAGAGGTATCACGAAAAGCTTCTAATACGAACAGCAACAAGGGAATTTATGTTAATGAGAGCTGCTATAAAAAGACTGTTTAAGCACACAAGTATAAAAGTTAGTTCACAGTAATATCGTAATCATAGGCTTAGTGTTTGTATGAGTTCCAGGGTGCTTTCGCTACCTGTGCGTCTACAGAGCGTTCCCAGTATAGGATGTGGTAGTACAGCTTGGGAAGAAGGTTCTTCATGGAGCTGTTGGTGGTGGTCAGAGGGTCTGAGATGAAAACGTCTAGGTCACTTCCAGCAGGAGAAAGGTCCACTTTGGTTGGAGGACCCACAGCAGCTAGCAGGAGAGAGACAAGACATGAGATCCAGGAATGGATAGATATGGGGTGGTTTTGGAGCTAATATGCTGTTTGTGTTCTTTCCTTTTTTAAAAGCCTCAACAGCACAATCCAAGTATTTAATAGTTAAAAAAAGATTCAAATAAAATGTAATTATGACAAATTGAAAACACAGAAATGTAGTTTCACAATATCATCACATTATCAAACTAGAACTGAAACAAATATTTGATTATTTTATTAGTCAATCCCCAGAAAATTAGTTGGCAACTATTTTCTGATAATTGATTCATCATTTGAGTCACTGACAAACATTTGTTGGATCCAGTTTCTTAATAGTTTAAATTTCTTTGGGTTTTGGACCGTTGGTTAGACGTAACAAGATATTTAAGTACGTGAAGTTGTGATTTATAGACATTTTATAGACACTATGGTAATATGGAATTTGTGTTTGTCTCATGTATTAATTTGAGGAACACTACAGTCTCATCGCTCCACACAGATCTGATGTTTTCGTCTGCTGCTAGTTTGAGTCTCTCCAGTGGAGCAGAAGCTTCAGTGGATGTTTAAGTCACATGTTTCATACACGTCATGATTTACTCGCTACGCCTGTTTCCAGTGTATTTTGTCGCATTTTGCTTTTATGGATAAACCAACTTTTCCATCTCAGCCAAGCGTAACAAAATGCTTGCGATATTTTGAGATTTTTTTGAATTCCAGTGTTTAGACTATGCACAAATTGAAAATGCGATGAAAAGCAGGTGGATGGAAACCCTGCATAGTGCACATGAATAAATTATATATATTTAGAATGAATTTTGAGAACCATGAACAAATCAATGTTTCTCTATAGCAGTGAGCTGTGAGCAGTGTGAAGTTTAAGCTGCTCTTCCAGCCATGTCTGCCTGTGTGATTTTCTAAGCTTGGTGAAGCTGTGTTCACTCATGTTAGAGATGTTTACTTATTCTTCTTGCATGACCTTCAACTGCAAGTGCGACTTTATACTGTGGTTTTGATAGTTCAGAGCTGCACTACTCAAAACACACACACAAAGGTAACCTTTCCTTGCAATGTTGCTCACAGTTGTGTCAACATCACTTTGTGGTTGTACACTCTTTAGTTTGTGGTTCACCACCTGAGATCACATGCTGCCATAGGCTCACGTATAAAATGTCTTTCCTGTAAACTTTAAGTATCTGCCTTTCCTCCACCCGTCTTCATCATCCTTCTCTCTCACCATCTTTATCAGGGCAGAATTCTTTCTGCACCCAGTCAGAATGATGCCCGTTCATGTTGGCTCGTACACGAAGCACGAAGATGCCCAGGTAGTGCAGGCTGAACGCTGAAAGGTCACATGACCTGTGTGACGTCTTCTCACACGCCACGTGCCAGCTCGGACTCTTCTTCGTGAACTTCAGCTTGTACTTCCTGGGGGTTCAAGAAAAAAAGACAATGTAAAGCATTAATCACGGTAACTGAAAATACTGATTGTCTTGAAGGAGACGTAAAAAACATAAGGAAATATAAGGTAGTTTAAGAAATCTGAAATTTCTTGAATCTCATTGTATTCACCATCCACAAACTGTTTGAGTTAGCCTGGAATGCTAACTCATCATTACTTGGTAAAAACTGGTCTAAATCTGTATTTGTAGAAGTTTTGGTACATTTTCAGTCTCAAACATTGCACAAGAGACATATCATTAGTTCATCACATCCGAACAAATTTTGAAATTTTATACTCCAATCAAAATAAAATATGATCCATCATGCTCCACACTGCAGCTTGCCCTTACTTTATTTTGTTATGCTCAAATCCCAAAGCATGAGGAACTACTGGCTGTAAGTCAACATTTTTCTCCTTTTGCCAGTAATGACTTGTGTGAAGTTGTATATTTAAAGGATTTATTGAGTTGGGAGCATTAAAGTATTTTCTAAGTATTCAGAGATGTGTGCAGGGAGAAAGCTTAAAATGTTATGACATTTTCCATTCCGATTCTAAAAGTGCAACTGCTCCTGAGGGAAACAAATGTTCCATCCAACAGTTGTTGAAACATTTCACCCTGGACCAAAGTGGTGGACCGAATGACACTATGGTCTCTATAGCCACGTCGCTAATGTTGCAAAAACCTCTCCAGAACGTATATAAACCCCTTCAAAACCCCCCAGTCTGTTTTGCAACTTATCATGTCGGTCATAATAACCTACATGTTTATCCAGGATTAGTGCTGAAGTTACAGGAGAATATGTTTAACTAGAGCTGCTCAGCCTCAGTATCGCTGGTTTCTCTCCCTCGTTTATGATGTATGTATGTATGTATGTATGTATGTATGTATGTATGTATGTATGTATGTATGTATGTATGTATGTATGTATGTATGTATGTATGTATGTATGTAAGACTTACGCAACATATTGTGCGGTGAAGGTGACAGCATGACCCTCTGCAGCACTCTGGTCCCAGTCCCAGCTCAGTGTGTAATTGGTGTTCAAGGCCATCACAGTCACTTTCTGTGGTGGGGTCAGCTCTACTGCGACTGAAACAAACAAGGGGACAAGCCACATGACAAACGTGGTCTGATAACTGGTGCAGACATTGTTACAACAATATTTAATAACTAAATACAATAAATAATTTCAATAATTAATAAAATATATGTGTTTACAGCTAACAGAGCTAAACACTGGGTCCGCTCCATTTCAGTGCGCCAGTGCACAGCTTAACAGCGAGGGCTGGGAAAACTGTTTAAATGGAGTGTAACCTGTCAGCCAGCGGCAGCAACCACATAATTGTCAGGTGACAAAACAAACAACAATGGCCTACAGGGCAAAAGCCATGGTGGCTTTCCTAGTTGGCAAATAATTGCCAGCATGGCCAGTAATGTTCACAATATGATTGTATGTAAGCCTGAATGACCTTCATCAGTCTTGTCTTATCAACATCCCTTGACTCGTTTGTGTTTGTATGGGCCACGTGGTCGAGGTAGGTGTAAACACCGCTGCTGTGTTACTTAATTGTGTCCTATTTCATTTTTTAAATTCTGTTTATGACAGTTTACAAATAATTTTTCAGGTTTTGTTTTAAACGTATTTCTTTGAATGCTAAATAAATGTAATTATTTGTTTCCTCAACATTTTAATTGTGTTTTTATTATGCCACTAGCAACTAACAGCTATAGATGGACTAGTTTCAGCAGTGAATTAATCCACATGGACAGGACAGGTCAATTACAGTGTGTGTGCGCTCATGGTAATGAATGAATAGGTTACTCAATAGTGTGGGTCATTAATGTGTTTTTAATTAATTAAGTTTTTGGACAATAATTGAGCTCTATTGGTACTGAGGAATAAGATTTATCAGACTCTGGATACACACAATAAGAACATCACCAGACATATCCTTCAACAAGTTTCTATGTTAGAAGTTGTTAAATTAGCAGCTGCAGGAGGTGCACAACATGCAAACACAGCAATTGTGCCAGTGTGAAACCTGAGCCTGAGATCACAACAAGAACAAACCAGACAACACTGGAAGTGACACTGTAACAATTTACCCTACAACACGACAAAAAACAACAACAGGTGTTTCTAAAATGTGTTTGGAAATATGATGGTGGCAGTCGCACTTTACTTTGTCACCCTATTTAGCATTTATAAGCAGTACACAAAAGTGTGATAAATGTAAAATATAATGTAGCTGTAAGCAGATATATGGGCATTTAAGTGTTTATTAATGTACAGTTTGTCAGAAATTATAATTTCTCCTATGAAGACATTTTATATTACTACAAATGTATTTTACTATATTATTATTATTATTATTATTCACTATCTGTTTATATAGCAGCCTCCACTTGGGTGCCCACAGCAGGAGAACAGTTGTTGACAAATACGTTAATAAACAAGTGTTACAATGGTGACAAGTGAACTTTTATTGTGTACTTAGGAGACTGGAGAGACATTTTATGCTGTTTTAAAGCAATACAAATATAACTGGTGTGTTTGAACTGATTCTTTGTAAACAAAAGTAAGTTACATATTCATGATGGTTTTTTGTTTTTAAGAGAACAATTTGGAAATTTAAAAAGACACATTTTGATGTCAATCATTTGATGTTCAAAATCTAGTGAATGCACTCAATAACCAAAAGAAACAGATAAACACAGAAAAAACAAACAAGAACATTAATATTAATAATGTCAATAAGAAAACCGAAAGGAGAACAAAATCGAGGGGAAGTGTGCAATTTTGTCTTTGTGTAACATATGATGAAACTTGAGCAAAGAAGAACCATGCTGGAAAGCCAAGCTAAATCTCTGGCACATAACACTGTAACCTCAAGAAAGAGAAACAAATCAAAGAAAAAAGTAATCACTGAATAATTTAGGCTCTTCAGAGGCCCAGACCTGAGTGCAGAGTAAGACATTTCATAATCTGTACTGAAGGAACATAACATAAACTCAGGCAATCCAATAACACCTGTAGGTTAAAAAAAAAAAAAAAAAAGGGGAAACTGTTAAAAAAAAAACAACAAAATAGATGAAAGATTTATCTCCCGCATGACTGACCGTGCACTTAATGCATCACGAAAACAGGAAATATTTGAGGGAGTTTTGGGGAGGAGGGTGCTTCCTGTGTAGGTTTGTGTGTGTCTCAGCTTGTTAGGTCCCCTTTTGGCTGAAGAAGTTATAAACATTTTCCTCACATTCATTTTCTTGTGCAATTCATTCTTCTGTCCATCTCATACCAATTTCTCAGCACCAGCGCAATTTACATCGCACATACTGTAGGTCTATTTCATTCCAAATCAAATCCTAATGGTTTCATCCTCAACCTTTACATGATCTGGAAACTGCCCCACAAGAACTGAAACAAAGGAGTAAAGACTGGACTATGAATAAAGAGATTAAAACATAATTTTTGTGAACAGCTGTAAAAGCAAAAATGCCTCAAACAACAAAAAGCAAAATTTAATAGCTAGCCTGACATGTTTGACTCATTAATATCAGAGCCCAACCAATTTTTGAGGCCTACACCTGGAGTCCATTGAGAGTTTCAAAAACCTAATACTTATATATCTGCTGGTCTTATTTTAACAAATACATTATATAAGCTAACATTGTTGATAAGGATCCCTGAAATTTGGTTATTTAAGAATTAGGAGATACAAGATATGTACTATCAGGACATTTTACAGGTGAACAATAAACTTGTCAGAGCTCTCTGATTGACTAACTATGTGATGACAGCACTATTTCTCAATTGCCTCAAACATATCTTTGGGTATCTTTAACATTTTTGTACTGCAATTTCTTGTTATTTATCAGCCGACATATACAGCATGCCATTACCAAATATCTGTGATAAGTTAAAATCAGCTGATCGAACAGTTTGGTCAGGCTCCCACTGATACACAGAGAAAAGAGAAAACAAGGACCTGAGCGAAAACATTTCAAACAACTGGAATTCCAGGCATGTGGTAAAAATGTTTCTTAATACACTGTCTAACCTCGAGTCAAACTTTGTATGCGTGTCATTTGGGCTGAACAGTTTGAAGAAAATAGCTAATGGCGATTTTTCTGGCCAATATTGCCATCGCAATTTTTAACTGCAATTATTTTCTACGAATTAAATGCCAATCGTGTTGTTGTGGTGTGTGGTCTATGCAGAGCATGTGTGACTGTCAGTAGTCCGCACAGGAGGGGGAGAGCGAGGGGAGATTGTGGACAGGGTTTTAATGCTGCAGCTCCTTCTCTGGGGGAACCCATGCTTTGACTGGGTGCAGCCATGCACTGATGACGTCGATGGGACAACTGTGGAAGATTACTCTCCACCACCATCTCCATAAGACTATATGATATAATAGAAACTTTCATCTTCAAATCTATTGAGTGATGTCTGTGACTGTCTCCGATGCTATATGTCCTTTTGCTAAGTCTGGCTAGGTTTGTTTTTCTTTCTATCTGCTACTCAGTCTCTCTTGATCTCAATGAGATGACCTGATTAAATAAAGGTTGTATATATAAATGGCAGAATGGTGTTCATCCCTCCAACAGAGTTCCACACACTTGGCAAGGAGCACTGAAGCTGTTCTGGAGGCTCGAGGTGGCCTGAGTGCACACTAACACACTTCATGTTGGTTTTTCCTTTCATTTGTCACCCATCTGTATATGGCCAGTTATGGTAATAATGACAAACTGCTGGATTTGGAAGTGTGGTATGTGTATATTTTTTTATGACAGAATAAAACTATACAAAGTCACGTCTGGCAATGTTTGACATTTGACTGGCAACCACTAATGATAAAGTTTACAGCTCTGCAGTTTAGCTGTTGGAGAGAACTTTACTTAACATTAGCTTCACATACTGATGGGACAGACTGCTTCAAAGCTCTGAATCCTGGAGGTCACCATTCAGAGCTTTCTTAAATTTAATAAGCTTGAAATGATGATATGTTGTGCTTAAAAGTTTAACAGGAGATTCAGACAACTCTGTCCACCAGCTGTCTGTCATTTACACTCGACAACTACCGAGCTACCAGCAGCTACCAGTCTGAAACTGACGTGTGGCATTCATCTAGATCATTTATCTAGAACAACACCCACCACTCTGTTAGTGTTTTAGAACTACAAAAAACACATGTTTAAATAGTTAAGACACCGGCATGCAGCGAGTATATTATTAACAGTCGAGAGTTTTGTTTTTTGGTTGATTGACTAACTCACAGAATCGAGTACATATTTCATCCACAGCTGTCTTTTATAGCCAACAGTTTAAGACACCGTTAATTATAAATGTTACAATAATTGTATGATTTGAAAATAGAACACTTGATTTTGATGTAAAACCCATTACAAATACACCCAAAATAAACCCAAATATAGAGCAACATCCTGTAGCGCTTGTGGCCAATAACCACTACAAAAACACTACAGAGGCCAAATTCATACAAATGAAGTGAGATGAATATGATTCACATTCTATCTAAATGCACCTAATGGAGTTTGATACCAAGTTTTGCAATTGGTGGTGGTATTAGAAAAAGTTCTGGTTAGTACTGAAGATGAAAGGTTTCTAAAATCCCTGACTGTTCCTATTCACTGATCTGTTTGATTACAATATTCTCAAAAAAACAAACTCAGTCTAGATGCCCCCCCCAACCACTTAAATTAATAAAACCAAAAGTTAACAGAGGAATTATACATAAAAGCCTAAACAAAAACGCTGAAATAGCACAACAAAATAGGAGAATTAAATGTGGACTCTTAAACATCAGATCTCTGTCATCTAAAGCTGTACTAGTGAACGATTTAATAACTGATTATCATATTGACTTATTTTGTCTTACTGAAACCTGGCTGGGTCATGAAGAATATGTTAGTCTAAATGAATCCAGTCATATTAATACTCACATTCCTCGAGGCACCGGCCGAGGAGGTGGAGTTGCTGCCATCTTCGACTCAAGCCTATTGATCAACCCTAAACCTAAACTAAATTATAACTCATTCGAAAGCCTCGTTCTTAGTCTTTCACACCCAAACTTGAAAACACGACAGCCAATTCTATTTGTTATAGTGTACTGCGCTCTTGGTCCTTATTCTGAATTTTTATCTGAATTCTCAGTTTTTAAATCAAGTTTAGTTCTTAAAACAGATAAAAGTAATTATTGTAAGTGATTTCAATATTCATGTGGACGTTGAAAATGATAGCCTTAGTACTGCATTTATCTCATTATTAGATTAGATTGGCTTTTGTCAGAGTGTACATGAAGCCACTCACTGTTTTAACCACACCCTCGACCTTGTTCTGGTATATGGCATTGAAACATTTAATAGTCTTTCCACAGAATCCTTCTTTATCGGACCATTATTTAATAACTTTTGAAATGCTATTACTGGACTACACGCCATTAGGCAAAAATTCTTAGTCTAGATGTCTATCTGATATTGCTGTGGCTAGATTCAAGGAAGCGATCCCATCTGCATTTAATTCAATGTTATGTCTCCCAGGTTTCTTTTCAGCACTGTAGCCAGGCTGACAGAGAGTCACAGCTCTATTGAGCCATGTATTCCTATAGCCTTCAGTAGTAACGACTTCATGAGTTTCTTCAATAATAAAATTTGAACTATTAGAGAAGAAAATTCATCATGTCCTGCCTTCAACCGGTACCGATTCATCTTCAAACACAGGAACCTTGGAAACAGCTGTAGAGCCTGATGTGTGTTTTGGCTGCTTTGCTGCTTTGTCAACCTTCTTCAGTTGACTTCAATGATTAATTCATCTAAGCCGTCAACCTGTCTCTTAGACCCCATTCCAACTAGGCTGCTTAAAGATGTTATACCCTTAGTTAGCACCACTTTACTGGATATGATCAATCTGTCTTTATTAACAGGCTATGTACCACAATCCTTTAAAGTAGCTGTAATTAAACCGCTTCTTAAAAAGCCCACTCTTGATCCAGGGTTTTCAGCCAACTATAGACCTATATCTAACCTTCCCTTTCTTTCTAAGATCCTTGAGAAAGCAGTCGCCAATCAGTTGTGTGACTTTCTAAATAACAATAGTTTATTTGAGGATTTTCAGTCAGGGTTTAGAGTGCATCATAGCACAGAGACAGCACTGGTGAAAATTACAAATGATCTTTTAATTGCATCAGACAATGGACTTGTCTCTGTACTTGTCTTGTTAGATCTTAGTGCTGCGTTCGACACCATTGACCATCACATCCTATTACAGAGACTGGAACATTTAATTGGCATTAAAGGAACCGCACTAAGCTGGTTTAAATCCTATCTATCAGATTGATCTCAGTTTGTACATGTTAACAGTGCACACCCAAATTAGTCACGGAGTTCCACAAGGTTCTGTGCTTGGGCTGATTCTATTCACCTTATATATGCTTCCTCTAGGCAATATTATTAGGAAACACTCCATGAACTTTCATTGTTATGCAGATGATACCCAATTATATCTATTGATCAAGCCAGATGAAACTAACCAGTTAGCTAAACTTCAAGCATGCCTTAAGGACATAAAGACCTGGATAACCTGCAATTTTCTGCCGCAAACACCTCCGAAACACATTATCTAAAGATATAGTTACTCTAGATGGCATTACCCTGGCCTCCAGCAGCACCGCAATGAACCTCGGAGTTATCTTTGATCAGGATTTATCCTTTAACTCCCACATGAAACAAACTTCAAGGACTGCCTTCTTTCACCTACGTAACATTGCAAAAATCTGGCACATCCTGTCTCAAAATGATGCTGAAAAATTAGTGCATGCATTTGTTACTTCTAGGTTGGACTACTGCAGTTCCTTATTATCCGCCTGCATGAATAAGTTCCTTTAAGACTCTCCAGTTGATCCAGAATGCTGCGGCACATGTACTGACAAGAACTAGGAAAGGAGATCATATTTCTCCAATATTAGCTTCTCTGCACTGGCTCCCTGTAAAATCCAGAATAGAATTTAAAATCCTTCTCCTCACCTACAAAGCTCTTAATGGTCCATAATATCTTAAAGAGCTCATAATACCTTATTATCCAACTAGAACATTGCGCTCCCAGATTGCTGGGTTACTTGTGGCTCCTAGAGTCTCCAAAAGTAGACCGGGAGCCAGAGCCTCCTGTGAAATCACATCCCAATGTGGGTTTGGGAGGCAGACACCATCTCCACATTTAAGAGTAGGCTTAAGACTTTCCTCTTTGATAAAAGCTTATAGTTAGGGCTGGCTTGGGTGAGCCCTGAACCATCACTTAGTTATGGTGCTATAGGCCTAGACTGCCGGGAGACTTCCCATGATGCACTTCTTTCCTCTCTCCTTCTCTCCCTCTCCATCTGTATGCATTTTTATCGCATTACTGCATGATACTAACTCGACATCTTCTCTCTCCTGTAGTTCTGTGCTTTCTCGTTTCTCTCCTCTCTCCTTCTGTCACTTTCAGCAGGTATTTCTGCCTCCGGAGCTGCAGAGACTGGATCTGTGGTTGTAGGCCACCTGCTGCCCCCGTGTTCCTGCTCGACAACTGCTACTCCAGTTGTTGTTATTGGCTCTGTTACTAATACTATCATTATTATTCCTATGGCTGTCATTCCTATTATTATTATTATTATTATTATTATTATTATTATTATTATTACTACAATTACAATTCTACTATTTTTAAAAATTCTAGGTGGTATTTGCATTGTGCCTCCCTCTCCCCCACCCCACCCAAAACCTCTCTCTCTCTCTCTCAAAACCTAACATGGCAGCGGCGGATGGCCGCCCACCATTGAGTCTGCCCACCATTGAGTCTGGTTCTGTCCAAGGTTTCTGCCTCTTAAAAAGGAAGTTTTTTCTTGCCACTGTCACCAAATGCTTGTTCATGGTGGGATTTGTTGGGTCTCTGTAAATAATATAAAGAGTACGGTCTAGACCTGCTCTATAGGAAAAGTGCAATGCGATAACTTCTGTTATGAATTGGCGCTATATAAATAGATTGAATAGATAAAAAGTCTCCCTTGCCTGTGCAGATAGAGATTCCATAGCACTAAGTCATTGGACCTTGGGTATTCAAGGTGTGGCACACCGGTGAGTGAAACTGCATTAAAGACTCATACAGTGAAACTTAAACCCAGTCAAACTGAAATGAAACAATGACTCTGCATAAGATAAATCAGGTGACAAGGGGAATGTAGCAGCATATGACTTTAACAGCTCTATTCCATGACATTTATTTAAACTGGTAATTTCACCAAGATAATTTGTAAGAGAGAACTGAGTACAGCAGTACAAACAACAAACAGTTTAATCACACACAAACTATTCTTGGATTACCGTATTGGCTGAATATAAGACCACACCGATTAAAAGACGGTTGACCTTTTTCCAACACCTGTTTTTGGAAAAATACAACACAATTTCACACTTGGGCTGTTTGGAAAGTTTCCCTGTGATACTATTAATCCAAGGAGAAGCCTTTAGTCTCGTAATAGTGAAAATGAAATACCATTAAAGCGTAACGTAAATCCCACATTTGTGTTGCTTGCAGTTACACACTCGCCTGTCAGGCTCTCAGAAGAGGTCAAAATAATATTCTCTGTAGTTAGCATTTTTCAGACTGTCTTTCTGAGCTCCTCAACCTCTGTCACAGTGGTAATTCTTGGTTGCTTGACAAGTGATTCATTCCACGGTCTGTTTCTCGCTTTAGCAAACTCCCAACCCTCTTCAAAACACATTATCATATCACTCTTACTTCATTTTTACTCCAAGAATAGGAAGAACTTGGCCAGAGACTGAAACTCCATACTTAAAAAAAAAGGAGAAGAAAGTCTTGGGTGAGTCACAACTGTATCACAGGACACGGAATAGAGGAAATGGAACAAGTTTCAAATTATGCCTTTTATTTTTCCAAATCTTGTGAACTTATGTGAAGAAACGCTAGTAGCTCTTATGGTACCAAATCAAACCCACTTTTTAGGTTATTGACCTTTACCCTACCTTAGACTGAACAGCCTTGCGTATTTGCATTTATTGAGAACAGATTTGATTAAACAGACATCATACTCATTTCCACAGAAAATTTAGGGCCAATTTATTTAAAGTCAACTTTATTTTCTGACCATGACTTCCACGGCATTGCAGCACATCTGGTGGGAAATGTTGTTTGTAATGTGGTTATTGGTAGAAATGAGGAACAAACTCACAGGCTAGGCAGCAACTATTATTAGCTGACCACAGTGGCTAGTGGGGGCAAAAATTCACCGGCACTGGGTTTTGGGAAGTACAGGACTGTCAGATGATTGCTGGTCAGCTGCTTTGTTTTTACTAAAATTCTGTGAAAGGGTCAAAGTTCCGACAGCACCCAAAAACAAGTTCACGGCTAGTTAAATGTACACAGTGCAGTGGATACGCATTGCCTTTATCCTAAGACAGGTCACAGTGGTAGTGACTTGTCAATCACAAGGTAGCCACGTCCTAAAGCATACCCTGCTTTATCGTCTATTTTACTCTAAATGGGACCATAATTTACTAAATGAACATCATGCTGTATTGAAGAAGACTTGAAACTAGTGATTGAGACCAAACACCCATTAGGAAAGTGTTTACTGAAGTAATAAATTAAGTGAGAAGTAGGATAATTTTCTCATAGGTTTCTATTCTATGGGACTTCTTTTTGCAACCAGCCCCCTGCTGGTTATTAGAAAGAATGCAGGTTTAAGGCACTTCCGCATTGGCTTCACCGTTCAGGCCCGGAGGTTTCCACCTGATCCAGACATATCCAGTTTCTGAGATGGACTGACACCCGAAATTAACAACTGGTGTCAAATTGTCAAAGTGATCAAATTTTGTTTCCACACTCAAGATGCAAATGAACATGTCTATCACCTCAGCAAGATTCCTTTATAGCTTAGGAATCAATTTTATAATCACGCTGCACTCTGGGTATTTCAGGAGCTAATTTGGTACACTTCACAACTGATTTTAGGTTGTAAAAATGTTCATTAAATGATCTTGTACAAAGACAAACTGATGGATGTATGGAAACATGCCAGGGAACAGTTGCTGTTATTACACTGACCAAAGTCAAATTACAATGCAGATTTTACGTTTATTTCCACGATCATGCTAATAAGATTTTTAGGATTACTGTTATTTGTGAGTACTTGAGCACCTTTAGAACCGCAGATTACTTTTATCTCTGTCCCTTGCATTTCAACTGCATGTTAATCTTCTACACCACACATAGAATTATTTCTTTTTTAAACTGCAATCTTTGAGTGAACATGCTTTTACCCCTAGTATTGCCTAAACTATTCCATTCCAGATCCATTTCATTTTACAGGAAGCGCAAACTGAGAATCTCATTGCACAGAGAAAGTACTTTCTGTTTCTCTGAGAAGATCAGATGATAAAGAGCTTCGAGTTTGTTTTTTGCACGTCAAGCTTGTTGTTAGCAGCCAAGTGACTGTATTTAGATCTATATGTTAGCAAACCTAACCACTTATTATGAGTTTGTGTTGACTTGTAAGCGTGCTTTTGATAAAACCACAATGATAACACTAGTGTATATGACACTAACTGAATGTTCAGATACAAGTGGGACTTTGCAGTCAAAATATCACACAAATATACACATCTATTAGTGTGATGCTAACTGTAATAAATGCGTCCGATGCTCGACTTCGAAAGACAAAGATAAGAGGCTAATACGCCACCAATTTACCTAAAACAAGGGCGAGCTTTCCTAGAGAAATTTTATTCTACAGTAACAGTTACATTGGCAGAGATGCTAACAGTTAACGTTAGGCGTGTAGCCTACCTTCTTTAGATAAATTCACATCTAGGTTAGGTTAACTAGCTACCACGTCCGCAGTCAATAGACAAAATTGCTAACGTTACACACACCCGTCTGAAATACAAAGCGACGAAAGTTAGCATGCTAGCCAGCAAGAAAACTTACCAGCGTTGGTTTGGAGGTACCAAAAGAGAAGGCAGACATAAAGAGCAGCAGCCATGGTTGATATTTTTCGAGGTACCGACGTTTTTTCATGTGCTCATCGTCTCTATCATCGCTTGGCTCAGCTCAGCTCGGCTCGGCTCGCTTCTCCGGCCTGTGAGCTAGCGTTATGTGTCATTTGCTGCAAGGTGAGTAGAATTTGAAAGTAGTGTTCCGGTTGCACTTTCAAAATAATAGCCAGGTCGAACCAACATTAAAACGCCTGAAGACTTGGTTTAATCTGTGACTATATAAGCAACGGTCAAAATTAAAGTTTTAAAAAAATCATTTGAAGAATATATCATTAGTTTTTCCCATATGCATACATGCCTTCCCCTATCACATATCTTCAAATATCATATAAGCTGCACAATGTGGCAAAACCCTTAACTCTCATTTTCTCATGTCCTATTCCTTCCTATACTACTATCTCCTGTTATCTATGCATTATAGAAATCGTTTCTTGATGCAAGAGAAGATTCCCAATATCACCACATGTACCTTAGATAATGGCTAAATAGTTTCCTTAGGTATTAAGTGATAACAGTTTAACTGCGAACCCACTTCATCAGGAAGATGTGAGTGCAGTTTGACCAGATTTGACTGACAGTGCCTTCTGGCAACATAAGCAGACCCAACAACTGTCATGAGATTTTCTTTTTGATTCCAGTATTGTAATATTCTCATCGGAAGGCAGAAATATTTGACATCATGACAACACCTATCATTCATCATTCAGTAATATACGATATTCAGAAACTGTTGTGGTATGTATCTCCAACCCATTAGGCCACTGCAGTGTTTTAAGACCAGACCACAGTGACACTACTTTGATTTTGAAAGAACAATAATAATGCTTCTGATCTTATATCTGCAGCTTGATGCAGCTTGAGGCACTCTACTCACTCTATAGGGCCAGGTATTTTTTTCATGGAGACACCAAACAATTCCATATATTGGGGGCGAGTAGCTGCAGCACTGTAGGAATTTTGATGGCTATCATATTTTCTGGTTGGCAACATTCTTAGCAATATGTTACAGATTTTCATCTCATCAGCCTATAGAGAGAGATTTTACTTATTACCATTTTTACTATTATTATTTTACTTACACACTTGCTTTATTAGAACTTTTATCATTAGCAGCCATGGACATGACTGGGTGTTTTACATTTACATTTTTAAATCAGTAGTAGCGGCATATATTGTTCCATAGAGTTTACAGCTCATAGTTTGCTAGTGGGTAACTTGTGGGAAGGAAAATAATTCAAAAATGACTGTAAGTGCTTGTATTCTGTAGTCGGAGGTGGTAGGGAAACTACTAGGGATACTGTAGTGTTGTGAATCATTTCGGCGTACTGGTCAGTAGTGATCACACTGATGTCTAAAATAGAATAAGAACTATTTTGAAAATGAAAAGTTTATGGTTGTTTACAGGCTATGTGGTAGATGACTGATTACACAGTATGTAGGTAGATTGGTAGATTGCTTTTCATTACCAGATGGAATCTATGTACATATAAAGAGTATATGCATACTGTGTACGTTTTGGTTCACTTAAATTCAAGAGTAAAAATGACTTTGGATATGGGTGTTACAGTAAGTTAATACAATGAGGTAACAGTCTTTTTCCTCAGAAATGTGTTTTAATCAAAGACATGTATAATATATACTTACTGTTAATACATAGGTCTATAATTCATACGTGTGCACACAGTATGCTAGCTGTGTGAAACTGAAGCGTGGCCAGTGGTGGGAACTATTCAGCATCTCCATGGTTCCCAATTGCTAAAAAAAGTGGCCTGATAGAGTGAACGGAGATGATGCCGCTCTCTCTCTCCAACACAGCTCGAGGCATTACTGACTGCAGTCTCAGCTGCAGCTCCTCCTGCACGCCTGCACTGCGCCTGCCCGGTGGTGTGTTTAACACTGATGAACTATAATACAGCTGTATCTCAAATGCTTTGGTGCTGAATTGATTCTCACCCAAAACAAGGTAGTGCTGGGGACTAGAGCAAAAATAATTACTAATAGCGTACTTGTTGCCTTTCTTACATGTAATACATTATGTTAGCCTAACACACTTATTCTAGGCTTAGTTACGTTCAGTGGGTTTATAGATAAACACAACATCTTAAAAGCTGTATATAAAAGGTAGAGCCTCAGAGTTGTGTTTGCACTTAATTGGCCCACTCTTTCCATATACATATCTTCCACATCGGTTGTATGTCGACATAAGACAGGGGAATAGTGACATAAAAATGTAGCCTACTTCTTACACCAACAAGGAAGTTAAAGAAGTTAAATAAAAAAAACAACAACCTATCTGTTAATTAACTTCAGTAACTGCAATGCAATTACTGAGCTGGAACTGTAATGCTTTACTTACAGGAAAAAGTCTTTCATGTTTCACTTTTCCTGCGATCACCATCAATAGTTGTAATTCATTAAAAAAACATGTTCTCCTAGAAAAACACTATTATTTTCTCACCTTTAAGAGGAATGTGCTTACAGGTCAGAAGCTTTGCTATTGAGTTTAGGCTTAATGACTAATGAATACAAGCCTCTTGTATTCTTAGTTTGTCTTCTTAAGTTTTGTGACATACGTTCTCATGTTGTGTTTCTTGCAATTAAATATATACAGAAATGAATGTTAATTTTTCTAATGTTCTTTGTCTAATATTTACTGTTTCTGACAGTTGTGTTAATCTTGCCCTGAAAAAGGCTGAAAAAGATCTTTTTTGTGGAAAAATCACATCACACAAATCATTATTCAAACCAGAGTTTGTATGTTTATATGTCTTATAACATTTTAGGAGGGGGGTCTTCAAGTTTAAAGAAAACAGGTCGAGCAAATTATATTATGACACATTTTTTCCTAATGTTTATGCAGTACAGGTCATTTATTTGCATTCCATGTTATGTACACCTTTACTAAGTTATGTACATTTTGTTTGATGTCAGAATAAAACTAAACCAACAGAGACACACCAACTCGTAGCACATTTTCTCAGGACAAGATGAATGTGTAAACCTTTGAGCTGGACATTGTGTTAGCTTTGCCTTGTTTCTTCTACCAGCACACGACTAACTGAGAGAGACCAGGACAAACACGCTTTCAGTTCTAGCTTCTCTGAACTGTCCCCACTGAATTCAGAATTCCTGTTCATTAAGAAAACCTTCATATTGCCACAATCAGGCAATTAAAACTACAAAATGTGCCCATTAAATGGCAGATTATGTAGTTTTTTTAAGTCCACATCCATACTTTAATACAGAATTATACACAGAAAATGGTGGATGGGCATCTTATAGCACCATGGCAGCATAAATACTTTAGTGTGGTCAGCTCCAATGAGGCATGCCACGCTCCTTCAGTTAAGTACAGTATGTGGTAATACTGAGAGCAACATTAGGACTGTACAGCACAAAAATAACTTCACTTGGATGACGTATCAATCCTGTACCTACACGTCTCTGTGGCTCTTCCATACAATCACTTCACAGTAGCACCTGCTCCAAGGAATAATATGGGACTGCTGCAGCATTTGTAGCGTTCAAACTGAGTCAAGCACTTTCACTGTTTCTCAGTGTCTCAGTGTAAAGTCGCCTCTGCTGATAATCAGTGATAAAACAGTCCCAACTGACTGCAGCCTGCAGATCAGCTCTTCCTCATTGCTTCTGTGCTTTTCAGCCTGTCCCTCTTCCCACTATCGCTTCCCCACTGTGGCGGCCCTGCTGCCTCCAGAGGGCTCCCTTCCTCCACAGGCCTGTCGTGTGCGATGATGCTGACCTGGTGGTAGATCTCCTCAGGTGGGTGGGAGTTCCGCATGGCTAGGTACATGGGTGAGCTGGGGGGTGCCAGCAGGTACTGGGGGGCAGGAAGGAGGCAAAGTGATTCAAGTTTGTGTTAAATTAACTCATTAACACCTGGCTAAAGCATCCAAATGAGGCGAAACACTTCAGGACTCTTACTGCATAAATACACAAATGCATACAGTTAAAATCATACAAGAAAATCACGTTTTGCTGCTTGCCACATGCACCCAGACTTGACAAGGTTTGAAGGTGAATTAGTCATTACAAACAACCGTGTGCACACACAAATCCATGCAGACACATATAAACACACACCTCTTTAAAGTGCTGAGGCAGGGAATCTTTTGGGCAGAGAAAGTGGGATATACATTTCCGATACACCACTGCAACCACCACCAGAGCCACTGCCATTGCCATGATGACAAACGTCACGACGGCTGCCACCCATGGAGCCCCTTTTTCTGCAAAACAATCAGACCAAGAACAGCAGAAGTAATCAGTATGTTTCTAATATCAGTTTACTGCTGCTTGTTGTCACGTCCTGGAGCATTTTGATTTGAATCAGTCACAGCAAAACTCAACACATGTGAATGTGTGTGGATGTTTAGTCCACCCCGCTTACACACAGATTATCAAAATGACTTACTTTGCCAATGTCAATGAAACTCAACACCTCCTGCAGGGATGTTTCACATTTGCCCTTATTGATATCGGGTGGACAACATATTAGAAACACCTCTCAATTGAATGCAGTCCAGTTCAGCATCAGCACTAACTATGGCCTTAAAAAGTACCATAAAATAAAAGAGTCAATAATGACTAAAAATTATAAGCTCCGCAAAGATAGGATTTATTGCATGGCTTTTGTGTTCGATTGTGCAGGTGTGCCTATTAAAGTGATAACTATCGAGTGCAGTATAGTGTAGTTTATAGTTCTGATGTTGCACAATAAAAACACATTTTTCAGCAAATAACAGCAGATAACCGGCATACTGTACAGAGCATTGCACTACTTTATGCCTTGGCTCACTCTGTAGCAACCACAAATACATGCTGATTTCCTGAGGAAATGTCACTGCAGAGCTTAGTATTGCTGGAAAGAGTGACAAAGAAATACAAAGTAGCACCAGATGTTCGCCTAACAGAGCGTATTGCAGAGATGACGTGAGTGAAAAAGCCTGAACTGTGGGTTTGATGAGTGTTTCCTTATCTGTAACAAAAGTCTAAAGGATAGAGGGCATCGTATGCCAAGCTAGCAACAGCAACAACACCTTTTCTGACTTTTATTGCAGGTATTTGGTCATAGACCAAAGTACTGGACAAATAAAAAATTTGACCTGATGATGGTGCTATTTAGCCTGAAGGGGGACGTGAAATGTCTGTACCAAATTTAATGGCAACCCATCCACAGTTGTAAAGACATTTCACCAAGAAGAAGAAAGACTTGATTGTCTGGGAACCATAAATGTCTGTACAACATTTTCTGCCAATCCATCCAGTAGATGTGAGTCATTTTCATTCTGTACCAAAGTGGAGGATGGACTGACCGACCAACCGACATTGCCATCCCACCAGCCCCGCTGCTAGCATGGCTAAAAATCTGTTCACATCAGTCTTTTGCAGTCATTATAAGAATATGGTAGATATATGATTTGCTCCTCCTGTCTCCTGCTTGCTACCACGACTTGCAGATCAAATCCCTTCAGGTGGTGGTGAAAATTGCAGGTGGATTCAAGGATTAACAGCAGGCTGTACTTTTACAAATAAATAAAAACCCTGCCTTTGTTGCTAGAAAAAGATACTTACCGTTGGTGGTGCTCTCACAGACAGCTCTGCTGGGCTTGCTGGGGTTGGGGTTCCTCTCTGTGTTGATTTGGACTTGGACGCAGTACTTGGTCCAGAGGTCCAGGTCATTCAGTACCACCCGGTTTTGCTGTATGTTGCTGATGCTTCTGGCCTGTAGGAAGTAACAGGTGGTCATGTGTGTGGCCTGGTTTACTCATGATGGCCTGCAGCAGCTACAGGACACCACAGAGACAGCAGGTGAGAAGAGAGAGAAAGCAGATAATCATGCTGCAATCTTATCCTCCACCACAAAACAGATGATAAGCATCTGACGGGCTTTTGGTTTTGAAGCTTGTTAAATCTAAGACAGATATAGAAACTGATATCTTCCCCCACATGTTGAAGAGTCCTTGGGCAAGACACTGAACTCCAATCTGCTGTGTGTGAACGTGATAGTGAGTTTCTTTGGACTGATGAGCAGTTAGCATCTGCCACCTGTGGGTGAATGTGATATGTATTGTGAAGAATGGTCGGAAAGGCGCTATAAGAGCACAGTCCATTTACCATACCCGAGTTTCAGTACTGATTCCTATAGTTTTTCCAATAATTGACTTTAATAAATATAAACATGCTGCTTAGCACTAATTAGCAAATGTTAGCACGCTATCATGCTGAACTGGGATGGTAATTAGAGTTAACATTACCTACTAAACACTGTCATCTGGAAAGAGGAAAGCGGACAAGGAGACTTGGTGGTGGAACGAGGAGGTTCAGGAGTGTATACAGAGAAAGAGGCTAGCTAAGAAGAAGTGGGACGCTGAGAGGACTGAAGAGAGTAGACAGGAGTACAGGGAGATGCAGCGTAAGGTGAAGGTAGAGGTGGCAAAGGCCAAACAAAGAGCATATGAGGACTTGGATGCTAGGCTGGACACTAAAGAGGGAGAGGTGGATTTGTACAGGTTGGCCAGACAAAGAGATAGAGATGGGAAGGATGTGCAGCAGGTTAGGGTGATTAAAGATAAGGATGGAAATGTATTGACAGGTGCCAGGAGTGTGATGGGAAGATGGAAGGAGTACTTTGAAGAGTTGATGAATGAGGAAAATGAAAGGGAACGAAGAGTAGAAGAGGTGACTGGTGTGGAGCAGGAAGTAGCAAAGATTAGCAAGAGTGAAGTGAGGAGGACGTTGAAGAGGATGAAGAGTGGAAAGGCAGCTGGTCCAGATGACATACCTGTGGAGGTATGGAAGTGTCTAGGAGAGGTGGCAGTAGAGTTTCTGACTAGTTTGTTTAACAAGATCTTGGAGAGTGAGAGGATGCCCGAGGAATGGAGGAGAAGTGTACTGGTGCCAATTTTTAAGAACAAGGGAGATGTGCAGAGCTGTGGCAACTACAGAGGAATAAAGCTGATGAGCCATACAATGAAGTTGTGGGAAAGAGTAGTGGAAGCTAGGCTAAGGGCAGAGGTGAGCATTTGTGAGCAGCAATATGGTTTCATGCCTAGAAAGAGTACAACACATGCAGTATTTGCTTTGAGGATGCTGATGGAGAGGTACAGAGAAGGTCATAGGGAGTTGCATTGTGTCTTCGTAGGTTTAGAGAAAGCGTATGACAGGGTGCCGAGAGAGGAGCTGTGGTATTGTATGAGGAAGTCTGGAGTGGCAGAGAAGTATGTTAGAGTGGTGCAGGACATGTATGAGAGCTGTAAGACCGTGGTGAGGTGTGCTGTAGGTGTGACAGAGGAGTTCAAGGTGGAGGTGGGTCTGCATCAAGGATCGGCTCTGAGCCCCTTCTTGTTTGCTCTGGTGATGGACGGGCTGACAGATGAGGTTAGACAGGAATCTCCATGGACTATGATGTTTGCGGATGACATTGTGATTTGTAGTGAGAGCAGGGAGCAGGTGGAGGAAAATCTAGAGAGATGGAGGTCTGCTCTGGAAAACAGAGGAATGAAGCTTAGCCGCAGTAAGACAGAATACATGTGCGTCAATGAGAGGGACCCAGGTGGGACGGTGAGGTCACAGGGAGCAGAGGTGAAGAAGGTGCAGGACTTTAAGTACTTAGAGTCAACGGTTCCGAGCAATGGAGACTGTGGAAAAGAGGTGAAGAGGCGAGTGCGAGCAGGTTGGAGCGGGTGGAGAAAAGCGTCAGGTGTGTTGTGTGATAAAAGAGTATCAGCAAGAATGAAAGGAAAGGTGTTGGAGACGGTGGTGAGACCAGCGATGTTGGACAGCTTAGAGACAGTGGCACTGAAGAAAAGACAAGAGGCAGAGCTGGAGGCAGCAGAGCTTAAGATGCTGAGGTTCTCTTTGGGAGGGACGAGGACGGACAGGATCAGGAACGAGGACATCAGAGGGACAGCTCATGTTAGATGTTTCGGAGATAAAGTCAGAGAGGCCAGATTGAGGTGGTTTGGACATGTTCAGAGGAGAGACTGTGAATATATTGGTAGAAGGATGCTGAGGTTGGAGCTGCCAGGCAGGAGGTCTAGAGGAAGACCAGAGAGGGGATTTATGGATGTAGTGAGAGAGGACATGAAGTTAATTGGCGTGAGTGAAGAGGATGCAGAGGACAGGGTTAGATGGAGGCACATGATTCGCTGTGGCGACCCCTGAAAGGGAACAGCCGAAAGGAAAAGAAGATTACCTACTAAACATCAGCATTTTAACATTGCTTTTTTTGAGGATGTTAGCATGCTGATGGTAGCATTTATGCTGCATTCATGCAATGTCAGCAGAATAGGAGGAACACAAAAAACCTTCTGTTGTTCCGACTTGGGAGCGTTCATGCATTATTCCAAAATGGTTACTCCACTACAAGGATAGCAGTCCTTCCAGTCACACCACATAAGCCTGTTTATAGATTATAACTATCAAATAAGTATAGAGTATATATTATTTAAAAAAATGTTGGTACTGCTGTTTCTGATACTCTGTACTTCAAACACACGGGTCAGTACCAAAAAGGTTTTAAGCATTATCATCGATTCAAATTCTAATTGTTTGGTGGGAAATATTAATAACTTGCTCTAAGTGTTATTGTCCTCACATGACATAACATTTATTATGCCATTTTAAAACACGTCAAAGCTCAATGAGTACACAGAACAGATGTTGTTATCATGGATGGCCGAGCAAGGAATCAGATCCCCAAACCTAATGGTTAATAATGTTTTGCTCGTCCCAGTGTGCCACACAGGAACCATAGCTGTATGAGATCCACTCAAACAGCACATGCACCCCACCTTTTCCTTCTGGCCATCCTTCCAGTAGGTGATGTTGTAGGTGGCGTAGTTGTAAACATTCCTGAGCGCTGAGATCTTGAACACAGGATCTTTAATGCTGACATCGATAGTAGCCCCATTGGTGAAGAGAGAGACATTGGGTGAACCGATGATGGCTGAGGAAGAGAGAGACAAGAGTGGAAAAACGTGAAGAGGGAGCTGTTCTTCCAGAGCTAACAAAGCTAGAGCCTTCTGGCAAAAGCAAATGGTTGTGGGATTGAAAACAATGAAAAAAACATCACCTCTGGCATGTCTCCAGTAAGGACAAAAAGGTGTTTGACTTAATTTGACAATGACATAACAGTTTTTAGTCAGTCTTTAGTCATACCTCAGAACAAATGTTCGTCTAGCTCTACATCTGTTAATTCACCCCACCTCTGTGAGACCTGCGAACTCCTCTGTTTGTTTGTTTTTTACACTTTATTTTGGGGGGGGTCAACAAAAAAGATTAATGCTGCTACTACAAAACTAACATTTGTTCCCCAAGAGCACAAAGATGACACAGCCATGCTGAGCTTGTTCATTTTTAATGGAGTTGAAGCCAGTAAAGCTTACGCCCATGGTGAATACACCCACAGCAGCAGCAGTAGTGTTTTTTGGATATCAGTATGATGATGCAAATTCCACAACTTAGCGAGTACTTAAGTAAATCCCAGAGTTGTATGTAGCATGCAGGCACATATAGTCAAGAGCTGCGTCAAGTGTTGCTTCTGAGCCAGTTCTCCCCAAATATTAAAGAAATACTATAATGGAAAACTGCAGATTAAAATTCTATTTTAAAATGTAATTAATTACATTAAAACACTATTAAAAACACTTATTCTGATCATAAGAATGACTTATGGTATGAAACAAAACTACACTGTTGTGTTATTTTCAGGAACAAGAAAAGTAGAGTTGCAACTAACAATTGTTTTCATCATCGATTAATTAAAGCAGCATTAATCAGGTTCAGAGTTTTTTTGGCCAACAAGCTAAGCACACATATTTTCAGCTTAAAAAGTCGTTATGGCTAACGCGGTTTCAAAAAAACATCCAGCATAGCAACATTAGCACTGATTTGGATGGTGGTGTTTGTGTCCACCTGATGGATGTTTTGGTCTCCATCAAACCTGAGAAAAATATCCGGCTCTTCAGCTGCTAAATGCTCCACTATGTTCTGCAGCTGGTCTCCACCTTTGTCTGGCTGCTGTCTGCTGGGCAGGTATGCTACGAGAGCGGTGAGACTGAACCAAGACAGTAAAGTTGTGGGCAATAAAACCAAAACAATGAGCGGAAAGATGCTACATGCTCCAAGGGGAACTGCAGAGTTGGGTTATCATTGTCTCTTTCAAATTACACATAGTCAACTGAGCCATAGTTCATACAAAAATATTGATTAGTGCAGCTTTAATTGATTTCTTTTGTTTGACCAATCATTAATCTAGTCTATAATTATAACTAAATCTCATTACAATTTCATAACAATCAGAATCAATTTCTGGCGATTGACTAATTGACTAACTAAGGAATCATTTAAGTGCTAAAAATCCATCTTAAAATAATTGATTACAACATGCGTTTTTGAGAGAAGACCGCCTGTATTTGCCGATTAACGCCACTGTACAGTTTTGCAATACAAATGAACACGTGCAGTATTTCACAGTGAAAAGCCTTGAAACACAGAGAGTTTGTACTCACTATCTTTGTCCAAGGTAATCTGGTTACTTTCCACCCAGGCGGAGCTCTCTGCCCCCAACTGCGCCCGCACTCTGCCTGTATACTTTCCGTACTCACTGATGGAGATGTTGAGGCGGGTGAAGTCACATTCAAGGCGGGAGATATTCACACAGCCCACTCTGTAGGCTGTGACTGAGGAACTGTGGACACATCACAGTACTGGTATTACCGATTAGCCAGTGGTGACTTCAGTTTCAGGTCAGGTTGGGCTGACAACATACAAAACGAATGGCAGAGAAAAAACCCTTGACCCTGATGATATTTTCTTGTATTTCTTCAAAGCTGCATTGGGCTGAAAACACATTATTGCCACTTTATACCTTAAGACATAGTATCACTATATGGTGGTTATGGCTACCATGCTAGCAAACAGTTCCATATCTAAACATCCAGCAGACACAGAGCAGCATTAGCAATCATTTGGAGTCGTGTTTGTGTCCACCTGATGGATTTTAGTCCAATATTCCCACTCCTTTTACCTCTGTTGTGGTCTCCACCAACTCCTGAGCAAAACATCTGGCTCTTCAGCTTCCAGATGCTCCACTTTCTTCCCCAGCTAGTTGCTAACTGTGTCTGTCTGCGGTTTGATGCTGGGCAGGTAGTGTACGGTGGGATTTTAGAGCTTTTTCACTGAAAACAGCAGCTTGCTGCTGCTGCTGGAAACGAGGTTGATGAGAGTCCTACATCTTCTGTCTTTTTAGCTCTGTTTTAGTCTCCACCAACCATCTCTCTAGCTTTTAGATGTTTCACTAGGTAGCTGCTATCTTTCTTTGTCTGCGGTTTGTTGTTTGGCAGGTAGCGTATAGTCATTTTATCAGGGCTTTTTTGTTGCAAACAGCTGCCTTCTGCTGCTAAAAACAAGGTTAATGAAAGCTGAAAGCGTGGGCCAGAAAACCAAAACAATGATCCAAAATAGACTAAAAAGCTCTGTAGAGCTGAGGGGAACAGAGCAGTCAGGTGAGAATTCTCTGTGGGTTTGTCACTATGAGCGACACCTTTCACATTATACGTTACACATTGTACACATTAACCTTCTAACCATTATCAGCATAATTAAAAAGTCACATTTGACAGGAATTATAGATTTGTCATTTTATACCAACTGTTTTAAATTAAAATGAACTAATATAATGTGAATATCACTGATGTTACCCCAGTTTGCACGGCAAAAGTCATAGCAGTGAACAGGTGGACAAGCAAATGAAGAACACTGAGCGCATAGTTCTCAGATGTTGTCACCAGTGTAATGTGTGTGTCAGAACACAGTGTGTTTGCTCATTAACAGTCACAGTATACTGGGCGTATCAGCCCTCTTTCCCAGAAGAGAAGGTACTTTTGTACAACGCCACTCATACTGTTGTTGATAAGAGGAATGTCTCACTGGTCACAGGTTCTGTGTTGAGTGTTACAGGCTAGTGCTTCTCTGCCTCGCGATTTTGTCGGTTAAATTATGCTCCTGATAAAATCTGCCTGTTAAACCCAAACCCTCAATCCAAATACGCAACAAAGCATTTACCAGTTCAGCAACCTCTCAGACCACTTTTCAAATACAATTTACTAACTTTAATAACAACATGCTTTTCCTGATTTCCTAATTTGCTGCCATCCAGAACATGTAGCAACGAATCAGCATGGCAGATGAACATTCTGTTTTGCTTGTAAGCGGTCTGATCACAGCACTTCAGAGAAACGAAACAGCACGAATGATTGGGCACATAGAGTCTATTCATATGTAAAAATAGCATTCAACCGGCCGGTAGCTACTGTGTTTTTGTCCGAGCAGTGGAATGGTAGACTACCTAAGGCTTGATTCTGCTTTTAGGTGTGTAACTCCATACTGTTCGCTGTGTGTCTGTAAACTTGTAACTTTTCACTGCTACTTGCTACTGTATACAGCTCTCCAACGTCAGTCTGAATTTATTTGTTTTACTTTAAAAAATGCTGACCCTCACCCCTGGATATTTCTCTGGCACCGGGGGGCCACTGAGTGGTAATGTTATTTACCTACCTAGACTACGGGTTGGACAAAACAAGTAACTGAATATGAAAACCACAATGTCTCAGGCTCTGAGACATTATTTTCTGGTATTTTATAGACAAACTGATTAATGAAACCAGAGAGGGTTTATTGGTGCTATGCTGACTCACGTGTACCCAGTTGTGTAGACCAGGCTGCTGGCTGCCCCTGCAGGTGAATCCCATCTCAGCACCAGATTCATGTTATAGGACGTCAAGCGGACATTTGTGGGTCTGTTGAGGGCTCCTGATACCACTGCACAGTCAAAATCCAGATGTAATACGACACAAAGTTAGTATTATTTGGATGATACAAAAAAGCAATGTCATGATCTAAGCAACTGTACTTGAACTACAGGTGCTGTCGTCTTTGTGCTCGGCATTGTCCTGGTGTCACTTGCATCTTCAGTAGATCACTTGGAACACTTACAGAAGTAACTCTACCTGGTGATTGTTTTTTTTGGATCATTTGAAAGAACTTAAAAACAGGTGCATCTTGCATCTTTTACCACATGTATTTCCGCTGTGTTACAAGCCACAAAACACTTTGTTTCCAATTCAGTCAATGTAAATTCAATCAAAATGTGAAGCTCTAATATAAAAGATAAGGTACTCTTCAGTAAACTACTCCTACTGTGGGCCTAAATACGTTTCTACTAACAGCCCCAGCTGGGCTCGTCCTCCTAAAGGTAAGTCAGTTCCTCCTGACAGTTCCAGTAATAACCCGCGCCCTGTCCACTCACTTCAGTGATTAACAAAGACAAACACGCTAAATGGCGTTACCTGTGGGTCCGCGTAGTGCTGAAAACGTCAGGAGAAAGGCACAAATAGTAGCCGACATGTTATCCGAAAGGCTCTTCTGTCAGTTTCTAATGTGCTTGTTCCGTTTGTGAACGGTGTATTAATTATTTCCTGGTAGCATTGACTGATTAGAGGCGGGGAGCTCCGTGGAAACGAAACTCTTTCCTGTACACAGACGTCTGAGGCTTCAGGGAACCAGCCTATCGGCGGCCGCCGTGAGCGCGCCGCTCGTGTCCGTTCGCGGTTTAAACACGGCTGGTGCTGGACGCACGCGCGTGCAGGTATGGAGGGAAGCAAGACGAAATGTAGAGCTGTAGGCTACGTGAATCTGGTAACATGAAAAAAGTGTTTACTGGCCTTACTGTTATAACTGTGTCGATGCTATGTTGTGTGTAAATAAAAACGGACCACCTTGTATGTAGCTATGTTATCATGACCCGGCAGGACGAATAGTATTCTCAGGCTGCCTGGGAGCTGCAAGCGTCTCTTCGGCCTGCAGCACTCAGTCGAGTCGGGTCCAGAACCGTTGATCCTGGCTCACGGTCTCGACTCACCGGGACACTTGAATGTTATTAGTGACACCTGTGTTTTTCTGCTATGACAAGTCAAAGTGTCTGCTGTGAAAAAGGCCTGTTATGAAAGAGTCATTTACATAAAATTACATAAAAATGAGTTTCGGCATTTTGACCATTCTTTTTGTGTGTATCCTGTGAGTCCTAGAGCAGCCGTTTAATATCACAAGCAACCAAGAAGAGCAGCATTAACATTCTTTAGAGTTAATTTATATCGCAGAAGCAGCAATTTGTACCAACTGACTACAATATGTTGTTTTTTGACAGAGCCCAGGAAAGGAAAGGAAAGGGAGTTTTGTTTGTCATGGTTGAATTAACAATAACAAGGCATAAGTGACCTCTTCAACATCAGCAAATGAAAGACATGCTGACTTTAAACAGGTAGATCCAACGTAGACATTAATAAGAGATGAATTATGCATACCAAGAGCAGTTTATTGATATAGGTTTTCTTTATTGGGGAAATGATTATGAAAGAACTGTAATTACAGTAATGGTTGATGAAAAGCTTTCCGGTTTCTAACTGTGAGAACGCACACACACAGGGATGCAGACCAGTGTTAGCATCAATGCTAGTTCATTAGTTAAACAAGTCACACAAGTCTTCTCCAGCACACCACGCTTTACTCAGCAGATGTTTCTGATATCTTGTGCTCATCAGGGTGGTGGAGCACCTTAACCAAGACATCAGCACCCTGATTAGGGCAAGATAGCCAAAACATTTGGTCAATAAACAGCTGATCAGTAGGAGCAGTAACAAAATAAAGAATCATAGAAAAGCATCACTTTGGCAGAGGATAACAATGGACAGCAGCATTTAAAGAAGTAAAGATGATACTTTACACTAAAAACACACATACTGTAAGTGCATACAATAATAATGCTCAGACTAATGCATGAACTATGCTGGATTTTTATGCTTATTCCTCTATGACTCGGCTGCTCACTCAGGTCGAGTTTCATGCATCGGTTATTTCCAGAGTTTATTTTCAATTTCAGTTCCTCCTTATTTGATCCACTTATTCTCTATACAAGTTCTCTGACAGACAGTAACTTCACCCATCTCAAAGTAATTATGAAAGTCAGAGGAGTCAGAGGAAAGTAGAAATATTGGCATAAAAACAGGATTATAACAATTTACAAAAACATCTCACTCTGATACTAAACCATACACTTTACCCCCAACGTCTGCATCTTCTCAAAACCAGCCAGCCAAATCAACTCCACCTAAAACAAGCTCTTCTGGTCTCTAGCCTCAGTCCTGCCCTTCCCCAGCACTTCAGCTTTAAACATTTGATTCACTGCCAGTCCACAGTCTTTGTCTCCCCCCTCAGAGCTGCTCTTCAGTGGCTGAACAGGCAGCCAGCAGAGTCCTCAGGGTCCAGGGGGCCCACTTCCACCATTCTGGCCTTGGATGAGGAAGTATGACTGGAGATAAGAGAGACAGTTACAGAGACAGTTGCTGATAATACTCTTAGGGTTGGTTACCTGCACCTTTGATAACTGCAATTAATCAACCAGTTATCAAAATGTTCCTTACCACGAGTAAGAATGGTCTGTTTATATGTGTTTATTTGCACATACAAAAGAAGTGATGAAGAGTAACTTGGAAATCTGGATGGAGATCCTGCCATGACAGTATACTTTTATACATTTATCCTGTTTGACATCAAACTGTACCTGAATACTTGGTGAGCTAATGAGAACAAACAGTACAGGGAGTAAGATGTTTCCATATAAAACCGTGTGTTTAAAGAGTCAAAGAAATGGTGTTATTTTAGATTTTTCTTATTGTCAACTAATCCCATGAAAGACCAAAACCAACAATGTGTCAGTCCGTCTCTCAATACTTTCTGACTTCCCTATCCTGTCTGTGGCTCTGAACCCCAGGCCCACTGGTTCCTACTGAAGCCATACATCTTTAAAAGCACCTCACAAATATATAGTTTAATTAAAAAACCCACACAATTTCCTATAACAGCTGGCTACTGTAGATTTTAGCAAACGTTACTCAAACGGGAGGAAATAGTGCATTTGACAGCAGGAAGACTTTGGTGATCCTCTGACTTTACCTCTAGCTCCACCAGCTGGTTGACATTTCTGGTTTTTAGTGAACTGTCTTAACAACTGTTGGATGGATTACCTTGAAATTAGCTACACACATTCACGCCCCCCTCAGGATGAATTGTAATAACTTTAGTGATCGTCTGACTTGTCATCTAGCGCCATCATCATCAGGTCAACATGTTAGTGTGTCCAACACTTTGGTTTATGACCAAACACCTGCAGAACTAATGCCATTCCCGTCAGACTCAGCTGGACTTTGTGTTTACTGCTAATTTGCAAAGAATTTGCATGCTAGCATGCTAAACCAAGATGCTAAACATCAATATGTTAGCACTGTTATTGTGAGCATGTTAGCATGCTGACATTAGCATTGAGCTCAAAGCACCACTGTGCCTCACAGAGCCACTAGCATGGCTGTAGACTCTTAGTCTTGTTACATAATCAATGACTTAAAAAACTGATCATTAAAATTGTTACAGATTAATATTCTGTTGATTGACTAATTGATTAATCTACTAATCACTTCATCAATAGTTTAAGCTTTATCTGGTTTCTAATAATCAAAGTGTGATCGTAATTAGCTCAGTTATTTCAGAAACTAATCAAAGTGATCAAATTGATTGGCATCTGGACAACGGAGGCACGTTCACTCTGTGTGCACATGAAGTATTTTGTGTGCAAAATTTAAGGCGAAGATGAACAATTGATTGTTCAACACACAGTTGGATCTATTACCAGAGTTCTGGGTAGGCGCCGTTTTAGCAATTCCAAGCTCATCTGGCCGCTGTAGACAACCAATCCAATGAGGAGAAACCCCAGTGCACAGAACGCAGCCAGCAAGCCGAAGACCACATACACTGTGAAACAGGACAGCAACATATATCAGATTCCCAAGCTTTTGCTGTTTGGAATATACACTTCTCAGTATATTAGAAATCTCATTACGTGTGGACACAGTGACATCTGGCAAACCTCTCTCTCTCTCTCTCTCTCTCTCTCTCTCTCTCTCTCTCTCTCTCAAAACCTAACATGGCAGCGGCGGATGGCCGCCCACCATTGAGTCTGGTTCTGTCCAAGGTTTCAGCCTCTTAAAGGAAGTTTTTCCTTGCCACTGTTAACAAGTGCTTGCTCATGGTGGGATTTGTTGGGTCTCTGTAAATAATATTATAAAGAGTTCGGTCTAGACCTGCTCTATAGGAAAAGTGCAATGAGATAACTTCTGTTATGAATTGGTGCTATATAAATAAAACTGAATTGAATTGAATCTGGCAGGTGTTGTGGTCAAGCTTCAGTGTTAAACTGTAAAATTACACATTAACATCACTGAGAGGAACTGTTACAGTTTTCAGTATTAAGCCCTTTTCAGACACCGGATACGTAATATTACTGGCTTCATCTATCTGTTAAAGGCCCTGCACCGCCACAGGTGTTTTCACTCTATAACTGATTAGAGCTCTGCTCAGAATGAAGGTAGGCAAGCTATGCTGGGGAATAGGCCTATGTCCATGTCACTAAAGTCCATGTACTATTAAAAATAGTAAACGTGTAAGTTGTCTCGCCCTAAGGTGTAACAAAGCCAACAGGAGAGTGAGGAATGTGTCAGTCAAGCACAGTTTATACACACCCACACAGACCTGAGAAGAGGTCTAATCAGCCAACATAAGTGAAACCAAAGGTCTCTATTGCCTTTAAAAGACTGGATTTTTGGAACTCAACATAAGCCTTTGTTTTTTATTCGAAATTAAACTTTCTAATGGGGTTCAAACTCTTATCTATAGTGTGCCCCGTTATTAAACTAGGGTACCGCTCCTCTCTTTGTTAACAGCCTTGGAAACTAGTCAGCCATGACACTAAACCTCAGAAATAATTTATGGAAGCATTTTGACCCCGCAGATGGAAAAATCATTGCTGACTTAAAAATGCAGCTGCCTTACAGTAATGTTGCAACAACAACACATCTGAAGTCACCTGTTAACTTGTTACTCAAATGAGCCAATGGAGACCCCACAAATGAATGAAACCAAGTTAGAAACCCACCTAGTTCAGGATTAGGCTACATGGTTTGCATTCAAATGAATTAGAATAAATTACATATCAGGTCTCTTTCATTGGGATCAGCTTTTTTGAAAAAGTATCAATCTATTGTCTCAGTAGTCTAATTATCCACATCCTCTAATACATTTTCTCATAAATTTCATTAACTATTAGATTTTTGTATCTTAAACTCATTTTTATTTTTTTGTACATTTTCTTTGAGATGATTACTAAATGACACATTTACGACAGTGTTCTTAGAAGACGGAACAAGACAGTGAATACAGCACCTTTACATTAATGTGACCACCTTTAATTCACACTTCCCTGTTAGATTTGTTACAGAAATACCACTAGGTCCAACCTAATTACACTGCCTTTGTGACTTTTACAGGCGCTTATTCTACAGCAGTGTATTGTTCCCACAATGAAAGACAAATATTTGGTTAGTATCATGTTATGTTAGCAGAACATTTTCTTGTTATAAGAAGATATTTTTTTGTGTTCTAATGAGACATATTCACATTACTAGTTTTCTTGTTAGACATCTTTTATTTTTTTTGCCCAATTATGTTTATCACGAAACTCTTTAAACACAATCAAACAAAAGAAGATTTTTTTTTGTTATAAAACCACAACTTTGTATACTGCTATGACAAGAGAATTTTCTTTTTAAAACTGAATAGTTGGGTATGCAATAAGAAAATATGTCTTACAACACGAAAATATCTTGTTAAAACAAGACAGTGAGCAAATTTCTTAGTGGTAGCGATAACGTGCCATACTTATTCAGACATGAGCCCGACATGTAAAACTGCCGTCACATTTTCGTAATAAGGTGCATGGACTGTATTAAAAGGTCTTCAGTTGAGGAAAGCTGGTGGACAGATGGTGAACAGAGAAAAGTCTTGATGGCTTTGCCTCATCCCCAAAATAAACAGATTCAAGTTGATTGCACAGAGGAAGAACTAAGATTTCATATGATGGATTACCATTGTTTGTCTATTTTATTTGGGGATGCTGAGTCTTACAGTAAAACAACAGTGACGTACGTGAGCTTCTGGCCTGAGGAGGGCTGGTGAAGGCACAGTAAGGTTTACTGGCGACAGAGTTGGAGTTGAAGAGTGATGTCACAGAGACGGTCACACAGTACTCCACACCTGGCTGCAGGTACGTGATCACGTTCTCCTCTTTGTAAGGCAGAGTCAGTCTGAACTGCAACACAGACAGACAAACCAGGTGATAAATGGCATAAAAATGGAAAACTCACTTTGTGTGTCATTTTTCCAGGGAAAGACCTACTACATGTGACCCACAGTATATGACTGAATTGAAGTAAAGAGAAATGATTTATTTAAAAACGAGGTAGATTTTTTTGTATTGTCATGAAGCAGGGTATAAATGGTAAAATATATATATATATATATATATATATATATATATATATATATATATATATATATATATATATATATATCGCTTTAATACAAAGCACTTTACAATTGTGCCTCTCATTCACCCATTCACACACACACACACACACACACTGATGGCAGCGAGCTATCATGTAAGGTGCTGGCCTGACCATCAGGAGCTATTTGATGTTCAGTGTCTTGCCCAAGGACACTTCGACATGTGGACCAGTTGACGACCCGCTCCACCTCCTGAGCCACAGCCACCCAGGATGTAGAGGTAATAAAGTTTGATTAGATTTCTGTAGGTGGTGAACAAATTCCCATCTTACAGTTTTTTTCCCATTGATTTGATGCAGAAAGCTTGTTTCTGAGAATAGGTGACACAAACAACTGTGTTTCTACTTGTAAAACAGCAAATGCATCCTCCAAAAGGTGTTGTGTTCTTCATTCAAGACAAAGGAAATACTATAAAAAATACTATAACAAAAGACTCCCCAGTCAAGACAGTAAAAAGAGTTCTCAATCTTTTTCAACCCCCCAATTAAATCAGTTCACACCTGCAGTTATTTAGTGGTGACACACAAAACTGAAAATGCAATTAACTCAATACTTTAGTTAGTCATTTTACTGCTCCATATGGACATGAGAGGGAAAAAAAATTAATAAGTCCTTCCTGTTCTTCCTGATCTGGTACTGCCTGACCAAACCGGCTTTATCAGAGGCAGGCATTCCTGCTTTAATATTCGTAGGCTTTTTGATATTATCTACACTCACAGTCGGCCGAATGTTCCTGAGCTTGTGACATCCTTAGATGCCGAGAAGGCTTTTGATTGGGTGGAATGGGAATATTTATTTCCGACTATGAGAAGTTTTGGCTTTGGTAATGACTCTATATCATGGCTTAAACTACTGTACGCAGTGGTTGCATTAAACACTGCCAGTCTCCCCAGCCGTGTGCGTAAACAAAATACAGGCTTACACTGGGAGGCTTTACTGGTGCTTGTTCTTCAGCATCGGAAGATTCCGATAGAACCAGATTTTGCTGAATGGTTGAAATTAATGAAAGACATTGCCACTTTTAAATCTCTTAATCACAAGGACTAACAATTAACCAGTGGTGGAAGTGTTAAACTATTATTACACTGAGGTTATGTCCTTCATTTTTGCAGAGAATTTTGTGTTTTTTTAGCAACCTGGGGGAACTTTACATTCTACAATTAAAAACTTACACACAGGGGATATTTTATAGGATAATTCCAGTAATTTTAGATTTTGTATATTTAAATCTGACCACTCCAAATCATCCTAGGCCAATTTGGTTCAATATAGAACCAACACAATACTGGGTTAACGTTGCCATAAGTAGAAACCCACCCAAGACAATGGGTTGTTGTGTTATTTTGTTATTTTTACCTAAACTAAGGTAAGGTTGTGAACTTTTATAATCTGCTCTGGCTCTTTTTAAATTTACATGTCACTATTTGTAAATAATATGTGAATACTTTGCAGTTTTGAACGTTATATGCACATCGTTTTGTACAACTAATACATTTTGGCAAGTTTTAAAACGGAGAATGGCAACAGGGGAAGGACCCAAATGCAGACAGTTGAGACAGCAGGATGACGTCAGTGGCTTAATGACCAAAAATAGCTTAGAGGCAGGTGCAGGTACAGGTAGGCAGGTTCAGGTTAAGGTCCGGGTTGGGGTGACAGAAACTCGAACGCAAAAACACAAGGCAAGACAGAAACATAACAACTAGGATGAACTGACGAAGGAACAAAGGCGGTGGACCGGTATATGTACTGAGAGGCTGATGAGGGAATGAGATGCAGGTGAGGAGGTGGGTGGGGAAGGCCAGGCGATAGTGAAAGGAGGGAAAGTCAGACGGCATCTGGTGGATGGATAAAAAATGGCAATGAAGGGGCCTGGGGAATAGGGAATGTGGCTGGAGAAGGAGAGGAGGGACAGACAGGCAGACTGTGACCGGTTTCTACCCATGGGTACTGGGAAAAGCCCAGTATTGTGTTGGTGCTTTGTTGACCCAAATTGGGACAATTTTGACTTAGTGATTGAATTTTAGGCCTTGAAACAGCATTTAGAACATCATGTTGAAAAATTGACAGATTTTAACTGTAGCTAAAATCCAAACCACTGTATTTCTAAAATCTTGGCTACAGCCCTGAATATTCTATATTATATATAGTATTGCTGATGTATTAATATGTAAGTGGCATGTTTTAGTTGGTTGAGGTGGAGGTAATTTAACTACTTTATGTGTTAAATGTAAAATTCATGGCATCATCAAATGTAAATAAAATGTATGTAAAATCTTAATCGGTAAAGTAACTAGTAACTATAGCTGTTAAATAAATGTAGTGGAGTAAAAAGTTGAATATTTCCCTATGAATTGTTGTGGAGTAGAAGTACAGTAGTGTTTCTGTAGGTGGCACTCTTCTTTCTTTGTTCAGCTGTCACTACACGTCGTAACTAGTAATTCCAAAGAAATTGTAGCAGTTACTGCAGTAAAAGTGATGCGCATCACTTCCTGTGTCAAAGTACTGCATTTTTCCCCAAGAAAGAGCTGACACACACCAGGTGTGAAGAACAGGAAATGCAAAACAGCAAGATACAGGCTGAATTACTGATGTGTAAAAAGTAGTAGTAAGTTATTCTATCTCCACTGATTTTAGTTTATTTTAGTAATACACATGCTTGCTAAAGAAAATAAAAGGCTCCCCATGTCTCCTGAATGTCACACTTAAAACTGCTTTACTAGTGGAGATTTGTTTTTCATGTTTTGAAGCTTAAGGGGAACAGGAAGTATATTCAGACAGTTTGTGTGTCTCGTTTTCTCCAGTAATGGTTTAGCCTCTATTGTCTGGTCTGATCACCTCCAATCACATTTGTATACTGCAACTGGCAGAAATGTGGGGCGAGAAGATTGAAATGACAGATGTGAGGATGAATTCCTTTTTGTTCTTCTCATCAGGTCGAGCGTTTCCACGAACCAGTGAGAGGAAGACGTGGGTAAAACCACACACTTTGAAAAACATCAGCCATCTGAGAGAACCTGTCGTCTCTCTAAGTCTACACGTGTTTTGCCCAACATTCTGATCAGCCTTTCATAAGTCTTTCAAGAGACAAAGGCGAGCTGGCTGGTGGGTTTGCTGTTTTGATTTCTCGGTATTTCATACTGCTTCGAGTTTCGTATCATCTATATATATGCAACCTGAAATAAAACGCTCAGAAAGAAACACGCAAACTTGCAGAAAGTCACTGTTATCTTATGAGGTGAACCATGTTGGGATGATAAATGGTACAGGGATAAAAAATGTTTCTATCACATTTTGTCATCTTAATCTCATCTCACAGCACATACACAGTACCTATATCTTAATTAGACTACAAAATATAGGAGTAATGATTACAGCTATGGTTGCATTTAAGTTTTATTTGGACCCACATTCTAAAACAATATTAGAATATTAGGATTCTTTATTAACCCAGACCAAGTCCAAACCAGCATTTAATGAACCTGAACAGGATTAAAACAAAAATTTGTTCTAAAGCTGCTAGAGGGCCTTGGGGCAAAAATGAGCTGCTGGGCCCCTGCCTCCCTGTGTACAGTTTGACTGTGCTAACCACCACCGACTGAGCCAAAGGTTTGATTATTTGATTAAAGACAATGGATCTTAATGCTATCTACACCTCTCTGCCTTTTAGTCTAAAGTCTGTTTATTTACATTATGGGGATTTGCCAGAATCTTTAAGCTTTAAGGGCAGTGTTGTTTTAGAATGCCTCCTGAATTAAAGCTACACAGAGAGAGCCAGCTGGTTGAGATGCTGGAATTTTCTGTTGCAAAGCTTCTACTATACAGCCTTCAAGAACAAAGTATCTTTGAGTAGACACATGAGAAATGCTCATTAGCTGTTAAATGCTCCTGTCTGTTCCCCAGCTAGTTGCTAACTGTGTCTGTCTGCGGTTTGATGCTGGGCAGGTAGTGTAAAGTGGGTTTTTAGAGCTTTTTCTCTCTAAACAGCTGCCTGCTGCTGCTGGAAACGAGGTTGATGAGAGCACTGAGACTTATCAAAAACTGTTAAGTTGTTGGCCGTAAAAACCAAAACAATGAGCCGAAAGATGCTAAAACACTCTGAGCTGAACTGAGTTGGTTTATAATTTTCTGTGGGTTTGTCATTACAAGTGACACCTTTCAGTTTACACAGTCAACTGACCCATTGTTCATATAAAAATATTGATTAGTGCAGCTTTAATTGATTTCTTTTGTTTGACCAATCATTAATCTAGTCTATAATTATAACTAAATCTCATTACAATTTCACAACAATCAGAATCAATTTCTGGCGATTGACTAATTGACTAAGGAATCTTTTGGTACTCAAAATCCATCTTAAAATAATTCATCACACGATATGCAACAGTTCCGTGCTGCAGGAAAGGCGATTGATGAAAGCAAAGTTTGCTGGCTGGAAAACCAAACAATGATGCCAAAATAGACTAAAAGGCTCTGTAGAGCTGACAGGAGAGTTGGATGAGAATTATCTGGGTGTTAAAGGGATTTACCCTGTTCACATTACACAGTTATTTGATCCATTATGAATATAGAAATACTGACTAGTGCAGCTTTAAGCCTGACACAAACCCTTGCACCGTCCCTAGTCCTTTGCACATGGAGGACGAGTTGTCTGTAGAGGTCCTTCAGCTGCTGGTGCTGCTGGAGCCCCCTTGTTGTAGGAACTCTGAGCTGCAGGAGCAAACAGTTCCCACAGCCGGACACAGACACATCAGGAGGTCCCAACACAGCTACAGGGAGAAATGAGCCCACTTTCAGTTTACAGGGAAGAGATTCATTGCAGATCAAATAATCAGAATTTTAAAAAACTGAAGCAAAGATGGCTGCCATTGAGGAGATGTTGGGCAACACTTCCATGTTCACTCCATTTCCAACATCCAAGGTTGAAATAGAAAACTAATGTTTACTAAGTACACTGCATATTCCATGTGGATCAATTATATTTTTACCACTGAAGTTTGCCATCATCTACCTTGTGCTCAACCAATGAGATCATTTCTGCCTCTCTGAGAAATGTGTGCCATTTTAAATTGTCCATATATAAATATGTTGGTGGTGTCTTACTGTCTGACAGAGGCTGGAACCGCCCAGACACAGTCCAGTTGGATTTCTGGATGGGTGTGAAGGCCTGGACACGGGCTCGGTATTGATTCAACGGGTCCTTGAATGCTCTGGTTAGGTTACATGTCTGTCCGGCAGTCAGCTCCGAACAACCAGCCACTGATCTCCACAAGTTCTTCCTCAAAAGTGAAAGAAAATACAGAGGAAATGAGAGAAAGACTGATGATAACCCAAGACAACTGGTAAGAATAATGTGTCATCCTAAAAAACTAACTTTCACCACTGCAGCTGAAGGTCAACATGATGATTAACATGTTACCACAGATCACATTCACAGCTGAATAAAAAGGCAACTAACTGGGCTGCGTTCGTCATCCTGATACAAGAAACTCAAACTTGTTATGACATTGCTTCAAGTACATAGTTACTCAAAAAGGAAAGTGCTTACTCACAGGGTTTAGAAGTGTCTCAGAAACAAAAATGAAACAGAAGACATGCAGAGCAAGGCAGAAGCTAAACAAATAGCAGTTGGTGGAGAGTTATCCAACGCACAAATATGGCTGCATACATTTTTGAGGATTTACTAAGATTACTGTACATGCAGAGTGTTTGACTTTGAAACATCTGGCAGAAAGCAGTATCTCAGCTCACTGCAACTGCATAAACGATAAATTACGCTCCTAAATATTCCACACTGGACCTTTAAGATTTGTTGGATTAGGGTCTAGGGGCCAGTGTTAGCAACAGAGGCAGGATTTGTTTATACGTGGGATTGTGTTTTGTTCCCAATGCTGCAAGACCAAACACAAACGATGCAGGTGGGGGACGATGTATTTACTCTAAAGCAGGCGGGGACAGGAGGTGAGCATCATCATCATGGAATCCCTGGCAATGTAGGTCCACCACTTTGGTCCAGACTGAAATTTCTCAACAATCATTGTATGGATAAGTCCCCAGAGGGTTAATCATACTGACTTTGATGATCCCCTGATTTTTATCCAGCACCACCAACAGGTCAAAGTTTTCACTTATGCAGTGAAATATCTCAACAACTGTTTGATGGATTACCATTAAATTTAGTGGACTCAGAGCACCGGGGAGTGTTGGTGTTTACAGGTTTTCCATTTTCATTTTACTGCAAATTGGATTATTGCATTTTCATTTAATTTATTTCTCAAATAACGCACATATGTGGAAAATTATAATTGTTGAATTACATTTTCATTTTCGAGGTTTACATTATCATTTTAATACACAGTAGTCCTCTGTAGGCTTCCATAGATTTACATACATTGCAATGTATATCCACCAGAGAGTTTATATATCTGTATCGGCCTCACAAATCCAGAATCAGACGGGCTCGATCCATTCTCCCAACCTGATCTGTGAACAATTAAATAATTACTGCTGCTGATATGAATGGGCGATATGAACTATCCAAGAAGCGCAGACAAACCCTCTTCCAAATGCTTTTTTTTTTGTGAATTTGGCTTGGGCAACTTAACGCTTACATTTTACAATATTAGCCCCACCAAAATCATTGCTTATAATGTTAATGTTTCTAGCTTGACAAAGCACAAATTTCACAAGCTCAGTTATCCCCAAGAGATTTGAGTTTGGAAAACATCTCAGTGAGTGGGCCGTTTGTCAAATCAGGTGCAGGGTGGCACTTGTCAATCATCTACTACAGCCTACATGAAATGAAAGCCAAGGAAATGCCTTTGGAGTGATGCCAAACCACAGTAAGTCAAGCTTTAAGAGGCAGAATATTTATAGTTCCTGTGAGCAAATAGCATTGCGATAATTAAGGGGATACCATTTGATTTTTAAGTCTTTGAGTCATTATGTGGTTTTCTGGCAATCATCTTGTCAATTTTCCCAAAAATCAGTGCATCTGTTTCAGATGTTGGTCTCAGGTAGCTCAGTAGGTGTAAAGCGCAAAGAGAGAGTCCTAAATAATGGACTGGACATCACCTCTCTTTTTCTTTCCGCTCTATCCAAGCGTTCTGGTGCCTGCCGTCTGAATACCTGAGGTGCAGCTGCTTGAGGATTTCGACAGTGAAGTGGGTGTTGGAGGGGGTCTCGGGGCCAGGTAGGAAGCTGAGTGTATGCTCCATGTTGAAGGAAGAGATGGAGACGTTGGAAGGTGCGGGGAGGGAAACACACACCACTGCAGAGGAGGACAGAATAAGAATATTAACTTTGAAATTCAAAGGGACACTGAGATTATTTGAATTTTTGATGTTTGGTCTTTCTTATTATTTTATAACTCTGCATCTCTACCCATTGCTAAATGTACAGTCTGCACAAATCACAGAAACATTTCCTGTACATATACAATAGCTATGCAGCTAAGTGAGTTGCAACCTTAACTCTTTAACAGAATTACTATGCATTTACTACTCCTGCCAACATCCATATACACATCTACACACAGCTTGCCACAATAAATGTACAAATCTCAGTCCAAATGTGAAAAAACAAAGAGAGGCAGCTGATTAAAAACAGACACAAAATGTCCCTTCACACCACTCAAAGTTCACAAGAACACGAACAGCTCAGGGTCAACATGCATTCATCTCATATATTCACCATGTAAACCCCCTCTTTCCTCCACACCTTCAGTCCAGGGAGCATTCCCAAGGTGTAAATGCAGAAGAAGCAGCATCCACAACCCCATCATCCCTCCATGGACTGCGTTATGGCTTGCAGTTAAACGGCTTACACCAGATGATAAGGCTCTTGTTTTTGGGTTAGAGCACACAACATATAGAGAGGGACGGGAGGGAGCTGGGGATATGCGTGGGGGTTGGGAAATGAACAGTTTGTTATCATGTACAGGCTGAGTTTCTATTTCCCCTGAAGTCCCTCCCTGTGCATTTTGCCCTTCAAATCCTGCATTGAACTGTGTGAGCTTTCAGTGTTCTGTGCTTAGGTAACTTTCTGTACAAAGTAAGCTTGAAGGATTTGTACACATGTAAGACTTGGTGCTTTCACTGCAATAATACAAATGACAAAACTACATAAAATGTGTAACTTTATTGTTGTTGTTGTGAAATGTACATATTTTTGGCTTTTGAATAGCTTGACACAGAGTTATATAAATGGCAAGATTTTCCAGTGAATACAAAAATATCACAAAAGTTGTTTGATTATATTGTTTAAATAAAGTTGGCTACATACTGTAACTTGCAATAATACATGTATTACCTTACTATCCTGATGCAATGTGTAACTTCAAAAAAGTGCAATTTTAATATGATTGTACATTGAACATGATAAGTTAACAAAATATGGAAAAATAAAAAACGGGATCTATCACCTCGCTGAAAACCATCTTGACGGGAGTTTCAGACATTTAATGGTGCTGATAGTCAAACAGCCCAGACATGCTGTCATACAGGACCTCAAGGTGCTTCTGTTTGCAACAGAAATCTACAAAACAGTACTTACAACTAGGGCTGCAACCACCAGTTGTTTTCATGATTGATTAACATGCCAATCATTTCCGATAAACTGTGAAAAATGCCCATCACAAAAGAGCCAAAAGTGACGTCTTCAGATGTCTCGTTTGTCTGACCAACAGTCCAAAACCCAAAGATATTCAGCTTACTATCATAAACAAGACAACGGCAAGCAGCAAGTCCTCATACTTGAGAAACTCCAACCAGCAAATAGTTGGTATTTTTGCTTGGAAAATTATAAAATTAATCAAAATATAAAAAAAAGTTGATGATTCATTTGCTGTTGATCGAGTAATTAATTAAGCAGCTTATAGTTTCAGCTCTAGTTACAACCTCTTAATATATTCAGTGTTTCCAGCTCTTATGAGGACATAGATAAAAAAATGCATTTTTAAAAACAACACAGTACCCATGGACCCTTTTTGCAGACTATTTTTCCTAAGCTATTTTCACATATTCAGTTTTCAGTGCATGTTGAAAGAGAATGTTTGAAGTTAAAATGCTACCTTAAGATGCTCAAACTGTTAAACATCATCAGTCAGTGATTTTCAGTACAATACATTCGATGAAATGCTTTCTCTCTGCAGAGACTACTTCTACTTTAGTAAGTGACTTTCACTGTTTCCCAAAATGTCTTAACTGTCACAGAGAGGGGACCTAATACCCCAAATTTCAGATGTACTGTATCTACACTCACTGCTTAAATGTTACTGACACCAAGTCACTGCTAAAATTGTAATGGTGTGAATTACCTCTCATGTTATAGCCAACAAAAAAAAAAAAAACACCATCAAATAACAAAAGCAAACCAGGGATGCAAAGCACATTACCACTGACTGTGTTTTGGGTGGATTTTGCCATAAAATTCCAGGGGTGAAATCCCTGCACACACTAATGGGCTGTGGTGTTTGGGCAGCTTGTGTGTTTTTATCTGTAATAACAAATAACAAATACACAGAACAGACGTGTATAAAGAGGGACTTTTCCTCTGACTCGATTGTGAGAGGGATGCAGCGGGCCTCATGCAAGAACATTACTGTATTTTTATCCTAAGCCTCTCTTACTTACATAAACATTCTTAACAGCACACAACAGACATACATTGCTCGATTTTAACTTGATGAATGCCACCTGTTCATGAGGAAGTGCATGTTCATGACGTGATGATCAGAATAATGAACACCTGTAAACTGCTATTTAAAGATGCCTGTTCTGCACCGTTTAAGGGCAACTTTCACAAAATCGACACCCAAGAGTAAAAGTAAGAATTTCCCCACTGTGGAGCTTCTAGTCCTGCTGTCAGAAATCAGCGACGAAAACATAACACATTTAGCAGTGACAGTTGTGGTATTAGAGGACTCAAAACACTGGAAAATATTAACAGATATTTTCTGTACTGTACAGAAGTAAAAAGTGAATGGTTTGACATTAAAACAAAAACAAGTGTCACACAGAGACCTGTCATCAAACGCTGTCTGCTCCCTGAAGCTGGAGTCCAAATTAAAACGGGAAAAGTTCTGAAAGATAAATAATAACATGGACTATAAACCTGAAAAAAGTTTAACTTTAGTGATCCCAAGGACTCTGAGGTGTGTGAGTGTGTGTTTACATAAACTGAAGTCGTTGGCTCTATTTATTAGTCGTTGTAATTGCTATGTAATAAGCATTTTTGCCATTTTTGTGTTAGTTGTAAAGTATATTTTTTCTAAATTTGCTGGATTACTAAAGGAATGTGATTTTTTCTTCTGACTTATGAATTAACATTAATCTTATTTTTGGATGTATTATGGTTAAATAGATGACGATGATCACATGTGGTTTTAACACATTGTGAAATTGTAAAAAGACATAACTGAGTAACATCCATCTGGAAAACCCCATGACTTCTATAAAAAGTTCTGTGAGAAATCTGTACATGGACGCCCCATATATCCAGAGTGCTCTTCCTCCTCCTCCTCCTCCTCCTCCTCCTCTGCATTGACTGAGCAGGAAACCATTTCAATGGCAACTTCCTTTTTGTCCCAAGTTTGCGAGGGCAAGATTGGAGTGATGTTGTAAATCACTCCAATCCTGCCCTCACAAACAGAGGAAGCAGAGAAAGACTCCTCTGCCATTTCAAGATGTGGTTTCTCTTCCACCTCCTCCTCATACCCGCCGAAGGTTAATGTGAGGAGGTTCACATCCTGGCTGTCCCCCTCTCCTACCACCTCCTTCTCCTCCTCATTTGGCTCGATTCTTCCTACAGTCAAAGTGTCTGTGTCTGCAGGAGGACAGGGATCTGAAGCACGCTGGTCTGATTCTGGTAGAGAATCAGAGTGTGAGGCTGTGTGTGTGCTCAGTGCGTGACTCAATCCAGCACTGAAATTTGTCTCTGTTGAAATCAGGGGTTCAGGCTGGGGATGGAAGAAGTCTGATGTTTGGTTTGAGGAGAAGCTTGGCGGCGGTATCGGCTCAGGAGATAAAGGAGCTGACGAAGATGATGAAGACGAGGAAGAGAGAAGGTTAGTGCCCACTCGCAGTTTATAATCTCCTCCTCTGCTCCCACCCGTGCTCTCCGTTACACTCTCCTCATCACTCTCATCTGAAAATGTTTGGTGGCTCCTCTTTTCACCTGAAGAGGGCGGTGATACTTTAAGATTCAACAAAGAAGACAAGGATGTGCTGCAGTGTGCAACGACCAGAACTTCTTCCATGTGACGGATGGATGTCTGCGAGAGAAAGACAGAGATAAAGCAAAAGAAACATGTTAAAACCAATGAGTCAGATCAACAGCAGTCCAAAGAGCAGATATTCAACAGAAAGCAGGTATTCTCTGCTTTCTCCATTCAGCTGAAACCTTTTGAAAACAACAAACAATTAGTCAGTGAATCCATCAGTCAGTAGACAACGGCTGGACAAAGATTCATTGTTTAAGTCCTTTATCAAATAAACTGACTGAACATTTCCTGGTTACAACTCCTCAAATATGACGCGCTCCTTCTTTTCTCTATTTTATATTTTATACTTAACTTATTCATTTATTTAAGGACTGCTGCTCGTGCATTATTTTGAGACATATGTATGGAATTTATGGAAACTAAACTTATTTTTAGAATATCAAAACACCTCTGACTATAATCCATTACAACACCATCATATATATCACGATAGATAGATAGATATAGTGATATATAGATAGATATATATATATATATCTATATCTCTATCTATCTATCACTATATATATATATATATATATATATATATATATATATATATATATATATATATATATATCTATATATATCTATATATATTATATATCTATATCTATCTATATAGATATCTATATATATATATAGAGAGAGATATCTCTCTCTCTCTCTCTCTCTCTCTCTCTCTCTCTCTCTCTCTCTATATATATATATATATATATATATATATATCTCATATAGCTGCTTCCTGACTGACTGTCATGTAATGTGCACTGTTTTTGGAAATATGACACATAATATACAGTCTCTAGAAGTGTATGATTCAATTTTTCCCCATGAAGCATACAAAAATTGCAATAAATCGCAATATCGAATCGCAATATACTATTATCGCAATACATATCGAATCGGCACCCAAGTGTCATGATAGTATTGAATGGGGAGATAAGCATATCGTCCCAGCCCTAATATGTTGAAATGTCATGTAATATTTAAAGCAACAAAAATAAAGACAAATGCCCATTACAAGTTCCCAGAGCCAAATCATTTCTTCCAGTTGCTCATGTCTCAATTCAGTTTGTAGTGACCGAATACACAAAAGCTGGAACCTACAAATGTTTGGCTAATTTCTGTAATAAATTACTCATTTAATGATGACTATTGTTTAACTTGATGATTAATTGACTAATCAAGTAATCAACCAATCCTACAAATGTTTGTAATTTTCTACCAATTCAGACACACATTTTTATTAAACGTTGGTATATCTTTCCACACTCGATCAGTTGCTATATAAAGCCAAACTCACAACATGTATCACAACAAGAACAGCAGCTGACCCTAGCAGGGATTCCGGGTCTTGCTCAAAGATGACTTCAGCAGGATGGATGCTTAGCTGTCATCAAAGCCTGACCTCAACTTATCAGCCAGTGTCAGCTGTTTGCATGTATGTGTGAGTTGTGACATTTAACAAAAATTGTATTTCTTCTATGTGCTATTAAGCAACATGTCTCCCACCACTGGAAACGTTGCGGAATCATTTTAAAGGAAGTGAGATTCCACAAAGTGCTTGGTATGCTAAAGCGTTTTGGAAAATAAATTGTTGGTGAGCAACCAATAGCCTCCAAATTTCACATTGGATTGAAGTCCTGTATGAGGGGAAACCCCCTCTATATCTCGCTGTCACTCTGGTCGACTGAAGCCAATTAATAACGGAACATGACACCGCACCTTATTTCATAAACAAGCGTGTTCAAATCCCCCTCACATGAGACAAACACCACAAGTAATAAAAGGTTAACTGTAACCGCCGCCCACACCCGTAATAGTTCTTATATCCCAGCACGCTGTAATAAAACAAACCCAATGACTGATATGAATACAAGGTTTCAAAAGCTATTACAGTTTTTCTCAATTGCTAAAACACTAAACCCTACTGTCTGAACCAAACGCTCAGCTGCCTGAACCCACTGATTGAATCAGTCACTCTTTTGGCAAAACCATCAGCACTTCTCACCTGTTCAGACACAACTTGCCAACACATTTTCACTGTGATGCACCCGTGCTGCATAATGGTGAGCACAGGTGACAAAAGTCAAACACAATTAAAGCACAGATGTCACCACTTGAACACAACAACTCAAAATTGATCCCACTTGTGGCGAATGATGTGAGGGAACATATGAAGTAAGCCAGTTCAGAGAGCGCTGGTCTGTGAGGCCCTATAATGGATAGAAACCTGAGAGGAAGAGTTTGTGTGAGAGGAGGTCGAGGTGGTCAGCGAAGACCAGGAACAGTAATATCTGATGAACTCAGAGCTACTGGGACTGACCATGTTCTTGTCCGTGGTATGAGCATGAGGGAGGCTGGACAAAGGGTCCAACCAAACATCAGCAGAGTCACTGTGTCCACCATAATCCCAAGATTTAGAGAAGACAACAGGTAATTACCTTTTTTTGACATTATAGTACAGTATGTAAATGTTGACAGCAATTACTGTATGACCTACTATATCCTGTACCACAGTATACTGTCAGTAAATATGTTTCAGTACATCACTGTACCAATATACTGTAGTATTGTAATGGAGGGCTGGTCTAACTGTTTGTAGGCCTAGTATTCATGTATATTTTTTGTAACTCATGTTCTCTTTTTGTAGAATTGAAAGACTGCCACATGGGGGTGGGAGGACAGGTATGTTCTCCCCGCACCAAGAGACCCTAATTGTTGATATGGTCCGTGAGAACAATGCCATTAAACTGAGTGAAATTCAGCAGAAGATCATTGAGGAGCATGTCAATTTTGAGGGGATCAACAGTGTCAGCCTCTCTACTGCTGATCGTGTCCTCAAGCGCAACAGACTGCGCATGAAACAGCGATACAGAGTGCCCTTTGATCGCAACTCAGACAGAGTCAAAGAGCAAAGATTCCAGTATGTACAGGTTGGCATATATCCGGACACATTCAATGTTGATTACTCCAAGTAGTGATTTACTGTAGTGGCCTAAATCACTTTTTCCGTATCACTTACAAAACTATATCTATTCCTACAGAGGGTCTTTCAGCTGGAAGGACCCCATGAATACATCTACATGGATGAAGCTGGGTTTAATCTCACCAAAAGGAGAAGGAGAGGCCGTAATGTGATTGGCCATCGGGCTATTGTTGGTGTTCCTGGGCAGCGTGGTGGCAATGTCACATTATGTGCTGCCATCAGCAATCATGGGGTTGTCCACCATCATGCCAACCTGGGGCCCCACAACACTCAGCAGCTCCTCATTTTCCTCAATCACACGCGAGATGCTCTGTCAGGGCAGCAGGATGAGCGTCCCATCGATGTTGTTGTTTGGGACAGTGAGTTTTCACAGAGCCCTCCAGGTTAGAGTGGTTCAATATGAACCAAGGTTTTCTCAGTCTTTGCCTTCCACCGGACTCCCCTTTCCTAAAGCCCATTGAGGAATTCTTCTCCTCGTGGCGGTGGAAGGTATATAACGCCAACCTTACACCAGGGTAAATCTCCTGCAGGCCATGGGACTTGCCTGTGGTGACAGGTGTGGAGGCATGCCGAGCCTGGATACGGCATGCCAGGGGTTTTCCCCCCGTTGCCTGGCCAGACAAAATGTGGCCTGTGATGTGGATGGAGTCCTGAGGCCTGACCCAGTACGGAGACATGATGCTGTGGCTGAGTAATGCACTTATTTGTATATTTGTGTACTTTATTTTTACATGGGCTTACTGTACACCAGTGGCAAACGCACAAGATTTCTGTTTTGTCTTTTTGTACACCCTGTGCTAAATGCACAGGGTTTTTTTTTTGTTTTGCAACATGCATTTAGCCTACAGTGAACAATAAACATTTATTTCTCCAGCTTCATGTCCTGAGCATTGTGTTTTCTATTTTTCTACGTAGTGTTTAGCGACTGTTCAGTAGTGTTTTTAATTTTGATTGACTCGGGGCGATTTGACAACATAGTTCAGTTTTGAGCACAGATTGAACTGTTTTGAGGTGAAAGTTTGGTTTCGCAAGAAGAGTCTGAGGTTTTGTGAATGTAGCTTGAAAATTGTGTTTTGTGTTCAGTTTAGAGAAAAGGAGAGCAGCTTTCTAGAAATGTGTCTTAGCAACCGAGAGAAACTGTAATGATTACCAACTGAATAATGGTCTTACTTTAGAAATGTGTTTTTACAGGTTCACATGTTCAGTGGCACAGCCGTCCAGTAATTCATCTTAAAAAAGCAGACCCATTGTGATACCATTTACAAACTCAACCATTTATACTTAGTATCTGTATATACAGTATATGTCTTTATGCATCAAAATGTTTCCACTACTATTTGTAGTTTTGATACATAAACTGCTTGAAGCCAAACACTTTTGAGAAAAGTTGAAGCAGGTTTCCTGCTGTCAATGTATACATTTGCAGGGCTGAGAAAGATAGGTTGTTGAAATGTTTAGATGAATATTGTAAGCTCTATGGTAGAGTCTAGCTATTGGTTCAATAAGTTCTGTGGTAGGAAGAGACCAAGATACGATCTTAATGTGACATGAAAATGGGATATCACAGTGGCATGTTGTCCTGTCAGTGATAGTTTTCTGAGTCAGAAAATCTCAAATCAAACACATTTTTGTTCTGTTCTGTTCACCCAGAAACAGAATCATAGCCCAGTCAGACACTGTCACACATAATGGGGCTCACCATGGACACGGACCAAAAAATAAAATGAAAACAACATAACATGCATTTTTTATTTTGACTCACATTTACTGAAGACATTTTTGCTGAACTATCATTTTTTGATCAACTAATGTCTAAACTCAGTTCAACCTTATCCAAGAAGACAACCTATGTACATCAACCATCCTGTTGCAGAAGAAACAGCGAGGTTGCCTGCAGCTGCCTGCCTTTGTCTCTTAATACACCACAGATCAACCGCAACCATGGCACACTTCACTTGAGTGTGTGTGTGTGTGTGTGTGTGTGTGTGTGTTTTGCTCAAGTTTGTTTCCACCTGCAGTTCTTTCCTGTTACTTTACTCAGAAAAAGTTAAGTGTGAAGTGCTTGCTGTCACACCGCAAATAAAACAGTATAGTTAATGTATGGTAAAAGAATTAACCAATAATGGTAACACATGGCAAACTTGATCATGTTGAAATACTCAAATTACTACAATAGAGTTTTGATTTTAAAATCTCATCTGTTTTCCAGATTTGATCTTGGCTTGTCTCTGTATGATTATAGAATGTACATTAACAGTATTAGATTAATAAATCACTTTGTTTACCTGGAAAATATACTTTTCAACAGCTTTTAACCACAAATGAGTTAACTAATCAACTTAGAGGGGGCAGCCTGGGTACCTTCCAGGAACTGCTACCATTAGTACTGCTCGTTGCTACCACCTACTACTTTCAACACTACAATTCATCCTAAGTATTACTTACCAGGACCGTTGGCAGTGGCCTCTTTATTAGACAGATGAAACCGGTACGGACCAGCAGGGCCACAACGACCACACCAGACATCACCAACAAACACAACACGGCTGAGATCAACTGGTCTGCAGAGAGGAGAGCGGGTCATTGGAAATATTATTTACACATAAACCTGGAGAGACTTAAATTTCTTCATCATCAACATTACTAACTACCACATGTTAGAGCAACGGCGTTTTTTAATTTTTAATTTTCCATTACAGGAAATTCAGTAGAGAAAAGATAAAATGCCGAACTTTCTGTGGGCTGTTGCCCTCTCCAAAAGTGAGAGGTAAATGAAATGACAGCCCGCAAGGCAACTGAGCATCCTCCAGCATGTTACACTGACTAACACCCGTCCGGTCCAGTCGTGTTCATCAGCGAGAGCAGAAACGCACTGGTTTATATTTAACATGTGCATCAGTGATGCTCCGATTTAAACAGACCGTGTTTTACTTGTGTGGACATGTGAGTGATTCACTCACATATAGAACAGATCAAAAACTTTGACATGTGCTTGTGAGCTACGCACAGCTGTTGTGTTCACTGAAACTGGTTGACATGAACACCGAACATGAAGCAGGTGTTTAGCAAATGCTATGCATTCAGTGCGTTCTGGAGTTGGTTTGACACTGAATAATGAGGGGAACAAATTAGCGTTCTTTCAGTTTTTCGAGGGTTCTGATGATTGGTCAAATACAAATATTGGGAGAGACAATTTTCCATATTTCATGTATTTGGGGGGGGGTGAACCGGGGTTCGTTGTTGAATTCAAAGCCTGAAACAACAGAGTATTAGGGCCACTATTAGGGAGACGGAGAGGGGGACATGGGCTGCAGATCAGAGCTGTATACGAGCCGTAGGAAAGTCACAGTCAAAGTCTTTTGCAAGGACAAATAGTAATTTCTCAGTGTATATGGACCATCAGGAAATGCTAAAACATGTAATCTAATCACAACATAATGAGATATTGTTCATATAAAAATGAAATACAAATGTCATTCATTTCATTTGTACGTCGCTTTAGACAAAAGCGTCTGCCAAATGAATACATTTATATGTGAAATATTACGATTTTTTCTTGTAAAATAACAACTTAGTTCTCAAAATAAAACAACTATTCATTAAATACAATTTTTTACCTGTAAATACAGCTTTATTCCTGTAAAATTATGACTTTTTCTCATAAATTACAGCAATATCTCGAAGTTTTAAGACTTATCTTGTAACTCAACTGTAACTTTTTGGCTTGAAATTATAACTTTTTTCTCATAACATATTTTGACTTTAATCTCAAAATCTGTGTCCCTAGTTGTAAAAAAAGTGTAAAACATTTTGACATATTAAAGCAGAAAAAGCACAAGTGCGATCAATAACATTTATAAAGGCTGCATTCCATTTAGGTGCATCAGTTCCAGGGCCCTGCTATTTAGCATGCCAGCTGACTTTAATGGCTTACCTGGACACTTCAACAGACCAGAGCCATCATTAATGTTATTAGCTCCACCTGTGCTTTTCCTGCTATGACAGGTCAAAATGTCAATGATCTCTTTCTCCGTTTTGAATTTACTTTATTAGAACTGTCTTCCAGGACAAGTGTGACATGACATGGTAATCAAAACATGGGTATATATGGGTATTCTAAAGCCCATACACACCAATTCTCCACCCACACCTGTGATGATTGACACCTCCCTCCTACTAGTTTTGTTGCACCTGTTTGGGTGGGACAACTCAGAACACTCATTCTCACAGTTAAGTGACATCATGTAATTTGCAGCATGGGGGCCAGGGTGGACTCGATCAGACCTAGTTGGTATGACGTGTTGTCCGACCATGTTGGAAAACAAAAGTGCTTAAAGCTGTTCGGAACAGCCACACGGGAAGGCGGAGTGAAAGCGATATCCACATGTGCGAGGTTGTGGTTGCGATGGCGATCCCAGGACACTGAAAGCAAGGACTAGGGAATGACAAAGTAGGTGACTGTGTCGATGCCTGTCGAAAACACTGCAAACGTCAATAAAGTGTTTACAAATGTTCTTGTTGTCAGTCTTATTTTTGTATATTGATAGTAATATGAGAGAACGCAATCAATCATCTGATCACTCTGATTACTTCCAGCTCCGAAACGTATTTGGCAGACCTCGAGTCGGCTGGGAAGAGTAGAAGCTGCCGTAGTAACGTTATATAAACAGGGACTTCTCATTTCTTTCCTGTGCTAGCAAACACAACAAACAGCTTTTCAGTAACTATTCCACTGCAACCTGAGCTTACCTACAGGCTTCATGGCTGACAAAAGTAACGTCACTACCCCTCAGCACTGACCAGCTGAATATGACGACATGGTCATCTGCTATATCGCACATTAATTGTTTATCAAATATATCAAATATATTCGATATATCGCCCAGCGCTACAACAAGGTACAGTATGCATAATGATGCAATATGCAACTGTTGCTGTGCTTATTTATTATTTATTTCAAGGTCAACTATGGCTTGTGTGAGAGGCTGGGCATCAAAAGAAGCCTGTGCTCCCCCTACCATCCACGGACCTTGTGGAGAAACTGAATGGCAAGATGCAGAGGTATATTTGGTTTTCAATACTTGAACGAATTGTAGCTCTCCTAGAATAAAAGTTGGAACCATTTTCTGCAGTCCACCATGTGCGGCCTTTGCACCAAAAGATAGCTAACAACAAAATCCAGCCCCTATTATTTGATGCTTGGGAAGGAGGCAAGGTATCCTTCAGAGGTGGTATGAAGGAGTATGAAGTAAGATGCTGTAATGTTCTCATCCTTTTTTTAAATTGTTACTTTGGATCAACAGTCAGCTATTCCATCTATGTCCTACAGGCTACTTGCGATTTTTGGCAGGTAACCGAAGACAAAGTCAGCAATCTGGTCCTCAAGAAGACATCTGGGAAGGCCTTTTAAAGCAGGACTCCATATTCACGGAGGTTAAGGACAATGTAAAAAAAGAAAGCCAAGACAAAGTCTGCAGAGGCCAGGAGGACCATTTTGAAGTGGAGGGATCTTGTCTTGTCTAAATGTGTGTGAATGTCCGATCGTCGGTTTTGGAAAGTTACATGAATGGTGGTGTGGGGGAGTGGATTTCTGAAGCTATCCGACCGTCTGACATGCGTTTCTGACGGAGTATACCCACCTTCCACCTGACCAGCCAGGGTAATTGAAAACACCTGTGTGGGTGTACAAGGCGTTTAAAATTATGACCTGGAAAACACAACAGTGGGAGAAACATGCACACAAACACAGTGACCTGTACCTGCAGTATAGATGCCAGGGGTGAAAGCACATACGGGCTGGCTGTAGTTGGACTCCCTGGACACCAGACTGTCTGAGAAGCAGACTGAGACACAGTACTGTCTGCCACGGGCCAGACTCTTCAAAATCTCTCCTCTCAGATACTGGGTGTCTTTGAAGAACTGCACACACAGAGACCACAGACAGCTGTTAGATAAGAAAACTACATGACAAACAGCATTACTCCCATAGATTAAACCACAGGAAGCTGTGTTTGACTGCTGTGATAATGTATGCAATAGGTGCAGTTTGGATGCTGCATTCATTTTATACCAGTTCTATACTATTAACCTTGATGCATTAACTGATCTTTACATGTCACACTTCCATTGTATACAAAGGCATTTATCTTGACAGTGAGTGAACATCAGGGTAAAGGAAGGAATCCAATTTTATATTTAATTGGGTGAAATACCTGGTTTTATTTGATTTTTTATATAACAGCTCGTAATACTTCAAAATATCCCCACAGCTCACATGTTACCTTTTTAAACTCAATTAAACAGTTTCCAGTCAAGTTTCAAAGCATCCAAAATAAAAAGAAAGTTGGGAGCACTTTATTTAAAAAAAAAATGAGATCAGCCTTTGGTGTCTGATAAGCCTTAAAACTCGTAGATGTGTTAACTCTCGTAGTGCTAAGCAAAGCAGTGCTATTTTAAAGGCCACCTTAAACTTGCAACATGCAAAACGCATGTTTAAAACTCTCAAACCTCTGAATGCAAGTCCATGTAGAGTACCTGGGCTCTCTCCCCACTGTTGCTCGTGATCCTGAGTTTGTAATCCAGAGAATCATAGATCTTCCTAAGGTGTTCCATGGGAGGGTGAAGGTCCACGCACAGATCACTGCCACAGGGCGTCACTGTCAGCAGCGGCAGGTCCAGGTGAGCTGGAAGACACAAAAGAGATACTTTAGTAACATAAACTCAAATTTCCATCACATGACAGAGGAAGTGCTGTAATGTTATCAAGTAGTTACCAACAGGGGTGACTAAAACGGCTTATTCTAAGGTAACGAAAACACGATTCTTATTTTCTGGTGATTATACACTAATGAAAAGATACTCAGAAATATCATTGTATTAGCATTATTGTACCTTGGCATAGATAAAAGAGGTTACATCTACCTTAATTAATTACTGACTTAATGCAATACAACCACTGTGGAGATTACAGTGTTTATACATCGGTGTTGTCTGCCATGGTGATGTTTTATTCTGCTGTCAATTCTACAAGAAGTGTCAGGCTATTTAACTTACGTAGCTTAATAATGCTTGTTGCACCCATGTGGTGTCCACTTTTTATTTATTGTTGGCTATTTTTGTTTAATTGTCCGAGTTGTAGGTTTATGACTGATAATCTGTTGTACGCACAGGCTGCAATGCGCCGTCTATAGAAAAGGAATTTATTGTTGATTTGGACATCAGGGCTCTGTGGCGTGATGCTGTTCCATTAGTGTATACACTGGCTGTCAACGCACTTTATCTTGAAGCCTTTTTCTTAACCCTTTGTCCAGAGCTGTAAAGTGTTATCTTAAGGACAATTATTTACAACAAATTGAGTTTCTGTTAGCCTCTACAGAAATCCATGCTGTTTTTGTTTTTTTAAGTTTTTTAAACTGTTGTCAAGTTTTCCAGAATTTCACAGTTCATTAAGTGTGTGCTGCACTTGACCACAGTGGGACAACAGGTGCAGTCAGGCAGGCCTGCGACAGTAAGCTAAGAGCTAACAGAATATTTCTAAAAGAAAAAAGGATCTTGGAGGGGTTACATTTCTGTGTCAGAGTTTTGTATGATGGCGGTGTAAGCAATATCATATTCTGAGCAGCCACCTCTGGCCACGCAGCTTCCCCCCAGTTTTACAACTGCAAAAACATCACACCACTTTATGACTGGAGATATAACAAGTGCGAGCCTGTGTTACTGTCATGAGACCAGAACTAGAGGTAACAACAGACACTATGATGTCTCCTTGGCAGTTAAATCATCTGACTGTTCAAGCTGCCCTGTCATCATTCAGAGAGACAGCAGGAGAGGATGAAGACCCGTCAGCAGTTCTAAGTATAACAGCAGGTAGAATTTTGAAATGAAGAACTCATAGTAGAAGAATATATAAAAGGGCAGGGATAGTCCACAGACCTCAATAAGGCATTGGTTCAGGAATGCCACAACCCAGGACACAATGAAGAGACACAAAGTGAAAACCCAAATGGAAATCAACTGAAGAAGCTATTCTCTGCTACAATGGAAACGTAAGATCGAAAGGAGAGAATGGATGGCGTGGCAGGACTGTTTGCAGGAGAAGCAGATGCTCTCAAGTTAAGGCATCTCTCGAAGCCATTATCTGTCCCTTTTATTCAACGTCTTCTAGTTTCAACACAGTTCCACTTACTGTCTTTGATGGGTTGAAATCTTCGGTGGACTGGTTTTGAGGACTGTGCTTCCAGAAATGCTGTAAGCTGGATATGGTAGACCTGTTTTGGGTGAAGCAAGGCCTCTGTCAGGTTGCAAACCAGTGGATGCTGGACACGCTCACAGCCAGACACTGGCTCCCAGGAAGTCCCCCTTCAGGACCAGGAGGAGGGAAAGAAGCAGACTTTAGGAAATCAAAAGAGCCAGCAAGTCTTGTTTTTAAAATTAAAGGCTGGCCGGAGGAGTAAGCTTTTGGCAATGCTAGCTGACTGTGAACGTTATTGTCAACACTTGCAGTTTCACTGTGAAGGCCTACCACTGCCTTCACATTAAAATGCATTTATTAAGAAGCACTTGCAGGAACAGGTGACGAATCAGCTGTAACTTTACACTTACTGCTGTAAATAAACAGAGCAAAACAGAAAACTTGATAGAAACAATATAAGTAAAAACACAAACACAGATGAAACCCACGTTTCGTTGCCAACTGTGACTTGGTAGTAGACTCCTGTGGGTGTCCCTGGTCCATGCTCCCATTTCAGCATATGCCTGAAATGGTTTGAGGTCAGGATCACGTTGACAGGCTGGGGGAGTTCACTCACAACTAGAACACAAACAGGACAATAAATGGATATTTACAGATAGTACATTTTTATTTGATATGCACCTCAGTCATACTCGTTTTTGTGGTTGCCTTGAGGCAAAAATCATGAGTGGTTTGACTTGTTAATAAGTATTGCAAGTATTTCTTCTTTCATGCTAAGCCACACTGTGTAATCCAGAAATATGCCAATATTAAAGGGAACTCCACCAATTAACTCCACCATCAAAGTCTGTTTACAGGTCTTGGGGAGAGAAGGAACTGCGCTAAATCTGATAAATGGCCTCAAGTGATATCTCTTGAGTCAGCATCTGTTGGAGCTAAAGACTAGTTTGGAAATAAAAAAAGAAAAACCTGGGTGTGCAGAGGCTCCAGGCTGCTGGCATAACGCTGAAATCTCCAACTGAACTGTCAGTGGTCCAAAACATTTTCATTCTCAAAATGGGTCTTCAACCCAAAGTTTATACTTTGTTTAAATGAAGTTTTTGGAAGCAAAAAAACGTCTAGAGAAATCACATTTTTAAAAGTTGTGTGGTATTATAAGTATTGTGTATACTTTTTACAACTATTGTGCCTGTTTGTTTGCTGTATGTACTTTAATCACTCCAACGCTACCTGTTATAGTGTCAGCTGATTGTCAGCCTAAAACCCTTGCTTTAAATCCACTTCCAGTGAACTGGGTGACCAGGTGAAACTGGGTTTCAGGTGAAACTGGGTTTCAGGGTGAGGAGACTGACACATCACATCTCTTGACAGTGTAACTCACCTGGCAGGACCTGAGGCAGCCATGTGAGCATCCAAATGAGAGCAGTCATGACCAAAGCATCTCTGCGGCAGCGCCATCAGCTATCACTTTCCACATCAACACTGTCTGTCAACAAATCTGGAGTTAGACTAAGACCTTTATAGTCATTTATCTTATGTCGAGTGGTTAAATGCAGTTATTATAACTCGCTTTAGACAAAAGCGTCTGCCAAATGAATGTAATGTGATGACTAAAACTTTACCGTAGAATTATGTTCCACTGACACCATGTCTGGCGGAGTCTGGTATGACAGTGAGCTGCTGTAGCAAAAGAGTTTCCCCTCGGGGATCAATAAAGTCTTTCTAATTTCTGATTCTCATAATACCCGTTAACTTTTATACTGTAACCACTGAGTTGCAAAATACCTTTACATTGCCTCTGTACCGCCCTAATTAGCTCACAACGTGACTTTCATTAGAAGACAATTACAAAAATGTAAACTGGACTGCTAAAGACAGATAAAGCTAACTAGCGTTTACTAACTAACAGAAACGATACGCAACTGGCTTTTTCTCAAGACGCCCACTCGCCGGAAATGTATCTATCGCTAGCTAGCTAACGGACTAGCATTGTCAGCATGCAAACTAACTAACAAGCGAAAGCTACAAACTGTTCATGACATGCAAGGGCATGGTTAATATTACAGCTACCTGTCCTGAGAAGCGTGTCCATGTTTATCAACTAAATTCAGCAACAGCAGACAGTCAGAGGTCCACACCCTGTGGACCCACCACAGACCGAATTAGACACGGACACGGACCCGGACCCGTTACAGGCTACAGCTGCTCCTGCTGCCTTTAAGGGACTCTAGTTACTTTGGATGCCCAATTTGACAGCGCAGCGTGGCTTTTGGCACACAGACTGGATACTTAAGAAATACTTACAAATAACAATACTAATAGATATTTGGCTACAGGTTGCTTTAATATGCAGATCCAGTGGTAAAGAGCAACTTTGTCTATATGGAAGAATGAGGATATATGCTACATCAGGAATGTATTTTGTTATTTAGGTTGAAAATTTGACATTACAAATTCAACAGTGGTAATACACCACATAAAAACAAGACACACAACAACGCAGGCTATTGTTGTATGGTACACCACACAATAAATATATATACAATATATAACATAATTTAATAACAGCATGCCTTTTCCAGCTGTCATGCGCTGACAAGACTATAACAATTTCCCCCTTAAAAGTCACGTTTTCCGATCTCGGGTAACATAGAAATTACTATCACAATTGTATTCTGCGCCTTTTTGGATCTTGCATGTTGGCTGTAGAGATAATTGATATTTGCACGGCGGTTCGTGAAGGCAGCATCGCACGGGGCTGTTGATAGGAAATCATGTGACCTAGAAGAACCAGAAAGGTACCACGTGAGCCAGCGCTCAAAATAAGGAACGTGCAATCGCTCTAACACTAGCGTCTAATGGAATAGCGGCTATCTCAACCTGGGAGGTGTTTAGGACGTCACCGGTGGGCAGGGATCATTATCCTGTCAGAAGTAAGGTTAGTACACCAGGAAGAGGAACTGGAGATACCAAGATGGAAATCAGACAAAGCAAACTGGGACACATTTCAAGCACTGAGTATGGGAAGGTGTGAACTTTTACTTGGAGACGATATATCAGACGGGGATGAATTCAGTCATGCCAAAAGAAGGAATAGGGCATTCAGACAAACATTCATTAGAAACATGAATTCAGCACAAAAGATCACAGGCAGTAGTTCGGAAGACTATAAGAACAACTCAACATACTGGAGGCAATATTGTAATAGGACAGGGAGAGAGACAGCTGTCTGATACATGGGGAAGGATCAGAAGAATGAGTGGAATTAGGAGAAACTAAACAATACCGGTGTTGCTAAGTAGCAACAGTTTGGCAGGACAATAGAGGTAAGAGTAGGTACAGACTCAAGAGTATATAGAGCTGAGAATGGAACCGGGGCAGTGTTTGCAGTCCAGTGTTTAACATCATGATTCATGATATCTTGGATCAAGTCGAGAACGGGATAGGGAGGTCGCTGTTTGCGGATGACGGGGCCTTGTGGGTAAGGCAGGCTGCAGTTGCGGTGGTGGAGCAGTGGGCGAATAAGTGGGGTTTAAGTTATCCGTAGCAAAGACACAAGTGATGTGTTTTTCTGGACGCCATAAAGCAATATCCTTGAAACTATATGGCCAAAGACTTGAGCAGGTGAATGTGATTCGGCTTCTAGGAGTGTTGTTTGATGGAAAGCTAGAAGGATGCCAAACCTAATTCTTGTCTCATTTGTGGTCTGATCAGCAGTAAATTCATTAAATTCAGTGCCCCATATCACTAGTTTCACCAAAATCAGTGACTAACGTTATAAAAGTTGTGTTTTTGTAGAGTAATCCAGGAGTCAGTGAGGCCGGCCGCCTTCTCGCCTTCCTGCCACAGGCGGACTACGCACATGAGCAAAGCAGCAGATGTTCAAGCAAGTGACGTCCTGACTGAAGCCCCGCCTTGATGAGAGCACTGACAGTTTACATTTTCATGTTGACCCCAAAAGAGCGTGGTGACATGTAAATGTAAATGCAGAGACTGGGGCGCTGTTTCGCTTACTGCATTTGAATATTGTCCACTGTACAGCGGGTTACAACTTTGAAAATTAAATGTAATTTTCATTTTAATATAGTCATAGAACGCCCATACAAGTATGTGAAAATGAAAATTTCATTTAAATATTTACTCAAATAACACGTACAAATGTGGAAAGTGATAATGCTATCATTTGAATATAGTCCCGTAAATGCTTCCATAATTTAGCCTGTCTTGCTAACGTTAGCTGGGCAGTGCATCTCTCGTCAGCCACTAGGGATGTGTTGTTTGACTTTGTGCCTGACAAAAGTGAGAGTGAAATATGATCATTTATTACGTTTGATAAAGATAACCGCGTTGCATGTGAACATGCGTTCATATGTACAGCACAGCTGTATAGGTTTTATTTTACTATTTTGAAACGCAGAGCTGCAGCCATCGCCCGTAGGCTTATGTTTACATTGTATAGCCAAAGAGAAATATGTAATATTGTGAGGACTGGACTAACTACTAGGCAGCAGAGCCAAAAGCTCAGTATTATATTTTATTATTTTCTACAATTTCTTATTTATGTTAATATTCACTTATATTAAGATGCTATAGAAAATATTCTATTCAATAAATATTTAGTTTCTACCTCATTCTCTTCTGTATAGATCTACTTATTCTGTGGCCGACAGATGGAGCAAACTGTTTTAAAGGAGGTTCGTAGTGGGAGCACTGGGGTGTCAGGTGTGACTGTGTTTCAGTGGCAAATGGTTTACATGGCTCAGGGGTCAGGTAGGAGGGCCCCTACTATAGGTCAGAAACTGCCGGGTTTAATAACAGAAGGTAAATTGCTCTGATACTCTGCACAAGGTTTTGATATTTGATACAGATTCACAGGAGAGTGCACTTCCAGAAAGGTTTTATTGTCATCAGCTGTAGTTTTGGGCACGGCACTGCCAACAGTATCTAGAATGACTTGCCCCCCACACTTTACACCCCTGTCCCACATTCTTTTTAGGCCACAAATCACTGTATCCCCACAAATGCCCCTATACTGCAACACTTACGGTAAAAAGACGTTTAATCATTCCCATCCACTCTAAGACATTAGGTAAAATAAAGCTGGCAAACATAAAATGGAAGAATTTTTACACTAATCACATTTTGCTGTTTATGTCGTTAGTATACACAAACTTCAACATACTTTACTGTTTTGTACTAACAGGACATTAAACAGTAATGTCATACTGTGACTTTGGAATAGAATTTTTCCACCTGTGAATAGTGTCTCCATTTCCACTGGTGTGCATTGCATTGTGGGACGATGGCGTACATCAACATCACACAAAAATCAAGAGTTTTTGAGTATGACTACTGACTTCATATGGTCTCCTTTCGAGAGTGAACACATTACGTACTCAAAACCAGCTTACACCTAATGTGAAGTATAGAATTGTGCAACAGCTCCAGATTTCCTTCATTTCCAACAATGTCTTTGGCAAATGCCCAAAGGAGGGGCACATTCACATCATATGGGATGGACGGTAGAGATGGGAACAATTCCCATTTGTAGGACTTGTGAGCATTCACGCCATAGGACAACTTGAGATGGTTGTATGATTGCAGAGTTGAGTTGATGAGGGATTTAACGCAAGCCTTTTTACCGGAACAAAAACACACATGTAAATAATAAAATAATGGCTGAATTCCATTTATCTGCTTCAGTTTCAGTGTCCTGGTATTGTGTCATTCCAACAAGTCCAATATGACATAAATGTGGCATGATCTTGCTGGTTTTACTTCATATTAGGTAAATGGGCATGCAAATATAGCATGCTGTCAGTCAGGGCAACTTGCAGAAGTAAACAAAACAATGAGGACTGAAGATTAGCAAGAGCCGTGGGCTCGTCACCTACAGTCAGGACTTGTAAGTGAATACAGCCAAAGATTAATATTGAGGCATCTCAGAATTTTTTCACACATTTTCAAAATGCTGTTTGTTGACTCTTTGATCTTTCTTGTCTTGGAAATGTGTACCAAAAATAAGTTGATGCAGATAAACATTTACTTACTTATTAACTTTTCTGGCGCTGTACTGGCATATTTGGTCAAAAATGTACTGGTCTTGAAATACAGTTTCTTTGTAAATAACTGAGCCAAGTGCTTGCTCATGGTGGGATTTGTTGGGTCTCTGTAAATAATATTATAAAGAGTTTGGTCTAGAGCTGCTCTATAGGAAAAGTGCAATGAGATAACTTCTGTTATGAATTGGTGCTATATAAATAAGATTGAACTGAACAAAAACTTTCTAAATGCATGTGGCTACAATGGGCTTGTAGCTGCAGGGGAAATGTGTTGTGGCCTTGCCTTTCCTTAAGAACAGGGAAATAGACCAGTAGAAACAACAACCTCCCTAACTACTTTTAAATATTTCAGTTCAATAAAAATTCAATGATACTCATACACATAAAATAACATGTCAGAGCAACATCATGTGTGTCCTATATATCCGGAGAATTCCTCCTCCTCCTCCTCCTCCTGTGTCTCAACATCACAAGTTTTGAGGCCAGACAAAGTGTCTGTCCGTCTGCCTTCATACCCAGTAATACCAGTCATCGCAGTAAAGTCTTCTTGTGTAGGTAGCATCTGATCATCTGACTCAGTTTGTGAGTCTGTGTGGCTCAGAGTCTGTTTTGAGTCTGTGGGCAGTAGAGGCTCCAGATTGGACAGTTCTGTGAGAGAGTCTCTTGTATTCTGCCCTTCCTTCTCCTCTTCGTCACATACAGCCAGTGCCGCGACGGTGACTGAGAACAGATCGACATTGCCTGAGCTGTCACAAACCTCTTCCTTCTCCTCCTCATCTATGACATGTCTCTGGACTCCAGATTGACCCCCCTCAGGCATGAAAGAAACCTCTGCTCCTTCAGCATTGGCCTCATCTCGATCAAGCCCCCCATGTGTGACCTCAACCTCAAACTTTGTGTCCGGTACCTCTGCCTCCACTGTCAAACCCCCAGACGCACCCGCCGTGCTGTTCCTAGACACACCACCGGAGTCCCAGCAGGAACCTGAAGAAAGCTCTGCGTCTCTGTCCATGTAGATGTTTGTCCCTTCCTCTTCCTCCTCTTCATCCTCCTCATCCGAGTTAGCGCCCCTGGTGGCAGGTTGTGGCGTTGTGGGATTGTTGTGCGTCCTCTGTTTCTCCATCTCTGAGCTAATGGAAATCTGGTCATGGATTGTCCTTTCTGGTGTCAGGGTGTAGCCTTGGCTCAGAGACACCTATAGTGGAGACAAAGAAAGAGTCGGAAGTATAACAGTTGGGAAGAGCAACAGTCAACTCCAGATGCACCATCCCTGCTAACGTTTTTATTAATTATCATTATCATTTTAAATCTAGACTGGACAGACTCGTACATGTTCAGTCTTCCCACTGGCAGCTCAAAGCCAGTGTGTCTCATATGTTCCGAGACGGTGGTGATTATTAAAAGCAGCAATGTGAAGCGCCACTACGAGACAAAGCACAGAGACCCTTTGGGCAGGTTAACAAGGGGGGCGGATTTTGGTCATTTTGCTAACAACCCCCCCCCAAATCGCCTACTGGCTACAGTATCTTCTAAACAGCAGTGAGTAAGTGCTCCGTCAACAGAAAGCTGGACTTACTTATATTAAATAAGTGTCACAGGCTGAACAGGCTAGTAAACTTAAGTGTGCAGTACTTTGTTTAGTAAGATAAAAACAGATATTGATTTTGTAAATATGGATACATGGATACATCCCAAAGCCTGGGAGATGAGACAAAAAGCTCTTTATCAGGATAAAATGTAGGTATGTAGCAGTTCTTTTCAGGGAACAGTTCATCTGAAATCTGTTAATATGTTATTTGAAATAATATAGAAGTACTATATAATGTGGAACTCTTTATACTTTTGCTCGTTTTTTTGGGGGGGGGGGATTGGGCCAGATGTAATGCAATCATGGTGTTGCACTTGGTTGTACACACAAAGTGACAGAAGTAGTTGAATAAAGAATGAAATGATTTTTTAGAGAGATGTTCAAACCCTGCTTACTTTCCCACCTCTAAACACTGGGCCAATCGCTGTGTGAAGTCAGTGTGATTGTCGAATTGTGTGTCGGCGTTGGCAAAAAAATCTCGATGGATCGGCATGGCTAGAAAATATCACTGAAGGTAAGTGAGAAAATGTTTTCTTTTTTAATTTGGTTTAACAGACCCAAACTTCAAATCTTAATGGGCATTCTGGGAAAACCGATTATTCGCTTTCTTGCCGAGATTTAGATAAGAAGATCGATACCACTCTCATGTCAGTACGGTAATTATGAAGCTACCGCCAGCAGACGGTTAGCTTAGGACAAAGACTGGAAACAGTGGGAAAACCCCAACCTGGCTCTGCCTGAAGGTAACAAAATCCACCTACGGTAGCAGCACCTGCAAAAAGGTGGGGGGGTAGAATATATAGACAAATACAGAGGTTTCTTACAGTTAGGGATCTGGGCAGAGTTGACATCAGTTTACAAAGGAATCCAGTGTAGTAGAGGCAGAACACGGTGGTCATCAGGACGCTGACAATTAAAAACAGAAGAGCAGCAACTGCACCTAAAACATGAGGGCCTGTAGACACACACACACACACAGTAATAAATTCTTCAGTGTGGAAGTGTTTGTTCCTTGCTCTGCCTATTTACTTCTCTGGACCATGTAACAAAAAGTGTGACCAAGATATAGGACTTTATTTTCGTGCACTGGCAAACTGGCATTTCCCTGAGGTACACTGACGTTATTTCCTCGCCTGTGATGGTTTGGTACCTTTCAGTTCCTACTGATCCTCTCCCCACGTCTCTATCCACAAGCATCGGGTAACCGGGGGCAACGAGTGCGTCAGTGAGTGTGAGTGTCATATTGTTTTTAACTGAGTCTGGACAAATGAATCCAAGTTGGCACAGCCTCTAACAGGCCCACCTATAATGTATGATAATAAACACCAGCTCTAAAAGTTCAGCTTACCTCTGCTAGGTTCCACAATGCTAGTGAAGATGCAATTCCAAGTGGATGGCTCAGTGTTTTTGTTCAGATAAATCTTTGTGTGCACCTGCACACAGTACTCCATACCATCCTCTAAGTTGTTAAGAGTATAACTCTTGTTTTGTGTTTCGCAGGATACCTGCAGGTCAAATATAGAGAAATAACTTGATTAAAATCATTTCCATTTGAGCCTCATCCGTGACCCCAGCACTCCGTACACGACAGCGTGATTCGGTCACAATATTGGATTTAAATCTTGGTTTCGCCCTGGAAAATCCTTCTGTTTCTAAGCAGTTAGACAACATCTATGGGATCATGAAAATAACTTTGAAGATATGACCCGCTGCTGGATAACAGGTAAAAAAGAAAGTTTTCACCCTTCGCATAAGGTTTGCATGGGGAATGTGACCGAATCACAGAGTAATGAGAGCTGAGGTCGCAGATGGCACTATTTCCACTCCAAAGAGGAGATTGGAGTTTTAACTCATTTTTGTCCGAGGCAGAGCTGATCCCAAAGCAGAAACAAACGGATTGTGTTGAGATAAACCTGAAAGGCCAGACAGCTAAGCGAGTGAATCCCTTTTCACGGTGTAATTAATAACATTACCGATGGCTGCATTCCATTTAGGTGAGCCAGTTCCAGGGCTCTGGTATTATGCATGGTCACTCACTGACATGGCTTACTGTTAAACCTGATGGAATGGAGCCAAGTGAATATTATTATTTACACCTGTGCTGTTTTTGCTTTGAGTCACAATGACTGCCGTGAAAAGGGTCTATTGGTGAACAATAAACAAAACATGACATGATTTTGAGGTGATTCAAATTTTGAAGTGAGTCCAATCCAACCTGCTGTAATTCCTTGCCTCCATCTACTAAGGTTTAACTTGAGCCTATTTCTCCTTCCGAGAAGCTCTGCCTCTGGTTGACCAGTTGTGTCTATATTACATATACAGGTTTAGAGGAATTAAATTTAATTTAATACTTCATGTGAACATAGTTGTCATACACAATACAGTTCAGAACCATCAGAAGAAACTTACAACTGCTTCTTCACGTTTCTTCCACGAGACTTTGAAATGAGCATTGTAGAATTTCTGGATATCATCGATTCTTGAGCTCCTGTCAGCCTCAGGCAGTGAAATGTTGATTTGAATGCATTTGCCGCATCCAGCCAGTGAGAGTTTTGGAGAACCTATTTTGGCTTGTCAAAAGAAGAAAACATGTTCTTTTTAAATGTATGCAATTTCTGCTTAATTTGAAATTTAAGTGTCAAAAACAGTCAGTGAATGGGTGTGATGGGTGCATTCGCAGTGCTTTTTAATTTTTCAAATCATTTTCAGCATGCAACCAATATTTATACCAGTGGCTCTACATCAGGTAAGGGTGACAATGTGACCGCATCTGTTTTAAATTAGATTCAGCTGCTCATGTGAGGCTGCTTCTTCCCAAGGTTTCAGTCCTAGCCAGCATGTAATGCTTTAACCTGGGGAGATTTTCTTCCCAGTGCGGTTAGATACCATAGCTATTCCAGGGGGCTCGTTTCTGTGTTTACTTTTAGTCAGACTCAAAGCAATTGATTTATGTAAAATTGAAGATTAGATGGAAAACATAACGAGGATCGTGTTGCTTACCCCGATACACAGTACGTATACTTTGTTTTGCCAATGTCATATTTTGTGAATCACTACAACAGAGTGGCAGGTGCAAAGTTAGCATGACCAAAGTCAGAATGGTCAATATTATAAGAACAAAAATACCGGATTTTCCCTTTCAGTACAGTATAACTAATGTTTATCATGTTCATCATCTTAGTTTAGCGTGTTAGCATGCGTATTAACATTTGTTAATTAGCACTAAACACAAAGTACAGCTGAGGCTGATGGGAGCGTGATTAGTTGTGCAGGTATCAGACGCCAAAGTATTTGATAAAATGACATCATGGCCTGATGATACCAGATGAACAGTCAGAGAATCGCCGAAGTCAGTAGGATTCATCGTCTGAGGACCATAAATGTCTGTACCAAATTCCATGACAATCCATCCCATAGTTGAGATATTTCAGACTGGATCAAAGTGGTGGACCAACTGACAGACATTGCCCTTTATGGAGCCATTGATATTAGGGCTTCAACTAACAATTTCCAAGTAATGTGTATTTCAATGATGAAAAATGCCAGTCACAGTTTCCTAGAGCCCAAGATAATTGCTTGTTTTGTACAGAACCCAAAGATCTTTGATTGACAATGATAAAACAGAGAACAGCAGCAAATTCTTACATTTGAAAGCTGGAACCAGTAGACATGTTTATTCCATCTTATGAAGGGCTCACTGCTTGGGTGGAATATAGTCTCAATCAAAAATGTAACTGCACAAATCCTACGTGTACCTTGAATGGTTTTTGACTGAGACTTTCCACCCATGCAATGAGCCCTTCACAAGATGGAATAAGCACAGCGCACCTGTATGTGATTACCACAAAGACCCAGCAGCGCTTCGACGCCATCGTCTTCCAGTCAATATTTTTATTTGATGATTGCAGCACTAGTTAACAGTTAGCTTAGCTCAAGAGCTGCTACTTGACCGAGTAGACTTGCAACAAAAGATAAATAAAAGGTAAAATAAGAAAAATTGCTAAATTCTTCTAACACAAGTTGTTTACTATACTTTCTTTAACTAACCTACACTTTCATTTGGGCTGCAGTGACCGAATTTTCCCTGGGAGAATCAATAAGACTCTTAACTGTCTGTAACCAATCATATAATGTCATTCATTAACTCCAAGGCAACAGGCATGCAACTCGAAAGGCGCTCATGTTGACGTACTGTCTTTGAAAGGTGTGAAGATGACTTTGGAGGACTCTGGAGACAGGGTTTGGTTGTAGGACGCCTTGACAGTCAGGTAATACTTAATGTTGTTGTCAAGCTTCACCTTAATTGATGATGTCTTCGTTACGTTTAGTAGTTTCGGTTTCCCCCCGTATATCCTGCACAAAGAGAAACAGAGCCCAAACATTATATTTCATGCTTGAAATTCCAGTGTTTAAGGTTATTTTTGAATAGTTTTTCCAGCAGAGAACACTGACAAGTTTATTATTCAACTGTCAAATGTCCTGTTCCGTACATATCTTGATCACAATTCTTTAATAACCAAATTCAAGGGATCCTTCTCAAAAATGTTGCTGCTATGCGTTTGTTAAAAAAAATCAAAGAGCCGATATATAATTATCAGACCTTTTCACTCGCAAACAACTCTCAACATGAGCATAGGCCTCAGAAACCCAGTATCGGCTGGGGTCTAGTTTTGATAGTTCCCACATTACAGACGTTCTGTGCATGTAAAACTCTCTGAGTCTGAAAAGTATAAACAGATCAGCGAAATACACACAGTTGCCAATTGATCAATGTAGGTACACCTAGCTAAAACTAATTCAGTCTAATACAACAGACCTGCAGTGAGCCCTACTCTCGTGAAGGTTGTAATGCTCAGTTTTTGTTGGAACTGTTTTAGAGAGGCTTTAGTTTGTGCTGCTGTTGGATTGGATTGTGCTGAGACGATGACTTTCTAATATTTACTCTACTCTCATATAAATATTTTAAAAAAATTATATATATAATAAATGGGGTGGACAAAATATTAGGTAAGTGTATATTTAGTTTAATATACTGGGTGATTCCTGAACACAACCACAGCTGTGATAGGTCAATAAAGGCAGGTTTACCCATGTTATAGGTCAAACTAAATAGATTGATGTAGAATAATTTGTCTTTGGTCCGTTGTTATTTTGGAGTGGATGTTGACTCCAGTACACATGGAGTCAGCAGTGGCTTCTTTTCACCTGATAGCCAGTTGTTCCTGTTGGACCAGATGGAGCAAACAGTGCAGGAACAAGGAAATGATTCGTAGCTGTTCTAAATGAAATCTGGTGCTTGTTTTCCTCCCATACGCTATTTGAACAGGTCCGGCACCTGTTCCTAAAGTCCAGATTGAACATTCTCAAAGGATGAGAGGAATATTCTTGTACGATTAAGAGTTCAACTGGTCGTCATTGAAGATACACAATGTATCAAGGTCACCTTTGTCTAAGGAGACTTTGTTTTCTACTCCAGAGTGGCCCTTATGGGCAGATACAGTGCAGAACCAACATGTCTGTTAGTAAGACGGTGTAGTCCCTCATTCGTCCAGGAGTGTTCTATCGTAGAAAAGGTTTCAGTCGTAGTCATCTGGACACTGTTTTCAGAATCAAGACGTTTCATAAAAACCAACAAAGTTGGTTTGAACGGGGCGTCAAGGAACCCCTCTTTGAACAGAAATGGTGGTCTGAGATTTAATCTGCCCAAAGTCTATCAGAGTGTATTATCACCTTGGTCACGCCAATCACATGCTAATCAGGCACTTAACAGTGATGAAGTAGATGCAGCCAGAAAACAATAGGCCTGATTACTGATCACTGGGCCATCTTGAAACTATCAGGTCAGTTTCAGGTGAAACTAGCTATTAACAGATACTCAGGCAGATTCCCTCCTGAGGGCAGGGCTTATGTAACTCAGAGTAGCTTAAATTTCCAGTTCCCGTCCAATTTTTTCACAATTGAGAATGACTTCCGGATGGGAGCCGAAACGTCTTGATTCTGAAAACAGTGTCCAGATGACTACGACTGAAACCTTTTCTACGATGTCTGTTAGTAGCAATGTCTCAAAAATGGAGTCCCATTTCAAAATGTCTCCATATTCCAAATCACAAAAGGGAGAGGAATACATTTAAATAAATAAATAGGTGAGAACATAATGTGCCACTACATATTTCTGTAAACCAACGGACGAGTTTGCTCTGCTCATTGTATTTCTACGAGCACACATTTTGCTCAACAAGATCATCTCCCCAGTTTCTACTAAATCTGAAGCAAACATGCAGTTAACACAAACTGTCTTTAGTGTTTGGACAACAATGGAGCTCTATGGCACAGAGGAATCAAATATATCAGGCTTTGGATACACACACAAATGATTTGTTTACACGGTGAAAAACGGAAAAATATCACCAGACTTATCCTTTACAATGTATTAAGGCAGTGAAGAGGTGACCTGATCAGCTTATTATCATATTATCTTTTCCAAGTTAAATCCAACAATGAAATAAATCATGTGTATTCAGTTCTATAAATGCAGGCAAGTACAATTCAATGAAATGTGAACCATCACAATGACATATGTCAAAACAAATTATTAGCCTAGATCATCTGAAACTGAAAGACACACACACACACACACACACACACACACACACACACACACACACAGGAACAACCCAAACCCATCCCAATTGCTTTTTATAAGAGCGGTCGAACCATCGGTTCCTTTAAAAGTATCAGCCGGCTTCTCTGTGGTCACAGTTGCATCACACGCACACTCAGGTGCCACACTAGATGCATAATTATGCCATCTGAATATGATGTCCATAGTACCACTTGTAAAATATTTTCATATTACTGCTCTATCCTGCACTTGCTTATTGCACTTCTGGTTAGACATAAACTGCATTTCGTTGCCTTGTACTTTACATGTGTCAAAGTTGAATCTGATCTAATGGATGGAAACAAACACCACTGTGACACAACGCATCAGCCACGGTCAACGAAAGCAAAGGTGAGAAAACGTTCCCTGCACATCAAAGAAGACGCTCAGGAAAGCCACAGATTGTCATGTGCTGACTGAAAATGTGACCAAATTAAAGGTTGCGGTTGAGAGAGGCAGATAAAAACTGATAAGGCTGATATAACATGACAAATTCACACTGATGTAAATCAAATATTAATGATTCAGAGTTTTAGTAATATATATTTTATTTATACTGTCTATTTTCCTTAAACATAAAAGCATATATAAAAAATATCCAAATATCCTTTTACTACTACTTTTTTTAAAAGTGTGAAATGATGAGAAGTAATGTCTGTAAGACTGCAGAATAATACCAAGAATTATGAAGTTAACATCAAACATGACCCATTGTCTTGTGTACACTTCTATCAAGATTTAGTTTTTATTTGACTGAAGTAATCATACTTTCAGCATACTTACAACATAACAATCAAACGTTCGAGTCCAGCTCAGGGGACTCTTGTTGCGTGTAATTTCCCATCTCTCTTTCCTCTCATTTCCTGTTATCTCTCTACTGTCTCAATAAGCTACACTTAACTCGACAGTACTTGCACCACTACTTATTACTTATATTATTACATTGTATTATTATACTGTATTAGCAGCATCAACCGGTAAACCCACTTGGTACTTCACACATATTTTATCTTATACTTATACCCACCTGGTACTTAATTTATTTTCTGACCTGTTTTTATAGTGTATTGTATTATATTTTTTGCTAGTACTTCCTCCTGTGTGCACTGACGTAAAGGCGAGCTGCTGTAACAAAGAGTTTCCCTTCAGGGATCAATAAAGTGTTTCTGATTCTGATATAATAAAAAGGCACAAAATGTAAAAAAAAGTACAGAAGCTACCCTCAGGATGCATCCTGAAGACGTTATAAATCTAAGGACATAATTTTATTAAAAATAGGGTTTATTATTATTAATTTGACCATAAATTACATGATAACTTTGGGTACTTGACAATTTATAATGCTTGTTGCTACAGATACAGTGGTGTGAAAAAGTGTTTGCCCCCTTCCTGATTTCTTATTTTTTGCATGTTTGTCACACTTAAATGTTTCAGATCATCAAACCAATTTAAATATTAGTCAGAGATAACACAAGTAAACACAAAATACAGTTTTTAAATGAAGGTTGTTATTATTAAGGGAAAACAAAATCCAAACCTACATGGCCCTGTCAGCACCAAAATTGTTGAGGTTTGACACCCAGCCCTGGGAAACACTGGAGATCGAGTGAGAACACAGTCTGATGATTTTCTCCTACCCAAAGAGAAAATGTCCTCAGGCTGTGTGGTAGGAAATGAGAGCAGACAACAAGATGGTGGACAGGGAAATTACCTGCTGAAGATCTTGTACTGTGTTCCCGGAGGGGTGCCGGGCCCAGGATCCCAACGCAGGACATGGTGGAAGTTGACAGAGTTGACAGAAACATTGACCGGAGCAGGAAGGGAACTGAGCACTGAGTGAACAAGTTAAGACGTGATGCAGTCTGACTCAGGCTACAAAGAAAGCACAAGGTACAGAGACACACCTGACAGGGCACTTTGATGACGCTTTAGCTTTGATAACAGTAACGTCATGTGAGTGTGTTGAGGAGAATGGTATCTGAGGTATTCAACAAATTAAAACTTTCAGTAAAATTGAATCAATTACTCTGAGTGAACTTGGTTTACTCACCAGAATCAAGCAGCAAAATTAGATAAAGAACCAGAGGCAAACAGTGCATCCTCTTTCTCATAAAGCTCCAGGTAACGTTAGCGTGTCTGCCTCGCCCTCAGTACACCGCATTGCTACTGTGTAAAACCAGAGAACAGGATTTATTCAGTCTGAAGCATTCAGACACACTTCGGGTTTACTGTGTAGAAAGAATGAGCAAATTTCTTAAATCATTTTTTGTTTAAAATGGACTTAATTCTATTGGGCTCATATGAATATTAGTATGCTAACTGTACCAATGTTGAGCTGATATACTAATTAGCCTACGTCAGTTTTCTAATAGAGTTGACCCATTATTAGGCTGGCCCACGAATAGTTTATTCGACTTCATCTAATTAATTTTGACATAAACTGAAACACCGTGGCGTATTGTACTGACCTACAGCACAGAGATCAGCGCTTTTCTGGCGAAGTTGAATGCTTGTTGCTCATATTAACGGTTGGTTTCCTAGTAAAAAAATAATTACAGGTCAGTCTGACGTTAGAGTAACTTCTAACTAACACAAAGTAGTGTTACCTAACAGCTAAAAAAAACATATGGCATCCCTTGTCATATTGACTGTGCAGTAACTTACCAACACACCGCTTGTGATAGTAGTTTCAATGTCCGACAAGCAAAAGCGAAATGATGGACCAGCAGCCCGCAGTTGGAGACGTTTGCTCGCGCTGTAAACAGTGACTGCGGGCAACTCTGGCCACTCTCTCAGCCAGGCTCAGGCACCGCTACTTCCTGTGCCCCCTTCAAAGTAAAGGTCTTACTGCCGAACACCTGCTGCGACGTCTTTAATAAAGCGCCAGTTAAAGTACAGAAGGAAGCTTTGATTTATCTCAATTTGCGGCATTATGTACACACTCATTATGTGCAATGTTTGATAGCTTTTATTTTTTATAGCTTTCCTGATTATCATGTAGCCCACATTATAGATTCTACTTAATCTTATTTTCTCTTGGGGAATTAAGTATTTGACATTACCTATTTTATCTGGTCTCATAATCTTGTCTTGCCTTATCTTATCCTGCAGAAGGTCACCATCGATATTATCTCACAAAATGGCGAATGAATGTATTAGACAGCACTAAACAATCTTGGTCACTAACGATTTTTGGGTTCCACTTGGAGCAGTGATGATTTAATTGACATTAAATGATTACACGTTTGGTTTTACACGTTTCAATTATGGATTCTAAATTTGTTTCTGTAGATTCTGTATTTCAGGTAATAAAAACTACAAGATTGAAATTTCCTTTGAATTAATGTCTGTCAAAGCAGACACAGAAATAGACCCCCCCAAAAAAGCTAAACTTGGCTATTTTAACATTCAGTGCTTGCACCGTGGTTAGGAACAAGTCTGCGCATACCATAATATTTATGAGAGACTCATATTTTCCACGCCTCATCTGCTTGCCCTGAAGTTTACGTTATTATTTTGAAGGCAAAGTCATTTCACTTCCTGTGTGAGTGCGCTTACCGAACGTCACTCGGGGTTTCCCAGGCTGAGTTGTGTGTTTTGCTCTTTTATTGGCTCAGAGGCCACTAGGGGGCGGTGAAAGAGAGGATAAGACTCGAGACAGCTCTCCGTGGTTTCCTGCAATGCCATTATGTAAGCTATTTGAAGCATGACTCAGTGCCGGTGAGAGAATCAAGTCCTGAGGGACTCAAACACTTCTGTTATAATAAAGAGTGGAAACTTGTATTTGCCACATGGTAGCAGCAATATTCCTTAAGAATATAGTTGATAAAAATATGAATATTGGGGATGAGCTATCTCTGTGGTTCAGTTAAAAGAATCTGGAATTTCTGTTTTGTTAGGATTTTAAATTTGGCAGCATCTGTGGTGCAAAATGTTGCTGCCAGTGATTCAATTCAGAGCTTGTTGATAAAAACTGTTGCTCTAATAGCAGCCTCACATCAGACAACTATTCATTGTGAACATGACCCTCTTCACACCCCATCACACACTGAGGGTTGTTAGAAAACATACAAATCTTTCTGAGTGCTGTGGAAACTACATGTATTTGGGTATGGAAGGAAGCTATGTTATATATATACCTGACATCCATCTGATACACAACCGAGTCTTCAGTTAGATTACAATGTGTACACTTACAAAATGATTGTTATCTGGTTGTTAAATGTGGTTTCCTTCTGAAACTATAAGTATAATATATAACCAGCATGTAACTCTTATGAAACATTTTTCCATCTGTTACAACAGGGCCAATCCCACCCTTCCTAGCAGCTTGATCTCAGTAGTGTCTTGTGAGGCAACATGTTTTGAAAAGTGGCACATAAATTAGGTTTATTATTTCTTACAATTTAATGAAAAGTATTTAAGGATAATTCTGAATGCAACCACAAGGGGGCACAATCCAGTGTCTTTGTGTGCCAGTCTGGATAAATGCAGAGGGTTGTGTCAGGAAGGGCATCCGACGTAAAACACATGCCAAATTAAAAATGCGAATCGTGAAAATTACTTCCATACCGGATCGGTTGGGGCCCGGGTTAACAACGACCGCCACCGGTGCTGTTGGACTACTGTTGTTCAAAGACGAAGAAGGAGAGGAGGAAGGTGTGTTCGTAGGCAGAGAGAGAAGAGGAAAGCTAAGAATGTAGGACTGACAGTAGGGACTTTGAATGTTGGGACTATGACAGGGAAGGCTAGAGAGTTGATTGACATGATGCAGAGAAGGAAGGTGGACATACTGTGTGTCCAGGAGACCAGGTGGAAAGGTAGCAAGGCTAGAAGCTTAGGAGCAGGGTTCAAGTTGTTCTACCATGGGGCAGATAGGAAGAGAAACGGAGTAGGAGTTATCCTGAAAGAGGAGTTTGTGAGGAATATTCTAGAGGTGAAAAGAGTATCAGACAGGTTGATGAGTCTGAAGCTGGAAATTGAAGGGGTGATGTTCATTGTTGTGAGTGGTTATGCCCCACAGGTAGGATGTGAGTTAGAATAGAAGGAGAAATTCTGGAGTGAGTTAGATGAAGTGATGCAGAGCATCCCCAGAGGTGAGAGAGTGGTGATTGGTGCAGATTTCAATGGGCATGTAGGTGAAGGGAACAGAGATGATGAGAATGTGATGGGCAGGTTTGGTCTTTAGGACAGGAACGCAGAAGGACAGATGGTGGTAGACTTTGCAAAGAGGATGGAAATGGCTGTAGTGAACACCTTCTTCCAGAAGAGGCAGGAACATAGGGTGACATATAAGAACAGAGGTAGAAGCACTCAGGTGGACTACATCTTGTGTAGACGTTGTAATCTGAAAGAGACCAGTGACTGTAAAGTAGTGGTAGGGGAGAGTGTAGCCAGACAACACAGGATGGTAGTGTGTAAAATGACTCTGGTGGTGAGGAAGATGAAGAGGACGAAGTGGTGGAAGTTGAAAAAGGAAGAATGTCGTGTAGTTTTCAGGGAGGAGCTGAGACAGACTCTGGGTGGTCAGGAAAGGCTCCCAGATGACTGGACCACTACAGCTGATGTGATCAGGGAGACAGGTAGGAGGGCACTCGGTGTGTCATCTGGAAAGAGGAAAGCGGACAAGGAGACTTGGTGGTGGAACGAGGAGGTTCAGGAGTGTATACAGAGAAAGAGGCTAGCTAAGAAGAAGTGGGACGCTGAGAGGACTGAAGAGAGTAGACAGGAGTACAGGGAGATGCAGCGTAAGGTGAAGGTAGAGGTGGCAAAGGCCAAACAAAGAGCATATGAGGACTTGGATGCTAGGCTGGACACTAAAGAGGGAGAGGTGGATTTGTACAGGTTGGCCAGACAAAGAGATAGAGATGGGAAGGATGTGCAGCAGGTTAGGGTGATTAAAGATAAGGATGGAAATGTATTGACAGGTGCCAGGAGTGTGATGGGAAGATGGAAGGAGTACTTTGAAGAGTTGATGAATGAGGAAAATGAAAGGGAACGAAGAGTAGAAGAGGTGACTGGTGTGGAGCAGGAAGTAGCAAAGATTAGCAAGAGTGAAGTGAGGAGGACGTTGAGGAGGATGAAGAGTGGAAAGGCAGTTGGTCCAGATGACATACCTGTGAAGATATGGAAGTGTCTAGGAGAGGTGGCAGTAGAGTTTCTGACTAGTTTGTTTAACAAGATCTTGGAGAGTGAGAGGATGCCCGAGGAATGGAGGAGAAGTGTACTGGTGCCAATTTTTAAGAACAAGGGAGATGTGCAGAGCTGTGGCAACTACAGAGGAATAAAGCTGATGAGCCATACAATGAAGTTGTGGGAAAGAGTAGTGGAAGCTAGGCTAAGGGCAGAGGTGAGCATTTGTGAGCAGCAATATGGTTTCATGCCTAGAAAGAGTACAACACATGCAGTATTTGCTTTGAGGATGCTGATGGAGAGGTACAGAGAAGGTCATAGGGAGTTGCATTGTGTCTTCGTAGGTTTAGAGAAAGCGTATGACAGGGTGCCGAGAGAGGAGCTGTGGTATTGTATGAGGAAGTCTGGAGTGGCAGAGAAGTATGTTAGAGTGGTGCAGGACATGTATGAGAGCTGTAAGACCGTGGTGAGGTGTGCTGTAGGTGTGACAGAGGAGTTCAAGGTGGAGGTGGGTCTGCATCAAGGATCGGCTCTGAGCCCCTTCTTGTTTGCTCTGGTGATGGACAGGCTGACAGATGAGGTTAGACAGGAATCTCCATGGACTATGATGTTTGCGGATGACATTGTGATTTGTAGTGAGAGCAGGGAGCAGGTGGAGGAAAATCTAGAGAGATGGAGGTCTGCTCTGGAAAACAGAGGAACGAAGCTTAGCCGCAGTAAGACAGAATACATGTGCGTCAATGAGAGGGACCCAGGTGGGACGGTGAGGTTACAGGGAGCAGAGGTGAAGAAGGTGCAGGACTTTAAGTACTTAGGGTCAACGGTTCAGAGCAATGGAGACTGTGGAAAAGAGGTGAAGAGGCGAGTGCGAGCAGGTTGGAACGGGTGGAGAAAAGTGTCAGGTGTGTTGTGTGATAAAAGAGTATCAGCAAGAATGAAAGGAAAGGTGTTCAAGACGGTGGTGAGACCAGCGATGTTGTACAGCTTAGAGACAGTGGCACTGAAGAAAAGACAAGAGGCAGAGCTGGAGGTAGCAGAGCTTAAGATGCTGAGGTTCTCTTTGGGAGGGACGAGGACGGACAGGATCAGGACCGAGGACATCAGAGGGACAGCTCATGTTAGATGTTTCGGAGATAAAGTCAGAGAGGCCAGATTGAGGTGGTTTGGACATGTTCAGAGGAGAGACTGTGAATATATTGGTAGAAGGATGCTGAGGTTGGAGCTGCCAGGCAGGAGGTCTAGAGGAAGACCAAAGAGGGGATTTATGGATGTAGTGAGAGAGGACATGAAGCTAATTGGTGTGAGTGAAGAGGATGCAGAGGACAGGGTTAGATGGAGGCACATGATTCGCTGTGGCGACCCCTGAAAGGGAACAGCCGAAAGGAAAAGATTTAAGGATAATTCTGGTTAATTACAGCCTGGGACTTACTTTCAGAGATTTAGCCATCACATCTAATGTTAATAATAACATACTCACCTCACCAAGTTAATTGCTGAGATCTGGAAATGCAACAATGATCTGGTGCCCCCCATCTTGGCAACCCCAAACAAGAATGCTGATATTGGACACCACTGGGCGAAACCCTGGAATACGTTTACTTTTTTTTTTTACTGCTACATGGTTAGGGTTGGGGAAATATTATGCTTGTGGCAAATAAACTATGGTATGGTTAGGGTTGGTTAAGCAATTAAAACACTAAGTTAAGGTTAGGGGAAAATGGTGGTCAAAGTTGAAAGGAAAATAGTTGACAGGTAGGTAGCAAGGTGCGAACAGCAGTCTCCTGCGTCAAAGTCACACACCTGCTTGCCACATTCTCAACAACCAATGCTGTTGTTCTTCTAGTAAGGACCGTCTCAGTCTCAGAACCTGTTTAATAGCCTGACGGCTCATGTTTCTTGTCCTGTCATACTTTGTTTGTGCCATGTTGCCGTGTTTCCTGACCCTATGCAAGTACTTTGGTGAGAACAGTGTTATCATAACTGATAGAAATGATGGCTAAAAGTACAAAAATAACTTAATTTAATGAAGTGGATTTATCCTGTACAAAGGTAAGCTACAGTACTGAGTGAGTATGGCACCATGTTTGCAGTGATACCAAAAATAGTTTAACAAAGAAAAAAGCACCACTGCTGAAACTCTTAAGAGAAAAGCCACAAAGAATCACATTGGTGGAGCACTGTATACATTCCCACGTTGTGGGGTTCACAGCAATGGGTGCTTTGGCAACGAAGATGGAGACAAGCCAAAGAAAGAAATCTGCTGTAATGTAAAGATGTTTAGTAGGAATAAGATTTAAACACAGTACAACCACAAAACCCCCTTTTAAACACTTTTTTATTATCTCAGACTATACAGAGGGACAGTTTGTGGACAAAAGAAACAATCCACGTCGTCTTTTCATGATAAACAAATAAGCTCCAAGAATTTGCTTAAATAGACAAATTATATACAAATCAAACCTGCAAAGCCATTTCCAAAAACACAATCTATTCTTTAAACATGATTCACGGCAAACCTTAGGTTGTAAAAATGCAGCTCTGCAATGTGTGTCTTAAGGCACATAGCCGTGGGTTACACATAATCATACCAAATATGTGTTTTACATTTGAATAATTACATTCCCTGATGCAAGTACTTAAGGTGCTGTAATGAAGATCAAGAGAGAAGAAGAGAAAGAAAAGGAAGTTGAGGCTCTAACACGAGAGTGAAGTCAAACCCAAAAAACCCAGTGATCTCATTTTCACCCACTTAGTGATGGAATGTTCCAGACGTTTTAAGACTGTGAGATGTGTGCTGATGGGAGCATTAGCACAAAGTCTCACGGCCTGTTCTAAACATCCTGTCTAAAAACCATTAAAAGGTGGCTTGTGGAGGTGTGCAATCACCCCGTTCACCAGATGGGTGTGACTAAAGGCTGATTTCTGACAAAATGCTGATGTCCGTTCCTGTGCTGATACTGGGTGTGAATGTTGGCTTAAAGGCAACCAAAAGGTGTGCTGAAGGCGTCGAGAGAGCGTTGAAGCTTTCAGTACCAACTCTTTTATATATACAGAACAAATTAACTTGGCATTGGTTGTATTTTCTAAACCAGATGGCACTCGTAGGAGTTACAGAGAAATTAAATTCAGATTGTTGCATAATGAAATGTGTTTCTATTTAACAAAGAACGCCACAGTTAAGTCTTGTTTCAGAAGAGGGGTATGAGTGTTCTTAGGCCAGACCCCAGATCCTGTTTCCATAGCATGTGTTAAAAACACAGTAAGAAAAGGCATTCAGTGCCAGGATGCAGCCCTGCCTGACAGTCACAGGGCAGGAAAAAACAAAAGAAGTACACATCAAACCAAAGAAAGAACTAACACAGTAAGGTCTTTACATTGTTGTCAACAGGTGAAAAGATCAGGATAAAGTATGTTTAAATGAATGGGCTGAAACTAAGCACCTTTAACTGCACTTTGGTGGCTACTAGATGGTGACAATATCCCAGAAAAGAATAACTACATTTAAATGAATGAAAAAACTCCCACTTTTTTCTTAAGTCAGTACCTTTTTACACAAGACATTTCGGTCTCAGTGGCTGATTTCAAGTCTCAGGTGTATCGCAAGTGGCAATTAAAGTGTATCATTTTTCTGAAGAAGATGTTAAGGGTTAAAGCTAGTTATATTTGGGAGCATGCCTGCTCAGCCCATGCATGGTTGCTGCTAATTCTCCCTCAGATTCACCCTTTTTTGCCCAAATAGAGAGCTGAAGTGTGTAAGCCTCATTCAGCCAGCCTTGGAACATAGCCTTACTCAACAGTATGTTGTGTGTTTCACTCTATTTGTTTAAAAAGGAATGCTACATTTAAATAAAATGAAATAGTTGTGTTTTTTAATACTTAATACTGTTTTTAGCTGACTTTTATGAAAACCATTTCCCACAAGCAGATCCCATCCCAAATTAAATGTCACCAGTTTGACAGACTGAGACTAGTCGAGTGGTGAGCTATGAGAATGGACGGCGAGGCTGAATGACATAGATGGTAGCAGCAGAGATTACAGCTAAACATTTGGAAAGATGACTTCAGAAGAGCTTTGGTGTGATATCATGGATAAGGGAGTTACGGTGACTTATAGTAAGTGCACTGCCACGCTGGTAAAACTTCATGAAAGCTGTAGTTTTTTGTATGCTAACATTAAATATTGTTCAAAGCTGCTACAATAAATATTTCTTTTATTAGCAATCTATCAAATGCCTTTGTGGGGTAGGTTGTAGTAACAAATCTATGAAGAATTACTACCCAACTTTGCAGTTCCCCTCAGCTCTACAGAGCTTTTTAGCATCTTTCAGCTCATTGTTTTGGTTTTTTGGCCCATAGCTTTACTGTTTTGATTCACTCTCATAGCATAGTTTTTGGCCACAGCTGTTTTCATTAAAAGAGCTCAGATAAACCCACCATAAGCTACCTGCTCAGCAGCAAACAGCAGACAGACAAAGGTGGAGACTAGCTGGTGAAGAAAGTGGAGCATCTGGAAGCTGAAGAGCCAGATGTTTTTCTAAGGAGGAGAGTGAATATTGGACTTACATTAGCCATGTAGACAGAAACACGCCTGCTAATGAATGCTAATGTTCTGTGTCTGCTGGATGAGCAACTCTTAACATGATAGCCATATAAACTCAAAAAGATGACCAATAAATCACTTCACTTCAACTTTGATAGAAGTCAATTTTTAAAATCAAGTGCTGCAGAAGTTGATATTTGTGACATATTTTCACCTGACAGGTTATGTTTATACAGTATAATATTGCAATCTGCATTTATTTTGCTGCAAACTATGAAGTTGTAAAGTATTACAACACAGTAATACAACCTTTTTCGTAGCAACTTTGAGTGTTTCCGTTCACATAATCAGTGCATAAGTGAATTATATACAACACATGTACTGCAACACATTGCATCTACTATGGTGCAACAGTGATGGATTCTATCATTTGATCTAAATGAACTAGGATTATAGAGTGACAAATTCACTGTGATGTTGGCGAAAGGGAGATAAATGCAAGCACATGCACACACTCAAAGACACACCCATGTGCTCACACCAGCAAGCTTGCATATGCGTGCACACACACACAGACCCAGAACGGTCCTTGAATGATCTGCGGAACAGAAGTGTTGGCCCCGGATTGTGTTTGTGAGAGCAGCTTTAACAAAGTCTCTCACAGGATATGAACTGGAACCAGAATGAGAAAGAGAGCATGAAACCAGAGAGAAAGAGTTGTTGCATATTCAACTTTGACTCAAATTGTCCTCCAACTCCTCTCTCATTTGGTTAAAGTGACTGCAAAAATTGTCCAGAAACAAAAACACAAACCATTCAAGAAGTTCAGGAAAATTCAGAGTGACTTCTGACAAACAGCTGTAGAGTAACTGTATCATGTCCAACTTGATTGGACATGATTCCAGTGATGGAAAGGGAGACATGATTCTGAGCAAATTTCTCTTTCACTTCCCCCTCTTCCCTCACAAGGCCCTGCCAACTTGGCTTTAAGTGGGTTATTGACTGCACAACTCAACAGAGAATAAAAGTCATTGTTTTGATCAAAACAGAGTGCGATTTGTTGGCTGGTGAGAGAGGATCCTAATCCTGGAACTCTTGTACTTTGGGCATCCATTTTATTCTGTTTCAAAACAACTTGTTTTATTAGGCCATCTGCACGCAATAAGGCCAGCTGGAAAAACGCAGCTGCAGATCGCAGCCTGCTGCGCCTCTCCGTCAGCTCATACCACAGCAGTCCTTGTCTTTCACTTTTTTTGTTTATTTATACATTCTTCTATCTTTTTGCCATGGGCAGTTGTACTTATATCTTAACAACAGACAGCTGTTACTATAATTTACTTTTTAATATGTCCTCAACAAAACAGCATAACACTCAAAGCTCCCTCCCAGACACAATAGTATCATCCAGCTCTGGCGCAGACTCTGACCCCACTCTGGATTGTGTGGATTGGTTCCAGCCAGTGTTCACTGCAGTCAGCTGCCCCAGTACATCTTGTTTTTTTGTATTATGTGCTATTGATCCCTGAAGCAGGAATTTGTCCTTTTGTTTTCTCCGTTTCCCACAGCACCTCATTCATTGAGACTGTACTGTACGGTATTTCAACATAGGTATGTTGCAAACCACCCATAAAAATGCTGTTAAAAGAGCAGATTACGTAACCCAGAAATCTAAAAGGCCCTTTAGAGTTTATTGGGTGGGTGGGTAGACATCCTGTCACCCATTAGGGGCCAGATTAACCATCTATGGGGGAATAAAAGGGCTAGGGGCCCCTGTCGAACAACCCCGACTCAAAAGTGCCCCTAACCCATTTTCCGCAGTCCCAGAAACAAACAGGTATTTCTATGCTGGGATCCTTGCCTTTTCTGTATGTCAGTTAATTTTTGATCATTTGATTTAACACAAATGTATAGGCAAGGATATGCACCACAGTAAGCACAATATCAACTGAAATATAGGGTATAAAAACTAGATTTATTATCAAACAAATTTGTGTTTAATCAAAACACCATTTATTAATTGCCATGTAGTTGCCTGCTTTGCCCAGCTGGTAATGCAGCCTTGCGAAAAAAATCACCACAACCCATGGTCTTTGTGCTGTTGTAGCAGTCAAATATTCACCTCACTAAGAGTGAAGATATCTTGTCCTTTTCATTAAGCAAAAAAAGTGTAAAGCAAACAGCTGTATTCATCCCGCTAACAGAAAACACAACTAAAATCCTTCACCTTAACGACTAGTTTACCAGTTTACCAAGGCTGGCACCATTGGGCCAATTAAGTGTATTCTGGTTTGACCAGTCCTGGAATCTAGACCTAGACTGTTTAAAGTTAGGGTAGTTCATGTATTTCAGAAGCATTTTTTTGTTATATTTGTTGAAATTCTATTTACATCCCGACAGCAATCAATAAATCAATGGCCCTGGGGGGAAAAATGAAAAGAATCGGCTGTCTGTGGTTATCGCAGGCCTATAATAAGCACATCCGATCATTTCATTCAACCCAAATGATTTCGGGTGGCTGGCCTACCTGCCTGCCTGCACGCACTCTGCCCATGCACTCATTTCGCATGAAAATGTGTTTTGGGGGAGGGAGGCCTGAAGGGAGCGGGTTGGTATATTTTTGGTTGGATACCTTCAAAATCTAGCTGTCTGTTGCTAGTTTCTCCAGCGTTACCTACCCTAGCTTTAATGGTCATGTCTGCTCCATGCAAAGATGGGTGACAAATTAAAGTAAAAACTAACATAAAGTGTCTTAGTAAGGTGTCTGCCACATGCCTTAATGACAGCTTCAATGCTTGGGCATGGAAGTTCATTCTTGATAGTGGGATTAGAATATGTGACAAAACAGTCTCATGTCAAGGTCCACTTACTAGCTTTTTCGAAAGTTTCATCTAATGGTCCTTATTAGCAAGGGGAACATTGAACGTTGAATGCCAGTGAAATTCATAGGGTCATATATAAGGAGGAGATCATCGTTACCCCTGTCTCCCTTCAAGAGGGAGCTTTAGCATTGGATGTGAATGTCCTCCTTGATCTTTCTCCGGACATGCACTGACTCCTGGTCGATGACTTTGACGTCTTATGACGTTAAATGGTTTGTAAGTGCTGACTCCCTGTTAGTTTATAAGACTCTGGGATGCCCTGGTGGTCCCTTAGCAGATCTAGTCCTGGTTTTAAGCTGGGGACAGGATTCTCGTCATCCACGCCTAGCCTCAATGCTCCATAACGTAGATTCTCCAAGTCTCTAGAACTCCACTGGAAGGATGAACACCATTCTTCCAAAAGACTTGTTATGTTTCTCCACTCATTTATTCCAGCTTTTTCCTTTAATTTGTCACCCGTCTACATGTAAAACTCAAGAAACATCTGCAGTCATTTGGAGCGGCCAAAGTCTGGTCAAAGGCCTCCTCCCTACTGTCCATCCTATCCAGCTGCCCTGATGTATCTGACAACACCTGGATGGGGGCAGATGATAAAGCACTAACACCCACTTGGCAGTTGGGAGCGGGATCTGGAAAATCTCATCCCTCTCTGGGAGCAGGCGTGTGGTTTGTCTTGGATATTGTTCTAGCAGATGGCGTATTAGACCACAGTCTGTCTGGACAGTTGTGGCTACGGTTACACTCGTCACACGTTCAATCGCTGTGTGTCATCTGATCACACCAGGAAGTTTTTGGTGACAGGTCTGGATATGCAAAAACCAGTTTATGCTCACATCACTGTCAGATCTTCTGGATCAAATACAGAAACAACTCACAGGAGACAAACGTATTCAGGGCCAGATGTGGACACAAAGCGATGTGATCTCAAAAATCAATGTTGAAATGTCAAGTGTAACCATAGCCTGTGTGGCTTCCAGCTACATGGTGTTTTATGTGTGCACGTAGAGTAGTGTTTACAAGCACATCTGCAGACTAGTGATTTTGGGAGTCACTAAGTACTCCATGTAAGAGTTATCTGTAAAAGGTGTTAGCTCTCACCCAGCCTACTGAAAACTTTGACACAATAGCTGGAGCTTGAATACTGAGACATGTTAATTCTTCATTCCATTTACTGCTTGCTTTTCCTGTACCTGTATAAGCTCCTTTTCCATTGAGTCATTCATCCCTACAAATATATGTGGGTACCATTTTCTAATAGGGCACGCTTTTTAAAGGGTTTGCAATCTGTAATTAATGGCTTTATTAATGGCTAATACATTACTATTGATTTATGGATCACTTAAAAGCCATTAATAAGTACAAGTTTTGGGATGCCAGGTTGTTAAAATCCCTTTGGCTTGTTTTTACCCCTTCAGTGCCATTTTCTGTTCTAGTTATAACTAATGGCTTTATTAATTGTTAATAAATAATTTACTAATGCTTTATATGGTATATTAGAAAGTAAGATACCAATGAGCATTTTTTTAATGGTTCAAATTTGGTGTTTTTTGAGTGTTTTATGTACTTTGCCTTGTGGTCCAGCAGAGGGCGCTCTTAAAAGTCACCATCAGCTCGACCTATCGCATGCCCTATCAGTAAACTAAGCTAATCAATAAAAATGGAGGAGGACAATAGCGAGCAAAGCTGTGCTGATCGAAAAATCACCACGCCAAAGTATTTTGGGTTCTACTCTGTTGATGGCAAAATTCCCAACAAATATGAGGCTGTTTGCAGACTTTGGAAAAGCAACTGCCTTAACTTACAGTGACAACACATCTGAGGACTCACCTGCTAGCTGCAGGAACGAGTGGAGCAACGTCGACTATACAACCTCGTCTGACAAAGGACATCACCGTTAAGATAGCAAGGTTTATATGCAGGATATGTGGCCCATTGGCATTGTTTCAGGAGAAGGTTGTCAGGTTAATGGCAGAACTGGAGCCACAATATAAAATTCCAAGTCACACCACAATGCCACGACATATAGTGCAGTTGCACCACACGGGAAAATATATATACTATACTGAAGAGTAAGACACTCTTTGAGCACCGATGGATGGACATCGCTGGTGACACACGCTTATGTGACAATCACAGCTCACTGTATCCTAGACTCACCCATTATGCTATAAGGGGGGCATTCGAGTTAATTCGAACAAATTATGTGTTGGTTTCGAAATCGTTCGAACCTAACTTAACCTAACTAAAGTGACTGCCCTATGTTCTATAAAGCATTAGTAAATGATTTGTTAACCATTTATAAAGCCATCAGTTACTACTTTCAAACTCCTTATAAAGACTGCCTTAATACATTTAGTTATTGGGTGCCTGAAAGGCATAATGAATAGGATTTTCCTAAAAAAACAATGTACAGACTCATACAAAAAGAATCCCTCTCAGTCATCACTTATGACCCACTAGAAGTGTGTGGTGGTGTCTGTATCTGCAGAAACCCTGCCCTCTGCCTGTATTTTCTTATCATCTGTGATGTGTATAATTCCTGCATCATCATCACTTGTACTGCACACCTGACCGTGCCCTTGAATGAGAACTTGTTGTTGTTAGTAGACAAACGTAATAAGCATGTTCTGCAGAGGCTCTGCAGCCTGCTCACTGGGGTCTGCGGGGGATAGCAGAGCTAGAGGCAAGGCCAGGTGGGGGAAGGTCTGGGAGAGGTTGTGAGCAGGTGGTCCCACCACACTGTATGCCTTTAGGGCAGAGAGCCCGTTGAGCACTGCTACATCCAGAAAAGTCACGTGGAAGGAGGAGGAAAAGTCAAAGGAGAGGGCCTCTAGCTCCGCTGCAACCCCTGCTGCAGGGGAGACCGTAATTTCCTGGTTAGGGTAAGAAGCTTCTGGGGCTGCGCTGTGGATCCTGAGGGTCTGTAGACCTAGCAGAGCCAGGTACTGACTGTCCATTTGTTTTATTCCACAAAATGACAACTGCAAATGGCCAACCATGCTCCTGTTCAGCAGCTCTTCCAGGACCCAGAGCTCCTTCACCCAGACAGTGAGGCGTCCACGCTCTCTGAGCCCAGCAGGGGGCAGAGCGGAGCGCAAAACGGTGTGGCATCTGCACAGTGAGTTGGCCAGAGCCTCGTTGCAGTCCCGGACGGGGGTAGAGCAGCTGCAGTTCCGCAGGTTGTAGCCTGGGATGCCACTGTCGAACAACAGCGTGGTATTGACCGGCAGAGACGTTTCAGATGTGGGGGCAGAACTTGTTGTCTGGGTGACGGGGGTCAGGAAGAACAGCAACCACAGTGACCATGGCAACGAGGCAGAGGAGACTGTGTTTAGAGACATCTCCATAGAGATCAAACAGACTACATCTTCACCAAGTGGAGAGACCGGATTGTAGAGAAATGGACAAAGCTGTAAACAGATAGGAGTAAAGTTAGCATGTACATATACAAGTAATAATTGCCGTACAGTACTAACAGTCACAACAGTACAGTGAATTTTGACACTAACTCTCATCAAAGACCAGAGCTCAGCAGCATCAGACATTTACTCACCCCTCTGTGACTCACTCCAGCACTTTACTTCACAAAAGGCCCAACATACAAAGAAACTCTCTTTCTCGTTCTGTGCCCTATAGTAACCTGCCTCTGCTTAGTGTCTGTATTTTTACAACATGTGGAGGCCAGCTTAAGACCAACAGCCAACTGAATTCAGCTCTTTATTTCCAGTCCAGCCCTGGCTCTTACACACACACAGACATAATTGAGCCACTTATTTCTTGCTCTCCAACTTTACTGGGGAGAGGTCCTTCCAGGCCCCAGGCTACTGTGGATGGCGTACGGCTGCTTATAAAAGTTCCTGTGCCATGCGCTGTGGTGAAAAAGGCAGTGGCCAGCCACATTAAATGTTCAGGAATAATGAAACACTGGCCTCTTTATTTTCCCATTCTGGAACGGTGGAAAAGTGGACTGAATAAACAGTCTTGACTTCCAGAGTCAACTTTTCCCCACTCTTCTTTTTTTTTGAAAGCGATGAGGACTTTCCAGTGTCCAAGTCTACTTGATTGTCTAAAAACAGGTCTGGAAAAAAATCAGTGTGATGCATTTGGTACCAAAGACATTATTGTTACATTTAATGTCATTATATTTGCACTGGCTTCTTACCCTTTACTGATAAATCCAGTAGGCGATTTGGGGGGGGGGTGAGGGTTGTTAGCAAAATGACCAAAATCCGCCCCCCTTGTTAACCTGCCCAAAGGGTCTCTGTGCTTTGTCTCGTAGTGGCGCTTCACATTGCTGCTTTTAATAATCACCACCGTCTCGGAACATATGAGACACACTGGCTTTGAGCTGCCAGTGGGAAGACTGAACATGTACGAGTCTGTCCAGTCTAGATTTAAAAGCTCTGTTTCCGCTGTCTACTTTTCTCTTTTTAGAGCACGCCATGTGAAATTATTTCTTCGACAGCCTCGTGTATCTCACTCACTGAAATCAGTTGTAATGCTTATCGGAATGCACAGATTTGATAGGCTGAGTAGCATCACATGATATGATTTACAATGCATGCAATTGGTCTGTGAGTTTCCTAGGCTGCTAAGCCAGTGCTAGAATAGCTAAAATAGTGTTAAAATATTAACACTCCATCAAAATTGAATAATTATCAATTTATTGATATTCTCGACAGCAGAGTCAATGTTTTAATTGAGGTCTTAAATTCACCAGATATGTTTTTTTCTACAATACATGTAGGTAGTAGGTAGTTTCAGCCAACCAGTCTGATTTGTCAAAGATGCAGAACACCTCTCACCAAAAAAGTAGAGTGGAAAGCATCTGCTCTTATCGCTTGATATTAATGTTTTTTTCATATGGTTGCTGCCAAATATATATATATATATATTATATATATTTAAAAATAAAAACCAAGCTCCATGAACGCACTTTGTGCAATTATTTGTTTTGATTATGTGAATTTTCCACAGTGTGGAAAGGATGATTGTCATCAACAACACCGATGACGGAAACTATTCGTTGACTGCCTTTGTTTTCCTTGATTAAAAACACGACTAAAACTAAATTAAAAGTAACCTTTGTTACTTTGTTTTGTAAATATAAAGTTGATTTAGCTGCTTGACCTGTTGCACTTGCATTTCAGTTACATTCTTGAAGGTAAGAAAGTAACTGAAATCCCTCTGAAAATTTGACAAGAAGCAGCAATAAAATAAAATTCAGTCACAGATCATTGTATCCCAGTTTTGATCATTCCTGTCCATTCTAAGACATTAGGTAACATTGCACCATGTCAGTCTGTGTTAGGACATTGCATTGAGCTCCATTCATTGTGGACAGCCTAACCCTAACCTTAACCTAACCTCAATTCACACCTTACTCCCAACCTTAATTAACCAGGACCTCAGAAATAACATTTTGCCTCATTTGGACCGGGCTTTGGTCCCCACGAGGACTACTGGTCCAGACAAGGTTGGTGTTTATACCGGAGAAGGTCCTCTGGAGGTAACAAAAAAAGCGCACAAGGATAGCGGCGCAAACTTCTGTGTGTGTGTATGTGGTGTGTAGTTTGTGTGTGTGTGTGTGTGGTATAACAACAGAGTAGAGGAACAAAACAGAGACCTGGTATGAGATCTGGGATTTGAAATAGAGTAAATCAATATTGTTGAGAAGAAGACTAGGGCAAGTTTAGTGAGGGAAGATGAGATGACTTGCTATCAAACACAAGAACTCAACTAAACTTGTTAAGCAGCATGTCGGATGAAAAAATCTCAAATTTAATATGCTAAAACTTTGGGACATTCATAGCAATATCTCAGGGCAGTACAACAAATGTGTACCAATGCATGAAGATTTGTATAATATCAAGGATGCAAACAGGTTAGCGGTAAAAAATGTGACAACATTGCGTGGATGGAGAAAACCAGGTACGACTAGGTGGGTCCGGGGGTATGTCCCCCGGAAGCATATTTTGACAATTTTAACGATTAAATACATCAATCTGGCCTACATCAATCTGAAGAGAAAATTTAAAGATCTGTTTAACTTCAAATTAAAATTAACAAGACGACAAAAAGTATGATGGAAAATCACCTTATAGTATTTAAATTCTAATCTATTATTATTACAGTCTTTCACTGAATTTTGCGTGATGGTAATCAATGTTCAGGCACAGTAAGCAGAAAAAAGGCAGCACATCACTTTCTTTATTGTGAAAATAACACAAGAAGAAGCAACACAAAACATTGTAACATCTAGCATTTCCCTAGCATTACATATACTATTAGCGTTTCCACTGAGACACTGAGACACAGTTTAGGTTTTTGAATCAAAGATTTATTCAAAATATTAGAAAACCGAAACCCATAACATCAGAGATTAAATTTAAAGCATCAAAATGCTGAGGGTCCCGCCCACCCATCGCTGACGACACTGGTATACTTCAGAAATGTAAAATTGTAGGCTACTGATCCGATTACATATTATAAGAGAAAGTGAGTATTTACCGATGTGGCTAGTTTTGACGTTAAACTGATGCTAGGGATATTCAAAAACTGTGTCATCTTAGAAAATCACTGTGCTAGCTACATAGCTACCTACCTATAGGTAGGCTACGTTGTTGACCAACACAAACTAGCCTACACTGTAACGTTACATTTACTGCCAGATTGACAATTTACTGCTTATCTTTTCCTTTTTTTCCCACTGCTCTGCTCCACTCACTGTCACTTTCTGCCACACGCTCTCACACACACACGCTCTCACACACACTCGCTCTCACACACACTCGCTCTCACACACGCTGCTGTGTCAGCAACAGCCACGGTCCAGCCTTTATACAGTCTATGGGTTCAGCAAGACTAAACAACCACTGATGTAATGTGAGGTCATCGCAACAGGTTCTGACAGTTGAGTAGAATATTTGCTCAATGCAGTTCACTCATGAAAGCGTGACAGAAATGTAGGAATCGTTAAGGAGATTAGTCCGCTACCCATATGTGTATTTGTATGCTGTGTGGTATTTGGCTCATAGTGGCCTTGACCACTTTCTCAATAAGCCTTTTCCTCACTCATGTCAAACTGGACTGCAGACATTTGGGATATACACAAAAATGATTAGTTTACAAGGCATATGCACATTTTATTCTGTTTGAGGTGCTTCTACACTTTGTTTCTCCAGGAAACACTTCCCCTTTCTCTAAAGGCTATTTACTAGTCACATGGGACGTTATTTATAGAAATGTTCCCTGACTTTATTCCAGACTTGTTGTAAGTTGAGTATCCAGAACAACCTACTTTAGAAAAAAAATAGATAGTTAACTTCTGCTAAGCACTGAGCCCTTGATAAAAAAGCATATCGACAGTTTTCTTAATACTTGACATGAGACTATGTAATATTTGCGAAACAACGGCCCCTGTGGTCACAAGTTGCGATTACAGGATAATGATGAATGCTAAAATGTAATGCAGCAGTAGCACAAGCAGAGAAGAGCCATAAAGTCAACTAACATAACTCAGCATTGTCAGCTATGCAGCATATCTAATCTTTACAAACATAAGCCAATTTAGCTTCTGGTCATACCAGTATACCAACAATTGTATGGAAACTGAGGGAATAGTTCTAACTGACATGTAGCAGTATCAGATAAATGTACCATCTGCATACATTACACCATTCTGGGAAAGCTTTAATACAATGAACAAAAGTGGACCAACTTGTTTTACACTCTATGGAAAATTATTTTTCATTCTTAATTTTTGACAAGTGGACTAATGGACTTCATTACTTAATTATATAACATGCAACATAAACTGCCAGCTGCAAAAGTTTCTCTGGTTCAATGCAGGAAAAAAGTTCTGCCAGTGTGAATTCTGCCATCTTCTCTGATGCAGCAGTGGCAGAAGTTTATAATGAAAATGAAAGGATCATACCAGTGATTTTGCATTATTTTAGCCCATTTACTACTATCACTTATACTTAACATTATAACTAAACATTTTACAAAACATGCTGCTGTGTTTCATACATGTGTAAGTATTTTGTCTAACTATATGTATTGTTATATGGAAAATTCATGTCACAGTGAAAATCATGTCATTCAGTTAGATAAAAAGCTAAATAATTGTCCTTTTAACATGTGTTTTTTTTTATTTCATTATGAAACAGTAAATGCATATGTAGTAGGTTGAGAAAAGCTACATCTTTAGTTTTAACATAAACACACATCCCTCTATTTTTTGATAATAATAGTGAACTATTCAAACATCTCAACTGGCTCCTTTCAACGCCAGTTGAGATGGTTTGGGCATCTGATCAGGATGCCTCCTGGGTGCCTTTCTTTGGAGGTTTTCCAGGCACATCCAACTGGTAGGAGGACCCAGGACACACTGGAGAGACTATATACTGTATCTCATCTGGCTTGGGAATGCCTCGGATCCCCCAGGAGGACCTGGAAAACATTGCTGGGAAGATGGACGTCTGGAAAATGGATGGACAGACTATTCTAACAGCTTTAAACAGCCTTCATATAACTCTACATATGCACTATTTAGTCAGTAAATGGTGCAATTGTGCTTGTGTGGATCGACTAGGGAGACTATAGCTACAAGCTCAGTAATAAACGAGCACTGGCTTGGAAAAACTAACTATCCCGCACCATGGAAACTCAATCTTTAGCTGCTGTAGTTTGCCAGCCCCCAGTAGCCGGTGCGGGCCGACCAGAGGTAGCTCCTGTAAGCCGTCTCTGAAACCAGGGAGGCTGGGTGACTGTCCGAAGGAAGCATAGCCCTAAGCAGAAGCCCACGGTTCACCACCAACCTGTTCACATTTCTAACAAGTTCTCCCCACTCAGCGACACACCCGCTGAGAAACCAACTCTGATTATTGGCAGCTCCATTTTGAGAAACATGAAGTTAACGACACCAGCGACCTTTGAATCCTATTTAAAACTGCTGCCTAAGGGTAATCGGAAATACAGTAAGATTGTTATTCACGTCGGCGGTAACGACTCCTGTTTACGCCAGTCGGAGGTTGGGTCAGTTAATGTTGAGTCAGTGTATACATATGCAAAGACAATGTCAGACTCCATAGTTTTCTCTGGGCCCCTGCCAAATCTGACTACTTATGACATGTTTAGCTGCATGTCTTCATTCCGCCACTGGCTGTTGAGGTGGTGTCCAGCAAACGATGTGGGCTTTGTAGATTGGCGGATATTTTGGGGAAGACCTGGTCTGATTAGGAGAGATGGCATTCATCCCACTTTGGATGGAGCAGCTCTCATATCTAGAAATCTGGTTTATTAATGGACCAAAATCATGACACCCCAGAGGTGAGACCAGGACACAGAGTGGCACTCCTACATGCTTCTCTGTGCTTCCATTAGAGCAGTAACCCACCCAAAAACCAATAATGACGGTGTCTGCCCCCCAACCACTTAAATTAATTAAATCAAAAGTAAACATGGGAGATACATGAAAACCTAATAAAAATGAACACCACCGCAGCCAATTCAATTTGTTATAGTGCACTGCACTCTTGGTGCTTATTCTGAATTTTTTTAATCAAGTTTGATCCTTAAAACAGATAACGTAATTATTGTAGGTTATTTTAATATTGATGTGGACGTTGATAATGATCTTCTTAGTCTTAGTACTGCGTTTATCTTAGGCAAAAATTCCTACTTTAGATGTCTATCTGATAGTGCTGTAGCTAAATTTAAGCAAGTGAGTCCATTGGCATTTAATTCAATGCCATGTCTCAATATAATATAATATATCCTATGCTAACATTAGTCCCTCCCAAATTGATCATCTTGTTGACAGTGCTGCACGCTACTGCACGCTTACTGCGAATAACACTTGACTCTATTGCCCCGCTACAAAGGAAGATAATAAAACAAAGGAGGTTAGCTCCATGGTATAACCTCCAAACCCGCAAATTAAAGCAAATATCACAAAAACTTGAAAGGAAATGGTGTTCCACCAATCTGGAAGAATCTTGTTTAGTCTGGCAATGCCAGAGCAGCCTATTACTCACCATCATATATATTTAGACTGCTTTTTTCCCATTGACCTTCACCAACTAACTTCAACGATTTTTTCATCTAAGCCATCAACCTGTCTCTTCGACCCTATCCCAACTAGGCTGCTTAAAGAAGTTTTACCCTTAGTTAGAACTTCTTTACTGGATATGATCAATCTGTCTTTAAGTATATATGAGGCTATGTACCACAATCTTTTAAAGTAGCTGTAATTAAACCGCTTCTTAAAAAGCCCACTCTTGATCCAGGGATTTTAGCCCTATAGCAGTATAGACCTATATCTAACCTTCCCTTTCTCTCTAAGATCCTTGAGAAAGCAGTCGCCAATCAGTTGTGTGACTTTCTAAATAACAATAGTTTATTTGAGGATTTTCAGTCAGGGTTTAAAGTGCATCATAGCACAGAGACAGCACTGGTGAAAATTACAAATTACCTTTTAATTGCATCAGACAATGGACTTGTTGCTGTACTGGTCTTGTTAGCTCTTAGTGCTGCGTTCGACACCATTGACCATCACATCCTATTACAGAGATGGGAACATTCAATTGGCATTAATGGAATTGCACTAAGCAGGTTTAAATCCTATCTATCAGATCGATCTCAGTTTGTTAGTCCGTTAGGAACCTCAGAGTTATCTTTGATCAGGATTTATCCTTTAACTCCCACATTAAACAAACTTCAAGGACTGCCTTCTTTCACCTACGTAACATTGCAAAAATCAGGCACATCCTGTCTCAAAATGATGATCAAAAACTATTCCATGCATTTGTTTCTTCTAGGCTGGACTATTGCAATTCCTTATCATCAGGCTGCCCGAATAAGTCCCTTAAGACTCTCCAGTTGATCCAGAATGCAGCAGCATGTGCACTGACAAGAACTAGGAAAAGAGATCATTTTTCTTCCATAGTTGCTTCTCTGCACTGGCTCCCTGTAAAATCTAGAATAGAATTTTAAATCCTTCTCCTCACCTACAAAGCCCTTAATGGTCAGGCACCATCTTATCTTAGGGTTAGGGTTAGGGTTAGGGAAAATGGTCTGAGAACACTTGTTCACACTTCACAATTGAGAATGACTTCCGGATGGGAGCCGTAATGTCTTGATTCTGAAAACAGTGTCCAGATGACTACGACTGAAACCTTTTCTACGATGGAACACTCCTGGACGAATGAGGGACTACACCGCCCTATATAAATAATAAAAAAAACATTGAATTGAACTTCTGTCTTCTCCTCATTGATCCACATGTACTGCATTTCCAAACTTAAATTTGATTCAAGACTAATGTAAATATTTTGAGAAGTGTTTTGTGATGTTTTAGTGCTATTTTGAGATGTATGGAAAGTTAGGGTTTGTAAGTATTAGTCTTAACGAGCAGAACGTTCACATGTAGTAGTCTTTGGAAACTTCGCTCATGCACTGTTACTTTGTAAGATTTTGTAAATGGTGTTAAGGTTCTGTGTCAAGAGAATATCTGTTCCAAATGTTCTAAAAGTTTTATCCTGCCAATATTTTAGTTGATGATGAGAGGGAAATGCTGCATTCATTTGCTGCCAGTGTTGATCTGCCACCATTGCGCTCAATGTATGAGACAGCGTGTGGTGTCTGTGAATGTTTTAGGAAGGTGGTATGGGTGGGTTCTGTGTATGTTAAAGTTACTGTAGGAGTAAAAGTGAATGTGTGTTGTCTGTCTTACAATATACTTTGTATATTACTTTGGTAAACATATGAGATATGTGAGTGAGTAATATAGGGTAGGAAGAGGACATGAAATGTAAAGTATGATGCAAAGTAATAAACAAGCACTGGCTTGGACAAGACTTCACCTCAATGATCCACAGTTTATCATTGATCCATGGTGCTTCGTAGCCTGTGTATCGCTTGCTGACTTTTCAGATTGCCCCTTGGTTTATTGTTAGTACCACATACTGTATATAAAAAGGAAATACATAGTGAAGTTTCTATCGAAATGTAACAAAAATTTTAACCAAATTTTAAGAGAATCAGCAAAAGAAATTGCAAATTAATGTGCGTTGCCATACTGTTATGCGAATATAAGGAGTTGAGCACATCAAGATAAACAGTTTGTGGTGCTAATTCTCCAGTCGCGTGCCATTAAACCATTGCAGAAGAAGACGGAATTAAAAGAGTGCCAGTCAAACCTCAAATGATCAAAAACGTGATGGAAATATGGCATTTAAATGTTTGTTTCATGTATTCATTTGAGGAAAGTTACAGTCTCCTCATCGGTCCACACAGATCTGATGTTTTCGTCTGCTGCTATTTTTCTTAAGTGGAGTGGAGGCTTCAGTGGACGTTTAAGTCACATGCTTCATGTGAGTCATAATTTATTCACTAAATCTGTTTCCATTTTGTCACCTCAGCCAAGTGTAAAACTTTTTTGCAATATTTCGACTTTCAAATTTTTACTGTTTCCACTTAGGTCTTTTTATTCAGACATTTCAAACGCACATTAAAAAAGGTGGATCAAAACACTATTAATGCGTATTGTATCTTTCTTAATTTCTTTGTTTGATTTGTTTTTAATTTGGCATTTTAAATCTTCCATATAATACAGCGTCATTGAAGAACTAGAACATGCTGATAGTCAGACAGTGTGGAATAATTTGATTTTAAAGGTACTTACAGGGAAACAAAACCAGGAAAAGTGGATGTTAAGGGGTTAAACTACAATTTTGCATCAAAGTCCCCTTTCTGGTGTCATGACTATGCTGCTATAAATAAACTTGACTTCACTGTGGTTGGTTTACAGTAGCAGCTGCCCTCCATACACACAGCCTGTCCTCTCCGTCCTCCACTGTCTTACCTCACTGCTAATATTAGTCATCGTCTTTCCAGCTGGTCCCAGCGTCTGGCTCTCCCACACATTATATCAGTCACTTTCTCTCTCCCATTTGTCTGTCCTTGCTCTCTCTACCACTCTCTTTTTTTCTCCCTGTCTCTCATCTCTCTGTCTCTTTTTCTCTCTTTTACTTTCCGTTCCTCCATCTCTGTAATCCCTGCAACAAGCTCCAGCTGCAGGACCGGATGCTGGGAGGGAGGGCCGAACAAAGATGAAAATCCACTGAAAACACATTCCACAATACTCAAATGACAATATGAGTGTGATATAATTGATTTTGCATGTATTTATTTAAATTTAATTCTCTTATAAAGCATTTCTGTATAGCATATATCAGAGAAATGTATCACATAAACTTGCTTTAAGTTGTGTCTGTTGAATAAAAATTATTTAGTGTCATGCTATCACAGCCATTCTGATTCTGATCCTGTGTGAAAGCAAGAGTGTGTGTGCATGTGTATGTATGTATACACATATGTAAATGCATACTCTATGTAAAAATCGAGACAGAAAGTGAGAGAAGAAAGAATGACAGAAAGAGAGAGTTAAACAGGGTGAAAGTGTTTGTATGTTTGTGTGTACTTTTGTGTGTGAGAAAGAGCGCGAGGTGACTGGCGCTGCACACGGCTCCAGCTTGTTAAAGGAGAGGCTCAACGCATTCCTCTGACATCATGCTCCACCGAAGGCACCCACCCCAATCCTCCCTTCCTTTCTCTCCACCTCTCACTTACAGTTCCTTTATTACTCTATGTCACCCATCTGTTTTCAATGTCTCTCACTCCTCTCCCTCTCTCTCAGCAGCTGCAGCTTCACATATGACTACAGACAAAATTGAAGGGGTTTCACTCCAAAAATGGAAAATATGCATTAAAAGGTTTTTCCTTTATCCCAAGTGTTCTGAGATGTATAGTTTATTATATTATACTGTTTAGAATACTATGGTTGACACATTTTAAATGAAATTAACTTTAAATATAAACCAATTTAGAATACATCATGTGCTCATTTGGCTCCCGAGCGCTGACAGATCTTGTGGTCTCTTCCTGCTTCCCATAACTGTCTATAAAACATCTAATGATGCAGAGCCACAGTCCTGCACAAGTACACAAAAACATCTAATGTGGTGTAAGTACTGTACTTAAAGGATAAGGTTGATGTTATTCTATATTTTCCTTTTTGTCAACAAATCTCATGAAAATATTAAAACTAACAATTTAGTCTGCCTCTCAATACTTCCCTATTCTGTCTACGGCACTCAACCCCAAGGCCATTGGTTCCCACTGAAATCATTAAAGGAAACATTTTGGGTAAGACACTTTTTATGCATTTCCAAGCGTGAGATGAGAAGATCAATATCATGCGTGTGTCTGTAAGATGTAGTTAGCTTAGCAAAGCATAAAGGCTGAAAACAGGGGGGAAACAGTTAGCCTGGCTCATTCAAAAATACTGTACACATACAGTACAGCATATCTAAAGTTCCCTATTGACATGTTGTATCTCATTTGTTTAATACGTACACAAACAGATATGTGAAGACAACAATTTGTGGTTTTAGGGTCAGTTACGTGCAGGAACTATTTTTTGTCAAACAACAGCTGAGAGCAGTGACTTCCTGGAGTCTTGTCATTACAGTGAGGTTGCCAGTCCAGCTATGTGCTGGCCAGAGAGCTGCAAAGAATAACTGGGCGCAAGGATAAACTGTTCTTTATCAAGAAATAGTTATAGAACCAAAGCTGCAGGAAATCGGGGTGTTGAGGGAGCAGCAGCCCCCGTCTCCAGCGGACAGATGTATATTTGTATTATAATAAGACTTTTTTTCTGCAGCTTTACACGTTACCTCTTCCAGTCATTTAAGGTCTGGGAGCGCAGCAACCCCACATCCCTTACTGAAAACATGTTCCCACGGCTGTGTACAGACTGTTAACACTCCCTTAAAACCACAAATTGTCATTTTTATGTCTGTGACTGTGTACTGATTAAATAAATGAGGTACAATGTGTTAATTAGATGTGAGCTTTAGAGGTTGGTATGAGTGTTTTTAACTTTGGACAGCCGTGGCTATCTCCCTCTCAGTGTGGTCTGCTCACTAGCAGACACCCCCCTGATCTCTCTCCTCCTGGCTTCGCCGTGTAATCTGCTCAGAGCAGAAACACGCAGCAGAACCGAAGTCTCCTGATCTACCAAAGTGCTGCGAAGGCCTCTTAGATCTCTGCAACAAAGTTTAACGCCAATAGCTGCCAAACACAAAGCCTGCCAGCTAACTTCACATGCTAACAGGAGCACAAAGCAAGTTAATGCTGAGCTGTTAACTGTAAGGACAACCACAGGCGGAGTGATCAGCTTACTACAATCTGTACAAGCGGACACTGCACAGCAAAAGACGCTTCCACAGCACAATCACAATTCTTCCCAGCTTGGCTCGTCTACACAGACTGACCGCCAGCTAACAGCAGCACGAAAGCCACCTCTCTTTCCCTCCCACGGACAGGTAACGTAACAACTGGGCATAGCATAGAGTATACAGCTAAGCAAAGGGCTGTTTGACGTGATGTTACTGATGTGTTTTCAATAAGGTTTTATTGTTGTAATCTTCTCCATGGTTAATGTGAATTTAATATTGTAACCGTAGTTCTCAGCCACATGATAAGTTGATGTTAGTTTATGCTCCACACAGACAGTCTTTGCATGCTAACTAACTGCTTTTAACTTGGCACCGTTATCCTAAACAGATGATACCCATACACCTCTAATTTGGCTTGAACACAACCACATACACGGCGGAGAGTAACTTTAAAGCTCCCGCTGCACATGTTCCTTTGTTTCTGACCACGTGGGTTCGTGTTCGTGTACGCAAGACATACGGAGGCAGAACAAAGAAACGAATTCCTTTTGGCGTGCACCCAGACCTGCGCACATGCACACATACACTTACACGTACACACACCCTTTGTTCTGTAGTTTAGTGTATTTAGAGTTAATCCTCATATTCTGTGTTTTTGCTTTGTTTATTTGTTAAACAAATGCCTGTGTATAATTATGCTAGTTTCTTTAATGTTGCACAAGAGTGAGTAATTTGCCAACCTCTGCTATGTTGAACTCCAAATCCTTCAACCTACTAGCTATCAATGATAATTTGGTTATAGTAGTTCCAAACTGATAGTTTAGTGTATTTTATGAGACTCAATAAATTAAATAAATGATTTCTCTTTAAGACGAGTGGTGCCCCTGAGGACTTCATTAAAGTTATTTATAATTATCTTTGATCATTCTGATAGCCATAATTAAATGATCACACCTACACAAGTGCCCCCCCCCAACCACTGTAAATCCAAACACAAGAGTACTGGAGGATTCTGAAAATATCATAAACAGTGGTAGTGTCGTTACATAACCTTCTGGGTTTTTCAAAGATCACCAGGAATGTACTTTCAGAAAAAAACGGCACAAACTGGTTGGAGGTAAGCAGTAAATTATGTTTTTTTGTGATTTGGGTGAACTGACCCTTAAATAAATACATACACTTATAAATAAAACTAATAAAATAGGCAGTAGAGTAACAGTATTGTTCATTTTCCTATTAGGCCATGGAAACAGAATGTGTGGTTTGGGCTGACAGAATATATCACGACTCTGTAGGTTTTTCAGCGGCCGTGTTTCTAATTAGAGACATAAAACCTGAATATTTTCCTGTATCAAATGTGTAGCTGCTATTCATTGGGGCTATTGGGGCCACTGATTATAGTTTGAACATCAAAGCACAAACTTCTTCATTTACAGCATGTATACAGAGCGGTATCAGCAGCACACGTGTTCTGTAAATGTATCAGAAAAACAACTGATGAAACGAGCCTACAATATGACAGCACATGTGCATGTGAGTGTAGCGTACTTACGTGGACAACTCAGTGCTGGTTAAGGTGGCATGCTGCTGCCGTCTGGCTCCAGGCTGATCTATCCAGCTTCCTCATGCAGTGAGAGCAGCAGCAGCTTCCACATCTATCTGCAGGTTGAGTGGAAAACCTCATCTGTCTGTCTGACAACATAAGAGAGAGGGAGAGATTGTCAGCATGGAGGGAGGGAGAGAGAAGGAAGGAGGGAGAGAAAAACACTTACTATCTGGACACTGGATAGATACATTTCTCTTCAGTTGTAACAGCATGACAGACTCAAACGCTCTGTCCATTTTCTCTGCTTTCTTCTCATCTTTGTTCCAATTCCCTCACCCCTCAGCCCCACTCTCCTCCTATTTTGGGACCCGCCTCTCATTTTCCAAGGCAGCAATTTTTCCCGCCCATAGACTGTGTATGCTGCTATCTTGTGGCCCAAAATATCACTACACCAGGCTAAGAATTTCTTGAATGATTGCTGTTATTATCACAGCATTACCATTGAGAATTCTTTGGTGTCCCTGGCTGCAAGGGACCTGGGTGTGACACTGGATGACCAGCTGTCCTTCGCTGCCATCGCTGCGACATCCCACTCCTAAAGATTAATTCTCCACAACATCAGGAAGATACGTCCGTTCCTCACCCAGGAGGTGGCACAGCTTCTGGTCTAGGCTCTTGTCATCTTGCGTCTACACTACTGCAACTCACTCCTGGTTGGTCTGCTTGCATTTGCAATCCGACCTCTGCAGCTGATCCAGAATGCAGCAGCCGACTGGTCTTCAACCTACCCAAGTTCTCCCACGCTACACCGCTCCTCCGCACCCCGCACTGGCTACCGGTGGCTGCTCGAATCCGATTCAAGACACTGGTACTTGCCTACCGTGCTGCGACTGGCTCAGGCCCATCCTACATCCAGGACATGGTCAAACCAAACACCACAGTCCTTCCACTACGCTTGGCCCCGTTACCGCGAAACAAAATCACGCAGTCCTGGCTCCACAATGGTGAAACGAGCTCCCCATCGACATCAGGAGAACAGAAACTCTACACACAACAAAAACTCTTTCTCTATCTCTTATTGTGTCTAAATGTAGCACTTGAAGCAGTTCAGTATATTTGATGAAATTGATGTATGATTCTTGCAATTTTGGGTTGTATCCACTTGGATAAATGCACTTATTGTAAGTCGCTTTGGATAAAAGTGTCAGCTAAATAAATGTCAGGTAATCACAGAAACATAAACCATGTTGAATCTAAGACAAAGATTTACTACAAGTATATCTGTGTCATTGATAGGAGCTCTGTATGTATTTGAAGACAGTAGTCACAAAGACAGTGAGTTTGGTGAGTTTTGCGATTTATTTTATTTATCTTTTATATGATTAACTTTGTTTGGGAATATGGGAATATGCACTACTAAATTGCAATATCAACTCACATGATAAGGGCCTTAATGAAAGTCCTGCTGACCTGTTGATTATGTTTACATGGCACATATTACAAATGATGCATGTCTGATGTATTAAAAGTAGCTAAAACCTCTCACTGCATTGACTGAGAAGAGGTCAAAAGTTATTTATTCTGCCACATGTTCTGCAAAGTGATAAATGCAGTAGAATAAAAGCAACATTTTGTTCTCACACAGCTTCTTTTTGTGTTAAATTTTGTTATACTGATTTACATGTTATTTTTGTAGTACATTCTTAGAAAAAAAGGTGCTAACTAGAACCATATAGGGTTCTTAGGCTTGTCCCCATAGGAGAACCCTTTGTGGTTCCTGGTAGAACCATTTATAAAGGTTCCACCTGGAGCCCTTTCTTTACCTAGAACCATCTGTGAAAGGTTCCACTCAGAACCCTCTATCAGAGGTTCTACAGAGAACCCTTCTATGGTGTAATGGTTCCACCCAGAACCCTCTCTGGGGGTTCTATCCAGAACCTTTTCACCTTCTAAGGGTGCAAACAAGAACCCACCCAGGGGGGTTCTACCAAGAACCCTTTTATATTCCAAGTGTTTTATCTAGAAGAAATGCATACCATTTTTCCTCAAATAGTGATCAGGGCTTTTATTTACCTCAACTGCAGAAGGTAACAGGCCTTTATTTGAAACAGGCTTGTATTGGAGGGAGGCATTTATTTCTAATTCCCTCCCTCTTTGATAAGTATAATCAGGGGTGCCTGGTTATGGTTTAAAATGGGGGAGCAAACTTTGAAAGATACATAATTGGCGGGGAGTCTGGGGGTCCTCCCCCAGAAAAAAATTGTACTTTAAAACAAATTTCCTGAGTTTCTACACCACCTAACCTTACCTATGGTAACAATAGAGGATAATTTCCAAAACATAAAATAATCCAATAAAAACATAAACATAAAATAATCATAATCCAAAAACATAAAATAATCATAATTTTGTATCAATCTTACAGTTAGATGAATAACAATGACACATTATGTGTGTGTTCCTCACTTTGTTGAATGTAACTGTATGGCTCATAAAATCCCATTTGAGCTAGTTGTGGTGAAGCAGAGTTGGATGGAAAACATATTGGACAGGAGGTGCGTGCTCTAATAGAGGTTTGGGAAACACTATTCTGGGTTAGTCTGTTGTTAATTAGCCTGAGATAATAACAGTAACTGGACAAAATCACAGAGGGGATGTAGTGGTAAAATAAAAAGTGGGTAAACTATAAATGTCTGCTGGCTAAACTGTCCAATGTTAGGTAATGGTAAACTGATATGCACTTAAAGATAAACTGGTGTGATTTTACTAGCAAAATAATTTAAAAAAAAAATAACATTGAAATATATGGTGGGTTTATTAAATAATAAAATGTAGCTGATGGTGATGTCACGGATACGCCTGGCTCCACCATCAGTTAATCATACACACCTGCTCCCTATCACACTCCTGTTCCCCATCAGCACCTAATCACAGCTAGGATAAAAGGCTCATCAGTCACCTCAGTCAGTTGTCTGAACTCGTTGATACAAGGACTCCCCATGCGACTCTGCACAACCCCAGCGGTCTCCCTCTCCAGCGGTCTCCCTCTCCAGTGATCTTCACGCCAGCAAGTCTTCACTCCCACGGACTTCCACTTCTCCATACAGGCTCACCTGTCTGTTCTGGCTAAAATCCAAATAAACCTATGTAAATATACCATCTGTATCCCTATCGGTGTTTCCCTCTTTGTCCGTAACAAGTGAAGGTACAGAAGTATTAAAAATATGAAAGAGAAAAAACCTCTCAGAGCATTTGTGATGTCCAGTGGCTCATCTCTGTCGGCAGACTTCCTGTGAGAGCTGTGGTTTCATGGAGTTGTTATGTTACAACCAAAGTCTGTCCAATGATTGACTGTAAAGAAAATGAGACACAACAGCACCTCTAGATGGACTGCTACAGAGCTCAAGAGGTCTGGACCATCTTAAAAGAACTCGGTCTCTCTTTTGATATCAGCTACAACTCAGTCATGTATGGACTCCAAGAAGAGAAAATGCTTCCGAAACAAAAATAACTGTTTCAGCTCATCAACTGCATTGTGTCCGTGAAACTGGAAAACCAGATGTTCTATGATTTTAAATCTGAGACTGTCATTGACAGCGACATGGTCATGAAACATGTACTGGCTATAGAACTATAGATAAAAGACTATTACTTCCCTGGAACATACTGGACTTTTAAGCTCTTATCTCTCTGTGCACTTTATTGCTTGGCTCCTTGTATTAGCAAACACTTTTACCACTTTGTATTATGTATAATATTCATGTATGATATGTATTGAAGTATTTATGTTGTGCTTTTGTTTTTGTAATTTTGTATTGAACTTGTTGAAACTTAATAATGATTTATTTAAAAAAAAAGTAAACTGATAAAATGGTGACTAAACCCTATGTTGCGTTTGAAAAAGATGGGTAAACTGCGTTTATGTGCGTTTACCCTCCTCTACATCCAAAATAATAAAATCAACAGGGCTAATGCAAACTATTAATAGCCAAGTTACACATAAAAGAGCAAACTCTTTGATTAGGGTCCCTTTTGAACGTCCCATCTCCACAGCCGAATCCTATCTGATCGCAAATCAGTTCGGCATTTCGGCGACATTCCAACCCTACTTTTAGCCAATTTAAAGTTTGGCTGGAGCCAGTTTCATTAAACATACGCTAGCCTATATTTTCCTGTGTTCTATTTTCAGTTCATGATCACAATTAGGCTAAATGTCATGTTTCTCACCATTGTAAACAGTCAGACTTCTGTGTGGACTGACAGCCAAAGCATGCTGTGGCAAACAATCAGTGACAGGTTCGACTGCACCAACTCAAAGGGTGTTCCAAAAATGTATTATTTTTTTGATTACTTGTTTTGTTCAGTTGCTGAAAATAGTAAAACAAACATTTATTTGGGCTGCTTAAATATAATCACCTGATTGCTGATGATAAGTTTATTTTTAAAAAGACAAAAAGTGGGGTAACAAAACCATAACTTTGCTCCCCCTAATTAAATAATGGGGATGCATTTACTCCACTCGCTCCATTGCTCAGGTGCCTATGAGTGTAATTAGTCATACTGTGGCAGACAGTAGGGGTGGGAGGACCGATACCAAAATATAAATACTATACAATACTACGTTTTGTTTTTAAGATCAATTCTAGCATCAATGGGGTTGATAGCAAAAAGCGTTCAGTTTTTCTCTTGTATTTCATCAAAGTGTAGAACAAACAACGTTCAGTTGTTGTGAACCCATCTTAGTGCATGAACTCTTTGCTTCTCCTCTGCTGTTGTAATGTTGTGTGCACTCTAACAACATACACGCTGTGCACCTGCAGTGTGCCCCAACTAGTTTATTCCGACACATAATTGCAGTGATGGCTGAACAAAAGAGGAGCATCATTTGGAGCTATTTCACAGCTGTGAATGAAAATGTTGCTAACTGCAATGTGTGTATCAAACCTGGGTCTCACAGGTGGCAGGCACCTTACTATTATTGCTAACTTTTGGCAAATCATTTAGTGGTCATGAAATTGTATTAAGATTTAGCCTATTGACGATGCATTCACCTCATAAATCATGACACACTGCTCTCCCCTACATGAAAGTACATAAGCTGCTTTAATAAAAGGTATCAGTATGGGTATTGATAATGATGATTCTGGCCCTGTATTACTTGGTGTCGGACCGAAACCACATTTTGCTGTATTGCCCACCTCTAGCAGGCAGTGCAGCATGAGAGATGGAAAACAGCTCTTGGCAACATCAACCATTTAATGACATTCAACTCAGAGGACAAGAACTTTAAAACACAGTGGTAAAATACAGCTGGGGTCAGAAAACAGCCAACAAACTACTGGTTTATATCGATAATTATATCTATCGATCAAGCCAGATGAAGCTAACCAGATAGCTAAACTTCAAGCATGCCTTAAGGTCATAAGAACCTGGATGACCTGCAATTTTCTGATGTTAAACTCTGACAAAACTGTAATTATTGTACTTGGCCCCAAACACCTCAGAGACACGTTGTCTAAAGATATAGTTGCTCTAGATGGCATTGCCCTGGTCTCCAGCACCACCGTAAGGAACCTCTGAGTTATCCTTGATCAGGATATGTCCTTTAACTCCTGCATGAAACAAACTTCAAGGACCGCCTTCTTTCACCTACGTAACATTGCAAAAATCAGGCACATCCTGTCTCAAAATGATGCCGAATGTCCATGCATTTGTTACTTCTAGGTTGGACTATTGTAATTCCTTATTCTCAGGCTGCCCGAATAAGTCCCTTAAGAGTCTCCAGTTGATCCAGAATGCTGCGGCACGGGTGCTGACAAGAACTAGGATAAGAGATCATATTTCTGCAATATTAGCTTCTCTGCACTGGCTCCCTGTAAAATCCAGAATAGAATTTAAAATCCTTCTCCTCACCTACAAAGCTCTTAATGGTCAGGCACCATCATATCTTAAAGAGCTCTTAATACCTTATTACCCAACTAGAACATTGCGCTCCCAGAATGCAGGGTTACTTGTGGTTCCTAGATTCTCCAAAATTAGAACAGGAGCCAGAACCTTCAGTTTTCAAGCTCCTCTCCTGTGGAATCAGGTCCCAGTTTGGGTTCAGGAGGCAGACACCATCTCCACATTTAAGGGTAGGCTTAAGACTTTCCTCTTTGATAAAGCTTATAGTTAGGGCTGGCTCAGGTGAGTCCTGAACCATCCCTTAGTTATACTCCTATAGGCCTAGACTGCCCGGAGACTTCCCATGATGCACCTCTTTCCTCTCTCCTCCTCTCCCTCTCCGTCTGTATGCATTTTTATCCCCTTTACTGCATGTTACTAACTCGACATCTTCTCTCTACCGTAGTTTTGTGCTTTCTTGTCTTTCTCCTCTCTCCTTCTGTCGCATTCAGCAGGTATTTCTACCTCCAGAGCTGCAGAGACTGGATCTGTGGTTGTGGGCCACCTGCCGCCCCGTGTTACTGCTCAACAACTGCTACTACAGTTGTTGTTATTGGCTCTGTTAATATTATTGTCATTATTATTCCTATGACTGTCATTCCTATTATTATTACTTATTAATATTGCCACTACCATTACATTATTACTATTTCAAAATTCTAGTTGGTATTTGCATTGTGCTTCTCTCTGTTTCAAAACCTCTCTCTCTCTCTCTCTCTCTGTCTCTAAACCTCTTTCTTTGTCTCAAAACCTAACACGGCAGCGGCGGATGGCCGCCCACCATCGAGTCTGGTTCTGCTCGAGGTTTCTGCCTCTTAAAAGGAAGTTTTTCCTTGCCGCTGTCGCCAAGTGCTTGCTCATGGTGGGATTTGTTGGGTCTCTGTAAATAATATTATAAAGAGTACGGTCTTGACCTGCTCTACAAGAAAAGTGAAATGAGATAACGTCTCTTATGTATTGGCGCTATTTAAATGAAACTGAACTGAATTTAATTGAATTGGTTAAAACTATAAACCAGAACAAAAATTACAATTAGGCTACCAACATAAACCACCATGTTCTAAATAGACACATTACAGACACTAACAAAAAGTAAAATTTGCATTTTGGAAAATAAAACAGCTAACTTAACAAACTACTCAGTTCAGCACTAGGTATGGTGGGAAATGTGGGACATCACTACAATATTTTAGTATGAAGCCTCGTTTTGATCTGCTCCTGTTTGCACTTTTAAAGTTACTGCATTACGCTGTTAATACAAAATCAATACTTCCTGTATCCATTTCAAATTAAAAGCAGTCTAGTGTTTCAGTGGACAGTCCAAGTTTGTTATGAGGTGGCGAGAAACATTACACTCAGCAAATTTGATGATTGCTGTGATGTTTACAAGAAACAAGACACAAGATAGATTTATTGATCATTTTACAACGCAGAGCTGTGTAACGAGATTTTGATTGTAGTTCCCTTTATGCTACTCAAAAACAAATGTTATGTGCACTAATTATATACAGTATATTATAGTATAATGTATAATAAGTTATAGAAACGAAATTTTGGAGTGCTGAGGATGAATTAAGTAGTCTCACAGCCTGAGGGAAGAAGCTGCTCTGTAGTTTGGTGGTAAGACAGTGGATACTTCTGTATCTCTTGCCAGACAGCAGCAGGATGAACAGGCTGTGGCTGGGGTGGGTACTGTCTTTTAGGATCCTTTGGGCTTTGCGCAGGGACCTCACCTCATCGATATTACTGATGCTTGGTAGGTTGGTACCAATGATCTTCTGAGCAGTTTTTATCACCTGCCACCCATGCCAGTTTGTGATGTTTCCAGTCAGGATGCTTTGTATTGCTCCTCTGTAAAGGTTAAAAAGACCTTGGCACAGGATAAAGTTTACTTAAGAAATTTTCTGAGCTTTCTTGACCAGGGTGGAGTTGTAAGAGGAACATGTCAATGTAGGATTATGATGATGAAGATGATGAACAATTTTAACTACTCCACAGAAAACTGATGTCCTTTCTATAACAGCCTGCCTCTGACTCATAAACAAGCTCTGTGAGAATTCAAAGATAAACTTCCCCCAAAAATCCTGTCTTAAAACGACCCCCGCCAGGACTCAGAGGTCGCCAATAAAAGTTAAGTGACAGACAGCTAATTTATGACCCTCACTAATCCCCCCTCTGGATGATATCTGGACTCCGGAAACCAAGTTTGCAATTCAGAGTCAAATGTACATTCATTGGTATACCATGTTTAATTAATGTTTCAAGTTTCATTTCAACATGCTTTTTTTGATGCAGGAATTGAACTAATCCAGAAAGGACATGTAAATTGGAATGGTTGGTTCTTCCCCCTTCTTCTGCATTCCTCTCAGAGACAAACAAAAGACAATCCTGTGAAGAATATGGACTAACACTGTACATTGATTTTATTTTACTTTCACACGGGAGTGTTCAGAGTGGTATGGACTGGAAACCCCAAGGTCAAAGTGGGAAACACCTCCAAAGGTGGTAGAGAATGACCGAGCCAAGATCCTGTGGGACTTCCAGATTCAGACTGACAGAATGGTAATGGCGAACCAACCAGACATCGTGGTGGTGGACAAACAGCAGAGGAAAGCCGTTGTGGCTGACGTGGCAATACCAAGTGATGGCAACATCAGGAGAAAGGAACATGAGAAACTAGAGAAATACCAAGGGCTCAGAGAAGAGCTGGAGAAGGCGTGGAAGGTGAAGGCGACAGTGGTGCCCGTGACCCTCGAAGGATGAGACCACCCGCGGAGGGTGAAGGACGAAGTTTGTTATATACATATATAGGGACAAATATATAAAGGGACATATGTATGTATGTGTATTAATAATAACAGATGTAACATGATTCTCATTTATAACATTTTCCTAGGTTACCAGTCTATTACTCATAAGGATGATATCCTGTTATTCATATAACGTGTTTAATGTCTTTCAGCAACTGATGAGACAGAGTTTTAACATGGAAACATTACATTGGTAATAAAGAATTGATTCTTTAGGAGGAAATTAGTACAGGAAAATAATTAAGACAGAACAGATCTGGGATGGGAGTGAAGTGCAGCGCTGATGACATCACTTCGCTGCCCCCCTCTTACAGAAGACTTTAAAACAAGGTCAGGCTCTTAGTCTTTGCTTCTCTTCAAGATTTTCTCATAGTCTTATCTGCTGTTTTTCCCAGGGGAGGACGCAATTGTGCAACAACCCCGCACATACCCCAAAGCAAACAACCCCGAGGCCCAGGTTGCTTCAACCTGCCCAGAGAAACGACTGAATCCCGAGCTGCACAGAATGTGCTGAAGGTGTGTGTTCTAACATGACAAAGTGAAAAGTCATAACTATGAGTTCATCAAACTCTGAAAGCCATCACAGCTACAGCACACCCAGCCAAGTGGGTGCACAAGATGTGATCCACCTTCTGAGACCAACTCAAGCCGAGTTGTGCCGTGGGACTGACAATGGCCGAAGAAGCCTGGGGTCTTGGGAGCTCCACAAGAGGAATCACTGGTTGAACTGTGCATGGGACTCATCCCATCTAAACATGCAGAGCTGCCCACACAGGAAAATCGACTGCACCTCCCTCTTCCCTTCCAGCACTGGCTATCTGAACCACCATGTGAAAACATTACTTTTCCTGTGTTATATTTGGGTTGATACTAATAGGTTACTAACAAGAAATTTAGTGTGAGGTCAGGAATAGATTCTCCCTTCAATATAACCATGATATGGAATCGTAAAATATGTCACATCTGCTTCCCAAAAAAGGGTGATTTTCACTAGTCAATGCCATATTTATCCATTTATCTGATTACACTAGTCCTCTATCATTTATCAATCATTCATCACTGTATTCTTAACATTCATGGCTGCATTTATCCATTCCTTTGTGTGTCTAGTAGTTATTAGTTGGGTGTGTAATAAATGTTTCATGTATAAAGATCATTGTCTTTGTTTTCAGTAACTTACATTCACTTGTCACTTTACGTATCCGTTCCTTGTTTTACCTCTTGCTACCTGATTTCAGGTTAATTCCCTCGGAAAGCTAATTTGTCTTTATCTTTTGACTGATCAAGAGAAACGGCTTAGTGTAAAACTAAGCAAATTTTTAACTACATGTTAAATAGTGGAGAATGTTAATTAAATTGCTGCTGCTTCTTATTCACTCCATATATTTATACAGAATGCAGGCAGAAACACATAGATTTCCTACATCAGGTACTCTGTGATGCTGATTCCGAGGAACCTAAAACTATTCACCTGCTCCACCTCATCTCCACTGATGTAGACAGGTGTGTGTGTCTTTGCCTCCTTTTTCCTAGAATCAACGATAGACTCTTTATTGGGGAGATCAAAACGAGCATAAAATGTGTTTAGCTCATATGGTAACGTGGCCTCACACATGATGGATGCTTTTGGAGCCTGTGACATTTTTGATCACCTGCCACATATCTTTGGTGTTGTTGGTGTTGAGGTCTCTCTCCAGTCTCTCCTGATGTCCCAGCTTTGCCTCCCTAATGCCAGATTTTAGTTTCGCTCTAGCCGTGTTGGATGCTTCCGTGTCTCCTGACTGAAAAGCAGCAAGCTTTTTTGGCTCTGAGTAGAGCCCTCACCTCTCCATTCATTCGTTTTCCCCTCCTTGTGTTCCTGTGGGCCCCCTGTTTGTTTTTCTGTGTGTGTGTGTGTCTGTCTGGGCATGGCACTCCATTCCTGCTTCAGCAAACAGACACTGCAATATGCAACTATTGAAATAACAATAAATACAAAATACCTAAATATATTTTCTGTGGTCATTTTACTCAGCTTGTTCCTCTGTTTTCTGTGCCTGTGGCCAGTTGTGAGATTATTGCGGCTGAGATTGGCAACTGCACTTACTGTAAAAGAAAAAACATACATCAGCTTCTGTGAGGACTGCTGTGTACTGTCACGCACCAGGGTGAGTTATAACAATGACAACCCTGGTTCACAGCTAAACTTAGACAGCTAAGGTTGAAAAAGGAAGAAGCGTTCAGGAGTGGAGACAGGGCCAGGTTTAGGGAGCCAAATTACAGGTTTAGCAAGGCATTGAGAGAAGCTAAACGACTGTAATCCAAGAGACTACAACACCAGTTCTCAGCCAATGACTCTGCTTCTGTCTGGAGGGGGCTCAAACAGATAACCAACTACAAACCTAACCCCCCCCCACTCTATTAACGACTTGCGCCTGGCCAACGATCTGAATGAGTTCCACTGTCACTTTGAGAGACAATGGGACAGTCCATCCACCAGCTCAAGCTCACCAGCCCCACCTCCCCCACCTCCTGAGGTGAGTCTGCCTATAGGTGGGAGATTGACTACCTGGTGACCTGGTGCAATCAGTACAACCTGGAGCTCAATGCTCTAAAGACAGTGGAGATGGTTGTGCATTACAGGAAGAACCCATCACCCTGTGTGACTGCCCAGTTGACACTGTGGAGTCCTGCTACTTCCTGGGCACCATTATCACCCAGGACCTCAAGTGGGAGCTGAACATAAGCTCCCTCACAGAGAAAGCCCAGCAGAGGATGTACTGCCTGTGGCAGCTGAAGAAATTCAACCTGCCAAAGACAACGATGGTGCACTTATACATCGCCATCATTGAGTCCATCCTCACCTCCTCCATCACCATCTGGTATGCTGCTGCCTCTGCCAAGGACAAGGGCAGACTGCAGCGTATCATTCGCTCAGCAGAAAAGGTGATTGGCTGCAATCTACCTTCCCTCCAGGACCTATATGCCTCCAGGACTCTGAGGCGTGCAGGAAAGATTGTGGCTGATCCCTCCCACCCTGGACACAAACTGTTTCAGACACTCCCCTCCAGCAGGAGGCTGGGGTCCATTAGGCACAAAACCTCTCACCACAAACAGTTTCTTTACGTCTTTTCAGCCTTGAAAGTTTCCTCCTTACTTAGATGTGGAATCGATAGTGTATCAATCAGAAAAGCTGTGTGTGTTGTGGTTAAAACAGGAAGTCATCTGCAGACAAAAGGCAGATAATAATAATAATAATCCTAATGTTTGCCTTTGTTTGATATAACTACATATTTGTTTACAACCTGTCTGATTGTCTAATCACTTGTGTTTCTTGGCCTGTTTCACACTGTTCTACCAATATTGCCATGTGTTACGATATTGGCAAACAGGGAACAGGAAAGAACCCAAATGCAGAAAGAGGAGACAGCACGATGATTTAATAGAGCTTACTGGCAGGTAAAGGTAGGCAGTGTTTATATGTATTTATGTAGAAATCAGGTCCTAAGAGCTTTTGGGAAGTAATGACAGCTTATCACAAGCTGGTCAAAGTTAACTTCTTTCAGCATTAGAAGCAAAAATTCAAGATATATTTGCAGATACTCAAATGAAAGCAATTTTTTCATTCATATTTGTCCAGTTTAATGTTTTCAATGTAGAATTTTGTTTGTAAAATCTTCTGGGAAGAAAACACAGCTTAAAGTAATTTATGTCCGAAATCAGTTAGACAGGCACGTACGTGTTACAGGTAACAGGCAGATATAAGTCCAAGCATCAGAGAAACCGAAACCAACATAGCAATTGGGCAGCGGAGAGGCATGATGTCAACAGGAGCCACTCTTCCCTCTGGAGGACTTTCCAGAAGGTGACTCCAGAACAGGAACAGGCTGAGGTGCAGGCAGGGATGGCAGCTGGTAGCTAGCAAAGCTGACGCCAAGCTGATGGCTATGGGACCTCCAAAAGCTATGCGAGTTCCCTCAAATGGGTTCAGAGGTTGGGCTGGCAGGTGGCAGGTGAATGTATCCGAGCCTGACTGACTGGAGTGCACGCAAGGGTAAAGGCTGATTAGCAGGCAGAGAACTTGCTTGCTGGTTGCTAGCAGGCCAGGATTCAGGCTGAGAGCTAGTGAACTTGAGGCTAGCATAGGCTGAGGATCGGGTGTGTTTATTAAGTCCATGGCCCACTCAGGTATTGAATTCCTCAGCCAAGGATTGGAGGAAACCGCATGGTGTGCGCAATTCACGTCTTTCTGTAATAGTCAATGCTGGCTCCTCCAACATTCAATTCGTACTGTTGTAGTATGAGCAGGCAGAAAATCCAAAATTCAACAAGGTCCAAAAAAAACAGAACTAGTCCAAGAAACACAGGAAACAAAAGCCAGGATGCTTGACACAGGGTTCAATGACGATCTGACAAAGAATACTACTTTTTCTTCTTCTGGTGTTTTATGGCGGTTGGCAAACAACTTTTGGTGTATTACCGCTACCTTCTGAAATGGAGTGTGGATCCGAATGGTCTTACCTCTACCCTATATTCCTACCCTAAGTCCTGTCTTTTCCAAAAAACAAAATATTGCCCTGTACTCCACATGCCCTGAGTTCAATTGAAGTAACTCCTTTAATCCAAACTGCGATCTCTTCCCAGTTTGTTTTTTAGCATCTGTCTTTCCTGCTTATACCTAAGACAATTGATAACTACATGTTCTACAGTTGCCTGTATGTTACAATACTCACACATACCAGTCCCATGTTTATCAATTATCTTAAGTGTACTATTCAAGACCCGAATGCTCAAACCTCATTCTTGAGATAATGTCTTTTTCTCTTTTTGTTCTACTAGTTTCCCTCATTTCTCCTACTATCTTTTGGATACTATAGTAATGTCTACCTTTAGTTTCCCTGTTCCAAATTTCCTGCCATTTCTTTTTAATTTCTACTTGAATTATGCTTTTAACTTTAGCCTTACTAGAAAAGGTTTCAGTCATAGTCATCTGGACACTGTTTTCAGAATCAAGACGTTTCGGCTCCCATCCGGAAATCATTCTCAATTGTGAAAATGGTCTGATAACTCAGAAATTTAAGCTACTCTGTGTTGTTTAAGCCCTGCCCTCAAGGAGGAGTCTTCCTGAGTGTCTGCTGTTTACCTTGCCTAGTTTCACCTGAAACTGACCTTTTGTTTCCATGATGGCCCAGTAATCAGGCCTATTGTTTTCTGGCTCCCTCATCACTGTTAAGCACCTGATTAGCATATGATTGGCTTGACCATGGTGTTAATACACTGTGGTAAACGGTTGGTAAGTTGAATCTCAGACCACCATTTCTGTTTAAAGAGGGGTTTTCTTTTTTCACAAAAATGGCTTCTTTCACTCCTCTTTCAAACCAACTCTTCTCTCTACTTAGAATCTTCACCTCACTGTCTTCAAATGTGTGGTTTAGATGCAAATGCACAGCGCTCTGCAATCCCGAGTTAGCGTGTCGTTTGTGCTGATAAAGTCTTTTGTGAAGTGGCTTATTGACTCTTGCATTTTCCTGATTTTCCAAAATCTGTATTCCTTCTCTTTTTCCACATAACTCCGTCATCTGCAAATAATGCAACACCAAACGACCTATCTATAATACTAAACACTTCATTTATCATAAATGAGAACAAAACCGGACTGATTATACTCCCTCCCAAAATACTTGGTTCTATATTTCCCTACTCTTACTGATATCCTCGCTGTTAAGAATTTTTAACCCATCTACACATTCTCCCTCCTATTCCCATTTGATGTAACCTGATCATTACACTTCCACAACATGTCATACACCTTCTCAACATCAAAGAATACAGCTACTAAACTCTCTTTATTAATTTGAGCTTTCCTAATTTCATTTTCTAAACACAGAGCTGGATCGATTGTAGTTTTTCCTTTTCTAAATCCACTTTGGTAATTCTTTAACAGATGTTTTGTCTCTATATGAAACCTTAACCTTTCGTTTATCATTTTTTCCATAATTTTCCCTACATGTGACGTCAAAGCATTTGGTCTATAACTTTCCGCTAATCTTGGGTCCTTACCTGTCTTACAAATGGGGACAATAACCGACTCTTTCCATTGACTTGGTAAACATCCCTCTTCCGATACTATAATCTTAATAATATTCCTTTACTCCTATTACTTAGGTTTCGTAGCATACAATAACTTATTTAGTCTCTCCCTAGCATTGTTTTCCCAGACTTTCTTAATGCATTATTTAGCTCTCTTATAGTAAACATCATATTTATTGCACTTCTGTCTTCCTTATCATCCTGCAGTGCTTCTACATTTTTTCCTATTGTTCTATTTCTCTAATCTGTTTCTTTTCCTCATTACTCAAATTTTCAGTACTATGTACCTTAACAAATGTCCTTGTTAATAACTCTGCTTTCTCCTGACCTTCTATTATTACTTTTCCCCCCATATTTCATTATAGGATATCCATATAATTTTCTATTTCCGGACATCCTCTTAATCATCCCCTATACTCAGTCTAATGGTGTGGTCCTTCCTAGTGAGTCACAATACCTCTTCCAAAAATCCCTTTTAACTCTCTTTACTGTACTCCTAACTGCTGCCTGCGGTCTTTTAAAGTCAATAAGATTCTGAAAACGATGTGTTTTCTTCAAGACTTTAAAGGCCTTATTTTGATTTTTTATTGCAGAAGTGCATTCTTGTGTACACCACGGAACTATCTTTTTCCTACTGTTTCTTGTTGGTATTGACTCTTTTGCTGCTCGCAGTATAATACAGTTTATTTCTGCATTGAGGTCATCAATTGTCTGGTTCATATTTACCTCCTTTAATTTCCTTTCAGTTATTACTCTATACTTGTTCCACTTTGCTTCTTCAAATTTCCATCTTCCTTCTCTCTCATCCTGTTCTACTTCCCTTTCTACTCCACTCCTTGTGAATATAGGATAGTGGTCACTCTCTATAGTGCTTCCTTTACTTACTTCCCAACTACTTTACCCGACCAAAGACTGTGATACCAAAGTAAGATCTATTGCATACTCTGTACCCTTCCTTGTGCCTGATCCATCATTTAAACATACCAGTTCCTTTTCGTCCATTAGCTCCTCTGCGTTTTTACTTGCTCTGAGCAGTTGATGATGTAGGCTAAAAACAGCACTAACCTGTCCATTGATATTCCCGTGTTGTCCCTATGTATCTGTGCTGTTCCTGCATTTGTTTCAGGATGACTTAGGTTGACTGCCTCTTCTCTTCTTTCACTGTTACACATCCTCACAGCCTCTGCATATGTTACTTTCAGTTCTGATCTTACTTTTTGAATCTCCACTGCCTTTTTCTCCGATGGGGATTCCTGTTATCACTCCCCTAGCTCCTCTCCTCTCACCAACTATCCTTCTTTCCATTATTTCTTTTTTACACACTGTTTGCAGTTTTATCACTTTTCTCTGCTCCACATTTTTGCACTTCACCAACAAACTGCCATCACGCAACACCTTTGCCATTTCTATATCCCCAATCGCCTTCCTCAATCCAGTATTCAAAGTTATTGGACTAATCGATGTTATCTCGCTCCCCACCTTAAATTTAAGAATGACCTTAATTTCCTCCATCATAATCTTTTTCCTGATATCTCGCACTTCCTCCTCCTCTTCTAATGCCCGTTTTCCCGGAGATATCGACTTGCTATCTCTTTTATCCTTCCTCCCTCCTCCTCCTTTCCTACCACTCACAATTTGTGTCCATTCAGTCTCCATATCGTCATCCTCCGACAATCCACTGCTATTTGCCATTATGCCAAAACCCACCAATTCACTAGCGTCGTTCCGTTCGGGTTTTCCCACATGTTCAGTCCATCCTGAAAGAACAAAGGAAGAACAGAACACAGACTAAATATGCTCAGGTAGGGGAGACAACGGGACACAGGTGAAACTAATAAACACTGGTGAAAACAATCAAAGCAATCAACTACAGGAAGCAAAACTACCAGACACATAAGGGAGAGTATTTCAAAATAAAACAGGAAATCAACTAGACACAAACCCAAAACCATGACACCATGTCCCAAAATCTCATCAATTACCAGGTAAATAAAACATTAGATGACCTCTTCAACACAGCTGTACACAGGAAAGCCCTTTCAATTCCAAATGCAATTACTGTGGTCAACAAACTACAGCAAACTTAAATATAAGAGCGTAAGCTGTACACCATTCGTATGAATGCACTGACTGTTGTACAACTGAGAGATTGTTCTGTTAATGTGATGTTTTTATCTTGTGGACATGTTTGTGTTTATATTTTCCTGGGTGAGACCAAAGACAATTTTCCTGCCTCTGCTGGACAATAATGTTTATTGTATTCTATTTTATTATTCTAACTCTCCAGTTGATCCAGAATGCTGCGGCACGTATACTGACAAGAACTAGGAATAGTATTCCAGTATTAGCTTCTCCATATTTTAGAGTAGGCTTAAGACTTTCCTCTTTGTTAAAGCTTATAGTTAGGGCTGGCTCAGGTGAGTCCTGAACCATCTCTTACTTATGCTGCTATAGGCCTAGACTGCCGGGAGAATTCCCATGATGCACTGAGCTCCTCTCTCCTCCTCTCCCTCTCCATCTGTATGCATTTTTCCCCCATTAATGCATAGTACAAACTTGACATTTCTCCTCTCCCATAGTTTTGTGCTTTCTTGTCTTTCTCCTCTCTCCTTCTGTCGCTTTCAGCAGGTATTTCTGCCTCCGAAGCTGCAGAGTCTGGATCTGTGGTTGTGGGCCACCTGCTGCCCCTGTGTTCCTGCTTGACAACTGCTACTATAATTGTTATTATTAGTCTTATTACTATAATTATCATTATTATTCCTATCACTATCATTCCTATTATTATTACTTATTAATATTACCACTGCCATCACATTATTACTATTTTAAAATTGGTGGAATTTGCATTTTGTTCTCATTCCCAGGGCATCAAATACCGACGTTTTGTCACACCCCTTGGAGTCATATAAACATACACAAGGTACCCTCTAGCATCTGTATTAGACGCACAGGGCTGCCAGAAAGCCTTTATGAGATCAGTTGACGTAATGTAAAGAGTGACAAAGTCTGCTTGAGGAGGTGGAGTGGTTGGATGGGTCAAACAATTTAATCTAGGAGACAGGGGTTCGTGTCCCGTGTTAAACCAAAAGTTTAAAGTTTTATGTTGCGTTACATGTCACGTAACTTACATGTCATGTGACTTCCTACTGCCTAACCAAGTGTTTTTTCCCCTAAACCTAACCACACTTTTAAGTGACGTTACATCATTTCTGAAGGCATTTCCTACTAACGCCAAACGGTACCTTGTGTGTGTTTATACGACACAGAGGGGCGTGACAAAACGTTGGTATTTGATGCCCTGGGAATGAAAACGCGTTGGTTCTGATGTTATGGCAAAGACGTCAACGTATTGTGTTGCAGAGATATCTACTGAAATTAGCATGCTAACTGCTAGCCCTGGGCTATCCTGTGTTGTACTTCCACTTGTGCCTCGAGAGCTGATAACTAGTCCAATAGTATAGCTCTGGCCTCCCCCCTGTAGTTTCAGTTAGGAGATACTGTATGTGTGAGTGGCGAGTTCCCTTACATTACACAAACTCTCTTTGCTTTCTTAGTCTAATAAATAAACAAAATAAACTCAGAAAATGTCAAGAAAAGAAATATTCTTGCACTTATTTTCCTTCTCAAACAGAAAAATACAACTGTACACCTTCTGAATTCAAGTTTCTCTCTTTCACCGAACTATTAGGAGCTTAATTGCCTTGTTAACTCATTGTAAAACACAATCCATTCAAACTCAACAGAAACAAACTCACTAAAACCGTCTTGGTTAGTCTTTTCACTAATCCAACAATCACCAACTCTGGTTTGGTCAAAATAAATCCTTAATTCACAGAATTAGATGAAAAATATTCTGGCTCTACACGCTGTTGCTGCCTCTCTGCCCGACCTCCCTCTCACTCCTCGCCTCCTCAGAGTCCTGGTCAGAGCTGCTGTAAATCACCTCTGTACTGTATTCAATGTCTTCGTTGGTCTCGGAGGCTGTGTTTTGTCCCTGTCTGGCCAAGTTCACTGGAAAGCTGCTGATACCGGTTCAGTTGCCAGTTCTGGTGTCCATTCTGGCCTCAGTCAGTAATAGGCGCGCTAAGTTAACAGCAGTTATGACCTGATATGAGATATCCTTTGGAGTATGAATTATACAGGTAGAGAGTAGTCTCAATTCTTACACATTGCTCTTTTAAGTAACGAGGTTCAGTATAGATAGAGAGATAGATAGAGAGATAGATAGATAGATAGATAGATAGATAGATAGATAGATAGATAGATAGATAGATTAAATTTAAATAATCCAAAAACACCCAAAACATACAAATATACATAGAAAATAGGGACACAGCACCTAGAATTGACAGTAAGGCTGAAACTGTTATATGTACATCCTAATGTGCATTTATACAGAATTTACACTGGTCTGTATGCTGGCTGACACAGTTTACTCTAAATCCTGGGTTTAATTATTTTGTTGAAACAGTATATCGGTGTCCTCATGTGAGCACAGAGCAGCAACTACCCCACTATTTACATGTGCAAGGAGATAGCTCTGCACAGAAAAAGCACTGATGGGTGCTGATTCTGAGTATCTCTCAGTATCAGAAAGATTACACATCAATAATAAGAAGACTAAGAATCTACAGCTACACTAGCAGCTCTGTGAGGCTGAATGCTAACGTCAGCAAGCTAACATGCTCACAGTGACAATGCTAACATGCTGATGCTAAGCAGGTATAATGTTTACCATGTTCATCTTCTTAGTTTAGCGTAAACCAAAGCTTTAGACAAATTGAAATGTTGACCTGATGATGCCACAAGAGAAAAAGTCAGGGGAGCACCAAATGAATGAAAACACCAATCTAGCCTATCAGAGATCAACATAAAATTCAACGTACCTCTGTGCCAATGGTTTGTTTCTGTTTGTACCCTCTCCTTCTTTTTTCCTCCTGCTTTCTCTTTCACTGTATAAGTTCATGCTCTTTAAAATTGATCCAGAGGTCTTCATCTACCTTCATCTTTGCTTGTGAGGAGCTTCCAAATCTCTGAGGAGCTGAGCTAAAATTCCACAGGGTCAGTTAATCAGTCAAGTTGGCCATTGAAAACCCTCCAGTTAACCCCTCTCTATTCTTCTCTAGCCTGCTCTCCCACTCTCTCTCTCTCTTTCCTTTTTACCCTCTGTTTTCTCTCCCCCTCTCTGTAACCATAGCAACTTCGCCAACTTGTTTCATTATTAAGCCAACATGAAAAGCATTGCATTCTCTCATAGTTTGCTGTATGGGTGGGTGTACCCTGTGTGTGTGGCACTGCTTAAACAACAAACATAAGAAAAAAAACAGCCCAGTGTTTCTTCCAGACAAAGAGTATTTGTGGATTTGTGGGCCACTGCTGGACACCTCTACTGGGTGAAAGACCTTCAGAAAGCACAAAAACTTTCTTTTCTTTCCCAGACAAGAAATAGTCCGGCACATAACCCCAACACAAAGCTGTGATTTTACTTTTCTTTTCCTTTCCTTCCTGTACCTTTGGACAGAGCCAGGCTGTTTCCCCCTGTTTCCAGTCTTTATGCTAATCTAAGCTAACTTCACATGATGCGCCTCTTTCCTCTCTCCTTCTGTCGCTTTCAGCAGGTATTTCTGCCTCCAGAGCTGCAGGGTCTTGGTCTGTGGTTGTGGGCCGCCTGCTGCCCCGTGTTCCTGCTTGACAACTACTACTACAGTTGTTGTTATTGGCTCTGTTACTGATGCTGACATTATTCTTCCTATAGCTGTCATTCCTATTATTACTAATTTATTAATATTAACACTATAATTACTATTCTACTAAATAAATAATAATAAATAATAAAATAATTCTACATGGTCTTTGCATTGTGCCTCCCTAACCCTATCCCCTTCCCCCAAACCCCTCCCCTCTCTCTCTCTTCCTCTCTCTCAAAATCTAACATGGCAGCGGCGGATGGCCGCCCACCATTGAGTCAAGTTTTTTCTTGCCATTGTCGCCAAATGCTTGCTCATGGTGGGATTTGTTGGGTCTCTGTAATTGATATTATAAAGAGTACGTTCTAGACCTGCTCTATAGGAAAAGCACAATGAGATAACTTCTGTTATGAATTGGCACTATATAAACAAAAATTGAATTAAATTGAATTGAATCCTGGACTCAGGAACAGACAGGAGACCCCTGCCTAAAGATCTCTATAAGGGATTAAAAGGTCTAAAACATATTCTGTAATTTTGTAAGAAATCAGAATCAGAATCAGAAATACTTTATTGATCCCCGTAGGGAAACTCTTTGTTACAGTAGCTTGCCTTTTTGTCAGTGCACACAGGAGAAGTACTAGAAAACGATATGATACACTATAAACACTATAAAACAGGTCAGAAAATAAATTAAGTATCAGGTCGGTATAAGTATAAGATAAACTAAGTGTCGAGTACCAAGTGGGTTTACTGGTTGATGATGAAAGTACAGTATAAAATACAGTGTCACCAAATATGTAATAAGTAATAGTAATAAGCGGAGGTGCATGTACTGTCAAGAGTAATAGAGGTATATAATATCAATACAATAAATAAGAAAAACTAACATGGGAAAACTAATATTCCACGGGAGTAGTAAACAGAATATTGCACAAAATGTGCTCCATGGTAGATTGTATCCAGCATGTGTAGGCATTGTGAAGATGCATGCATGTATAACACATTACACACACAAAGGTGTTTCCTTTTGACTTCAAAAGAAAAGCAAGACAAAAATAAAAACCCAGTTTCAACTTCACTTTTTTTTTTGCAATTGCTGAGCAAATGTGAGGTTTAAAAGAGAGAATTACCGATTATAATTCCAAGATACTTGTACTGAGATACAGACTCAATGTCAGAGCCATGGACAGTGGTGATAGATGAGAGGTTTGGTGGATTTGATTTTGCATTAGAAAACATCATGAGTTTGGTTTTGTCAGCATTCAAAGCAAGTTTAAAATCACACAGGGTAGATTGTACAGTATTAAAACCAAGCTTTGTAGCTGACAAAGGGCCTTGTTTGGTGTAGACGCAGAGCAGTATAGCACAGTATCATCAGCATAAAAGTAGAAATTTTTATTTGAAATATTTTGAGCGAGACTGTTGATATACAGAATATACTGAATGGTAGTGGTCCCAGGACTGATCCCTGGGGCACGCCCTTGGAAACACCAAGGGAGCTAGAAATGATACCTTCTGCCTGCACACACTGAGATCTGCCTAATAGCTAATTTTCAAACCAACAGACAGTTTGTTCTGACACATGTTTTTTAACTTCTCCAGTGCTTTCAACACCATCCGGCCAACCCTACCAAGAAGCTGGCAGTGATGCAGGTGGATGCCCCCCTCGTGTCCTGGATTGTTGACTACCTGACTGGCAGACCACAGCACGCGCGTCTGCAGCACCGTGTGTCGGACAGCGTGGTCAGCAACACTGAGAGTCCTCTCTCCCTTCCTCTTCACCATCTACACCACAGACTTCAGCTACCTCACAGAGTCCTGCCTTCAGAAGTTTTCTGATGACTTTGCTGTGGTGGGAAGTATCAGCAGTGGTGATGAGTCTGAGTACAGGGCTGTGGTGGGTAACTTTGTCTCATGGTGTGAGCAGAACCATCTGCAGCTCAATGCGACAAAGTCTAAGGAGCTGGTTGTAGACCTACAAAGGGCCAAGGCACCAGTGACCCCGGTTTCCATCCAGGGGGTCAGTGTGGACATTGTTGAGGACTACAAATACCTGGGAGTACACATGGACAATAAACTAGACTGGGCTAAAAACACTAAAGCTCTTTACAGGAAGGGCCAGAGCCGCCTCTATTTTCTGAGGAGGCTGAGGTCCTTCAACATCTGCCGGACAATGCTGATGAGTCTGTGGTGGTCAGTGCTCTCCTGTATGCTGTTGCATGCTGGGGCAGCAGGTTGAGGGTAGCAGATGCTAACAGGCTCAACAAACTGATCCGTAAGGCCAGTGACATTGTGGGGGTGGAGCTGGACTCTCTGTCGGTGGTGTCAGAGAGGAGGATGCTGGCCAAACTACATGCCATCTTGGACATTGTCTCCCACCCACTCCATGACATGCTGGTTAAACAAAGGAGTACCTTCAGTGAAAGACTCATCCCCCAAAATGCACCACAGAGCGCCACAGGAAGTCATTCCTGCCTGTGGCCATCCAACTCTTCAACTCCTCCCTCTAAGTGTCAGTCTGTATGACCTTAAGTCGATAAACTGGACATTGGATCATTAACATCACTGCAATACTTGAAATATTGTGCAATTTTCTCTGTTTAATACTCCGGTACAATATACTCTGTTTTCAGTTTAATTTATTGATGTTTATTCATACTTCTATTACTGCTGTGCAATATCCACGTCTCATAATCATCTTAATAAGCTACACTTAACTTGACAGTACATGCGCGACTACTTATTACTTATATTATTACATTGTATTATGATACCGTACATACATATCATCAACCAGTAATCCACTTTGTACTTTACACTTATTTTAATTTTCTACTTATACCCACTTGGTACATAATTTATCTGACCTGTATTATAGTGTATTATATTTTTTGCTTAGTACTTCTATTCCTGTGTGCACTGACGTGATAGTGGGCAGCTGTAAGAGTTTCCCCTCGGGGCTCAATAAAGTATTTCTGAAAACCTAGGATAATGTAAATTTTTTAATGTACATAGGACTAATGCCATCGGTACAACAACAGAGTCACATCTCTTTCCTACTGCCCCTCCTCCTCAACCCAACCGATCGAGGCAGATTCAATTCAATTCAATTTTATGTATATAGCGCCAGTTCATAACAGAAGTGATCTCATTGCACTTTTCCTATAGAGAAGGTCTAGACCGTACTTATTGAGATGACCGCCCATCCTGAGTCTCAAGGTTACTACTTGTTGGGGAGGTAGGGAGTTTTTCCTTGCCACTGTCGCCAGTGCTTGCTCATGGTGGGATTTGTTGGGTCTCTGTAAATAATATTATAAAAAGTACAGTCTAGACCTGCTCTATATGAAAATGAGATAACTTCTGTTATGAATTGGCGCCATATAAATGACTGAGAACGCTGACCATTGATTTTTGGTAGCATTTACTGTAAAGCTGCTGTACATTTTTTCAAACCCATTTTGTTAATATGTGGGGTTATTTCAGATAATGCTGTTTCACTTTGTTCTGTCCTCTGTGACTACAGAATGGACAGTTAAAGCATAAACCTTGCTTATTGAGGCTCCTTATTAACATGTTAACAACCAATGGTGGAAGAAGTATTCAGATCTTTTGTAGCAATACCACAGTGTAGAAATACTTTGTTACAAGTAAAAGTCCTGTATTCAACATATTACTTATGTAAAAGTATTAAAATATCAAAATATATGTAAAGTACCGAATGGTGATATGATTATAGTTTTTGATGCATTAATGTGTAAGCACCAATGATGTTGCAGCTGGTAAAAGTGGGGCTAATTTTAACGGCTTTATATACTGCAGGGTAGCTTAATCTATAAAGATACATCATAATTTATTAATTGATTATATTTTGTATCAATAATCTTAATCTGCAAAGTAATTAACTATAGCTGTCAAATAAATGTAATGGAGTGAAAACTACAATATTTGCCTCCTTAATGTAGTGGAGTAGAAGAATAAAGCAGCGTAAAATTAAAACACTCAAGTAAAGTGCAAGTACCTCAAAATTGTACTTAAGTACAGTACCTGATTAAATGTACTTACTTACTTCCCACTACAAACATTGTACAGCTCATACACAGTGCTCTATCCATCTAATGTATCTGACATTGTGTCACGTCTTAAAGACACAGTAGAAAGTGAAAATTCTAACCCTGTGTCCCTGCGTAAGTTGTTGATATATTTCTTGTTATATGCTAAATACATGTCAAAAATCATTTTGGAGTATTTTTATGTCAAAGTCCTTCTTTTCTCTTTCCTTATAATAGTTTTGATGACTCATCTTGTACTCAGGGGTGTTGTTTACATTTATCCAGTCAAATGTGATTTGGGGGGGACTAGCTAACCCTACCCCTCATAAAACCGCTGTGACCTGTGATGTCACCAGGTCAATAAATGAGTTAGGAGCCATTGTTCTCTCTCTTTTACTTTGGATTTATCTATATGTAACCCTTTTGCCAACCAGCTCGTTATTAACAAGGAATAACTACAGTATATAGACTCCTTTAACTTCCAAATTTAACACTGGCAAAAGAGACATCCCGATGTATAAAACCTTTTGTCTAGGGTAAAAGTATGATTCTAGCTTCAAATTAAATGAGAGGATTCTCAGGTATAATAATTTATAATTAGTTAAAAACAGGTAGCTCTAAATGTAATTACCTTGTGGTTATTTTCCTTTTACAGTGTTGATTTTACAGTGTACAAATGCGAGATTCACACAGTGGATACGTTTTATGCTTTTATATTGAAAAGGTTCAGTCTTAAATCAAATATAGTCACTATAAGAAATTCCCCGGCATAAATTATTTACCAGTCATTCCCACCACGAGTGCACTCGATTTTGAGTCAGCAAGCTTGCGTTTTGTTGGCGCGCGATGGAGCTCAAATCCCTTTGTAATAGTGTTGAATAATCCTACCAGTCTGCAGTTCACCATTACGGCCAAAAAGCGAAGGAAGTACATCGATGAGATGGGCACACGGAATCCGCTCTCCTGGCTGTCGTCCTCAACGCAGGCGAGTGCGGGATCGTCCGGTGATCACGCCGTCTCTCTCTCCCGACTGGTTCCGAGGTGAATTAGCAAAGTCACGGTGCTAGCAACTTTAGCTTAGCTCTTCCAGCTCATTCTTTAGAAAACTATTTAAACTCGCTCCAGGCTGCACGAGTCGTCGGCGAGTCCTCCGCAGTCCTCCGAAACAAGAGGAAGTTTTCCAAGTGTGCTGAAGCGCGGCTTTTTAAACACTTTTTCCTAGGTTGTGTGAGCTCCTGTAATGTGCGGCCACGGTCACTGCTGCTCCATCCTTCCCGCTTCTCCGGTGGTGTTTTTTTCTCTCTTTTCTCTTTCGCAACGCTCTATTGTTGCGTCATTACGTACACTCCAGTAAATCAAATAATAACAAAACAAACATTACTGGGTTTCTTTCCTATATTGAATAAACTATGAATTCTTATTCTATTTATACACTTTTAACACTATACAAATGCATATTTTAACTGTATAATAAACAATGAAATTATTCATCACAAATGAAATTACAATCCCTCAATGCAATTATAATAATGAAATGGTATACATTCTCGTAAATAATAAAACAAAATACCCTTATATACTAAATAATCAGGTTATTACATATAGCACTGCTGTTCAGCAGCAGCTGTCCTCAATGTGGCCTGCTTGGAGCAGACACATAGCAGAACTATCTCTTACAGCAGTGACGCAAGGGCCTGCGTAAGATTTCTGCAACAATACTTAGTGCCAACGGCTACTACACAAAGTCTGCCAGCTAACTTTAAGAAGCAACTAAGGAGGTTAGCGTCAAGCTTACTGTAATGAGAACAAATAACAGAGCAACCGGCTTCCACTGATCTGCACAAATGACTGCACAGCAAGGACTTTTCTCCAATCGGAACCAAAATCCTTCCCCGCCTGGCTCATCCACGTGGCCAGTTTAACTGGCCAACTTTCCTATTGAATAAACTATGAATTCTTATTCTATTTATACACTTTTAACACTATACAAATGCATATTTTAACTGTATAATAAACAATGAAATTATTCATCACAAATGAAATTACAATCCCTCAATGCAATTATAATAATGAAATGGTATACATTCTCGTAAATAATAAAACAAAATACCCTTATATACTAAATAATCAGGTTATTACACTCTCCCCTCACCAAAAAAAGGCATGTCCACATGACTTGGCATAGCATGGCGAGATAAACTCAAACTAAGTAATGAAAGGGGAACTAATCCACTTGTAAAGGCATGAAACATATTTCACAGTAAGATTAGGACTACCTGGTGTATCATAGGTAAATCTGGACGGAACTTTCCTGAGTCTCTGAGATTTTCTTGTCTCACCATCAGTCTGCAAGTCAATCTGTTCTGAACCTACAGTCTGAATGTCTTGAGTCTCTGTCTCAGTATGAACTGTTTCTTGTAAGTCTGAATGTTCAACTATGTCAGGTTTAGTCTCTTCTGTATCAACTTCTTGTTTTCCAGGAATGTTTTGCAAATCTTCAGCCTGAACTTCCGGTTGAATATCGAGATCTAGACTGAACGGTTCTGGCGGTTCGTTGTCTGATTGGGCATTTTGTACACTGAATGGCAAATCATACCAAACTCCAAGTTCTTCATCTTCTGAATCAGTGTATTCATCTTTGTTTTCTTGTTCCGACATTTCAGGATTCTCAACTGAACTTTTGTCTTTTTGTTTGTTACGTCTTCTTCTCGGTTTTCTCTTTGGAACAGGATCTGGGTTTTGTACTTGATTTAAACATACTTTCTGTCCCAGGGGCAAAATGTGGTTTCGATGAAGGATTTTGATTGGGCCATTTCCATCTTCTGGTTTCAGCCGAAACACAGGTAAGTTTGACATCTGGCTTTCCACCACATAAGGTGTTGAAACCCAATGGTCTGCCAGCTTATGTTTTCCTGCAAACCCAGGTTGCGTATGAGAACTCTGTCTCCTGGTAGAAGTTGTGTAAACTTGATCTTTTGTCATATCTTTGTTTGTTCCCTTTGTTCTGTTTGACAGCGGCACACTCTGAGTTCATAGGCGGCTTTTAGTTCTTTCCTCATTTCTGTGACATACTTGAGGTAGGTTTCTTTAGTTGTATTGTCACTGGATGTTCCAAAACACAAATCCACAGGCATTCTTGCTTGGCGTCCAAACATTAAATAGTAGGGCGAGAAACCAGTGGCTTCATTTGGCGTGCAATTATAAGCGTGGACCAAATGTGCAATGTGTTGGCTCCATTTTCTCTTCTTGTCTGGCTCAAGGGTTCCAAGCATGTCTAGCAAGGTTCTGTTAAATCTTTCAGGTTGGGGATCCCCTTGAGGATGATATGGAGTCGTTCTTGATTTGTCTACACCAAGGGAACTCAACAACTCGTGAATGAGACGACTCTCAAAATCTCGTCCCTGATCACTATGCATGCGTCTTGGCAAACCGTAATGGACAAAGTATTTCTCAAGTAGAACTTTGGCCACAGTCACAGCTTTTTGATCTTTAGTAGAGAAGGCTTGGGCATAGCGAGTGTAGTGATCAGTTATGACCAGGACATTCTCTGTGTTACTTGAGTCCGGTTCGATGGACAAGAAATCCATACATACTAAATCCAGTGGGCCATCACTTTGCATGTGACACAGAGGGGCGACTCTCTTTGGAAGTGTTTTTCTCTTTATGCACCTTGCACAGTTCTTACAATGTACTTCAACGTCTGATTTCATCTTTGGCCAATAGAATCTCTCTTTGATGAGTCCATAGGTATTGTCAATGCCAAGATGACCAGAATCATCATGAAGTGCTTTCATGACTGGTTTTCTAAACTTTTCAGGCAAGACGAGTTGTGAGCGACGGTTTCGGCCAGGTGGAACAGTGACTCTATACATGACATCTTGTTGCAACTTTAGTCTGTCCCACTCTCTTAGTAGTAGTGAGCTGATCGGGGTTTTTGACTTGACATGGGTTGTGTTTCTTTCTTTTAGAGCTTTCCATATCTCAGAGAGACTAGGATCTTCTTGTTGAGACGTTGAGATTTCAAAGGGACTTAAGATGGGCATTCCCTTAAGACTGAGAGTCGATAGGTTACAGTAGGCTTTAGGTATGGCGTTCATGGAAAAGCCTAAATGATCAACTGCTCTTTCTGGACAGGTGTTTTTCTTGTTCATGGTTGAGGTTTGACACATGGCTCTGACACCATCTGCTGAGATGTCCGTCCATTGTGTGGATCTTTGATCTTGGCTGAGGTGTGGGCGCCTTGACAGGGCGTCAGCATCAATATTCTGAACTCCTGATCTGTACTTTAGACTGAAGTCATATGTTGACAGAGCCGCGAGCCAACGATGCCCTGTTGCGTCTAACTTGGCGGACGTCAACACATATGTCAAAGGGTTATTATCGGTTCTGACTTCAAACTTAACGCCATAGAGATAATCATGCAGTTTATCAACAACAGCCCACTTTAACGCAAGGTACTCCAATTTATGAGCAGGGTAATGACGTTCCGATGGAGTTAAACTGCGACTGATGAAAGCAACGGGTCTTAGCCCTTCACCTTGGTCTTGATACAGAACTCCCCCGAGTCCTTCTCGACTGGCGTCAACATGTAGCACATAGGGTAACTGTGGGTCAGCAAAGGCTAGAACTGGAGCATTTGTGAGTTTTTGCTTCAACTCTTTGAAAGCAGCCTCGCATTTGTCATCCCAGCGACTACCAAATGGCTGTGACGGGTTGAGGTAGGCTTCATCCTGCTTTTTCTTGGATCTTTTGGCATTAGGTGGGTATCCAGACAAGAGTTGATTCAGTGGGAAAGCAACTTTCGAGTAGTCTTTCACAAAGCGTCTATAATATCCACAGAACCCGAGGAAGGACCTTAAAGCAGTTACAGTAGTTGGTCTTGGCCATGTGGTGACCGCTTCAGTTTTCTTTGGGTCTGTCGACACTCCCTCTTGTGATACAATGTGGCCAACATAGGACACAGACGGTTGACAAAACTGGCATTTGTCTAACGACAGCTTGAGACCCTCTTCTTTTAGGCGGTCGAGCACTTTTAGTAGTCTCTGTTCATGCTCTTCCAGTGTTGCACCAAAAACGATAAGGTCATCCAAGTAGACCAAAACTTCCAGCAAGTTCATGTCACCAACAGTTCTTTCCATGATTCGCTGAAAAGTTGCAGGAGCACCTGACACTCCTTGTGGCATTCTTTCGAATTGGTAAAAACCAAGAGGACAAATAAAAGCGGTCTTTTCCTTATCGGTTTCACTCATTGGCACTTGGTAGTATCCACTTCTGAGATCTAGGACGCTAAACCACTTGCTTCCATTGAGACATGCCAATGCGTCTTCAATCTTGGGCACTGTGTACTGGTCAGGGATAGTGCGCCTGTTTAATGTACGATAGTCCACACACATACGGATCTTTCCATTTTTCTTTCGTACGACCACTATAGGTGACGCATATGGACTACGTGACTCAGTGATTATGCCAGTTTCTTTCAGGTCTGACAGGTGCTGTCTGAGCGCTTCAAGATCAGCAGGCGGCAGGCGACGGGATCTTTCCCTGAATGGCTTGTCTTCAGTAGTTTTGATTGCATGTTGGGTACTTTTACTACATCCAACATCGAACTCGTGTGTTGAAAATACATCACTGCGCTCCAACATTTTCTTCACCAGTCTGTCTTTCCATTTCTTGGGGACAGGGGAAGTGCCAAAGTCAAAAGATGACTGGGTCACTCTCTTTGATGACTTGAGATCAGTCTCTTTATTGACAGTAGGAGTTGGTAGCACATCAACAGGAAAAAGGTGGGCTATTGGCATACCTCTTGTCAGTGTGATTTCTTTCGTTGAATTGTTATTGACCAGAACAGTGATTCTTCTGGAACTGACAACAGTAGCTGCCTGCAATTCGGGTCTCACTAAGAGTTGATCTGGAAACCTTGGTTCTTCAGCAAGATCATCGGGTGAGTCCACCAAAATGGCTTGGGTACTTGGTGTTCCATGAAACTTTGGCACGCCTTTGATCCTTACAACACCACCTGGACGTATTGTAATTGGCTTTGGTTGGGCGAACCAGACATATCCTCTCTTGTGGCTTTCAGTTTCAGGTGGAGACTTACACATTTCCTCCAGAGCCTTTCTGAATGCAGGATGAATGTGTTTGACTGTTGTGAAGTTTTCTTCTTTCTCTTTGTAACTTTTGAGAAGTCTTCTCACAGTGGGTGTGTTTGTGCCAACAAGTATAGCTGCATTGTCTTTCACGACTGGATCAGGACAAACTAACACAAGTGCATCAATGGTCTCTGTCACGCCAACATCTGCTTCTCTGAACTCAAGCTTGAGGGACAAATAACCATCGTACGGGTAATCCGAAGGACTGAGACCCCATATCTGCAAAGCACTGATAGGTAACAATGGCAGATGTGTCAAGTACTTGTCATAGAAGGATCTGTAGAGCAGAGTGACTTGAGAGCCGGTGTCGAGTATGGCTTTAGTATAAATGCCTTCAATCTGTACAGGTACAGTAGAACTTGGGCCAACTAAGCCGTCAGGAATAGTGTCTTCCACCTCTCTCTCTGTTTTGATGCTCTTGGAACGTGTCTTTACCTCCGGGACGCCAGGCCGTTCCACTACTGGGACCCGTGGTAGTTTCCCGATTTCTTGGTGAGTTTGATCAGCCGCTTGTTGACTCTTTGTAAGTTTTCAACTCCATCACATTCTCTCATGTAGTGTCCGTCCTCTCCACACCGGTAACAAAAGATGCCAGGTTGCTCTGAATATGTCTTTTGTCTTGGTGGAGGTGCATTTCTTTTGAACTTATTTTTGGTTGTAGGATCCGGTCTTTGACTCTGGTTCTCAGTCTGAGCTGCTGCTGCTGTGACAGTTGCAACTTTGAGGTTATTAATTTCAACTTTCATCGCACTCAGTTCATTCTTGAGTCTTTCCACTTCGGGATCAGCTTTGACTTCAGGCACAGGCTTAGTGACTGAGGCAACAGGTTTTGACATTACTGTGCTTTTAACATCACTTCTGCCTTGTAGTATGTCTTCTTCTTCTCTGACTTCTCTTAAAAGTTCATTGAAGGTTAGTGGAGGTCTTAGCTTATGGGTCATGCGTATGCGCATTGCAATCATGTCATGCTGCAGAGTACCTCGTACAACTTGTTCAATGCGAAGCCTGTTCATGTCAGCTAACTGCAAACCTCCTTTTCTGAAGATTGAATGCAACAGTTTGTCAAGTCTGAGCAGGTAGGATGACAACTTTTCTCCTTCACTTTGAAACGTGTGTCTGAACTTGACAAGGAGATCGGATGAACTTTCAGTGGTTCCAAAAGCTGTTTTGAGTGCTTGCATGTAGTCATTGGCAGTTGCATTTGGATTTTGTGCTTTCAGGAATCTTATTATATCAGCAGCGGGACCCTTGAGACTGTCCACAATTCTTTGTTTCTTTATGCCATCACCGCATTGCCACTCCTCCAACATATGTGTGGTTTGCTCTGCCCAGGCATCATACTCTTCCTCTCCACTAGGGGTAGGGCGCATTCCAGAGAACATCCGCAGTTTCCGGTAGCTTTGAGTCTCGGCAGGTGCAGAGTTGCATTTGTCCACGAGAGAGCTAATAGCATTAATGAGAGCAGCGTTAACATCAAAAGGTGGAGGGTTTAACAGTCCTTTAACATCAGCAATGCTCTTGCCTTCATGCTGGAGAAATGTCAGTAGCTTTACGTGGAAGTCTTCGACTCTTCGGGTGCTGCTGGCAGTAGGTGAATTGGCCAGGGACCAACTTGACCAGGAACGCCGACTTGGTCAGGTAAAGTCTGGGTTGTCACATCAACTAAAGTCTGAACTAACACAAAGTCAGTCTTGGAGGTCAAATCTGGTCGTTTTTCAACTATTCTCGTCCTTCCAAAAACTTTAACTGAGCTAAGGACTTCAAGTAGGACATCGTCAGTTACGTCATGAACACCACTTAAGACTATTGCATGAGCAGGGTCTAGCTGATGTGTTTTACACCATGCACTAATCTCAACTGCATCCATTTTGTCTGATTAAAGCAGAAAATCACAGCAAATCTCAATGAAAAATGAACAATATCAAAAGCAACTCAACACTGGGTACACTGTGTAATCACAATACTGGGCAAATTAAAAAAACATCTTAGCAAAAATAGAGGGATCCCGGACGAGCCCCCAAAAATGTAACCCTTTTGCCAACCAGCTCGTTATTAACAAGGAATAACTACAGTATATAGACTCCTTTAACTTCCAAATTTAACACTGGCAAAAGAGACATCCCGATGTATAAAACCTTTTGTCTAGGGTAAAAGTATGATTCTAGCTTCAAATTAAATGAGAGGATTCTCAGGTATAATAATTTATAATTAGTTAAAAACAGGTAGCTCTAAATGTAATTACCTTGTGGTTATTTTCCTTTTACAGTGTTGATTTTACAGTGTACAAATGCGAGACTCACACAGTGGATACGTTTTATGCTTTTATATTGAAAAGGTTCAGTCTTAAATCAAATATAGTCACTATAAGAAATTCCCCGACATAAATTATTTACCAGTCATTCCCACCACGAGTGCACTCGATTTTGAGTCAGCAAGCTTGCGTTTTTGTTGGCGCGCGTTGGAGCTCAAATCCCTTTGTAATAGTGTTGAATAATCCTACCAGTCTGCAGTTCACCATTACGGCCAAAAAAACGAAGGAAGTACATCGATGAGATGGGCACACGGAATCCGCTCTCCTGGCTGTCGTCCTCAACGCAGGCGAGTGCGGGATCGTCCGGTGATCACGCCGTCTCTCTCTCCCGACTGGTTCCGAGGTGAATTAGCAAAGTCACGGTGCTAGCAACTTTAGCTTAGCTCTTCCAGCTCATTCTTTAGAAAACTATTTAAACTCGCTCCAGGCTGCACGAGTCGTCGGCGAGTCCTCCGCAGTCCTCCGAAACAAGAGGAAGTTTTCCAAGTGTGCTGAAGCGCGGCTTTTTAAACACTTTTTCCTAGGTTGTGTGAGCTCCTGTAATGTGCGGCCACGGTCACTGCTGCTCCATCCTTCCGCTTCTCCGGTGGTGTTTTTTTCTCTCTTCTCTTTCGCAAGCGCTCTATTGTTGCGTCATTACATACACTCCAGTAAATCAAATAATAACAAAACAAACATTACTGGGTTTCTTTCCTATTGAATAAACTATGAATTCTTATTCTATTTATACACTTTTAACACTATACAAATGCATATTTTAACTGTATAATAAACAATGAAATTATTCATCACAAATGAAATTACAATCCCTCAATGCAATTATAATAATGAAATGGTATACATTCTCGTAAATAATAAAACAAAATACCCTTATATACTAAATAATCAGGTTATTACATATAGCACTGCTGTTCAGCAGCAGCTGTCCTCAATGTGGCCTGCTTGGAGCAGACACATAGCAGAACTATCTCTTACAGCAGTGACGCAAGGGCCTGCGTAAGATTTCTGCAACAATACTTAGTGCCAACGGCTACTACACAAAGTCTGCCAGCTAACTTTAAGAAGCGACTAAGGAGGTTAGCGTCAAGCTTACTGTAATGAGAACAAATAACAGAGCAACCGGCTTCCACTGATCTGCACAAATGACTGCACAGCAAGGACTTTTCTCCAATCGGAACCAAAATCCTTCCCCGCCTGGCTCATCCACGTGGCCAGTTTAACAAGGAACGTAACCACTGACATAACTGGGCATAACATAGTATAGCAGAGTACACAGCTAAGCACAGGACTGTGTTACTTTTATGAATGTGTAGCGCCCCTAGTCCTAACCAATACTACAATAGGGCAACTAACATCTACCTAGACCTGGGGTGTGGTCTGCCTTGCGGGACTCACAAAATGAGTTAGTATTGGGTTGAACAGTTGACTGAGTGAATCAAGCTAGTCAGACGTCCTCGGTGGCTGGTCCTATGGTAAGCCACACTGCTTCATGACCATCCACCGTCACTCTGGGCTGGGCTCGCCATCACTGATCCTTCAGATTCTCTCTTGGTAGTCAACATAACAAAAAACCAACCCACACAAGCAGTAAGTCAAAGTAGTAAGTCATTCTGTTTTTTCTATTTTTAACATGAGACCTCATTAACTTATTTCCACCATTTAGTGAATTTCACAGGGTATGACTAGTGGCTAAGAACATATCTTGTTTACAGTAAAATGAATTACCACATGTAACAACATTGGTATTTTAGCAATTAATAATTAATTAATAACAATTTCTTATCATGAACTTCCACATACCACAACAATAGACCACATACACTAGGGTTTGTGACGTACTTCTGATTCCAAACAAGCTGCTTCCGGTCTGTTGGTTTCGAGATAGCTAGCTTGTTAGCATTAATGTATAAACTTTTATCATGAGTGTAAGGAGGAAAGTGTTTAAGACGGAACATTTTCAGAAACAGGAGACAAGAAATACTCTGCACTGCTGAGTGCCACTTAGTTTCCACAGCTTTCCAACTCAGACAATGGCTTGTAAACATACGTCGGGATCAGTTCACCATCTGCTCTCACACTAAGGTCTGCAGCAGACACTTTACCACTGATCAGTTCATAGAGCCAACAACACTCGATGGTCGAAGAAGGCTTGTTAAAGGTGCTGTACCGACGCTCTTTGAATGGAATGGATACACCATTGAAAAACTGCGGCGTAGTATGTGGGAGAGGACAGAACGGTCCATTGAACCAGTCCCCCCTGAGGAGCAACAGCCCCTCAATGTCACAGTGGAACATGACTACTGCTCAGTCCCTGAACCGTCTGCACTGGACATGTCCTCATAAGATGCAGAAGACCTATCCAAAAAAATAGAGGTGAAAGGAAATACAGCAGTTACGTGTCCAGCGAGAGTTTGGGTTACAGCGGTTTGCTGGCCCTGATGCCGACATCCGATTCTATATCAGGTAGGCCTTGTAATAAGTTGTATTTAATGTTAGTACACCAATGTCAACAAGTTCAATTCTAAAGAATCCTGTTGTCTTTATCCTGTAGTTTATTTACCTACTGGGTGACCACTGAAAATATGCATGTTAGCTTGAATGTTAATTTGGGTAACGTTAGCCAAAGATGTAACACATTAATTTAGCTGTTACAACATGATTAAGGTGACAGTGTATGATTTTATTTACTATGTTAATCAATGATTGACATGATGTATGTGTTTTCTGTGAATAGATTTCCAAGCAATGACCATCTGATGGCATTTTGGTTTTTGATTGAGCCTTCCCTTTATAAAATGGTCCGGGTCTCAAGAGAAAATCAGCTGCCAAGAGAAATGAAGAAGTGGTCACAAAAGCATGTCCATCAACGGCAGGCTATGGTCTGAGTGTACTTTGTTGGCAGTTATATAGCAGGCAGACTCACACACACACAAACAAAAACTGGTGAGGGGGAGACAATATTTCTCAAATATGATGTCATTGCTTTTGTGTAGGGGGCCTAAAGGCTAAATTAAAGGTCTCATCTCCCCTTTAAATACATCAGCACACTACACAGCAACTCATTGTTTTCCCCATGGTATGGTACACATAACCATTATAAAACATTTAGCCAAGCAAGAGCACAACCTTACTAGTTCTTCGCTTACTTTCTTTATTTTGTTTTTACCTCCCAGAGATGGTGCAGTTACATTCATCTCTGATCTGTATGGTGGCTCAGTTAGTGACAAGGAGATATTCAAACAATCAGGAATAGCTGAGAAGTTGACGAAAGACATGGCAGTAATGGTAGATAAGAGCTTCCTAATCAGTGATTGTTGCAAATGCAAGTTGTACTGGCTACCTTTTCTCCAGGTTCGGGAGACACAGGCCATAGCCAGACTGAGGGTGCACGTGGAGCATGTCATTAGGAGGATAAAACAGAACAAACTTTTTCATGGCGTCATCCTTCTGTTACATGCCTGTTGAAATTGTTGTCAAAATAATTTCTACATTGTGTTAGTTTGTTGGTGTATTTCAAAATCAGGATACTCCCTAGACTATAATTTATCCGGGGTATTCCAAAAGTTGGCACACTGTCAGTAAACTAATCTGCTACAGTCTGTAGCATTTTTATGAAAGTGTACATATATATAGGAATGATTTCTTTGTTGTTAAATATAAAATGTAAGTAAATTGTTTCATGGAGTCCCTGTTCTTTAAAAAAAAACTAATTGATGTCCTATTTTTGGGAACAATGTTAATATAGATTCATATATCAAACTGTTCATTCTTGAAGAAAAAAAAATTGTATTTGAAAGTGCAATATATCAGTAATGTATTCTCATTATGTGGTCTGCAAAGGTGTTGTATGTTTGTAGCTTGTTTTAAAGATCACTTCATACCATTGTCTGTTCTTTTAAAATGGTTTATTGATTCCCTACAAAAGTGCATGTTTTCAGTTTTTGTCATTCAAGTATTTAATAGCCTTTAATTTAGCTGTGGCAGCTGATAGAGGTACATTTAATCATTTCAAAAGGCCTCTACTTTGCCCTTACTGTATATGAACACTTAACATTGTGTAAACAACTTAAAGGTTTTGCAGTGATCTGCAGTATATGGACTACAAACATTTGAGCCACATTATAAAACTTCCCAAGAAGTTAGGAACAATATACAGAAACACAGAAATAACACATGAGAGCTAACAAAGCAGTCTTAGTTCTATTTGGAGTCTATCACAGCTGACAATAATGACAAATTCCATGGACAACGGGTTAAGGATCTGGGTTTTGCTCATATTTTCAAAGACAGGTATTTTGGCATGTATGTATGTAAAAAGAAATGGTCAGCTTTTTCTCGGATATTCTTTGCACAAGGTAGTCCTCCTGCGCCCACACTAGTCGCACCACTGCATCCCAGTGACATGGAGTTGTCCTTGCACTTGCCAGTATATATGTTGGTAATATGCTGGGCTCTTCTTTAGTTTAAGGCAACCACATTCCATTTTCAAATGTTTGCAGTCCACAAAGTTCTGCACACTGGGGCATTTAAATTTGACAAGGCCAAATTGGGGGTATTCAGTGGGGTCAAAAACGACCATCAGGGAAGCACCAAGCGAGGCAGTAGTGGGGTGAATGACAAGACCACAGGGTGAGTAGTTAATTTTCATTACACTACTGTACTCAGCTGCTACTGCAGGCTCCATCTTAGCACCTCTCCTCATGTCTGCCGTCTGCCTTGTTCCCTTGATTATGCGCTCTGCAAGTGACTCAACAGAGCTCTGGCCTTTGACATGACACTTCCCAAAACCTTGAGGTAGTCACCCTGGGTCTGCAGAGCAGATGCCACTCAGAGCTAGAGCTTTGCTCACGTGTAGCCTCCTCAATTTTGTGAGCCATTTCCATGGTTAAAGAAAAGCTATTGAGATGTATGTAGTAGCTCCTCTTCCGAGCACACAAACACACAATCATTTGGCAACATAACGTGCCCCTCCAGAGGCAAGTCTGGTGTTGGTGGCGTATCATGGTGCAGTGTGATGTACCAGGATGTCACAGCAGGCTGTTGATACGACAGAATACTGTCCTCCTGCACTAACCTGAAGGCACTCTCCGCAAAGGGCTTGTTCTCGATACTAAATTTTGCGTACACCTCCATTATTCTGAACATGCAGGGATCTGGTAATGGATCCACCATGCCTCTGTAGAATCCACTCCTACAAAGAGTTGTTAAGGTAATGCAGTACATTAATATGGGATAATAAAAGGTAAGGAATACAGCAACTGAACAAATAGCAACATTCATTTGTAACACAGGACACAACATTTTACAGCTCAAATTACCTTATTTAGTCAAAACTTTAATCCCATTTAAATTACCATTGTTCGTGGCTTGTGCCACTGCTGTTCAGATGCTGTGGAGCTATATACAGGAGGTACAACTGGCATGTTGAGCTGTGAATAATGTGCTATTTGGAACAGTAATGCCACTGTGTGATTGCACATAACAGGAAGAATGATTGTGTGTCACCACCACTGCAGATGAATAGCGAAGTTTTAAAAATTATAACCTCTGCTTCATGGAAAAGAGCCAATAGGTTATTATGAGTTGAACAGTGTCTTATTGTTACTGAACTATATTCCTAGAAGAAGCCTATTGTCCTTAACGCTTAGTTACCTTGTGTCCCTACTATAACAAACTTTACCTTCCTTAACAACTATATTGCATAGATGGTATATATTAACAGTGTTCACTTAATGTAAATTTGTTTCTGATCACCCAAACAAACATGTTTTCATCTCATCCTTATTAATTGTAACTTGATCAAATTATCTGACCAATCAAATTAGGTGTGATAAAGTAGGGAGACACAGAAAACATTCAAGTTGATGGGCCTTTATGAATAAACTAAGCTAATGCTTAACTGAATCCCACTGAACATGGATGAACAACTGATTGAAGATAAGTCAAGATAAGGAGAGTGCACACTCAGCATGTTCCTCTGACCATCAACGGTGCGACTGTGGAGAGAGTGAGCAGCACCAAGTTCCTGGGTGTGCACATCACAGAGGACCTCTCCTGGACCGACAACACTGCAGCACTGGCCAAGAAATCACAGCAGCGTCTCTACTTCCTCCGCAAACTGAGGAGAGCCAGAGCCCCACCCCCCATCATGTACACCTTCTACAGAGGCACCATCGAGAGCATTCTGACTAGCTGCATCACTGTGTGGTATGGCGCCTGCAACGCGTCCTGCCGGAAGACTCTGCAACGCACAGTGAGAGCAGCTGAGAAGATCATTGGTGTCTCTCTCCCTCCCTCCAGGACATTTATGGAACCCGTCTCACTCGCAAAGCCCTCTGCATTGCAGGTGATCCCACACACCCGTCACACAGCTTCTTCAGTCTGCTGCCATCAGGAGGAGACTGCGGAGTCTTCAGGCCAGGACCAACAGACTGAAGGACAGCTTCATCCATCAGGCTGTCAGGAAGCTGAACTCGCTCCCAAACTTGCCCCCGTCCCTCTTCTGCCCCAGGCACCACTGAATTATGAACCCCAGATCCCACATCCCCAGGAACTTCCACTGACATACGATGTCATGCACCAGTCACTTTGTGTAGCATTGGTCTGCTCACTACCTCATTCACCATGGAACTGACGCCATTCTACAACCTCAGTCAGTTTAATTAAAATAAGCTCTTTGTCACCTTAATCAGACTGAATAAGCTATTTTTCTTGGTTTGCACTTTATCTGCCATGTGCCTTGCGCTGCTTTTAGTCAACCTATTTTTATTTTTTATTTTATTTTATTTTTTTATTATGTCTCTTTTTTGTATTCCCTTATTGTATAGTTTTAGCTTATATTTTATATTTGACCTAGATTTTAGGCTCTACTGTTAGTGTTATCTGTATGCACCGGGGGTCTGAGAGTAACGCAATTTCGATTCTCTGTATGTATGTAATGTACGTGTGGAAGAATTGACAATAAAGCAGACTTGACTTGACTTGACTTGAAGTCCTTGTTGTGCTGTCTGTCTGGGCAAGATGGCCCTCTGAGATCAGTTTCAGGGGTCACAGGCAGGAGGACAGAGGAGAGAGGAGATGAGGTAGCACACAATAGGCACATGAGAAGAGCTTTATTAAATAAGAAGGTAGTTTAAAAACACACACATAAAAGGCAACCATTTACTGCATACTGCTGTTACAAACTGAGTACAATTAACTGATAATTAGCCTGATCATCCACTGTCAGTAATCAATGCAGACGCACATTATTAAACCATTAATCAAACCAATAACTAACCGCAGTCAATGTCAGACAACGTTATCATACTTTAGCAGTTACCTAGTGTTTCTGTAGTGGTGACAAAATGTTAAAAAATGTACTGCTAAAAGATTTGCAGTCTGAACTAAACTAAAGCTCCCTGGGCTCTCCGGGTAAAACATTACACCAAGCTCCCTTTAAGAAATATGACATTAACAATTCCTTATGTGTCTGTAAAAACACATTACTCTAGAAACATAATATAAAGGGTGTCATATGTTGACAGTCTTGTCAATTGTCAAATAAACTGTATTTCCATACAAACTGTACATTTTGGATTTTGTCGCCTCCGTTTAGTGGGAGAAGTCAGTGGGAATGAGTGGCGAACCAGTTCAAAAATTAAGATTTCTCACTAAAAGTGCTGGTTGGGGGATCAGATATGGCTGAATTTAACATCAACTCATAACACTTTTAATTCACTGTCTATCATGTGTGTGTGACAGTATTTGAGGAGTTTTTTCAGCCATTACCCAAGTAACTACCCGGTTTGCTGCTTCCTGTTTGGTGCTAGCGAGAGTGCACCTGCCTTCCGATAATATTAAAACATGTTTGATTTTATCGTAACGTCGAGATGAGACAAAGACTGACTTAAGACAGCTCGGATTGAGTTTTATGATTGATCGCGGAACGTTTTGTTTTCTTTTGTGATTTTGTTTTTGTTACCAGTGGACTACATAGCTAACAGACTTGGATGGCTGTCTCAGCTTTGACATCCAACATGCTATCCACCTACCTGTTCCTGTGCTTCGGCATGTCTTGCCTTCTTGCTGGGCATTTTGAAAAAATTAACCAAACTCTGACATTTCATTTTTAGCCTACACCAACAGAGAGTCAGAAGTTTGGAAGTCAATCATGGCCCATATACACGGAGTCAGGGTCATGAGAGTAGTTTTAAACAGAGATAATATGATATGTCACCACTAGATGGTATTGAAACTCAATTAATACTAACATACCGAAACATGGCAGAACTGATGGTAAATTTAGCTCCCCGTCAACTTCTGCATGGAATGATCCTCTTTTCAAGATGTTGTCTTTATAAGAGGTCAAAAAGTCAATTCAGTCATGGTCAAGGCTGAATTTTCATGTAATTTCAGTTAGAGTATTGAACCAGCAGAAAATTTCAATACAAAAAAATCTCAATACAAAGCTGGAAATTCGTTTGTAAGACATGCTTATTTATTATCCTCACCAACCCAGAAATGGACTGTTCCATCTTCTGCGCTCAGGCAAACGCCTCTGTCACAAGTCTAACAGAGAGACTCAGAAAAAGAATCCTTGGCACTGCTCTGCACACTGCATTTTTGCACTGAAGCGTTTATATTCCAGACTCAGAATAAAACACGGCTAGACTGGTGCAACATAGTTAGTTACAGGTGTTACCTGTGCAAAACATATTAATGATAATAGTTCATATTATCGATAGTCTTGTCAGTTTTCATCAGTTCTGTTATCGCTTGTGAACCGGGCTGTAATAACCTTAACTGAAACCACATTAAAACATATACAACAATAAACATATTTTCACACCTGTATGAGCAAAACTCCATATGCTCTACACATTTACCTCAATAAGGGCTTCAAAAGGTTGAAAACATTTTACAACTTTAACTGCATTTCCTGGTTGGCCTAGGTAGTCTGGCTAGCCCTGTTACTTGCTTTTTCTGGCTGGTCAGTACAGTAAACCTAAATTTCCAGCCTATAACTGGCTAATTCTCTACAGGCTGACAGCTCACTGCCTGTCTTTTAGTAATATTTACACAGTTTCACTGTACACAAAAAACTGTTTATAGGTCACGGTAAAACTACTAGGACACCACATGAACTGCTAGGGTTGGTCTACATTAACTAAACATTTTACCAGACTTTAATTGACTGCAAATTACTAATTATAATAGCCATTAACGCCTCTATTAGCATGTGGATTGCTTACGCTAATCGTTAATGCTAATCCCTTATGCTAATCGCTAGAGCTTAAGATAATTTATGTCAGGTGAAGAAAAAAAGATGAATCAAATCAGAATTGTGAAGCCTGCCAGACATTTACTTAATCTTTTAACTTTAGTGTTTGTTGTAATTGTGTTTTTTTTATAATTTTTTATTTCCAAAAGTATAAACAAAATTAGATCGTGGCAGCCATTTTACAATGCAGTAAGAAAAAAGAATATACTAATTACGTAGGGTAAGTTCATCTTAAATATTATATTATAGTAATATTACTGTTACTATATACAATGTATTTTGGTATGAAAGCATGCATTTTAAATTTAACCAAGTATCCTATATCATAAATACATGTTTGGCATTTGAAACAAACCAAACTGTTGGAAAATTGGTTGAAGATTCAGCGAGTTATGATGAATTTCATTTGGCTTTAATTGTGGATAGACCTCCTGCCTTGATAGACTTACTGTACACGCATCAGGAGGCGAGGCTTCCCGTACCAATATGGCGGCTGTGTTGATGTATCACCGCAGTAAACAGCAGCAGTCAATGAGGTACGTACGTGTATATATCTATGGCTAATCGCTTAGCCTAATCGCTTTGGCTAAGTGCTAACACTTACATTTGCCCGCAAACCACTAATTTTCTAATCAGAGTCATAGTATCAATGCAATCTTTGATGCTGACCAACATAAGCAGTGTAGCCCATAGCTCAGTTATAGAAAGGAGTACCGTTCAGCAATTTTTAAAACTGCTGAAACAGCTGTGCTGCTGGGTAAGAAAAAAAGCTCTTAAACAACAGCAAGAAGAGATAAAGCAAGTATTTACTACAAAGGGTGTCGAAGCCAAATGAGATTCAGAAGTGTGAAAACTGGGATGAGTCAGAGCACCATAGGGAACACACACCGAGCAGATTTATGAGCAGAAAAACACACTGAGCATGAGACTAGTGGGCAGCTCTGAGACAACAGAAGTTAACATTTAGCAAAAAACCAAAAACAAATATGAAGAAAAATCATAAGAAACTAATGGAGGATGACAATGACAGAAAACACACAACATGTTCTAGAGGTTCAAAGGAAGTTCTGCAGATGATTAAGGGCACACTAAATGGAGAAGCTGCATGTCGCTACCTTTTTATCTTAACTAAAAAAAGTTTCTTGATAGTCTGTGACTATTTGGCCTGCTTTGGGTATCATACACATACACAGAAAAACTTTTTGAAGGGAAGCTTCCCTCAGATGACTTCCAGATGTCGTAGTTGGATCTGTACCCTCCCCTGCAAGCATGCGTGATTACTGTCGGTACTTAGAAAATCCCATGAAATGGCTACTTGAAGTCAGCACAATGTTTGACACACTTCTGTCTTCATCTCCATATCTGATAAGCCCATTGTCTTACACACAAGATTTCCCTTGCCGTTTATTGTCCATGTCCCACATGCTGTTCAAAAGGGAAATACGTCACTTTACGTATACCAGCGACAGTGGAATAGCTACGCTTCATTGCTAGAGTTCTCATAAATATAAATGATTAGTCAGCATGCATGCTGTCTATGTCAGAAGAGGAAATAATAATCTGTGTCTGCATATAGTGTGCGTCTTCACTTTGTGTGGACATTCAACTTTAAAATCTTTCCTCTCTGGTGTGTGTTGCAAGTGAGCTTGTCCTCTCAGGAATGTTCATTGTATTAGTGGCATACTTTCTCCTGTTAGGTAAGTTCTTTTTAAATGACATTTTAATGCACATTTTCCCACTCACTGAGTGTGTGTGTACACGACAGTAATACATTGTAATCCATTGTTATCTATGGCGTTTGTAAAATGTATAGCTTTGGAACTAAAACTATTTAATCTTAAATGAGCATAAAACATGAAGCGTATGATGTTCAGTGTTGTGTAGGAGTAATGACACGGCAGTGTGTGAGGCTAGACACAAGAAATGTTTGAGAATCTGTCTATTTTCTGTTACATTCAGTGCCTGATGCAACAGTGGTGCTTGATGTCAACACTACTGTCGGCGAATCAACGGTACTCCCATGTATCCTGATGACCACCACTCCTACTGACTTAAAGACTCTACGCTTTTACTGGCAAGATGAAAGAAATTATGTTTTGTACTCTTTTAATGAAGGAAAGGAAATGCCAGAGCATGTAAATAAACTTTATCGGGGCAGGATCACAGCCTTCCCACAGGACATGATTAGAGGAAATATTTCAGTCAAAGTTAAAAACCTAACACTTGAAGATAACCAAAACGTTTTCCAAGTTTTTGCAGCAATTTTTGACACCGGAAGTACGAGGAGATACAGTCTTGAACACAGGAAAATCTGCCACATTACTTTCCATGTTGCAGGTAAGGATGGAGATTCCACTTTTCTTTAGAGGACTAATTTGTTAGAGGAGATGATCGATACCACTCTGTTAAATATAAAGCTACAACCAGCAGCCGGTTAGCTTAGCATAAAGACTAGAAACAGGGAGAAACATTAGCATGGCTCTTTCCAAAGGTAACAAAATCTGCCAACCAGCACCTCTAAAGTTCACTACTTACGAAGTTATTTCATTTGATTAACTTGTACAAATACAAAAACACAACTTGGTGGTTTCTCTGGGGTTTGTGTGCTAGACTATTTCTACTATTTTAATGCTAAGCTAACTGCAAGCTGGCTGTAGCTTCAGAGATACAGTGTTAATTAGTGAGTTTAGAGGTGCTGGTAAGCAGATATTATTATCTTTGACAGAGTCAAGCTAGTTGTTTCGCCCTGTTTTCAGTGTTTATGCAACTAAGCTAACCGGCTGCTGGCTAGGCCTATAGCTTCATATTTACTGTGCAGAGAGCAGTATCAATCTTCTCATTTAACTCTTAGCAAGAAAGCGAATGAGAAGATTTTCCAAAATGTCTATTGCTTTAAAAGTAATAACAGAAATGATGTTTTTGTCAGTAACCTTAACAGCACTCTCTCACTCACAGTTCCTTACAAGAGCGTCAGCCTGGCTGTAAATGAAGAAACAATGACTGCAGTCTGCACTACACAAAGAGGATTCCCTGAGCCTTTGGTAAAGTGGAGACTCCAGCACCTCTCTGATAATTCCCAATACTTTTTAGACCCGAGGGATGTAAACACTACAGCAGTGCAGGACCCTAAAGATCAGCTCTACAATTTTAGCAGCACTATAGATATCCCTGGAGGTCGATATCGATCTGTGACCTGCTTCATCCACAACCCTACCCTAAATGTGACTTTGATTACCACCCACATTTTAAACAAAGGTAAGTTAATAGAAGCTCTGGGTCTTGTATATGGTCGTGCAGTATCTCTTACCCAATCATTTCCTGTGTCAAAACTTGGCCAAGATGGACCCTCATATACTATATGGTGCCATTTGCACTTTGACAGCTGTGTATCATCGCTTACATCACGATGTCCGCCTCAGTTGTGTACATGCTCATTCTGCCTCTCTGTCCCTCTTCAGCCACATTTATACTTTCCCAGGCCCCTTCAGCGTTATTCCGTACCTGTCCCCAATAGACAATGAACAGAGAAGCCAATCAGCAAGGTCACTCAACTCATGTGATATCTGGTTTATGGGCAATTTGTAGTTTAATGCAAAAAGTCTACAGATTTATTCTCTCAGCACACAGCAGCTCTCTGATTTACTTACAGCTTACTGCTACAGCGCCTGCCATGCCTATTACATACTGTACTGTACTTTGGCAGGTAACCCAGGGTATCGGTACATCCTTAGAAAGACTGAAAGAGCAAGTAGTGTTACATCGGGGTTTTTAATTAAAAAATTTTTACTGTCCCAAAGAGCAAAATAACCACAATCTATGTTTCTGACCTAAATAGTCTTAAATTTGTAATCGATAGGTATTAATTTCAAGATAAACAATTCAGTAAATTGGATTTCAAAAAGTAAATTTATTCAGCAGCAGAATCAGGAGTTTTGGTATGTAAAACCTAAAGCCAAATCAATGCTTACCTCTGTGCTGAACCTATATGACATCCCAGTTGAAAAAAAGTCCTTTTTTATTTTTCCTTTTCTAGTACTGACGTGCTGAACAAATTGTAGTATGAGGCCCTACATGAAGGGAAATCAATAAAATAAATGTAATTAATTGGATTTACAATACAGATCTGAAAAAATTGAGTAAAAGGAAGGGTAGCAAAAATGTGTTTCATTCACTTTTGGTTTATGATCAAACTGCAGGTTCTGTGACAGTGTCTGTGTGATTTTCTGACTGAACTCTGTTTTACTAATGTTGTTGCATCCCCAGATCTATTATTGGTGGGGAAAATGTTATAATAACCAAACAAAACTGCAAAAAGGATGTCAAAAAATTTGAAGTTTCCTTTAACCCTCTGATATCAACAGACATTGTGATAATGTGATGAAGCCTGATAATGTTAAAAGTTACTTAACACAGCTTTGAGGCGTTAAAATGTAACCCATTCAAATGTAAGAGTTATTGTAGGTCTTCATTGTTTATCAAGCAATTCATTACAGTATTGAGTGAAAGAAGATCACACAGAATAGAGCAAATGACACGAATTCTAAAGTAAATAAGACTACTGTAACAGGAGTGTTGGTGTTGTCTTTTTAAATACGTAAGCCCACATACAAAGGTAAATACAGATCAAGGCAAACAAGACATGCCAGGAATATTTCTCTTCTTTAAAAAGCATTGAGTGTAAAGTATAATAAGACGCTTTAGCCATTTTCAGTCAAACATGGGTTGTGGTGATTGTTTCAGCAGTCTTAATATCAAACTAAAGCAACACCAAAGTCATCTATGGCCTTTCCTGCAGGAAATAAGACCACTGTGGTCAGGTGAGGACGAAGTATGTTCACAATTACTGTCTGACCTAAATCCCAGAAACATACAGGAAGCTACGTTGTGTTAGTGACCATAAATCCAATCATGTGGTGCTGCTGACACCTGCTGGGGCAACACTGTAATGCGATTGTACCATTTTGCAACATGAAAAAATTGATTCTATAGAAAATGTCATGATTTGCAACACTTAAAACACATATTACTTCTGATCAATTTTTATTTACAACTAACTACAACCAAACCATAGCCAGTAAACACTTATTGATTCATGAATTCATTGTTTAGTTGACAGATACAATTCAATGACAGACTCTTATTCAAAATAAACCTTTCTACTCAGAGAATTATGATTGCGCAACAGTGAAAGTCTGGCTAATAAAAGCAGTTCTCATTTTTAAGCACACCACTTGTTTCTAACATGATTCATGCGTCACAAAATAAGAAGAGAGAAAGTTGAGGTTTTTTCAGGCTAAAGCAGCACAGCATATTGTTCCTTTCTTCCTCTGTCTGCCTGCAGGTGAAGCAGAGAGGAGCCTCCCTGGCTGGGCTATAGGTCTGCTAGTGGCTACTGTTGTTCTGCTAGGTTGAACTGCCGTTAGTAGCTCATCAAATGTGAGTTGTTTTCTTTTATTGACAGTTTCTGAGCATTTTATTTCTCAAATATTTAACTGGTAAAACACGTCACTGGACAGACGATTTATAGAATTTAAAATATAAAGATAGCATATGAATGTGTGGCTTTCCCCTCCTTTCTTTGATGTCTAGCTACTGAGGGACACGCTATTACTGTATATGAAAAAACTTAAGGAATAATAGCCTTGTCCATTTGTTAGTACATTTTACATACAGTGTTTAAAGCAATATTAATCATAATAACGTGCTAGCAAACATTGCCTCATGACACGTCTAGCAAACACAAAGCAACACTAGCATTCATTTGGAATTGTGTTTGTGTCCTCCTGATGATGTCTAATATTCGTTCTCCTTATAGCTTTATTTTGGTCTCCACCAACTCCTGAGAAAAACATCTGTCTGTTTTTAGCTGCTAAATGTTCACCAGCTAGTCGTTAACTTTGCCTGCCTGGTGTTTGGTGCTGGGCAGGAGTGCAGTTGGTTTATCAGAGCTCTTTTAGTGATAACAGCTGGAAACAGGGTGGATTAGAGCATTTAGACTGGACCAAACAATAATTTGGAATAATTTGAATTCTACATACCATTTAGCTCAGTATTTAGAATGCAGAGAACACTATGAACTATGTACGAACACTTTCTCACCCCAGCTAAGGTGGTCTTTTGTAAGAACTTTGTTACTTCATATTTAGCTTCTTTGCTATGCTAAAATATACAGTATATTTTCATACAATTTTTAAAATTTACAGGAATGTAAATTTATGAACTTAATGCTCCCCCTGTTGTCCATCATAATGTTCATAAAATATCCTCTTACAGGGTTATTGCTATGGGAACAACAAGGTGCAAAGAATTCTGAGAGTTTTGAGTTTTAGAGATCATCAACATTTCCACCCATTTTATGAGAATACTCATTTTTACTGTCTAAATTTACTGATATTGCACAGCTTTGAGGTTTGCTTCCCAAGGACTCACTAATAAAAAGAGAATTAAGTAGCATTAAAATCTTAATGCCAAGTCAATGCTTGGCATTCTATATACTACCGTTTTATGACTGAGAAGCTTGCCTTTTCTAATTCCAGGCACATACTCAAACTGGAGTCCAAGGAGAACCAGACAGCCTTCTTCGTCACCTGACTGCAAAGATTTTGGAAAAATCTTTCCACAAGGTCCAGCTTAATTGTAGTTTCTGAAGCCCAACATCAGAGTTGGACCTCACTCATGCTGTGGAGGTTGTTATAGAAGCACATTAATGACCATAGTTTTGGAATGATATATTCAACATTTGGTGCCATTCAATACGATTAATGTTGGGGCTGACTCAGTGGCCAATGTTAGTGTTAGGCCAGAAACCAGTGTTAAGTAACACAACTGCAAAAAATGTTAAATAACAATGATAAAGTCTTAGTTTCTACCATCCTTTTTCTATATCACTCATCTTATTTAGAGTCATGAGGTCCTGTAACCTGTTCAACTGGGCAAGAGTCGGACAGGGTACACCTTGGACAGGTCACTAGTCTAACACATTCACTCTTATGGACAATTTAGAGTTTCCATTTGACCTGACCTACTTAACTTTGGACTGTAGAATGAAAACAGAGCACCTGTAGGAAACTCAACACAGGGCCATACTGAAATGTCCGCTCTGGCTGAAAAAGGTTTGAATCCAGGATTCTCTTGCACCCTGAAATCAAGTTTTAAGTTTCAACACTAAAAAAAAACAATCTGTATCAAATTACAGCAGAAACTCTTCTAAGTAAGTGAGATAATCTTACATGTAGATTTAAAATCTAGTTAGACTTGTTTTGAGTGTGGATTGGATTATCTGGTACTGACTATTCAAGGCTGTTTGACTTGATTCAAGTAAATGTCACTTGCCTTGTCTTAATTAGCAATTTCATTTTATTTGGGGTTTTGTTTAACTAGATACAAGGCATGTATTAGTTACAGGACCTTTGCCACTTAAGTTTCAAGACAATAACATCTTATTTCAAGTTTTAGTCTTTTGGCTTGAATGGCCGTATATTCTCGACTTTATCTTGGGACAAAATATCTAATTCCAAGGTTTAGATTTTTATTCGCATGAGTTCATTTTTTAAACCTGTCACATTCCATTGATAACAATAGTGCCTCAGATGATTTACATCCCATTCAGTAATACAATACAAAACTCTCAGAATAATCATTAGCCCTAACACCCTTCTCCGATGATGAAAATAATATAAACCAGAATAGCACATATCACACATCTACAGCAATTATTACACATGTGCTGGGGACAGACAAAATGATGAACACTTCATGAGAATAAAGGACTACCTTTGAAGCAGCTCCATCATTGTTTGTCAAATGTGTCATCAGAGGTGATATTTTCACAATGTACATTGTTAATAAACAAGTACACAAAGTACAACAGATGCTGATCATGGATGTATAATTAGAACTGTATACAGCGTTGGAGGCAGGGCTCCGTTCATTCCTATTAAATGTTCTGATGGGGGTTGTGACGCTCAAAATGTATCCACCGTTTTACAGCTTTTTTCACAGTGTTAGTCTATAGGGAGAAGTCTTTTTGGGCCAGTGTGCATTATGTGAGTTGTAATTACACGGTTTGGCCATTATGTCAAATTGCTGATGGGAATGTAATTGATTTTACAGTTATTTGGTCATAAACCAAAGTATTGGACACAATTTAACCTGATTATGGCACTAGATGAAAGTCAGGGGATCACCAAAGTCATTGATATTCATCCTCTGGGGAACATGAATATCAGAACCAAATTTTGTCCCAATCCATCTAGTATACGTTGCAGGTTGCAAGTGAAAATGTACCAAATGTACTGTGATAGTTCAGTCTGGATGTCTGCGATAGACCCAACGATGGACACTGTCATGGCAAAAATGTCAGTTGATTCCATGGCCTAGTGGTTAGCACACATGACTCCTAACTCAAATGTTGTTGGTTCAAAACCAGAGCTATACAGACTACCACTGTAATGAAGGAAGCATCATCCACAGAGGGCAATGCACAATGACCTGTAGAATATGACACGCCCACTTTGGTTCGCAAGGAAAGCCTATTAGTTTTTGGTTCCAGCTGGGAACGAAGTTTTCAGGTTCCGAACCAATTTATGTTTGGTCGAAATGCTCCGAATGGAGCCGGTTCCATGTTGGTGGAAAAGGCCTAAGGCTTCTGGTAGATGGACATCCTGACTTATTTTTAGAAATCTTATGAAGTGAAAATCACTTACTGCACTGGCAGCCAAATTTCCTTGATTCAAGCAAAAGAATGCTCATATCTAAAATGTTTTCACTTAAATTTGACAGGGCATTTTTGCAGTGTCCCCTTTAAAATGACTAAAAAACTAGTTATTCTTCTTCTGCCGGTTTTTGCACTTACCAAACAGCTTCAGGTGCATCACTAGCAGCCTCTGGACTGTAGAAGAGCCGACCCTGATTAGCAATCAGATTTGTCTTCTGGCTAACCGAGAATATGGAAAGTGTAAATGAAAGTATCTTAAATCTCATCTGGATTTTAACCAGATACAAGACAGTTGAAATGACAAGTGTAAATGGGGCCTTAGTCTTGTTACCATTAGCGCTTCAAACTGGAACTTCCACTTGAAGAAAGGCCACCGACCAGAAATGCACTACAAGAGTATGTTTTGGAGAATGTGTGATGGTCAAAATCCAACGAATTTGGATCACCTGTACAACTTTAAATGTGTCAATGGACCTGGAACTGAAAACACTGATTCATGAGGTGAGGCCTCTGCAGTTCTGCCATTGTTCCACTGTTACAGTTTTTCTCAATCAATTTGGTACATTTCTCCAAACTCAGGTAACAGCTCTCAAAACAGTTAACACAGTGATCAGTACACTTTGTAATTGTCCTAAACAGATAGTAAATTCTCCTTCATTTCATACAAATCACATATCAAAAGCATAATTTTCTCAAAACACAGTGCACAAAAATCCCAAATTTTATCACAGCAGTTCATACAGCCAACCAAATCTTTAATATATCAGGAAAAACATTTGTAACTTTTTCATTGTTCTTCACAAAGATCACAAGCATTTTTGTATCATTTTCAAAACACAACAAACAAAACTCTGTGAATTGTAAAATAGTCAGTTGCACACCTTGTGTCTTCAATTAACGCCAAATTGTTATCTGATGAGTTAATAATCCACTCAACACAGAAAAAGCCAATTTCCTAATTGTTCACACAGCTGTCTTACGTAATTACAACAACTACAAAAGGCAAAGAGAAGAAGAACAAAGAAGACAAATGAGGAGATACAGTAAGACAAAAAAAGAAGTATGAGCAGTGGAAACAGAAGAGGTTTAAGAGTGAGAGGTGGTGGCCAGGGTAGAGGGAGAAGAGGAAGAGGAGATAGAGAAAGAGAAAGAAGAGCTGAAGATGTAGGAGGAAGAGCGAGAAGAGCTGAGGATGTAGGAAGAGGAGAAGAGATTGAAGAGATGGATAGATTGGAGGCAATAGTATAGTGGAAAGAGAAAATATAAGAAGAGGTGGACAGGGAGGAAGAGGAGGGCAAAGAGGAAGAGGAGGCCAAGGTGTAAGAGGAGGGAGGAGAGGTAGAATGAGGGTAGGGTACACGCGTGTTTCAAATGAAATGACAGCCACACTTATTGACCATGTCATAAATCATGGTCTCTCACTGAGAGAAGCTGGCCAGAGAGTTCAGCCCAGTATAAACAGATCCACAGTGGCTTCAATTATCCGTACATTTCAGAGGGAAAACCGGTAAGTAACTATATCATTCTACTTATACAATGAGAGTCCATGTGGTCTTGTTTGACATAGGTCTAGATCTCTACAGTAAATGTCCCTGCTTGTCCAAACCTTTTTCAGAATTGAAGTTAGAGAACATTCAGGTGGATGAACAAGACTTTTTTCAGTTGAACAAGAGCATGCCATTGTTGACATGGTGGTCCAGAACAACACCCTCCGCCTCAAAGACATTCAGCAAAGAATAACACAGGACAATCAACTGTTCCACAATATCCACCAATGCAGTCTCTCCACAATTGACCGTGTTCTAAGAAGAAATGCTATCCGAATGAAGCAAGTATACAAAGTGCCCTTTGAGAGGAACTCCGTTAGAGTGAAGGAGTTGCGATTCCAGTTTGTTCAAGTATGTGCAACCCAATTACTGCAATTTTACTGTCAACTCAAACATATATTTTTCCTGAATTTTAAGTATGTGTCCATAAACTATTCCATGGTACTGTATGTGAAACGATTTAGGCATATCTATGTATACTGCTGCTTCAAAGTGTGAACTCAAACTTCAGCAACAATTTCACAGTAGTATTGACTGCAATCAATGCCATTACTGTAAGACACAAATTTACTATATTTTACCTTGTGTTCTTTTTACTCTAGAGAATCTTGGAGTTGGATAGCAGTGTAACTCATTATGAGTACCTGTATATTGATGAAGCAGGCTTCAATCTTCAAAAAAAAAGGAGAAGAGGGAGAAATGTGATTGGCCATCGTGCTACAGTCAATGTCCCTGGACAACAAGGAGGCAACATCACTCTCTGTGCAGCAATTTCTACATCTGGTGTTGTGGCACACAATGATGTCTTGGGACCATACGACACAGCAAGGCTCCAACATTTTTTAAACCTCCTCAATGAAATCCTCTTTCCAAAGCAAATGGTGCGGAATTTTGTAGTTGTTTGGGACGATGTCCAATTCCACCATTCAGCACTAGTGCGAGAGTGGTTTGAGAATCACCCACAATTCAGGATGGTGTTTCTTCCACCATATTCTCCTTTCCTGAATCCAGTTGTGTGGGGTGACAACTTATTGTTATACACCTGAACTCCTCATTAAAGAACTTAATGAAAAACATGTATTTTCATTTATTTCTTTGTGTATCTTCAGCTGAATTTTATAAAATCAAAAGAGAACACACTTTTAGTTTTGATGTTAATATTGAATTTTAATAAATGCATTACTAGAATAAAATGCTGTGCTTCATTGTGCAGTGAATACTTAATGGTTTCGCCAGCATAAGAGTGTGTTTAGTTTGCTGTGTTAACTGTTTTGAGAGCTGTTATCTGAGTTTGGAGAAATGTACCAAATCGATTGAGGGAAAAACTGTAGATCCTTAATAGATCTAATACATCTGCATACACCTGTTTTGTGAGTCTATATCACAATGTGAGGCTGCAACAGTGAATGCTGTCTTATTTCTGCTAAATCACAGCATTGTCCTTTTTGCCCAAATTCATATTCTGTCAGTTCAGTCACCAGTAGGAAATAGAGAAAAAGCTGACATGTAACATAAAAAAACAGTCACCAAAGCAGCAGCCAGTGGGTACTATTCAGAGCCAGTATGCTTTAAGTGACAAAGCCTCCTATCACCTGCTACCCATCTTTCCAACCTGTTGGCCCACAAATGTTAAAAGGCACATAGGGCATAAGTCCTGGGATGCACTTGGTCAATACGCCCCTCCTATCTTTCTACACTAGACCTTTGGAGCCCCCTTGTCCCTGATTCCCATGTCTCTGCTGGGATTAATCCCTGAACCACAGGTGTGATGATCCTAAACACAATGCCGTTGCTCCACACTGGGAGTGACAGTGCTCAGGCCCCAGTCTGCTTTGATCAGGGGACTAACAGCTATGTTCCTGTTGGTCCACGAACGGAGCCGAAGACCTGCCTCCAAAGAGACAAGGGGACAAAACAAAGTACAGTTGTTCTACAGAGGGTGAGGATGCTGTTTGGTAGACAGACTATGTTGTAGTGTGAAGTGGTAGAGAAACCCATTTACCACACACAGTATCCTGTTTCCATGACGTGTGTTTCAAAACCACAGAGCAGGACCGCCATTACTTTTCAACTTTGTGTTAAGAAGTAGTTCTGGTGCTTTAGCATTTCCTTTGATGACATAAATTGGTATGTTTGTTGATAAGAAAACTAAAGCCTAGACTTGACCACTTGAAACACACAAAACATTTAGTTACCTTCAAAAACTTGAACAATGGCTATACCTTCAGAAACATTTATTGTGATGGTCAGGACTCATTTCAATAACAAGCTCTTGCCATTTGACATGAGTATAGTCTATCCTTACATGGAGCCAAAGCAGTAAACAATGTTGACCAAATGAAAGTTAATATAAAATAAGCAGAAGGAAGTCACATCATTGTATGCAGTTTATGGGTTAGTTCCTCTTGCACAGATTCTCTAGAATCCAGTGTAGACAACAGTACATTTCTGTTCCTCTTTTTCTGTCTCCTGACAGAAAGGACACATCATTGAAAACTTTTCAACCATTCAAACACTTGTCTAAAGTCCCTTTGAAGGAAAATAACTGATTTTCTTCTTGATAGTCATACACTTTTATTATGAAATAATATGAATACTAGCTCTATTAAATATTGAATATCTTTATTAATTTCAACACCTTTACTTGAATAATATTGTCATTTTAGGTTCTAAAAGTTTGGAAGCAAAAAAGACTGCAAGGATTTGAATCTGAAGGTTATATTGATGACATTTTTATGTAGACCAATATTTTTAAAAAAAGGGAATACATCCACAGAGCTTTTAGAAAGGTGCGAAATTTCCTAAATATTAGGATTGTAAATACATCATTTAAAAAAATTTGATGGGTCCAAAATGAATGTAAAGTTATAGTTCCCTCAAACAATGCAAATGTTATAAAGAAGATGCATATCAGAGGGGATTTAGAAGTGGGCCAGGGCCCGACATAACCGATGGCCCAGGGCCAGTACAAGTTTATGCAGGGCAACTTGATTGTGGACGTGGGAACGGAGTGGAAGTGGGATCCCAATATATTACCAATGTGACATGTCAAAGGTAAATTAAAGTTCCGAACTGCTGTAAATCTGCTCATCATAGTGTTTAGACCCAAAATGTGACTGTCATCTCATATACAGTGGTGTGAAAAAGTGTTTGCCCCCTTCCTGATTTCTTATTTTTTGCATGTTTGTCACACTTAAATGTTTCAGATCATCAAACAAATTTAAATACTAGTCAAAGGTAAAGCAGTTTTTAAATGAAGGTTGTTATTATTAAGGGAAAACAAAATCCAAACCTACATGGCTCTGTGAGAAATAGTGATTGCCCCCTAAACCTAATAACTGGTTGGGCCACCCTTAGCAGCAACAACTGCAATCAAGCGTTTGCGATAACTAGCAATGAGTCTTTTACAGCGCTGTGGAGGAATTTAGGCTCACTCATCTTTGCAGAATTGTTGTAATTCAGCCACATTGGAGGGTTTTTGAGCATGAACTGCCTTTTTAAGGTCATGCCACAGCATCTCAATAGGATTCAAGTCAGGACTTTGACTAGGCCACTCCAAAGTCTTCATTTGGTTCTTCCTCAGCCATTTAGAGGTGGACTTGCTGGTGTGTTTTGGATCATTGTCCTGCTGCAGAACCCAAGTTCGCTTCAGCTTGAGGTCACGAACAGATGGCCGGACATTCTCCTTCAGGAGTTTTTGGTAGACAGCAGAATTCATGGTTCCATTTATCACAGCAAGTCTTCCAGGTCCTGAAGCAGCAAAACAGCCCCAGACCATCACACTACCACCACCATATTTTACTGTTGGTATGATGTTCTTTTTCTGAAATGCGGTGTTACTTTTACGCCAGATGTAATGGGACACACACCTTCCAAAAAGTTCCTCTTTTGTCTTGTCAGTCCACAGAGTATTTTGTTAAATTTGTTTGATGATCTGAAACATTTAAATGTGACAAACATGCAAAAAAATAAGAAATTAGGAAGGGGGCAAACACTTTTTCACACCACTGTAGCAGTCTAACATTAGCCCTATCTGAAAATACTGACATGACCATACAGTCGTCCTTTCTCCCTGTAGCCATTGTTGCTGTGTGGCGCTCAGCTGTTTTTATAACCCGCTATGAAATTTGTTTTCAGCAAGAAAACACTGTGACTAATGTTAAGTTAACACTACACTAACACTAACGCTAGCTAACGTCAACTTTTACTGTGTCTGTCGAGCGCTGTGGGTTTTAATAGCATCCCAACAATGTACTGTAGTCTTTGATTGGATTACAATGTAAATGTTTACCTAATGTTTTATAGTGTAAGGATGATTGAAATGTCATTTTATGGTAAGTGTTGCAACACAGAGCTCCTGTAATTATTAAATGATGGGGAGTGCGTCATCATGTTATCAATAGCACTTTTAAATATACACTGTAGAAATTGAAAGAGATGACAAAGTGTTCAAGAATTCCACTCTTTCATCACCCAAAAATACTTCCTCTGAAAACAGTCCGCTCAACAAGGGGCTTTTGGTTATTTCCACCAGTCAGCATCATCAGAGAGACACAATGGTTTGAGTTGAATAATAACATGCACATGACAATGCTAACATGCTGATGTTTAGCAAGTATAATGTTTACCATGGTCATCTCATTTTAGTTTAAGCGGATGGCCGCCCACCATTGAATCTGGTTCTGCTCAAGGTTTCTGCCTGTTAAAAGGAAGTTTTTCCTTGCCACTGTCGCCAAATGCTTGCTCATGGTGGGATTTGTTGGGGCTCTGTAATTAATAATATAAAGAGTACGGTCTAGACCTGCTCTATAGGAAAAATAGCAATGCGATAACTTCTGTTATGAATTGGTGCTATATAAATAAAATTGAATTGAATTGAATTGAATAACTGATTAATGCTGTATCACTGTGCTAATTATCATATATTTTTCTTCCTTTTCTTTAAAAATGTATTTTGATATGCGTAATGAGGTTTTGACATAGATGATGTCATGTTTTACTATGTTTCTGATTATATAAATATATATATATATATATAAACATGTAACCTTTGACAAGTGGTTGCAAGTTATCGTTTCTTCATTTTAAAAGGTCAAAAGGCAAAAAACAAGTTGGGAGTCACTGGTCTAAGAGTTACATGATATTTCACTTCCTTTACACTCGCTTGACTGCAGTTTTAATAAATCAAAATCTAAAATTGACATCATAAAGATGCCAATTGATATACGTTGTATAGGATTTTTAAAAAAGTGAATAAGGTCATGTAAATCATGTCTTATTGACAATTAAATAAGTAGACGTTTTACCATAAGAAACATGTGTTCATTTGTCCACTGGAGGGCAGGCTTTACCAGATAATTCCCAACGACACTCACCTCTTATTCTCATTATGTATGTCTGCCGGTGTTTGTGTGGGGGAGCTAATGCCAATGTGACTAGCTGATGAGAAGTCCTGTGCTTGTACTTTCCCACTCTGCTTGAAGCAGCTCTAAAGTCCTGTTATTAACTGTTCAATTATCAGATGTGTTGTTGCCTGTGAATGTTGTTTGTGTGAGACTACTGCTCAGATAAGGCTGCTGTATTGAGAACGACGCCCTGCGGTGACCAGAAGCTCAGAGGTAGGAGTCAGAGAGGAGATTTCACACACACACACACACACACACACACACACACGCACACTGCGGTCACTTTGTGGTAATATACCCTCCCAGTTGTCCTGTCAACTTGTGTTTCACACTGCCAGGGTCACCCTTTATGTCCCATTCTAAGCCTCTCCCTTTGATTCATAATCACACTAACACACACTGCAATCAGATTAAATGCAAAACGCATGTGCTCCACATCAGAGCTCAGCCAGCTGCGTGTGTTAGTCATGTGAAACAACAATTGTTTGCACACAAGATGCAAACACACTGATATACACACACATACAAATGCAAACAAACTTTATTGATTGACATTTGCCCTACTCTCTGACACACAAGTGTATTTCTTGCTTAAATGTGCAAAAGAGCAAACTTCAGGCACTCGCGTAAAAGGAGGAGTATATGGAGTTTCGATAAAAAGCCTTTATTAGTGACACGGCTTGTTGAAAATAAAAAAACCTGACCAGTACAACCTTGGCAGCTCTTCATCAGCGGTTTCATATGAAGAGAAAATACCTGGCCTGGCCCTTTTATACATTAATCAGCGGTGTGTTAAATGGATAATTGGCACAACAGGTGAGAGATAATGAGTGTCAATCAAAGATTACTTCCTCAAGATTTCACAAACCAACAAACTGAAAACTCCAAAACTCAATAAATCAAAAACAGAAAATAAGGGTAATCATGGTTATTGACTGAAATGAAAAACATACTATACAAAACAAACAAAAAGTTTGTATTGAAATAAATATTTCACAAAAAATGTCACTATCCTCTCAGGTCTCAGCAGTTACTTTGATGAGTACACTGTTATTATTACCAAGAGGAATGATGGCCAAAACTCCAAAAATAAGACCCAGTTTTTAATAAACCAGAATGATCCTTTATGCTACTCACTCTCTTAAATTCTTAAAAAGGACTTAAAACCACTTCTATACACTATATCCCAGGACAATCGGGTTACTATATAAACGAAACCCAGCAACAATCCCTGTCGACAGTACCAGCCAGCCTCCCTGCCCTGGGATCTGGCCAGTGACCTTTTTATGAATAGGGGAAGATATTGACTGACAGTGCTGGATGAATAGGAAGACTGGTTAGCTCTCAGTTGAGCACTCGCGTAAGCTGATACCTCTGTGTCCCCCCACTGCTCGAGTAAACACCGCCAGAGTCAGTCAGTCCCAGTACGAAACTGCAACAGTGACTAAGAGGTCATTCTCCTCCAAAGGCTGACCCTCTCTCCCCCTTTCCAGACCCCCTCTACCCACCCACCTAGTCCTATGTCACAAGGCCAAATCGATGCATCTGACCCCCATTCTTTTGTGGACGAACTTTCACCCCTAGCCTAACAAAGCGAGAAAGAAAAAAAAAACCTTTTTCTTCAGAGTGTTTTTAGTATCAGTGGAGGACAAACAAAGCTGTCCTCCAATTCCAACACACACTTGAGGGTGTGTGTGTGTCACTGTGTGCCGAGGTTGAGATAGTGAGATGGATGGCCTCTCGGAGCAGGACGTCCCATCGTAAAGGAGCCGAAGCGGTAGGAAGGGAAGTGTGTGTCGCTGCATGGGGCTGTGAGAATTGAAAGTGCGTCAACTCTCTCACCCTGAAATGTTGGATGCTGATTGACAGCTTTAACAGTGGCTGGAGAGACAGGAGAGAGGGGAAAGTGTGAGGGGGAATGAGAGAAAGCGATGAGTTTAGTTGCATACAATGGTGCATATGGTGGTGAAATGCTAATGTTGAAATGAGATTTGAGTTATGAGAGTAAAGCCCTGAATTACACATGTTCAAGCAGGTGCAAAGGGAACATTACCGGGGAAGTAACTGACAATGCCTTTTGTGAATGAGTAAAGAGAAGAATGAAGTCCTTTGATTAAATTAATCTCATGCAAATCACATTTTCTGAAATTGTATTTTTTAGACAGTGTTCTGTGTAAAGAATAAGATGAATGATATGATGTGTGTGGGTGCTTTAGTGTCTTATGACGGTTTTTTGTGTTCTTGTTGAGTGCTTCTTGAAATTGCATGTTTTTTTGTTACAGCATACAGATCTGCTCTGTAAATTAAATGTCCCTTTGAGAAAAAAAATCAGTACCCAAAAGGAATTTTAATGTTTTTGGTTTCATGATGGTGGCGCCTGTCTGTGCATATTCTAATCAGAATGTTGTTGTTTCTCTGTCTGCATAGATGATGCCAATGAAATCATTTCAATTAAAACTTTACTCGCATAAAGCACTAACAGCCCGGCAGCAGCCTCCCACGCAACAGAAAAACAGCCAAACAACCCACATTAGCTTGCTTGCTGATGTGTCCTTCTTACTGAAGTACTCAGATCCTTTACTTAAGTAAAAGCATCAATATCACAATTGAAAAATGCTCCATTATAAGTAAAAGTCCTGCATTTAAAATTCTACTGAAGTAAAAAAAAAAAAGGTAATAAAGTAAAAGTGGTGGTTGTTCCAGTAAAATGTCACTTGTGACTGATGTATTATTATATATGACATTATTAGATTGTTAATACTGATGCATCAATGTGTAAGAAGCATGTTACTGTTGAGATGGAGCTAGTTTTAACTGCTTTATATACAGTTAGCTAGTTTAGTCCGGTGATTCCCAAGCGAGGGGTCACAAGATAAATCTGAAGGGCTGTGAGATGATCAATAGGGGAGGCGAGACAAAGAAGAACAAACAGACTGCTAACAACTCATAGACATCTAAAACATGACAAGGAACACTAAGTAGACAATGTTTTTTTATAAAAGGTCGCAAGCCAAAAAGGCTGGAAACCCCTGGTTTAATCTTTAACAATGCACTGTATTTTATAATCTTAATATACTGTGTGTTTCATGTAAAATCTAAATCTGAAGTGTAACCAGTAACTACAGCTGTCAGATAAATGTAGTGCAGTAAAAATATTCCCCTCTGAAATGTAGCGGAGTGGAAGTATGAAGTAGCATAAAATGGAAATACACAAGTAAAGTACAAGTACCTCAAAACTGTACTTAAATACAGTAGTACAGTAGTTGATTAAATGCACTTCTTCAAATAAACTTCCTGCATGGATGACTGACTGCTAATGTCAGTTTGCAGTCTAGGTCACTAATTAGCTAGTCAGCTGTAGCACATTAAACAGCACAAAAACCTACATGTGAATGTCAACATTGGTCAGTTAGCTAAATGGTGCGGTCCTTACCACTGCTAACAAAACACTGTCCATGCTTGTAAACTACAGATACCAGTTTGTTTATAAAGTATATCAGTAAATACAAAATTTAAAAAATCTTTTTTATAATGATTTTTGCAAAAAGGGATGACCATTGGGATTTCAGTTGGACTTTAGCAATACAGCGGGGTAAACCTTTGTGTTTGTGCGTGTTTGGATGTGTAAGACAGGAGAAAGCAAGTCAATACTTTTGTGTATATTTCACACATGATTCCGCCAGTTTTTCTTTAACCTTCATCACAAGATGTGTAGAGTGACTGAACAACACAGCTGGTTCATAATATTCCTCCTCATGTTATTCACAGCAGTGGGGGGAGGATCTCAGCGATCTGAGTGTACCTCAGAGTCAAGTCACTGCTCCTTGACAGTAAGAGGTACCAGGTGTTGCGGTGTATAGAGCAGGGCTGACTGAGAGGAAAACTTTACAAACTGTAAGGATTATATCTCTTAGCATCGATTGGAGGGCATGGGTGTGCAGCTTGAGAAGGCTGTTTTAACTTGGAAATTTGGCTCCATAAAATTGTTTTAGAGGTACAGCTGATCTGGAGGTAAAGAATTATTTCATTGGTGGAGGTTACAAGGTTGAGTGAAATTTGGCTTTGCACAAGAAAAGAAGCTTCCGAAAAGAAGCGAGTGATCCTTTCTTTCAAAGACTGAAAACAAACTAATAGTCGCAGTTTGTGGTTTTCTTCAATTGTATGCCTTCAGAGACAGGAAAAGAATTGGGGCCTCACCAAAAAGCAATGAAACAATAGAGTGCTTAAGTAATGTACACGCTAGCCTCTGTTCCCATGATGTTTTCTTGCAGAGGGTTTCTTTCTATTATCATTCTGAAAAGCTAAAACATGCTTGCTGATACAGTAGCACCTGGCCTTGATTCTTCTTCTTCTTTCTGCCTTTTTGTCCATTTGGAATTCCCATTTCCCATGTCTACAGAGCTTATCACTGCTAACTGCCACTGTTGGCCTGGGGAGGATGTAGGTCAGTCATGTGTCTCTTGGCTCACCTGCTGCTTATTTTCACTTTTTAAAAATGTATTTTTACCCTCACTGGATTTGCTGTGTTTATTAGCACGGCTGACATGCAAAAGGCACTACAAGCAAGGCATCTTGCTTGTAGACAAAAATACAACAATGATTATCACCTCTGCCAAGGGGGTTGTCCCATATATTTGTTTGTAAGTTGGGGGGGGGGCAAAAAATGTATGTAATGTTTGATGACATCATGTCATGAGAAGACTCTCTGCCTGCTCCAATCGAGTTTTTGGAGATTATCGCTATAATAGCCTGCAGGCGCTTGGAAGGCATGTACTGTAAATATCAACACTCGTGTTCTCTGGTTTGAGTTTTTTAAACGCAAATGGAATTTATTAGGCTATGGAAATTTTACCACAGCATTGCCCCCCTCCATCCTTAACTTTGGGGGGCATAAAACCTCTTTCTCCTTTTTCAGCCTCTCTCAGTGACTTCCTTTTTATTTGTGTTTGACCACTACTAATCCTGCATGTGTCTGTGAGAGCATGTAGAACTAAAATATTGTAACTATGAGAAAGCAGCCATACTTTGCCTGTTCCCATCACGCAGTCACAGTGGAAAGAAGATGGGAGCAGGGAAAGGCATCATTCCCACCTAAACCCTGCAGGGAAGGAAGAGGATGCTAGGAACAGTAGGAAACTGGGAATAATGGGCAGAAAAGTGATGTTTAACTGATAATAGGTGGGAACTGAGGCAATTTTGCAGTAGTGAAACAAGTGAAAAAGCTGTAATAGCTTTAATGTTGAGTATATTCATCTCATGTGATCATGTGTTCATCTCAGTCATGGAAGACTTTTTTATTAACTGAGCAATTGATGTCATAGTGCAAAAAGAGCTGCATTCAGAGTATTTGTTACAGGAAGACATTTGACCAAATTAATCCGAATTGCTTGCTCTATAACATATTGAATATCTTTATTAATTTCAACACCTTTACTTGAATAATATTTTCATTTTAGGTTCTAAAAATTTGCATGAGCAACTGTATACCTAATACTGGGTTTTGAAATTTAAATACCACCAAACTGATAGCATTTAAGTATTTTACTTTGAAAAACATCTATCTAAATTTATGTAAACGAAATTCCACTCTTTAAATTCCATGAGGTAATTTCAAGCAATTTAAAGGTTATATTGATGACATTTTTATGTAGACCAATAATAAAAAATTAAAAAAAGAATACATCCACAGAGCTTTTAGAAAGATGCGGAATAAAAGTATCACTTTTCCTAAAAAAAATATTATGATTGTGAATTAATCATTTAAAAAATGTTGACAGGTCCAAAATGAATGTTTTGTTCATCTCTGTGTGAGATGTCTGACGTTTGGTTCCTGCTTCTAACAAGGATTGTGAGCTAAGTGGCTGGATGTTATCAATGTTATCAATAGCTCCTTTAAAAGCTTGATTTAAATCTTTTATCATTTAGATATAAAAGTCAAGTCAATTAAAAAAAAATGGATTGGTGAAATTCAGACACCAAAATGCACCAAATGCAAATCAGACTTCATCATCAGGAATGGAATCAATCACACCTCTATCCTATCAGATTGTGTTCGGTTCGACCAAAAGAAAAAAAAAACAACTTCAAAAAACTAGTTTCTGAAAACTTGAAATTATCTTCTGAAAATTTCAAAGAGGGAAATTCAAACCATATCAATTCAAACTGATAGTTTTTGAAGTCAAATATTATTGTATATACATTTTTATATATTACTGTTATCCATTCAGTGGTATTTAAGTGTAAAAATTAAAGGAATAGTTTGACAATAGGAAAATAGCTTAATTGCTTTCTTGCCAAGAGATAGATGAGAAGAATGTGTGGTAAATATGAAGCTACAAGCTACTGGTAGCTGTAGCTTAGCTTAGCATAAATACTAGAAACAGGGAGAAACAGCTAGCCTGGTTCTTTCTGAAAGTAACAAAATCTCGTCAAATCAATTGATAATATACACTCACACTTAACAGGACACAAACACCAACATGTAAGCTACAGTTTCATTTGTTACATTACTCCAGTGTAGCTCTGAAAAGGCAACCAGGATGTCATGAGGGGTCACAGGGTCAAGGTTGGGAGGTCAGAGTGGGGCAGCTGGTAGCCCAGGCTCTGTGTCCAATGGAAGAACTGGGAGCACATCTGTCCAAACAGTTCAGCCTCAGTTAGAGTCCATGAATAACAAAAACACGACACCGCTGTTTATTGGCCCCTGTCAGAGCTGGCTGGGCATCTGTGTGAGTGGGAAGTCAATGTGTGGCACTCTGTGCGTGTGTGTGTCTGTGTGTGAGTGTGTGAACAGAAATGTATTAATTCTAAAGAATGCTATAAATGTTTGTGAGGGTGTGCTTGTGTGTAAATGTAGTTTTATAATGCATGTTTTTACAATCACATATATGAGTGTCCTTGTGTGTGTGTCTGTGTGTGTGTGTGTGTGTGTGTGTGTGTGTGTTTACAGTGGTGAGGTCAATAGGTTAAAGAAAGTATTCTCTCGCTCACTTTGTAGCCGGCAGGGTGAACGACGGGTGAAGGGGAGAAGAGCAACCAGGTGGATCTCACCTGACCAGGTGTGGCACACACACACCCTGTTTGAGTTCACAGGGGAGATAAGGCGTGCGTGTGTGTGTGTGTGTAGGCGTGTGTGTGTGTATGTGTGTCAGTTTGTGTATATTTAAATGCATTTGTATGCCTGTGTGGACTTATGTGTGTAGGCTACCTCTGGTGTGTGTGTGTTTATGTAGAGAAATTAAAGTTGTATGCAGTATGTTTGTATGCTTCTCTTGTGTGTGTGTGTGTGTGTGTGAGAGAGAGAGAGAGAACAGTAGTCACTTTACAGCCTGCAGAACTCCCCAGGCTCAGCCATAAACCAGTAACAGTAGTGAACTTTTATGAGGGCTGTTTCGCTCACTAAAACTATAATGGACACCTTTAGCTTAAACACACCGTTCACACAAACAAGTGCTGCTACAAAAAGATTGGATATGTTCTGTTAAACCGCGATTTTGACGACATGACATGAGTTGTAGCGGTTAGAAAGCAGCTGTCACAACTAGTCTGTAATTCATTAACTGTCCTGCAGGAACACTTCTTCCAAAAATGACATTTGCGGTAAAGAATGAGGCTAGCAATATTCTTTATTTTTTTATTACTAATAAACCCCATAAAAAGATTAAAAAAACTATGTGTTGGTCCGTTTAATACTTGCTGACAATGGAGCTCTATGGCACAGAGGAATAAGACATATCAGGCTGTGATACGCACACAGTACTTGTTAGTAGGATACTGTTAGTCAGAGTTCCTGGTTTGTGTCATAAAGCAGTCCAGGAGATTCTCTGTGTGACCTGGTGGCTCACAATGTAAAATGCAAAGCAGAAGCAGAGTTTGTCAGCAACAGGGGGTGCAAGGGGTACATCTGCACTCGGGCCCAGTCCCAAAGGGACTGCCTCCATTAGTTGTTTGTGAAAATGTACATCATCATTAATTTTAGTAAGGCTAAACCGTGACTGGAGTTGTACAGTATAAGTCACATGTGGCTGCTAAGTGCCTGTGTGTAGAAAAGGATTTTGGTTTTGTGTGGTTTGCTCCCGAGCCCGGTATGATCTTGTTCCCCTAGTGCCACTAGGGGTCTTAGATATTTCAGAATTGATGCAATGTGATTTTTTTTTTGTTAAAACACTTCCTGCAGAACCTTGGTTACACTGCGTGGGAACAGGTGGGGATTAGGTGTCTTGTTCAAATGCATGTTAACAACACATACTTGCTGCCTGCAGATAAGTGACAAGACACTGGAATTGCAAAACTGACACACACACAAACACACACACGCACGCACAAACACAAAGCTTTCAATAAAACTGTCTTTTAGCACTCCTCTTGTTGAGGACCCAGGAAGTAGTAAATACCAGACATGAGCATTGTGTGGGGTGAACGTGTGTGTATGTGCGAGTGCGCGTGTTTGTGTGTTTGCCCCACTGACCATGAAGTCCTCTGCTTTCTCTATCTCATGCTCTCTCCCTCCCACTCTCCCTCGTATCTTTTGATTATGGAGCTGGTTTCACATTTTGTACAAAACATAAATCAGGGAGGCAATAATCTCCATGGGAAAGCACTGAGGAGGATTCAGCTGAAAAACAGGTGCACTGATTTTATTCTCTGCTTCAGGTCACTGAGGTGAACCAGCTTGGAACAGTAAAATCTCCAGTTATAGTTCCAGTCATCTCGCTCTCTTTCAGGGCACAATAGGTTACAAAGGATTGTAGGAGGCAGTATGTGCATGGATTATTTAAGTGTACTGGAAAGCTGTATTTGTGTCCTTCCTTTCATATAAAGTACAAACCAGTAACTTCAAAATGTGAATAAAATATGACTTGACTTTGTGTCAGTTGTTTACACTCTGGCTCCTATTATTGATCATCCAACATTAAAGACCCTGATGCACAATGCCAGTTTAACCTCAGAGACTGTCCACAATGCTCTGTTAGCGCCAGGCACATACAAGACAGTGACAGCATTGTGAAGAGAAGCAGTGATCACTGATCAAGTCAAATATTTATTTAACTTCTCAGTAAGTGAATGAGTGAGGTTTGATATCTACAGTTTTCTTTGAAGAGAGAAACAATGAGAGAAAACTAACTCAGAAAATGTCAAGGGCTTTTGAAACAGATTTTTTTCTGTCACTGTATTTTAATAGATAGGGTTTGGCTTTTATTCTCACTTTATGTAATTCCAAATAAACATGTAAAATTTACAAAAGGTATGATGTGGGTGAAGGTGAAAAAACTCCATGTCCTCTTCATGAAATTTAAAGAATAGAGGAAATTCCAGATGATATTCAGGGTGTGGAACCTACCTGTCTTACACTCATCAAAGTTTGAGTTTCTGAGTAAACTGAAATGACACGGCTCTGACGTCCAGCCCAGCTGCAAGTTATCAGGACTAACCCATGACTACTTATGGAATTACAGAGGTACAAAAACAAACTTGACATTTGGTTAAAATACTGAATAAAGTTTAAAGTGATCAATGATACAAAAAATAAGATTAATTGCATGTTGGTTTTGCACATGTTCGCAGTTCTCACTTTCACTTTGGCACCTTTTGTGAACACAAAACCGACCCATTTTTGCACAAGTTGCCCTCTTTAGGATTCTTACTTTTTAATCATTTGTAGATTCTTATTTTTTTTAAAATACAATTTATTGTTGTTTTTTAAAGAATGTAACTCCTATATAATCAGAACTTTTCTTGAACATTTGGAATATCTCACTTTTTAAATGGGAATTATTAAAGTGTCGTCCGAACACATCTGAAGTCAACAGTGCTTCTAGCTGTTACCTGGCCAATGAGTAAAGTGGAAAGTGTGTTGGGGGGGGATTTCATCTGATGCTAGATGAACACTTTGTTTGAAGCATAATGATGCCTTAAACCTGCAATAGCGTGTTGATTTTAACAAAATCTGGATATTATTGTTCCATACGTCATATGCAGAAGTCTGCTTCAGGGAGGTCAAAGGTCAGGACTTGGAAACTGGGAGCATCCCTGGACCTGACAGGGATTCAGTATCTTGCTCAGTTACACTTCAGCAGCACCTTTCATACCAATCAGAATCTTGATTTAAGAGAATGTTTATTTTGAATGTGAACCATTAGTGGTTACCTCTTGCATGCCAGACATGAACCACTCAAACCTCTGAGGGTGTTAACAAGGCCCAGGCTGCCCTCACAGTAGCCTGGCTTCAGCCGATGCCTGTGAACCCTCTGCGGTCGTCTCTCACATGCTCCACTGTTATTCCCTCCTCGACTCCAGCCGAGCACAGGGGGATCCCGCATTATAGAGGCAGCACTCGGAAACAGGATATTGTGAGAGACCTTTTGTGTCTTTGACTTTGACCGAGAGAAAAGGAAAACACCAGAGTTTCTCACCTACTTATGTCCATGTTGGTGGCTGAGGTAATGAGGAGAAAGCCTCGCCCCCCCAGGGTGAGGTACAGAGAGTGACTGGAGGTGTGTGTGTTTCTGTATTTGTCATTCCGGCTTCATCATAAAGTTTATGTACTTTTAAAGGACAGTATCAGTGTGTTTTTATATTTCAGCTCCTTAAAGGCAGAAGTTCTTCAGAATTAGTTTGCTGCCCTTTGGGCAGTGGTGTGTAGCCCCCAGCCAATAAGAGTGTGCAGGGTGTGAGCTCGGGACTTCATATGTAGCGACATCACCGTCTCCGTCTCTCCTCTGCTCTGTCACTGTGTATGGCTGTGTGTCTGTTTGACCAAGGGTGGGGCTGAGCTACACTCACTCACAGTGCAGAGAGGCCACAGAGTGGACAGGACGAAGCCTGGCTTCGGCTGCATTCATTGAGGCTCCTTCCCTCAGGGTTGGGTGATTTTATTTGTGCTTTAGAAAGTAACCGCTGTGAAACAATCAGAAAATAATGTTTTATTTCTCTGATTCACTGCTTTGTTCTCGCCAGCTCCGCTCCCTCTCTTCCTTCATTCTCTAGCTCTCTCTCTCTCTCGCTCTTTGAATTGTGTGTTTGAACACAGCAACCGAAAAATCCTACTTATTCTGCCTTTAACTACAAATCATGTATACATTATATTTTTTTCTGATTGTTTTAAAATGCATGCTGTACAGTTTGACTTTTTGAAGTTTGATGTATTTTCCCTACTCTTCCATGCAGTCATTGGAGAATCAACTTGCAAACTCTTAAAGGAGCAGTGTGTAGGATTTAGTGGCAGATTTAGTTGCAGCTCCAAAAGTCAGTCAATCCTGATTAACTCCCATGTTAAAATGCCCAACTTTACAGCAGAAATATATATGTTTACAGCCTGGTACAAAAAACGTTTTCTGTCTCTATAGCTAATTTCCCTCTTCATGACAACTGTGTGTGGGTGAATTTTGATTTAACTTACCCCTTTAAATTATATTAAGGCTTAAAGTTATGCATAATTAAGGACGTGGCCACTTTGAGTGACCAATCTTGGCTATGGGTGCCAGAGCCGCCGGGAGCCGCCCACACTGAACATCACAACGGCTCTTCAGAAACCTATGGGTGATGTCATGGACAGTACGTCCAATTCTTCATACAATTCAATTAAATTTAGTTTATATAGCGCCAATTCATAACGGAACTTATCTCATTGCACTTTTCCTATAGAGCAGGTCTAGACCGTACTCTTTCTAATATTATTTACAGAGACCCAACAAATTCCACCATGAGCAAGCATTTGGTGACAGTGGCAAGAAAAAACATCCTTTAGGGGCAGAAACCTTGGACAGAACCAGACTCAATGGTGGGCGGCCATCCGCCGCTGCCATGTTAGGTTTTTGAGAGAGAGAGAGAGAGAGAGAGAGAGAGAGAGAGAGACAGTCTATGATTGCAACCGAGTGAATGGCCCTCGCCTCACCCTCCCCTTCAAAGCGTTTAGGAGAAACTCTGGTGGCCTCAAAAACTCGCAAAAAATGCGAAAAGCCCTATCTAGAGCCAGTGTTTTGTTTGTCCGTTCTGGGCTACTGTAGAAACATGGTGGTGCAACACGGTGGACTCCATTGAAAAGGACACGCTCCCTCTGTAGATTTAAAGGGCTTATTCTAAGGTAATAAAAACACAACGATTCTTATTTTTCGGTGATTATACACTAATGAAAACATACTTATGAATATTTTTTATCTCTGCCATTTTCTGCCAATAGATCTCCCTAAATCTTACACACTGGTCCTTTAAAACTTGTTTACATGTCAGTAACATGTTCAAATTGCTGAGTCACTTTTCAGTAATAGTTTTGATGGCAATCTTGTTGATCCCACATCCCCCCCCCCACTAGGTGTGGACAAAAAAGGAAAAATAAAAACTCAGAAAACCACAATAATCATCAGACCATCAGTCTTTTTCTTTTCTCAAATTTTCAGCTGTCATTTATGCTAACTGAAAGTCCAGAAGAACACTTTACGAACAGCATGCTAGAAAGTGAGTCACAGCCAAATGTCTTGTCATTTGTAATTCTGCTTGGGTGCTGCAAAAACTGTGAAAAGGGCAGAAGGATTCTATATTCTATCTAATCAATAATAACATTGATTAGAAATGTGTTAGTGATAATGCAGTGGAAGTGCAGGTTATTTTGAAAGGTTTGCACTGTATAACTTTATAGTGATAATATGAGTTTGACAAAAAAACAGCTTAACGGGAACACAAAACATGTGTCCAATTTGTTTTTCTAGTACATGCCCAATCAGCACGCTTGTCTGCATGGACCTTCGTGGACACGAGCAGATGACGAAATTTACGTCACATGGAACCTTGTGGATGCAGCAACCATGAATTGGCCTTAAGTGGACCTTGAGATAACGTTCTTGTCAACTGCTGTTTCCAAGATCAACATTGAACTGTGAAGGTTAACTTTTAAGTTAACAAGTCATAGAGGTGCTCAGAATAATGAAAAATGACAACTAAGCAACATCATTCTGATGATGAGGACCATGTGATATGGTTGAAAGCACCAGAACAAGCAAGTAAGTGGACCTTGATTTGAGATGGCTGTGTCAACTAATGCAGACTTGTTCATTGTGATGGATTACATAACTTAAGTTTCAAGAGTCTGCCAGTAGATTTTCCACACAGAAAGGAATGGAAGTCAAAGGATGCCTAGAACAAATACAACAGGCTAGCTAGTTAAATGGTTAACTGTGATAAATGCTAAAATCTGCAAATCCACTGGTATGGGTGTGTGTCAAGGTTACCAACACATTTTGGCGATTCAAAGGCTGAGTGAGCTATTTCTGCATCTGTGGAAGTTTTGTGTGAAACATTTTAGCTGATAGGTATCTGTGTGTGAGAGAGTGTGTGTGTGTGTCCTGCAGTTTGTGGCTGTGTTGGACTGTCTTGCCTGAGAACCAGACTGGATGGCTTTATCATGGCCTAACAACACATCCGACAGTGGCAATGTGGAACCACTGTGCGCGCGTGTGTATACGCACATGCTTCAGAGTTTTGTGTATACAAGTGTGTGCTTTCGTCTGTGTTTATCTGCAGGTTTGCTGACTAAGCTGGCACTCATCAGATGTGTGCATGTTTGTGTATGTTTGTGTGTGTGGGGGGAGCATTTGGTGTGTCTGTAAGTCTGAGGAATGTTAATGCATGGTGGACAGCAATCAAGGCAGAAAGCAGAACAATGGAAAATGGATGTAGTGGGAGGATAAAGGAAAAGGCAGGTCAGATTAATGAAGCTGAACAATGCACAGTGTATAGGTCGAGTCTGTGAAGTCTGTGTGACTAATACACTCAGACAGTTTAATTGTTCTTAAGCTCATAGAGACTTATTGTGCATTAAAGTTTTGCTTCAATTTTGGAAGGACTTTTCAAAGGCTGTGGTCCATTCTGTTAATCTGAATGTTAGCCAAAGGGAAAGTATTCTACAACCCTAACTTTTGGCTTTTAACTGCACCACAACAGTGTGTAAATATTTAAAGCCACACTTATCAATTATTTGGCCATTTGGGGGCAGCGTAACAAGCTGCATTGACATCTTATCAGTATAAATTTGTTGAGGTGAACGTGCTAGCAAACAATTTATACCTAGCAGATACAGAGCAACATTAGTATTCATTTGGAGTCATGTTTCTGTCCACCTGATGAATGTAATTCTGATATTCACTCTCCTTTTAGCTCTGTTTTGGTCTCTACCAACTCCTGAGGGAAATATCAGGCTCTTTAGCTGCTAAATGCGCCACTATGTTCACAAGCAAGTTGCTAGCTATTTCTGTCTGTTGTTTGGTGCTGGGCAACACAGTGGGCTTATCTGGCTTAGTTTTTTCGGCTGAAAATGGCCTCTTGCTATGACTGGAAACTATGTTATTGAGAGCAGAGTAACGAGCCAGAAAACAAAACCAATGACCTAGAGGCTAAAATGATAATTCCCTGTGGGTTTGTCAGTAACAGCGACCCCTTTCCCATCACATATAATCATTTGAGCCATTTGTAATATAAATAATATTGCTTACAGCAGCTTTAAAGATTGTCATTTTTGGCAGAAGGCTAATGGTGATAGACAGAGAGACTAGAATTTGGCAGCAGGATTCTGAATGGTTGCGTTTAACCTCAATTAATCCCACATTTTATGGATAAAAAATATTAAATTGAAGCCCATAAAAAGTCAAGGGGACAATGCAGAGAGTCACAGAGTCTATTCAACTGCTAGTGCAGTCTAGCAATTTTATGCTATCTAGTTTAGCAAATTACTTTAGCTGACCATCTTAGTCCTAATAGGCATAGCCTACTTTTACCCACCTCCTCCTCCTAGTATAGTAGAGTCTATCAGTTACGTTTATATGTTACTAATATGTTTTCCAACGTTTTGGAAGGAAATGTTTTTTTAAGTGTAGGAACTGCTACATTAGTATATTGCATGCAGTTTGTAGGGATGGATGGTGGGTGTACAAAGCGCAGAATTTTAACGCCAGAGACCGGGGTTTGCATTTTGAGTCGCTCCCTAACCTTAACCAAGTACTGTGATTGCCTAAACATAACCGTAAGAAAGTCTAATCTTGCTTTAGTTGCTATGAGTAGATATTGTATTACAAGGGTGGATATTGTTGGGAAAACAAAATAAATAAATTGTCAGTGAACATCTTTTTGCTACGTTCACTAATGTTTCTTTAATATGTTGATGAAAAACGGCACTACCCTTCTTATAATACATACTTACTGTTGCAATTTAGTAGCACACATAATAGCCTACTCTGGAGAGTTCCAAGACCTTAGGGTCATCAAAGATATGATGAATGAAATTAATGAAAGAAGTATTACGTAATTATTTCTTTCAAGAGTTTCCTCTTTGCTATTCAAAATTGCATAGTGAAAATATCGGCCATGGTCACAGCATATCACCTAAAAAAGCTGCAGTTGTCACTTGTCACTAAATCCACTACAAGTGAAAAGGAAAAGACCATTATTTCCCTTTATCTCCCCACCAGCTTTGTGAATTAAGGGTAAACAGTCATAAAGAGTAAACAGTAAAACATCTACTATCATTGCCACTCCTTCCTTCATTTCTTAGCGGAGGAGCATCCTGAGCCCAACAAAGGTCCCAGGAATGTCTCCCCCTCACTCCCAGGCAATGCACCAGTCTCAGGAATGCGGAGAAGGTGGAGGGGAAATTCAATGAAAAGAAAAGAGAGAAACAAGGAGGAGTCCTCAGTCTGGTCCCCCTCCTCATCGTTGCTATCATCTCCAGTTGTCCCAGCGTGAGAAAGAACAAAGTGGGAGAGGAGGAGAATATGTGGTTTCTTCAAGACCCCATGCATCGTGTCACTAATTGCAGGAATGAGAGGAATGGGATGACGGAGTCTCGTTGGGTGCTGGTAGTCTATTTGTCAGTCTATGCTATGGTGGCAAACACATAAGAACTGCATACTTTAAGACAAAAGCCAGAGACAGTTACAATGCTTAGAAGTGGTGGAGAGTGGAGAGGAGGAGTTCGTGTGGCTCATCATGATTGTCAATACTGTAATTTCATAATGTTGGTCTATTCTGCACACATGATATCTATTCTGTGTCTGTCAGTCCTGGGAGAGTGATCCCTCCTCTGCTGCTCTTCCTAAGGTTTCTTCCATTTTTTTCCCCATTAAAAGTTTTTTTGGGGAGTTTTTCCTTATCCGAACCGAGGGTCTAAGGACAGAGGGTGTCGTCTGCTGTACAGACTGTAAAGCCCCTCGAGTCAGATTTGTGATTTGTGATTTGTGATATTGGTCTATATAAATAAAATTGTCTTGACTTGACTTGAAGTGAAGGAAGCATTTGGAACAGTTGTAGACAGGTGATTCTAGAAATGTGGTATCTTGATGTGGTAGCAAAAAAGGCGGCGGGGCAGATTTATTATGTTTTAGCATAAAAAGTGACAGAATCGAAAAAACTTTATTGTCCATCAAGCAGAGCTGTAGACATGAGACTTGGACTTGACTCCTGTGAGATTTGACTTCCTTGAGACCTAACTCCCAAAAGAACAATAAAAATGTTTTGAGCCTATGAGAGGATTTGGTCTCAGCTATGTACAAACTCTTAACACATGTTTGAAAGCAAACTATTCAAATACCATGTCATTTATTAGTCAGCAAGACCTACTTTATTGTACTTAGTTAGGTGGCTTTCTGCTTTTTGTTATTTGTTTTATTTTTTTTACTCAATACACACTACCTAGAATTATGAGAAATGCTTTATTATTCGTGGCCTTCGCCCAATTGCAGAGCAGCTGTCCCACATTAAACGACTAAAAAAGCCTACATGCCAAGTCTCGCGTTTGACCTGTAACTGTGTATTCAGACGGCGGAATTGCATACAAAACCTAAGGAAAGACACAATTGGGTGCAAATTCACCAGGTGCCGCACAAACTGACTCAATGATAGGTCCACACGAGTTGAAAATGTTTCAGCTTGAAGTTTATGAATCTACTTCATAAACGTTCAGAGACGGGAGGAAAAGTAGACGGGAGGGAAATAACAGAAAGAACCAGAGTTTCTGCTGAGTTCTGAGATCACTCAGAGGCTGAGCTAAACACAAACACACACACAGACACGGTCGGTGCACTGAAAATTTAAAAAAATATAGAATATAGCCAGCCTTATCCTTTAAAAACAGCTCTGCCACCAGAGTGGACAATGGTCTTTAGTTCATATGAAATATCTACATAAGTGTATAACACATTGAAAAACAAGTAATAATTCCAGTGCACCATAAAAAAATACATTACATTACCAAAACTAGGAACATACAACTTTTTTGTTGAAAAAAACAACTTTTGGGGTATACTAATATGCAATACTTTCTCCAATAAAATAACGTGGAATGCTGTCTGGATGCTCCTCTGTGCCTGCACACTGTTCTCTCATCTGCTTTTCTCTTGTCACCCTCTCATGTGTTCCTTCTCCCATCTTTGTAGCCCGTTTCCCCCTTCCTTCCATTTCTTGTAATCTCTCCTCCACATCTCCCTCTCCATCTTCCCTTACAACTCCTGCTGATTTCTTTACTTGTTGCGACATGCCGCTACCCCTGAAAACCTTTCTCCCTCTCATCTTTAATATTTTTCTGCAGCAGCCTTTTGATCAAAGACGTAAAGCCTCCTCGCACTCTTTTCATCGTATCCTGCCTGTCTCCTGATGAAGATGAGAAATGTTTGGATCAACAGGAGATTTGCTTCAGAGGCCTCAGCACTTCTTCGCTGCTCAGTGGAAAGCCACGGAGATGAAGAAAGTACTCGTCATTTTCAACCCCAAACCTGCCCGGGTGCAGGCTGCTGCGAAGGAACAAAGACAGACTTGACAGAGTGTGTGTAGATATCTTTTTTATTTAAAGGCCCAACAACCAATGGGTTCCATCAGGGGAGTTAGATGTGAAGAGAAGCGACAGGAAGCGTTTGTTTTGATCAGGTGTACATGTGGACTCTGTTACAAGAGATCCGTGCTTCATCTTTGGCCGTATTTTACCTTCTAATGGTGGAAACTCCCTTGGGTACGAAGAAGATGACTTTACTGTTGACACTTCCAGGAGGCACTTTGCATAACAAAAGCTAAGAGGCTGTGTTTCTTCTAACAGGTTGTGTGTGTGTGTGTGTGTGTGTGTGTAGGTGTGTGTGCTTATAGTCTTCTTAGGGCCGAAGAGAACACTTTTCACCTGACCACCACTCCCTTTCCTCTACTGCTCGCCTTCAGGGACACACACACACACACACCCACCCACATGCATGCACATTCAAGCACTCCAAACCCATTTTACACACACACAATCACCACTAATACATACACATGTGTACACACACACAGATTTTGCCTTTGCCAATGCCACCGAAGCTCCTTTAAAGGGAAAGTAACAGATGTGTGAGGAGCTCCTAGTTCAAATGAGGGAGTGTGTATGTGTGTGTGTTTTGGATGTGTGAGGCTATGACAGGAACCAAACAGAGGTGAACTGTGGGAGTGTGTGACCAAGCTATCTCTGTGTGTGTAGGTGTGTGTGTGTGTGTACATGTGTAAGAGGGCAGAGGCCATGACAACAGCCCCCAGGTTCAGAGGTTCAGCTGAGGTCCTGAGAGAATCCGCTCAGCTGCCCCTATCTCTGCCTGATAAGACTGCAAAAACAGCACAAATACACCGGATGTGTGTGTGTGTGTGTGTGTGTGCGTGTGTGAGGAGCGGGGTCACTGTGTGGCTGCTGTCCTTTCTTATTTGAGTATGCTTGGCTGAGAGACAGATGATGGTGATGATGAGGAAGACTTTAGGCTTTTTAGACTTCTCTTTATTCCACTATTTCTTACATGGACATACTAATAGTTAGTGTATGTAATGATAATTGTCACATTGATCTCCTGTCAAAAATAAAGTGCTCAGTCTTTTCTTTTTAAACTGGCAGATAATGGCTACTGCACCTAATTTTTCAAAAACAAAGTCAGTTGTAAACAGCCTGTAGTTCAGTGAGCCAACTCACAGGGAAGAGATTATTACATGAGTGCAGATTATGTACAGTGATGATAGTAGTGCCCAGAGGTTCGCGTGTTATGTTGTCTCATTATACCCGGGTCTGGAACTCTAAATTATTGAGTATTTCGAGTTTTCAAGTATTTCAAGTTCTCAAAATTGGTGTTGCACACCTTTCAGACCACTAGAGTGCAAGGCACACTACAATGATATGCAGGTATCAAGTGGAAGTAAGCAATATACTTCATCATCCATTCCAAATTTTGAGCTGATAACATGGAATCAAGTCATCAAGTGTTTTTACTGACCTTACTATAACGATTGTTTTGGTGCTATGTATGTATTATTTTTACACTAAATAAACAAAAATCTACCAACTTGTATGTATGTTATCATGACAGTAGCAGAAATAAGAATTAGCCAGGAGACGGTAAAAGTATTTCATTAAAATGCAAAACACTAACAGGGTTTAACTTTACAGGTACTATCTAATGTATTCTGCATCTCCATGTTCATATTATAATAACCCACATTCATCAAGAATGTTTTAAACATGATTTGCAACAAACCTTTATTTTAATGAAACTTCAAAGACTCATAGTCAGAGATGACCTTCAGTTTAATTAAACCAATATGAAATTTCCATGAGAAAAATGTTTTACTACTATTAACAGTTAAGTACCAAGTTTTGCAATAACCATACACAGCAAGTAATGCTGATTGTAAATCTGTTCAATTCAATTCAATTTTATTTACATAGCGCCAATTCATAACAGAAGTCATCTCATTGCACTTTTCCTATAGAGCAGGTCTAGACCATACTCTATGATATTAATTACAGAGACCCAACAAATCCCACCATGAGCAAGCACTTGGTGACAGTGGCAAGGAAAAACTTCCTTTAAACAGACAGAAACCTTGGACAGAACCTAGACTTAATGGTCGGCGGCCATCTGCCGCTGCCATGTTAGGATTTAAGAGAGAGAGAGAGAGAGAGAGAGAGAGAGAGAGAGAGAGAGAGAGAGAGAAAGAGAGAGAGATGGAGAGGTTTAGAGAGAGAGGTTTTGGGGGGGGGCACAATGCAAATACCGCCTAGAATTTTTTTTAAATAGTAGAAATGTAATTGTAGTGTTAATATTAATAAATTAATAATGATAGGAATGACAGCTATAGGAAAAATACTGTCAGTATTAGTAACAGAGCCAATAACAACAACTGTAGTAGCAGTTGTCAAGCAGGAACACAGGGCCAGCAGGTGGCCCACGACCACAGATCCAGACTCTGCAGCTCCGGAGGCAGAAATACCTGCTGAAAGTGACAGAAGGAGAGAGGAGAGAAACGAGAAAGCACAGAACTATGGGAGAGAGAAGATGTCGAGTTAGTATCATGCAGTAATGGGATAAAAATGCATACAGATGGAGAGGGAGAGACGGAGAGAGGAAAGAGGTGCATCATGGGAAGTCTCCCGGCAGTCTAGGCCTATAGCAGCATAACTAAGGGATGGTTCAGGACTCACCCAAGCCAGCCCTAACTATAAGCTTTATCAAAGCTGCTGTTGCTGTTGCGAAGCTAACAGCCAGAGAGGACAAGACGGTTTCCCAGAGCCAGCACAGCAGCTCCAGACAGCGATACTCACAACTCTCGTGCTACTATAGCTAACATCACAATAACATCTTGGCAAACTAGAAAGTAAGCTGAATGTCCGTGGGCAAGTCATTTAACGTTACCTGACACACAAATCATGGCTGGAATGGCTGGAATAGTGTTGTGTGGCTCGGTCCGAGTCTCTTTGTTAGTTTCCCATTCACAGAGCCAGGGCTGTGTACAAACACTGAAGGTTTTTTCATTGCACACACAGAACGGACAGCTAGCGGACCGTGAGGAGATATTTGCTGAATTTGACAAAAAGGCGTGTCTTAAAATGAAATACCCCACCATTAAGTACAGAGCGAATCTGAGTAAGCAACATGTGAAATGCGTAGTTCATTCCTTTTTGTTTTTAATGTAATCTGTTAATAAAATAGTGTCTATCCTAGTATCCTCATGTGCGCTGGCATATTTATAATTTACAGGATTACAGGATTTAGCATTTTCATACACATAGCACATTTAATATATTTCCATTTCTATCAGAAGCAATAAGTAATCTGCTGTGAGATGATTTACCAGCAAATATAAACACTTTCATTATCCATCTTGGGAACTGAAGTCAGTTCCTTTCCCCACTGTGTTGTCAACATGTGTGCACACTGATCTGTGCCATTTTATTTTTATTACTGAACAATTTAACTATAAACTTGAACTTTCTGTCATGTCGTGTGTTTTTCCCCCCATTCAATTTCCATCTTATCTCTGCGGTTGTGCACTCACAGCCTTGCACACGACTTGTTCACACTGACACCCCGCCAGCTGTCTGTCAAATGAGGATTGTTCCGTTCCCCAAAAAGTTTATGTTTGCCCACAAAACCAGGCACAAACAATGTCAGTTTCTTGTGTGACCTTATCAACAAACAGAAACATGCATCACAATTAGAGGCACAGTGCCACAGGGGGAAAGGACCTTTTTACTCTGCCATGTTTAGAAATTAAAATAACTTTCAAGCTGGCACTGAAAGTGGCATTTTCTTTCTCAGGCGACTGGAATAGTAACTCTGACTATCAATTAAACCTGTGGTGCAGTCACCCGCACAGCCTGCTGTCATATTTGTTGTTTTATTTTTTTTCTCCGTACCACTTAATACTGTCAGCACTCTTCCTCACTCCTGGAATTTAAACCCATGTGAAAAATTTTCTCATAGTGCCATACAAAACGGCCCCATCCCTCCACCACCCCCACACAGAAAAACTGAAGCACAATATGGTGCAATAACAAAATTAAAGTGCAATAACAGGGGGAACTTATTTTCTTTGGCCTCCTCTTTTACTTCATAATTGCAAAACAAAGAGAGGTAAAGAGATTTGGCTTGAGCAACTCCCCTCTCCCACCCTCCCCTCGCACAGCAACACAATCAAGAGAAAAGGCTGAAAAACCGAGGTGTGTGTGTGGGAGGGGGGTGTGGGGTTTGGCATGCTGAGGTTTGCCCTCCCCCCCTGCATCTCCTCACTCCGAGCCCTAAAGTGGTCATGTGGGATGCACAGCAGCGAGCAGTAGGCGATTTGAGGGTGGACAAGGAAGATGCCATCCCCTTTGTTAGCAAAATGACCAAAATCCGCCCCCCTTGTTAACCTGCTCAAAGGTGCTCTGTGCTTTGTCTCGTAGTGGCGCTTCACATTGCTGCTTTTAATAATCACCACAACAATGTATAGATATTTTCTACAGCAGACGGGGGAAAGAGAAAGTGCGGCAGCAGCACGACAGAGGCCGGGTCAGAAATTAACAGAGCTTAGACCTAAAGTCCTCTTGAATGCTCATAAATGTATTTATTTAGTTATTTTTTCAAATCAAACAAATATTTGTGCCACAAACTGAGTGTTTATTTGACAACATCACATAACAATTATACATTATTTAAGAGTTTAGTAAATTACCTTAAAATCAGTTCAAGGGGCAAAAAATATGCTACCTTCTGAAAAAAAGGCACAAACTTCCATTGGGCCATCCCCCTGTTAAAAATTAGCAAATTGCCTACTGGCTACAAAGGGAATGAGGGGAGGAAGAGGAGGAGCAGGGTAGCTCCTAGGAAGGGCGGTGAGATTACAGGTGAAGATAACTGATATGGAGATTGTTTTTGATGGAGGAAACAAAGCAGACATGGAGCATGGGACAGACATATAGGGAAAGAAAAAGAGATTAGGTGGAAGAGGACTTTAGTGCAAATAGAGGGATGGGCAAGAAAAGGAGATGATGAGAGATAAAAGCAAGCTGGAAGGGAGACAGGGAAAACTGAGCAACAGGTTGGTAAGTTTTACGTGAGACTGTCCTCCCCAAGAACATCAGTGTTGTTTTTTTTTAAAAAAAGAAGCCCAATAAAGACATATTTATGTTGACGTGACAAAGACCCTTAATTGCTGTTGGAATTATGACTCTTGTTCATTAGTAGCAAAGGAGGAAATAGCATGAGGTTACAGAGCTACAACGTCAATGTTTTTAACCATGATGATGATCATTCCCTAAGTGGTTATTATTTTAACCATGACAAGTAATAATTTTAACCCAAACCATGATCATTCTGTAACACAAACAAGCCGTCTTTGTGCCTAAACCTAACCAAACCTTAACCATAGATCAGAATTTTTTTTTTGTTTTTTAGTTTTGTAACAGTGATTAGTAACGGTTTTTGATGGCACTGACAAATTATGTCGTGCTGTTAAAAGTCAGATCAGAAAAAAGAATATGTTATTCTAAAGGACAATTGTGAACCATGTATTTTGTCGTTGACTTGTTGGTTTATGAAGGCTGATGGGTACCTTTTTAAGTTGAAGGTTACATAAAATATTTTTTTTGTATTTTAAGTTTTATTGCCATAGTCGGGAACGCACAGGTGTTACTAATAAGACATTAATGATGGGTCTGCTCTATTCAAGTGCCCCAGTAAACCATGGCAGTGATACAGCATGAACAATACCAGGACCCTGAAACTGAAGCAGCTAAATGCTGATATGGCTGACAATAATGTTGGGTTAGTGCACGTAAAAAATAATTGATAAATGGTTTCTTTTGCCTTTCTGCAGAAACCTTACTAAGCTAACATTTGTACTCCACCAAAACCCTATGCTTTTGCTATCAAACACTCATCGCTTGAAAGCTTGAAGGGTAGCCCAGTTTAATGGCAAGAAAGTAATAAAACATCCATAGAAGCACTTTGAAACACTACTGCAGCATAATACACTTCTCCACCATCCATGTGTTCTAAACAGCCATTGTTTCGTCAAAATTGTGCTAAACACACGCTTAAGAGTTGAACAGAAGTGGTGTATTTGTCCATATTGGAGTGTTTGGAACATTTCAAATGGACAGAGGAGAGGTGCATTATACTACAGGAGTGGTTTGAAAAGTTTCTGTGTATGGATGGATTTCTATGAATTTTAATACTTTTTTTGCTGTTAGTAGGAATCAGTTGTAGCTGTTTTGAATGCAAGTAACCAAGGAAAGTGAATTGATGATTTTCTTTTTAAACTTGTTTAAATGTTATGGGGTTTATTGTTTATTATGTATTGCAATTGGTGTAACCTAAAATATGTTGCCTAGTTGTTTGTCTCATACATTGTATGTGTATGTGTTATTAGATTACAATTTCCTTGAGTGTTAGGCCTTGTGTGTTTTGAATTGGGGCTAATTACTGGAAAGTCTACATATACACCTGTGTTTTCTTTATTTCTGTTTGAATGAAAATGCTAATTCTATTGTGCAGCTCTTTGTAAAAAAAGAGAATACATAGTGGCAGAGACGCTCTCAATAACTGTGCTGATCCTAGATTATCTCATGTCATTTCTATTTGGGGATAAAATACAAATGAGGAGAAAGTGAGATCAGTCATAGAGAGGAAACAAAAAGGAATAATGGATTAAACTGACTGTTAAAGCTTTTCCACTTTTCTTCTCACTCTGAATGAATCATGTAAAACATTTGTCACACCTTTTTGCTCATTAAAAGCTAATTTCTGTGTTTCTGCACTGCATTTCCCATAAATCACCTGCTAATAAAATAAATAAAATTGTGAATTGAATTGTGAATGTAAATTATCTATAGATTTTATAGGAGTTTCTGTAGGAAATGGCAGCTTGTTATTACAAGCAAAAGCCCTTAAAAAACATACCCCTCCCTCTCTCTCCACACACACAAACACACACACACCATCAACAACAGTAAATTTAAAGACCCTTTTACAGTTGTACATTGCATAACAGTGGTAGAGCAGAAAAAGTTTAATTCAATGCAATAGCTTCTGTTGTTCAGACAAATTACTTGTTTTACTGTAACACAATGTGACAAGTCTTATATCACCAACAATAGCATGTAGACAAAACAAAAGATTTAAAACAAAAATAAGATAACACAAATCAACAGGAACACATATACAATAATTACATAAATAAATTAAATTAATAAATAATAATAATAAATAATAATTATTACATAAATAATATGATGCAACATTTACAATATATTCATTCAGACATTCTCTGAATATTAACAAGAAAGTAAAATAAGAAGTAGGACTTCTATTAAATATTTCTGATTTTGGTCTTAATTCTCTGGGATTATACCCAAAATAAAACAAAGTGGGTCTATATGCAAGTCTATATCCAGGATCAACTTAATGTCCTCTTTAATTTATTTCCAATAGACTATTAATTCTGTGCAATTCCATGAAATGTGAGTATGATTTCCCATCAGTCCACATCCCCTTCAACACAGTTCAGAGGTGTCCCTATGCTTTGATAAAATAATAGGTGTTTTAAAAAACCTAATTTTGATCTTCCAGTTGAATTCTCTCCATGTTGGACTATCCCTCCTTACAGGCTCTCTCCCAATTTTCATCTGGGATGATGACATTCATTTCCATTTACCATTTACCTTTGACCTCCAGGGTGTTGCCTGTTGTTGAGCTTTGTAGCACCCTGTAAATGGCCTTCCATTGCTAATACCAATACGTATTCAGTGACAGACATTGGTTTACAGAGTTGAGCCCATTTCCTGTGTGTTTCGAGATAATGTCTTAACTGCAGGAACTCAAGAAAGTCAAATGTACGGAGCCCATATTAAGTTGCAATTGTTCAAATGACTTCTCCCTCAAACAATTGGTCTAAGATAGAGAGTCCCCTTTCAGTCCATTTCTTAAATCTTGTATCCAGTTTGAATGGAAGGAAGTCTGCATTAACCGCAATATTGAGGATATTGAGGTAGTGAGTTCAAATTTTTTTCTTAAAGATAACCATATTTTCAGTGTGAATTTTATTCATTTGTTTCATTTTTTACACTTGCCTGGCTAAAGGAATCCTTCTATTGAATTCTTACATGAATTTTGTTTCATTACTACCCACCCTGTGTCTTTATCTTGTCTTTTCCGTGCTACTAAAGCCCTAAGCTGTGCTGCCCAGTAATAGTAATAGACACAGCAGTGAGACTGCACTGGTCACCAATGACCTACTACTTGCAGCTGACACTGGCTTGAACTCTGCTTTAATTCTCCTTGACCTCAGCTCAGCCTTTGACACAGTGGACCATGATATCTTAATCAACTGTCTGAAGACCTATGTTGGCGTCAGTGATCTGGCTCTGGATTGGTTAATCTCCTGTCTGTCGAACAGGTCCTTCTCTGTAATGCCCCCTCCTCTCCTGCTCCTCTGTTTTGTGGAGTCCAAGGATCTGTTTTGGGTCCCCTCTTGTTTACCATATACATGTTACCTCTGTGCCAAATCACACGTTGTAATAACATTGATTTCCATTGCTATGCGGATGACACCCAATTGTATGTCCAGATAAAGCCTGGTACCACTGATGCATCATTTATTATGTCCTGCCTCCCCAAGGATGCCCAAAAAGATTCTGCAATTGAATGACTCCAAATCAGAGGTAATTATAACTACCCCCTGTACCCCCCCAATACTAGCACCATTAATAATCTCTCCTCTAGTCCTGGAGCCTTATCTAATAATGTTTGAAAAGACGCCCACCACCTAGGTGTTATTTTTTATTCTAAATTGTCCTTTGATGCTTAGGTGACTAAAGTGGTGCACTAAGATCAGGTCATTCCTTTCCTCTGCAGACTTAGAAAAGACCATCCGTGCTTTTATCTCTTCCAGACTCGACTATTGCAAAGCACTTACAATTCTGGTATCAGCAGGCGAAACATCCAAGGACTGCAGCTGATTCAAAACGCTGCTGCCAGGCTTTTAACACGTACTAAGAGAAGCGACCACAGTATACCGATCCCTGCTGCTCTTCTCTGTGAGTTTTAGACTTGATTTTAAGATTTTATAGCTTGTTTTTAAATCCTTGAATGGTCTGGCTCCTGCCTATATCTGTTATTTGCTAACCCCTATGAGCCTGATCTCTGCTTGAGATCCTCTGGCAGGGCCCTAATGGTTCCAAAGTCTCGACTCGAAACACAGTGTCTGCCTCTTTTAAAGGTCCAGTATGTCGGATTTAGGGGCATCTAGTGTTATTCTTCTTAAGACTCACTTTTATCATATGGCCTTTTCTTAATCTGATGGTATTTGTTGCAATTATTTAAATTATTTTATCATGTTTGTATCTTCTCTTTATATCTTATTTGCTTTACTTTGTTTTTATTGTAAAGCACTTTGTTTTTGAAAGGCGCTATATAAATACATTTATTTTTATAATAATAATAATAATAATAATAATAGTCTTTAAGGTTCGAGCATGTTGAGTCCACCTTTCTCCTTCAAGTGAAGGAGGTTTTTAAGTTTTACTTAGGGTTTTTGGTTTGCCACGTTTTGTTATCAGCTTGTCCAACACCTTGAATATAGAAACCCTAGGACCTTTATCGGCAGGGATTGGAATAGAAATAGTAACCTCGGCAGTATATTCATTCTCACAGTCTCCACCCTTGCTATAGGGACAATGGAAGGACCTCCCACTTCAATATGCCCTTTTTCACTTCTTCCAATAATCTGCCATAATTGGCTTGAAATAGCTAGCCATTTTCCAGACAACTTCATTGCTTCAGACTGGTATGGATGTCATGGGATCACTTATAAATGTCATAATAAATTATTAAATAATGTCAGCAAAAAGGGATATCTTATACTCTACACCTCCCTAATCCTTTACTCCTTTAATAAGTTGGTTTTGTCTTCAGTTCTGCAAGGGGTTCAGTATTTATGGCGAGGAGCAGAGGGCTAAGACTTTCCCCCTGTCTGTCACCTCTCTTTATATTAAAGAACTTTGAGCAGCACCAGTTGACTCTCACCCTAGACTAAGGTTCTCTGTATAATACTTTTACCTGATCTATAAAGGTTGGATGAAAGCCCATGACAGCTAGGGTCTGGTGAAGGAATAGCCAATTCACCCTATCAAACGCTTTTTGTGCATCAGCATTCTTATGTTATCAGCTCCTGGCCTCTCTGTTTCTCCAAACTGTCTATTTTTGCTTAGCGGATATTTCTATTATTTTCCCTCTCCCCCCTCCCATTGTCATTGATTTTCAAGTACTCTTTTAAATCTTGTTTAAGACCCTGGACCACATTGGGGTCTGTTAACAGTGATACATTCAATCTCCAGTATCTAGTATATTTTCCCCATCCTAGGTTGTTATTACAATGAGAGCTTTGTCACTTGGCACAAATGGAATATAATATTTATAGTATGTTTTCATTAGTGTATAATCACCTGAAAATAAGAATCGTTGTGTTTTCGTTACCTTAGAATAAGCCGTTTTTAATCTACAGAGGGTGCGGGACCCCTTCCATGGAGGTCGCCATGTTGCAACGCAATGTTTCTACAGTAGCCCAGAATGGACAAACCCAACACTGGGTCTAGATAGGGCCGTTCATGTTTTTCGTGAGTTTCGCAGCCACCGTAGTTTCTCCTACATGCTTGGAAGTGGAGGGTGAGGCGAGCGGTATTTAAATGGTTGCAAACTGCAACTTCATCTATCAGTGACACACACTGGACCTTTAAGTTTGGCCTACCATTAGTAGACACTAGTTTGTTTGAAGTTACCTACCATTCTTTGTAAAGCACCTTACCTCACCTGGCACTCATTAGAGCTAATTGGATACAACAATTGCAATAACCTATGTTCAATCTGGAGGCCAGTGCAACACTAGTTTTCTGCCCAGTGTGACCTAGTGTTTTGTTATCTTTTAATGTAGGTCCAACATGACTATATCTTAAATCTTAATTTGTCCTACTTTTCCGATATATTCTGGCAGAGTTACGTCACTTATCAAGCAAAAATTGGAAAAAAAAGAATTCTTCAAAGAACTTGACAAATACAATCATCACTTCTTTGAGATTTTCAAGTCCAAGGAGGGAAGTGTCAGCCAGAAACTTATAACCACTTTCTTATTACCAGAATGTAATACAATTTTATTATGTGGGGAACAAAACAGTGCAACTGCATTGTGTATGCAGAGCTGTTAATTGATTGTCCTTGACCACTTGGGAGTGACATGTGTGTTTGAAATATTAATACAAATGAGTACAGATGTTACTGGGAAGTGAACAGCAGTCCTCTGTGGCCTTCCTGTCATCCTTGGAGATGAGAACATAGACCTCTTCAAGACATGATTTCTAAGTAGTCTTTAGTCCTGATTATTTAATTCTACACCATAGGATGCCCAATCTATTTAATGATGTTCCTCATGTTACTTTTATATCTTTTAGAATAAGTTACTTATCTTCCACTCAGCCTGAATCAGTGCTGCGATACCTTCTAATTTGATGCACTGATTATCTATCCATGATCAGGACCCTTTTAGTGGTATCTGCTGTCTTTCTAAAGGGTCAAGTCGCACAAAACAACAAGTACGATGAATTTCACTTACCCAAACAGGTATCTGTACACCTTCACTTGTCTGCTTAAAAGTAGAGTGGTTCTACTAATATTTCCTATGACCAAATAAAGTGTAACACGAAGTTAAACACAACAATGTTCTGAACTTTCCCTTGTAACAACATCAACACTTCTTTGTTGCTGATGCGCTTGGGCAGTGTGCTCACTATACTGCCATAGGAGGCTGAATAGACTGCCAATGTGGTGCAGGTGTGACCAGTAGGTGATTTGTAGAGTTTTAACAGGGGGGGTGTCCCAATGGGAGCATTCCATTTGGCCTGGATTAACAGGATGGATTTTGGTCATTTTTCTAACAAGGGGGGTGGCATCCCCCCTCAAATTGCCTCCTGGGTGTGACAGCTGCAAGCTGTAGGTCACGTACCTGTACTACACTATTTACTTACCAGCCTCATTTTACACTTTATTAGGTCATAGGAGATATTAGTAGAATCTCTCTACTTTCAAGCAGGCAAGTGAAGGTATACAGATACCTGTTTGGATGTACTTTTTTCATTATTGAAGGTATTTGGGTTTTGCATGGGGTGACTCTCCTGATCAGGGCTACCTATCAATCACCTGAAATTTCTGTTTCACACTGTGTTGTGATGCCACTGTAATAGACCAGTTGTTCTCAGGCTCTTCTACAGTCTGTTGTATGCCAATTTTGCCTTCATTGTTCCACTCAAATTGCCCTTTTGAAAATCAGTTTCTTTTGCAGTCATTAATTGAATCAAATGATAAACGAATTAATCTGTCTGTTAATTATTTATGCATGTACAATATTTACTCACTCTGCAGCATCTTCTTTTACTTGAAAATCTAATAATATCAGTATATAGCTTCCTCTTAGTGGCAGGGTGTTATGTTTTTTTTTTTTTTACCAGAGAAATGCATGGTGACAAGTGTGGTTATAATGCTGCCATTGTTGTTAGGACTGCATTGACCCTCCGGACATGTCCCACACCTCCATCGGGATCCTGACAGTGATTGCTGAAGACAGTCTGGCTCCTCCTCACTCACTGCACAGGCTTCAGCTACTGCAATCATTTTGGAAGGAATAACAGTGATGGATGACCTTAAAAATCTTCTGCATGCCGACTCTTTGGATTTATTTACGACCTGAATTTGAAGTACCCTCAACAACTGAAGAACACCTTTTACCCCTCTATCTCCAATGGAACTCTTTACTAGTGGAATGTTTTTTTTTCCATTTGGTCCTACCCAATTGACTATTGAGTTTGTTTACATACCACAGTCAATGGAGATATTAAAAACATTAGCAGTATGCTCACCATTTTCATCAGTGTGATGAAAGCCATTTCATTTCACTTGTTTACATATTAAGACTGACAGTTGTGACAAGTGATAACTTAATTTGGCAGCGTGTCCAGCAATTTGAGTACCAAGTTTGAAGTTTGACAACATGCCTGAAACAGGAACCAAAACTTTTCTTGTCTTACAGAACAAATAAACTCTTTCAGTTTTCCATTCAAACTGTTGTCTCTCTGTTTCAACAGCTTACACTTTTAGTTTTACTAGTAAGGATAACTGCTTACTTAACATAACTCAGATCTTGAAGTTGTCTGAATTGACATTTTATAATCAACCAAATTAATGATTTTGAGTTAAATATACTCAAGTTTACTGCCATGACATGAGTTGCCTAAACACAGTTCTTTTCAGCTTTAAAAACGTAAAATTAGTTATCTACTGTACTTGGAAATTTTGAGGCAATCAGTTTCCTGACTTATTACAATTTACAGTGTTTACTCTTTGGATTTCTGATTCTCCATGGGTCATCAAGTCCTAGTTCTATAATCATATTATTCAATGCTTTTGCTTTTTTAGATTGGTGTCCATAATCTGATGGTAGTCTGTCTAGTTTTCCATCAAGCACATAGCTGAAGTCACCTCCAACTACAGTTATGCCCTTTACATTTTAAACAATTAAATTTGCCATGTCTTTGAAAAAGACTGGCTCGTCCTCGTTTGGACTGTAGATATTCCAAATGGAAATATCCAGGCCCCCTATCACACCAACCACTGTACATATCTTACTATTTTGTCAACCAGTACTTTTTTAGAGGAAAAAGCTATTGTTCTATTAACCAAAATAGCCACTCCTTGTTTCTTTCCATAGGAAGCAGAGAATACTTGGCTAACCCATTATTTTCTTAATTTTTTATGCACATTCTCTGTTAAATGGGATTCCTGTATCAATGCAATTATGCCTTTAAGTTTCTTTAATTGGCCAAGTATCTTTTTCTTTTTAATTGGGTGGTTTAATACATGAACATTGTTGCTAATTACATTTAGTCTATTCATTTACCAGTTTATTGAAATTATAAAATGAAATGCATGCATGTTACCCTGAATTACCATACAAATGTGCCTTTGATGTCTTAATAGTTCTAGTAGCCTAAATTAAAGGCAGAATAATTAGGATTTGTTGGTTGCTGACTGTAAACACACAATTCAAAGTTGGCCCCTCCTCCCCAGCTCAACAGGCGAGCGAGAGAGAGAGAGCGAACTAGAGAATGAATGAAGAGAAGCATTGCCACTATTGAGAACAAGGCAGTGAATCAGAGAAATAAAACAGTATTTTCTGATTGTTTCACGGCGGTTACGTTCTAAAACACAAACAAAATCGCCCACACCTCCACACAACGCTGCAGGAAGGAGCCACATTGCTGGATTTTGTGTAAATTCACGCGCACGTTTCGTCCTGTCCCCGGCCGCTCTGCTCTGCGTGTGAGCTGTGTGTAGCTCAGCCCCGCTCAGTGGTGGATCGTGGCGGTGCACGTTCATCCTTTGGTTTGGCCATACGTGGACAGTGCGCTCTCTCCAGGCAAATGTCCAACTCACCTCTCACTCACTCTTGACTCAACTGTCGCAAACCTCTTCTCAAGTTTTTCTGTTGTTTGATATCTTTCACGTTTGGAGGCTTCTTTATGTTCTTTTCGAAACTTGTGTAGTTCAGCGAGTAACGTTGACTGTTCTTCACCTTCTGATTCGCTGCTGGCACATGATGGTGGTTTGCCATGAGGCATTTCTTCTTGAATGCGTTCTTTTCTGTTGCGTATAATTAGGCTAATTCTATCAAAAAGGTTTCAGTGAAGAAACTATTAGAGCTGCTACTGCTAACATGACATCACCAGAAGTTTGACAGCATGTTACAGTGTCTTGAGCAGCTTTATTGCTGTAACTGATTTTATTGCCACTGCAGTATTAGTTCCCTGTTGACATTATCAGCAAGCAGAGTAAACCTCCATTCTGTCCCCTCCTGCTCTCTGTGGTCACCATTACAGATTTAGTTGTTTGAACAACAGTTCCTGTGCGGCTGCACTCAGATGTTCATCAAATAACTGTTTTATGATTTCAACATTGTTTGATGAAATCAAAATATAGATTAACAACAGTTATATCAAGTGATGTTTGAAATGAGTGATCACAGAGAGGATTAGAGGCGACAGACAGTTGTCCTCTTGACTTTACTGCCACACAACCCCCAACCAGGTCCTACATCATTGTTTTCTAAAATCTCTGTCGCGCCTGTACACATTAAAACACAAGGCCACGGCTCTGAGAGGCTCTGTTTTGGGGTGTGAAAAATGCATGCTTAGCGTGGACAGAGGGCCGAAACGGAAAGAAAAAATTAATTTTCTGCAAGATCCGACTTAGTGTTCATTTATATCAGAAAACAGAAAGATAATAGAATGCATGAGGGGAAAGACTGAAGTTGTAACCACTCCCCAAATTAATTCAGCTGTTATTACACCACTTCATACTATCCAAATATCCTAATCTTAATACCTACTTCTTACAGATAATGGCTGTAATACAGAATTTAGTTGTTGAAATAAGAGGAAGAAGAAAAGGTTGTTTATGAAGAAATGAAAAAGTTTTCACATGTAAAAAATGTTTTCAGATTCAGACAGCTTAGTGTGGCTGTAAGCTAAGCATGTACAAAGCCAGTGTCACATCTGCTCAGTGAGAGGATGAGTGTGAGTTTGTAAACCTCAGATAGTGGAGGCCTCATTGACCCCTCCCTATTCAAAACTGACTGGGCAGAAGTGATGCGCAGGGATTTTGACTGACAGCTTGGAATCGCAGGGTGACGGGGGAGGGAGAGGGTGAGGGGATTGATAAAGAGACAGAGAAATGATAAGAAAAAGAGTGAGAAGGGCAAAAGGAGAGCAGGAAAGGGAGGGTAAACAGGGAGAGATAAAGGGAGGACTGAGAAAGAGACAAAAAGAAAAAGAAAATAAATGGCAAGAAGAGTGAAGAATGTTGCGGTACCTGTGTTGCTTTTGTCCCATTATGTCGCCGTGCTGGTCTCAGGCTGATTGGGATTTGACTAAACATGGTCTGACGGGTCAATGAGGCACCAACGCTAACATTTACCAAAAACAGAGGAGGGGGGGAGGGAATCAGGGAGAAGGAGGGAGAAGGAGGGAGAAAGGAGGAGAAGAAGGAAATATGGGAGAGGGCTAGATAAGAAGTGGAAGGAAAGTTAAGGATGGGAGAGGAGGGGGGAACAAGGGAGGAGGGGAGAAGTGTAGGAGAGTCTTTGGGAAGGAGGGGGAGAGAAGGGAGAGAGGTGGAGATGAGGAATGGAGGATGGAGATAAAGAGAGGGGGAGATGGGGGTCATAAAGAATTAAGGGAAAAAGAGAGTAGGAGGTGTGAAAGAGAAGAATCCAAATAATTTTGTAATGCCTAAAAACATTCTTTTTAATCCAGAACTGAAAGAAAGAGATAGATAGATAGATAGATAGATAGATAGATAGATAGATAGATAGATAGATAGATAGATAGATAGATAGATAGCTACCATCAGTGGCTCCAAGACGCCTGGGAAAAAGCGAGCTAGCTAGTGTTTGTGTGTGTGTGTGTGTGTGTGTGTGTGTGTCCGGAGCCCTTTTGTCCCTTTGTTGATCCCACACTGATAATGTCTGTCGGGACAGGAAGCAGCACAATGCCAGGCAGGCCCTGAGGAAAGGCTGGATCAGAACCACACACACACACACACACACACACACACACACACACACACACACACATATACATACATTCCCTCTCTCAGACATAAAGTAAGTACAGCTGCATACTACATACAAAAACTCACACCCTGCTTTGATTCTTTCTTAAGCTCACACACATGCAGGTGAACCGTTATTTGCTGCCACATGCCCTCCTCTCTCTTTCCTGCACAACCTCACACATAGTAAGAACACCAACTTCACACAAACCATCTTATCATACACACGCTGAAACACTCATTCTCAATACCCCCCCCCGCCGGACGTCTTGGAGAGTAAAGTACAGATTGTATTTGACCTACAGCTACTTGCTGAAACTGGTAACTGGTAACATACTAGAGCTCGTCAGCCACAAGCTAGCCAATTTGACTAAAATTAAGGATTTCCACTTTTCTAAATACTGGTGGGACTGGGCCCTAACACTGTTGACAGGTGACAGTTTTATATCCTATTCATTTTTATTAATTTATATTATTTCATTCTTTTGTGTTGTAGAAATATAGAAGTAACCAGCAGGAATTCAGCATCAACCCTGCAGGAACTCAAGAAGAAGCCTGCACAATTCCTCGTGAGCTCATTCAGAATTTCTCTGAATGTCCTACAGGAATCAGGGTATGTATCCCGCAGGAATTTGCTTTGATATCCTGTATGATGCCATTAACTAAAGGAATACTGCATGGCCACTTCTCACACCTGCACCTGCAGGATTATATCATCCAAAATGATGAGATCCTCTGTGTATTGAGAGGATATCATGACCTTGTTGGGTGTTTCAGCATTTTGAAGGTAGAAACTTTTCACCTGACAGAGATAATTATCTGATCTGTGCATGTGTCTGTTAAGGAAACTCTAATCTCGGAAACACAGACAATATTAAGGAATGAACTGCCCACTTTCCTTTGAAAAGGTCAAGAGAGGACATAGGAGGAGAAAAAGAGAAAAGAAAATACAAATGGATTTAACAAGAGGAGGAAGAGGCAGTGTGCACAGTGCTGATTCCAGATTATCTCATGTCATCCAAAAACACAAACAAAGCAGAGCTGAGGATCAGCCCCCTGAGAGACAAGAGGAATAAAGGGTTAATCCATCTGTTAAAGCCTACAGACATCCTGGAGAGAGAGAGCGAGAAAGAGAGTGAAGAAGTGAAAAGCTTTGTCACAAAGTGCATCTCTATAGTCACAACAACAAGGTATTTTCTGCATGGGAATGGTGGCTGCAAAGCAGACAGGCTGCATGTGGGTCATTCAGTGTTGCGCTGGATATCAGACGAAACAAAAACTATGACTATGCAAAAACTGTGCTTGGCCAACGTAATGACAGCATTTACATCAAATACATTAACAAGTAACAATCACTGCATCTGGGTGTGATAAGGTGAGAAGCCCCTAAACATATGTGACACAAGAGGGGATTCTTTAAAATACTAGAAAGAAAAGGTGTCATTGTTAAAAACTGGACAGACTAAATGTTGAGCGATAAACACTTATTAACATTGCCATTGTGAGCATGCTAACATACGGTACGGCCTAGACCTGCTCTATAGGAAAAGTGCAAGGAGATAACTTCTGTTATGAATTGGCGCTATATAAATAAATAAAAATAAAAAAATAAAATAACATGCTCATAATGGCAATACAAGAGGTGGCGAAGTGTCATAAATATGCCTATGCATACAGTTCTCCTTAATACATCCATGATATGTTCATATTCAGCTAGAGCTTGGATCGGGGGCTGTGTAGCAATAGAGTTAAGAACTTTGTTGTCTCAAACATTCTCTGTAATCGTTTATTTTATGTCAATATAGCTGGACACACAGCTATTGTCATTGACCTGTATGTAGATTTTGTCAGACAGCAGCTTGGGGATGACTGCTGGATAATATGTAGCATTTATGAAATTATTATTTTACACCTGTTCCATTATCTAACAAAAGAAACAGAAAAGTAAAATTAAAAAAATTTGACAGCTTAGTGTAGACGTAGGCTACATCCACACTATGGCGTTTTTGTTCGCATGAGTTTTGCTATGTTTACACCTCGCGTCCACACCACTGCGGCGTTTCGAGCCCCGAAAACGGATACGTTTGGAAACGCAGCTGGCCCCGTTTTCGTTTGAAAACTCTGGCGTTGCGTTCTAGTCTGCACGTGCAAAAACGGAGGCTTTTGGAAACAATGACGCAGACACCCAGGTTTGCTTTTTGATTGGGTCTTGTCAGTCACTACGTGGCCTTCCCTGATTGGTCACGCCCCTATCACGTGTCCCTTTTCCCGAAGAAAACAAATACATCAGCCTCGACTACCAGTTTCTCATTCAACATGGATAACGACTTACAGGCTTTGCTGACCTTGTTGTCTGTGCCTCGTCGTTTGTCCAAGCAAAGAAATCTCTGGTCTCACTTTTCGCCATTGCTGTTCTTCGTTCGCAGTATTTATTACAACTGAACATTCACAGGCAGAGTAGACAATCTGCTTCCTGTTTACACCAGCCTGTGTACCCAGTGTACGTGAATAGTCAGATGATGCGTTTTCAGGCGTGTTAGTATGGACAGAGATTATTTCTGAAACTGGGCTGAAACGCTCGTCTGGAGAGAGATCGTTGTCGTTTTAAAGCGCCGTTTAAAATGTAGTAGTGTGGATGTAGCCGTAGTCTCAGTCATGGTTGTTGCCACTTGCATGTAGGACTGCAAGCAGGCCTATTCACTGCCATAGGTGCCAATTCTCCCTTCTGCTCGGACTGCACAGACTGCTGTTCTACATGTTGTCTGTTTTCAGTCTTCCTGGATGTGTAGATTTCAACCAATGTCGAAAAATATGAGTTGAATGGAACTCTGCTTTTACAGACCGCAACTAAGACTGTGTTCTGAGCTGTTTGTCTCTTGTTAACCCCAAATGAGTATCTGTTGGCTGAAGTTATCTTCTCTCCCTGCACTGTTTTGCTCTCTCTCTCTCTCTCTCTCTCTCTCTCTCTCTCTCTGTTAATTCTGTGGCCTTTGGGACTGAGGGCCATTGACAAGCACTGAGAGTTAATGGCACATTAGAAACAGACAAAGACACCCTGTGGATACAGAGGCACAGAAGAGGATGAGAGTGCAGGATGAATCCCGACTGTATTGAAACGAGTTGGAAATAGTTAGACAGTTACAACATGTTGAATTGAGAGAGGAGGAGAGAGAGAAAGATGGAATGAGATAATGAATAAATGAGAAAAGAAGAGAAGCGGAAATTAGGCAAGACGGTCGATGAAGGGAGGAAAACAAAAAGAAGCCTTTTATTCCAGACACTAGTGTCCTTTTTATTGATCGGTAAAAGAGAAAAACTGAAACACTATGCATCCCACGAAAGTTGCAATCCAATAAGAGCTAATGAGATATCATTTGAATCCCAAAAGGGCAGGGAGATAGTGGTGCGTTGAGGTGAAGAGTGGGGGACGGGCCTGACGGGAGTAAGAGTGGATTCCCAGGGAGAGAGCGGGTGAAAGGGGGCCGACCCCCCATGGGTCAATGCTATTTACTCTACCCCTTCACTCTGTTAGCTTCCTTTTTCACTCCTCTGCTGGTTTCCTCTCTCAATCAGATCCATTCTGCTGCTCTGAGCGCTAATCCACCAAACACAGGCTGAGAAACACTCTCATTAGCCCCTGTATGTGTGTGTGTGGGTGGGTGTCAGTATGTGTCCGTCAATATGTCTCAAAGAGCAAGAGTGTGAGATTCAATTTCAGATGTTGTGCACAAACTGAACAAAACTAGATCCTTCCACTTAAAGGTCCAGTGTGGAGGATTTAGTGGCATCTACCTGTGAAAATGCAGTTTGCAACTATATGAACACCGCTCGCCTCACCCTCCCCTTCCAAGCGTGTAAGAGAAGCTAAGGTGGCCGCGAAACTCGCGAAACTCGCGAAAAACGCAAAAGGACATTAGCCAATTTGCCCATGGTAAAAGAAATAAGATCAAGACCAACTCTGACATAATAATAATAACATAATAAATGTAATAAATGTGTAATATATATAAATGATAAATAATTAATATGCAAAAATATCAATTTATTTCATACCTAAAGCTGGATTAATAGAATATTTTTTGGCACTTAACATTAACAATATTATCATTTTATAAAGTTGATATGGCTAATGTGTTAGCATGCAGTTTACACATCATACACAGGACAAAATTAGTCATGTTTGTGTCCACTTTTCACTGCATAATGTTTCTGGTCTTCACCAACTCCTGAGAAAAATATCTGGCTCTTCAGCTGCTAAATGTCGCTATCTCTGTCTGTCTGCTGTTTGGTGCTGAGCAGCTGTCTGCTGCTGCTGGAAACCAGGGATGGAAATAGTACTAGAATATTTTACTCAAGTAAAAGTAAAATTACTTGTGTAAAAATGTACTTAGACGAAAGTAAAAAGTAAATCAGTTAAAATGCTCTCTGAGTAAGAGTTACTGTGTCCAACATTACTGTGTTACATCTGCTCATTGAATGAGCACTCTTCAGCCACACCGGTGACAGGGATCATCAAAATCAACACTAACCTTAACCATACCCCATTAATCATCCTTAATTTTATTGTTTTGTGCATTTTTTGTAGGCTACTGTATACAAACTGCTAGGCAACTCGAAATTGAGTGGTGACTTAAAAGATGGGACAATTCCCTCCTGCCCCAAAGAATTGGTGGAGGGGGAAGATGCTGTCCCTGTGTTTCTTCTGGGTGATCCAGCTTATCCCCTGATGCCGCACTTCATGAAGGAATACCCCAATGGCAGAGTTACCCCACAGGAGCAGTATTATGAGCTATCACTTTGCAAGGCACGCATGATGATCGAATGTTCATTTAAACATTTGAAGGCGCAGTTTGCGGATTTGAGGACGGCAATGGACATAAACATGGAGGACTTTCCTTTGCTATCTATGCTTGTTTTGTTCTGCACAACTATTGTGAAGTTCACAAAGAAACTGTAAATGAACAAAGCATAAATGCTGCTCTCCAGTACGACAGGGACTTCCAACCACCCAGCAGAGCTACTAATGTGAGAACAGACAACAATGAAAACCGAGGGGAAACAAGTGAGAAGTGTGTTGACCAAATTTCTTGACTCAATTGTAGTAAAACTTTGATTTATAACTGTTCATTTTTTGGTAAATTTGATGTGTGTGACAGAGAGAGATAGAACAACACCTAGGCTATAGTAACCTAGGAGCAGTCTAGTAGTATCAGAGTATCTTTGTTACTGTGTGTGAGAAAGATAGAGGTAGTTGTTGTCATAGTTTTGGGGGTTTTGTCCTGTTTCCTGTTTTATTTTTTAGTGTTCCCCTCTCCTCTTGTGTCTTGTTGTTTTACTTCCTGTGTTTGTTTGCTTTCCCTCCAGTTTTGATTGTTGGCCCCACCTTGATTAATTGCACCTGTGTCTCGTTGGCTCCCCTACCTAAGTGTATTTAGTCCGGGTTTTTCCTTTGTTCAGTGTCAGTCTGTTGTCATTATCGTTTGCACGTGGTTTCCCTTCTGTTCAGTTTGGACTCTTCTTCTGTTCCTTGTTGACCTTGCATGGATTTTTGTATTTTGGACCTTGCCTGCTCCTTGTCGCATTTGTTTGCCTGTCTTGGACTGCCTCCCTGATTTGGACCTCTGCCTGCCTGACTATCTGTGTAAGCCTTTCCTTGTGATAAATTTGCTAAACTGCCTGTGCTCTGCCTCGAAGTCTGCATTTGGGTCCCGTTCCATTTCCCTGCGTGACACTCAAGACGGTTCTTAATGTATCAAACAAGACCTTTTTATTATAGGAAGTACAATAAGAAGTAAAAATAACTATATACTATAAATATATACCTTCTGCCAGAATCTCTCTCTGTCTGTGTGTGTGTGTGTGTGCGCGTGAGTCTTCATCACACTTTTTTTTTTTTTTTTTTTTTTTAATCAATTGTTTTTTATAATTCCTGGTTTTAGGGGGTGCTGCAGCACCCCTACTTCCTGCATCCATGTCTCTGAGTTGCACAGTACAGATTGGGCAGGATGTAGCCTATAGCTTCTTTATTGGTCACACCACATGTGTTTATCTTAATGTTAAAATCAAGTACATGTACTAACATTTTGTTGCTGGGGAAGACTTGACAGGAGAGGGCAGAGAGGCAGGGAAAGGAAAAAACAAAACAGGCAGAGAGCGAGGCACCAAGGCCACAGTGGCCGATGGGCATACGATTTTGAGGGCATCAAGGCCAGACAGAGGGGCAACGTGGGCTGCTGATGAACTTCCTGCTCTAGTCAGGCTTACTGCATGCTAGTACTCAGTCTTCAAATGGTTCAAAATACTGCAGCTAGAATCTTTAAAATCTCTAAAATGAGAGAAATTGACCATATTTCACCAATTTTAATTTCCCTTCAATGGCTCCCTATCCATGTCAGATCAGACTTTAAGGTGCTTCTGATGACTTACAAAATTGTAAATGTACAAGCATTTCATACCTGTCTGATCTCATTAAACCTTATATCCCATCCCGTACTCTCCGCTCTCAAAATACAGGCCTCCTGTCTGTCCCCAGAGTTAAAAAGAAATCAGCTGGCTGCAGGGCCTTTTCCTGTCGTGCCCCCTTGCTCTGGAATAACCTTCCTCGTGATATCAGACAGACTCCCTTGGGCCTTTAAATCCAAGCTCATCTTAACTTTCAGTTAGCTGCTTATTTTTGATTACCTTGTACCTGTTAACATTATCCGTCCGCCGGGTCAGTCTCGGTCTCAATGAGTCTATTAAGCTTGGTACTTATAGTCCATGTTTGTCCTGCCAACAATAATTCTGTAAGTTTGCTGAAAATCACTGCATCTCTCTAACCCTCTGTTTGTTTGTGTCCCACAAGCACAGCTGTGTCTCTCTCTTTCTCTTCTCCCTCTCCCTCCCTAGTTTCTCCTCCTTGTCCTCTCTTTTCACTCAGGCTTCTCTGTGCTGGACCATCAACCATCCTTGGACCTCTCTCCCCTGGCTGTCAGTGCCTCATTCCAGATGTCTGGATCTGGATCTTTGTCCTCCTGAAGATTCAGCCACTCCTTTTTTTTTCTCTCTCTCTCTCTGTCTCCGTTGTGTGCATGTTGTCCTTGTCTCTCTCTTTCTCCTACCTGTGTGAATGGTGTGCTTGAGCTTGCTCTTGTTAGTCTGTGCTCTTCCAGGTCTCCATGGTGGAGAGGAGTTTGTTTGGCCCAGGTCCTATCTGTTTGGTGACAGCTGAAGTTGCTCATTGCCCTTATTACACATTGTCATTTGATTCATTGTTAACATAAAAAAACTGATTATTGCAGCTTTAAATAGGCATTGTATAGCGCCTTTCTAGTCTCTCCGACTACTCAAAGGGCTTCACACTACATACCCCATTCACACACTGATCGCAGATGCCTTCAGTATACAGAAACTCAGTCGTAATCAGTCACACAGTAACACACCAAAGGCACAGGAATGATTTGGGGTTCAGTGTCTTGCCCAAGGACACTTCAACAAGCGGGCTCGGGGAAGCCAGGATCGACCCGCCGACCTTCCAATTGGTGGACGACCCAATGGGTGGCTCTACCCCCAAGCCACAACTGTCCTGGATGTTTTCCATGACCTCATCATCTAGTTGGGTGTAGTGAAAAAGGCCTATAAGGCTACCTTAATGAATATATTGGCATTACATGTTTATACATGCACACACCTGTGCGTCAGCATATGTAAGTACATACATACTTACTTCTGCTTGGATACATTGAGGCTCCTCTCACCCAGGCTACACCCCTGGAAGGGATGAAGGGACACGTCTACAATGGCTACCACATGTACCGGCTTTGACGTAAAGTCCCTGACCTCACTGGGTTTTTTACACCGCAACACCATTTGGACGACTTTCCTCACTTAAGCAAAGTGCTTTTGGGCTGATTAGCAAAGCGCTAACGGTTGCAGCTATGCATTAATCATCTGCAGGAGCCATCAGCTGAGGGCTAGACAAAGAGAGAGCGGAATGGTGGGGAGGATTGCTTAAAGAGAAACATCCTAATAACAATGTCCATGGAATGGCTGTTTGCTGTTTCCCTTGGGAAAGCTTAACAGTCCTTTCCCGCAATATGACAGAACGCTAGAGTGTGTATAAGAGAAAGAGAGAGAAAAAGCCTGTGCATGCCAGACTGTGCACAGCCTGTGTATGAAAATGTAGGTGTGTGAGTCTGTGTGATTCTTGCACATATTGTATTTGTTTCTGTGATTTTGATTTGTCTCAGTTGTGTGTATGAGCTGTATGTGTATTTATGTTGGCCTGTCGAATGTCTGTATTTGTAATATTTTTTTCTATATACGTGCAGTGCATGTGTGTCTGTCCACCAATCATATGTGAGTGTACGTCACCTGCAAAATGTGTTAAAGGGCCACCAACAGCAGTATGTAGAACTGATCGGATCAAATTTCAGCTGCGGTCACAAGTCATCATCACTCACTTTGGACAAGCTCTCTCTTTCTCACACACACAAACACTTTCTCTCCCTCTCACTTACACCCGGCTATCCAAAACACATTTATTCCAGTGACTTCAAGGGTATGAAAAGTGTCAGAACTTAAAAACCTGCCGGAGGAACTCCTCTTCGTTTGAAGCTGACACAGGAGGAAGCTACACAGTAAAAAAAAGCTTTTAACAAGAAGGAAACCAAAGTCCTCAGCAGCTGTCCCTTCACCCCGGCTGACTAGAAGCAATGTTGTGACATGTAAGGACAAAAGTCCTTGTCACTGTTTTATTCTAAAAAAGATATACAGAAGAGGTGTAGATTGTGTGTGTTTAAACACTGACAGTCATGAATAATGTGCCAGTGTGTAAGATTTTGTTTTCATATTTGGAGTGAATGAGTCCATTTTGTGTTGCCACAAAAGCAACAGTAAATACATCACGTTGACGTTTCAGGTTGATAAAGAGCACACAATGTAGATACGTGAAGTGTAGATAAGAATTAATGTGGATGTGTTCTTAATAAACAAGAATGCAAGGAAAGCAATTAAATATGAATGAGCTGATAATATAAGGTATGTTTAATAGATTTACATTATATGCTTGCACAGTATCATTGCTTTTACTCCGTATCAATACACAGACTTATACAATGAAATAAGGCTGATAAGAAACTGAGTCATGCAATGCTGTAACACATTGCAATGTCATCCGGCAAGGCACTGTGCTGGCCAATCATATCATTACAACCTCACATTCCTGGTACATTACTTTGCAATATGAATGCTTTAATTCTACTGTTTACCTCCCAAAAATCTAAATAGAAAATAAAATGATTGTAGCTGTGATACTTCAGTTATTGTGGGTATTGTGAGAGACAGATTAAAAAAAGAATTTTCTAAATTGAAGCCATAGAGGCTGAGATATCCTGACTTTTAGTCCCTCATATGAGTCACACACCCAAACCCCTGCATCCTACACTTCCCATAATGCAACTTGATAGCATCTTGAATAAGACCCTCCCTGCCTGATAAGCACCCACATCTTTCAAAAAAAAGCTACTGTCTCATGGCTGTAATTGGATGGCGAGATAACATGAGATCAAAGCAATGATCAGCTTGCTCCAGGAGCCACGCGGTAGTCATGTGGGACAGAGGGTGGTGTTCTTGCTGCACCATGTATTTCAGCCCAGCACTTGTTGCCTTACTGAAGACATTTAGAGCAGGACCAACCTTCATCTTATAAAGGCTTGGCTGGATGGCTGCAGCTGATAGATGGGGAGCTATTTTTAATGCAATCCCTTCTTGAAAGGTCAATAATTCCTTAATAGGGACCACTGAACTCTCGTTAGAGAGGACATTCTCTTTGTTTACAATATCCTTAGGAAGTATGAACACCTGTCGATGGACAAGGGCACTTTTTAGATTTTTTACCAGATGTGAGACATCAGGCATGAAATAGAGCTGCCTGTCTGGTGTTGCTGGATGCTTTAATGTGGTCGACCCCAAAGGATTTCCATGTGGCCATGTCTGTATTATTTCAATAATTATTGGCCTGCACTCTGCTCCATTGGTAGAATTGCCACTGTAATGATATGCCACTACTTGTTTCCACAGTGTTGTGTTTCCAACCAACATAAACATAAGCATGTGTTGCTACTCCTGTGTGACCTGGTAAAGTCACATCACCATACAGTTTGTCTGTAAGCATGTGCAACTCCACACTTGGTGTGATTGCCATTTCAGCACACACACTTATTTGTGTCATTGGTCCATTTCATCCCTTTGTGGTTAATCTGCCCAATGCCTTAATTTGGTCTTTTGAAAAATATTTTCGTAAATGTTTTGTCCCTACTTTTCATTGTCTTCTTGAGAGCTGCATTTTGCTTCCTTATTTTTCTCAGTGCTGCCTTTGCTTTTTGTGATGTTTTTTTTCTTTTCTCTTTTTCAATAGATCCCATTGACTGCTAGCTCACTGAGTGGTGTCAGCTCTCCCTGTCTCTCCTCACTAGCCATGTCCTCTCTTTTTTTACTCTCACTTTCCCTTCTCTCAGTCTCCTCATCCCTTTTCCCCTCAATCTTTGAAACTGATGTAAGTAGAAGACATGGTACTGTTAATTTTAATATATTCAAAATAATATTATATCACTTCAAAATAAGAAATATTACTATAATTATTAAAAGTTCATACTTATTATACTTGTGTCACCTTTAACACTATAGCTGTGATTAGCAGCTATGGGGTCTATGTTTACAGGTCCAGGGATGCATCGTGTTGCTGGGGTCCTCCTCTTTTTGACCACAGAGCGATGCACAAAGATGGTGGGAATAGCATCTGCTCTCTGTCTAGTCTTGCCCTTTTTAGTTTTGAGAAACTGGTCTGCCTCAAAATGTGAAAAAAACAACAACTCAGTTTTGTCTACCCACATACATATTCCATAGCGGTTGAATGCACAGTATAAGGGAACACTTTATACTTACTGGACATGTAAACACTCATTACATATCTAAAAGACAACTAAGAACATGAGACAACTTTATAAAGATTCATATCCCATCAGTAACTGATGCCACAAGCTGTTGATGATCACAACTAATGAAGTTCCATAACTTAAGTTAGGGAGCAAGGATCACACCTCATCTCCCAAGGCAATTTCCCATCTAAGCCTATAAGGTGTGTCTAACCCTTTCTCTTCTGTCTTTTTCTCCCTCTCTCACTCTCCCTCTCTTTCAGCACAAGACCCACAGGGGGATTCAATGGAGCCTGAAGACTCCCTGCAATGAAACAGCACCCTCACCCTGCACCCTGTGTCTCAACTCCCTGGGTTTTGCAAGCCTTTCCCTTCACTTGAGCCAATCATTTTTGTCTCCTCTCTGTGTCAGTGGGCAAACCGATCTTTCATACACCTTTCTCCGAGCGACTGGAGCGTCCCCATGCAGCACAGAAAGCCATGGTAGAGACTATATACAAGGACAACACGGAGGAAAGGGCACAGACAAACTGCATGACGTGCTATTCATGTTTCTGAGTTTATTATTATAGATTTATTTAATGAATTAATTGCGGTAAAAAGTGCATAGTAAAAAGACAAGATACATAAATATATATGTTTATATGTGTATAAACATATATAAATATACATGTGTGTTTTAATGTGTCCTGTCTGCATATGATGTGTTTTAATGTACCCTTTTTAAAAGCAAATTTATCCCGTTTGTACGCAAAAAGTGGACAATAAAGTTGTTTTGAGTTTAAATATACTATGTATCAATGTACAGTATATATTAATAAGTGCATGGGTGCATATAAATTGTAAACCAAAAGATTAATTTAATTCCACTTATTTGCAATGGATGTCCTAAAACAACACACTTAACATCATTATGCTGCTGCTGCTAGGCCATCGACTCATTGTGCTGTCATTTGACAATCACTGATATTCACCTGTCAGTCTCCTTCTGTCCCATCTGAAAGTTATAAAGATTAGTCATTAAATCATTATGATTACTTAGGCCCTCAATTACCATGGGATTACTGAAACCACCATGAATAAAAGAAATGATAGAAAATGAATCTAATCTGAATTTAGAAACATTCCTTCACTTCCCCTCCCTCTCAATATAGATTATCAATATCGATAAACATTAGGATGTGATTGCTCTTGACTACCATACAAGTTTAAGAACATATTAAGAAAAATATTAATTCAAAGCAATAAACAACAGCGACATGCTCTTTAAAGGGACACTTCACCCCATAATCAAAAATACATGTCTCCTCTTACCTGTAGTGCTGTTTATCCATCTACTGTATATTGTTTTGTTGTGAGTTGCAGAGTTTTGGAGATAGCAGCTGTAGAGATGAAAAACTCAATAGCAGAAATCCAAAAACCATGACCCTGTTACTCAAGATAATCCACAGACCTTGCTGTGAGCAGAACTGCAACCATCTATTTTATCCTGATGTTGGGGTGAACTGTCCATTTAACCAAGGTAACGTTAGCCTAAAATAAGTCAACGAGGCAGCTAGCTGTTCACACTAATCCTCAAATATTAGCTAATTAAAAAAAAAAAAATTAATTACATACACATATCAGTGTGCTATATAAATATTGTAAATCAATATATTAATCACAGTTCTGTCTCTCTGTATTTACACATTCAAACTGCCTGCCAAGAACTTCCTGGAAATATCTGAAGTAAAGCAGAAACATGGCCTCTGTATTAAAAGGGAAACGGTAATGTGAATGCTTCGTGAACTGAAACCACGCAGAACCTTGTTGCGGACATGTCATAGGTTTATTATTATTATTTGCTATGGGTCCATATTACTTGTGGCAGTTTTATTTTGTCATACCCGCCTACGTGCCACAAGTAATATGGACCCATAGCAAATAATAATAATAAACCTATGACATGTCCGCAACAAGGTTCTGCGTGGTTTCAGTTCACGAAGCATTCACATTACCATCTCCCTTTTATCACAGAGGCCATGTTTCTGCTTTAAAGTCAACCACATGGATCTGTATCCAAACATCTGTCCTTAAAACCCCATTAGAACACTGCGCTCCCAGAATACAGGGTTACTTGTGGTTCCTAGAGTCTCCAAAAGTAGAATGGGAGCCAGAGCCTTCAGTTATCAAGCTCCTCTCCTGTGGAATCAGGTCCCAGTTTCAGTTCTCTCCCTCTCCATCAGTATGCATTTTTATCCCATTACTGCATGTTACTAACTCGACATCTTCTCTCTCCCGTAGTTTTGTGCTTTCTCGTTTCTCTCCTCTCTCCTTCTGTCGCTTTCAGCAGGTATTTCTGCCTCCGGAGCTGCAGAGTCTGGATCTGTGATTGTGGCCACTGTAACATGTTGACACTCTTTATATTGACTTTTTGACATAACAGGCACGGTCTATTATGGACATGCACACGATTTGCTGATTTATTTGCCAAATCATAATATAATATAGGAGACAACAAGCTAAGAACACAATTTAAAAAAGTTCACTTAAGAGAGTATAATATTAATGTAATATTTTATGATCATGCTTCAGAGATACAGACTAGGAATATTGTCCTAGTGTATTTGTGGCAGGTTATCTAATCAGGATATGACTTCAACACAAATAAATACAGGTGTATGTTCACTTCTTTAAGAGAGGAAGACCATCTCTGGTTGAAATAATTCCAGTCATTTCCTCATCAAATAAAAGACTTGGGGGAAAAGACCATAGTGTGCCGGTGTTTTTTAATTTTTTAAATTTCTTAAGTTACTCGCTATTTTTGATGACTACTTTTACTTCTACTTAAGTGCTTGTTTTTGCAAAGTAACAGTACTTTTACTTAAGTACAGTTTTTGGTTACTCTACTCACCTCTGCTCCTTAGTACTAATTCTTTAAAGCGTGCTTTCAGGGTTCCACAGGACATTTTACAGTTTTTCAAAATTGTTTACACACATTTTCTGAATCTTTGGCTCATTTTCTCAAAACAAAAAACACAAATCCACAAAGACAAAATGGAAAACTCTATATAGCTCTAGCAAAAGTAAACACTGCATTCAAAACCAACTAACAACGTACTGATTTGGTCAACACTAAACACTACTATGAATAGCTTATCAGTAGGTTTATGCCTTTTGCATTTTCACTGTTATGCTGCAGCTAGCTGTAAAATATTGTTACAGTAATGTATATCTACTCAAAAATATATAGAAATAAACACACATGAATGCAATACAGTAATGAAAACATTGTTATTTTTTACAAAATGCAGTATTTTACCAAACAGGAGAAAAGCAGGAAAAACATTCAACTACTGATATGTCGGACTGCAGTATACTACAGTATACATACATAAAGAGCATAGTGTCGATAGTAGGTAACTTAGGAACTGTTCGTTATAAATGGGGGGGGGTGTAAAACGGGGGAGGCATGTCAATTCATTTTTAAGCGCTGGGGAGGGACTTACGTTTTTATATTTTGGCAAGAGGGGAGGGACACACAACTTTAAACCGTTGTATTTTGTATATATTTTAAACAAGTTTTTACTTTTCAAAATACGTGTTTTACCACTGTAAGGTGACGGGACTCACTAAACTTGGCATCACCCCTACCTTAACCTCATTGGACCTCACGCCCCACCTTGACCGCCCATTGGATGATGGCAAAAAACATCGGCCACTGGCCTAGCTAGCTAGCTAGCCAGCCAGCCTGCGTAACATTACCTTGGCAAATGCATCGCTGCCAGAAGAAGTGGATGTAGCCGGTGCCGCTGACTCATCAGCAAGTACGGAGTTGTCCTCACAGTGGATAGCTACAGGTGAGCTAGGGGAACCATCAGGGCCTACAATATCCTAAAAAAATTTCCATCAGTTCAAATTTTATTATCACGGCTACTGTGCCAATTGATATTATTCTGGCCGCTGCTACCACTGTATATTTATCGGTTTATTCAGGAAAATATTAATATGCACATGTCGCTAATGCTGGCTTAGTGCATGCTGTATTTGTGTGTGTTTAGGCTTATTAAATTTTGTTGGTTTTGTGTGGTAGGAGGGGTGGCTGTCATGCACCCCTATATTCATATCCTGCTGCAGTGCACACACAGCTTGTATAATGATCCGATTATTTGTAAGGAGGATTTGCATTTTGTTTAAGAAATTAGCTGTTTGTTTTGGTGATAACTCTCAGTCCCTCCGTGTTGTTTGCTCGTTGCATTGTCTGGACTAAGTTAGCGTCTTATTTTTGTTTCGGAGCTGAATTCTCATAGGTAACTTTTGAGTTGCTACTATAGGAGAGGACAAAGTAATTTGTGCTGGTAGATTGCTTTTTTCCCTGATGAGGGACGGGGGGTCAGAGGGCCAAGGTTTAAGAGTCACGGTTTGCTATTAAACCTAAGATTTAGTTGGAAAACATCAGCCTTTGCTTTTTATTTTCTCAGATACTACCTACCTTTGGTGTGAATATAATAAAATATGTTGGAGGGAGGGTCATGCATTTTCCCCCAGTCACTCAGGGAGGCTCAAGATGGCCCTGATCTCATCTGAGACAACTGTGCGTCCTCGTCTTCGTCCTCCTTTCACTCCTTGATCTCTAGCGCTTACTTGACCATTGACCTCCATTTTCCTCCAAAACAGGAGAGCTCATCTGTGGCCTTTTCGTAGTGCTAAAGCCTGAAGTGAACAATCAGGCAATTAGTGTTCACACCTGTAAATAAAGCTTGACATTGTGATTGGCATTGCTTTTTAAAGGAACACAAGAGATTTTAATTTCAAATGTTGAGAACTTTGTGCAGTGTTTTGCAAAAAGTGTGATTTAGAATTGAACAGCAGAGTGTAAAGCAGAAATTGTGCTTGCAATTTTGCAGACTTGCTTCATTGATTTGGTACATGAGTTTCAGGTTTCAGTGACTGCGTTTCAAGTTCCAATTTTAGTGCATAAACAATGATCATATCATATATCATATCATATGAATGTCCTTTGTTAAAATATTCACTTATGATTTCAATCTTCTCTTCCATCCTTTCAAACAAATTAAAATTAGTATTGTTATGCTGCAGTTTTGCTTATGTGTTTAATGCTTGTAAACATAAAAGTAAATTACAGCAGCAGTTCAACTTCAAATCAAGTACAGTACTTTTTAGATTATCACTTTGTGTTGCAGAATTGTGCGTGTAAAAACATGCAGATACAACTTTATAGTGTCCATTGGCTCACATTGTCTGTGCTTAAGAAAAAAAAGCATTAATTCTTCTTATTAAAGCAAGTTAAATATGGCACTTGAAATAAATGTGTAATAAAATAAAAGTATTCGCAAAGAAAACCATCTAGTGACTGCTGTCTTAAAATGTTTACACAGTGAGGCAGTTCATTTATATTTAATTAACCCAGATACTTTATTTGTTAATTATTGAACATTGACTCATGATTATTGTTATAATGGTGTACCGTAAAGTACCCTGCTAAATATTAACAGAACCACAGATAATTGAATTTTAAAATAATGAATCACAATTATCATTGCAGCCTGGGAGCCATAGGCAATAATCTGTCTATGAAATTACAACCCTTGATTCTTTATATCTTCAAATACATTTATGAACAGCGCCTAATTTTGTTAATATTTTCCACAAGGCATTCACTGTAGTTCACCTTCAGATATTAGCAGAACCACTCATATTACAATATATTTGTTGTTGTACATTAATTCCTTATTTATAAAAGTTTAACAGTTTTATAATTAGGTTTAGTCTGATCTGATGAACAATGGCAAGAGATTGTTTTTATTATTTTTAATTCCCTGTCCCAATAGACTTTGCTATCTGTATATGTCAATACTCTATTAACACATTTAGCTGAAAGGTGGTGGACATTTAGCCTTTTGGCCAAGGACAAACTCAATAGATTGGGGTGGTGATCTGGATCTGGAATGTATGTTAGACAGTCAATATTTTTAAGCCATCACTGAAACTATCTGCAACAGAATTGATTCCAAAGTTGTTAGCAGGTTGGGAAGTTAAAAATGCAACAGCAGGTTGGAGTTTGATGAAGTTTATGTTCTCTATTATTCATCTAGCCATGTATGTTTTTTGCAATCAGTCTTAAAACTATTCATTTATCATTGAATAGATATAATTGTTCATTTATGATTGAACAGATGGACTGAATCAAACCGGCTTGATCCATCCAAACTTTTATTGGAATGAAAATTGATTAATTCAAAAATACTTTTAATTAAAATTTTACATTCAACTACATACACTTTTCATAACCATGGTCATATTTTTAGCTTGCACCAGTGGGGAAGTGAAAACACTGAGGCATTAGCGGGGGCTGTAGGACATGTCAGAGCTGTGCTTGTTGTGCAGAGCCACGAGGACAGTTGTTACAACAGGTTAATTGTCTATTCCCACCCAAAGAAGTTCTGTCCTGGATAGCTTGGTGCCTTGAAGACATCTTGTATCATCCAGCGTTCCAGACCAGTGACTTAGCCTTTCTCTTCTACCCCCACCTGCTCACCAGAAGACAGCACACACTAAACACACACATAGACACACTCATGCTGACAGGGTCCACTCTGACTGGCCCCCAGCTGTTTGGCCACAGATGGGTGGCTTCCTGTCAGAGTCTTTTCCAGATGTAAAGGGTTTTTCCCTTTCTTTAACTGCCTTTCTTATCCTGTCTTTCCCTCCCCTGAAGTGTTTTGTGTGTCTGTCCCAAATCATCAAAGCTCATATCTAGAATACTATGAAGGGTTTTCTCTGTCTTTATCCTTCCTTGCTTTCTCTTTCACTCCATCCTGCAGTATTGTGTGTGCCTGTTCCAAAGCAATACATCTTATATGTAAATTTCAACTAAAGAGTTTTCTCTATTTCGTGGTTTCCTTCCTTACAAAATGTATAGATGTATGAAAACATCAGCAGTACAGGTGGTTAAAACTTCATAATTAAACCTTCCCTCTTTCTCTGTCCATTCTCTTTTTATCTGTCTCTCTATCCCTCTTCAGAATAAGGTGACACAGACAGGACCACACTGGCATATGGTTTAACAATAGCCACGAGTGTTAAAATATTAACTTGCTCCACCTCATTAAAGCACTCTAAGTCATAAAGCCCTTCTGTGAGGTAGCACTATAAACCACAGTCCAACCCCTGGCCCTCCCAGCCGTGATGCTCGTCAGGCTAAAGCACCAGCAGGATGTGCCCCCCTCCTGGGGCCTTCACAAAGGCCAGTATGGCATCGTTAATGGTGCATGTTGGCTTAAGATCGACCTGCAGCTTAGCAGGAGATGCTTTATGAAATGGCGTCTACAGCATCTACAGGGGGGCCCAGTGTTTTGTGTATGAGTGAGTGCATGACTGTGTGTGTGTGGCGTGTGCATAAGTGTTATTAACCCCCCTAAGTGTGTACGTCTTAAGAAAAGAAAGCTTGGAGCAGAGGGGAGATGGAGGTGCGGTTAGGGGCTCTGAAGATATGCGCACTTGTACAATGATCCACAATTTTATTCTACACATAAAAGGATTCCAAATGTCATAAAAAATGTGTTATGTTTTATTTTGAGGATGACTTAAAGGAGTGAAGTTCATTTGACCATTTGGTTTGTCCCCAGTGACCTCTTCACCTCCAGTTTGTACCACCAGCTCCCCCTACGGCCCAAATAATTCCTGTGACAATCCAGAGAGCCTCTCCATCATCCCAGTCATAATCAATAACAGACCAACACACAAACACTATAATGCAGTATGCAAATCCTATTTTGCAAACCCTACTGGCCTCATATCAAGTTTCTTGTTTTATTTAATTGTTCTTAAGATTATCAATACGTCACTTTTCATGGGCTCTGTGCCCTCAGCTTTAAAAACTGCCATCATTAAACCGCTGCTTAAAAAACCTAATATTGATCCACAAATTCTGAACAACTATAGACCAATTTCCAATCCTACTTTTATGTTGAAACTTTACTGATCAACTTACTGCTTACTTATCCGACAACAATCTTTTCTGTAAATTTCAATCTGGTTTACTTCTTACAGCATCCAGGGTACAGCACTTTCATGGTTTCATTCATATTTTAAATAGAACTAAACATGTAAATTACAATAATACAATGTCTGAATTTTCTAAAGTAAAGTTTGGTGTACCCCAGGGATCGGTCCTTGGCCTGATGCTCTTTTCTATCTATATGCTTCCCCTTCGTGACATAATTTGCTACGTTAATGATACACAGCAATACCTACCTGTAAAGCCATATGACCTCTCCCAACTCCGAAATTTAGAGGCAGAGTTATTAGTTGTTAGACCAGCCAAATATGAGTATTTTTTTGAGAATTTAAATGTTAATTTTGATGGCTGTAATATTTCTGAAACCATGATTGATTTTTGATTCTCATCTGACATTCCAGTACCATATCAAGGCTATTACCACAACAGCATTATTCAATCTTAGTAATATTGTTAAATCCGACCTATTCTATCAGTGTGTGATGCCGAAACTGTAATCCATGCATTTGTATCTTCCAGGCTTGATTACCGCAATGCCATTTTCTCTGGTCTTCCTAGTTGTGCTAGTAGAAGTCTTCAGCTTGTTCAGAATGCTGCAGCTAGGATCTTGACAAAAACAAAAAAATGTGACATATAACATCCCTTCTGGCCTCTCTTTACTGGCTACCAGTGCAAGCTAGAGTTGATTTTAAGGTTCTTCTCTTAACTTATAAGGCCTTGCACCGCCATATTTATCTGAGCTAATTATCCCATATACACCGGCATGCCCTCTTCGCTCTCTCGATGCTGGTCAGTTGGTTTCAGAGCATTTGCCTACCATGCCCATTATCTCTGGAGCGGCCTTCCATTACATGTTTGAAATTTTTAAATCTAGACTGAAGACTTACCTTTGTACACTCCATTGCAGCCTACCCTAGAACTCAGTCGGGTCCATCACCTTTTAAAAAAAAAACGTAATTTTAGTACTGCTTCTATGTGGATGTTTTATTACATTTTTTATTCAAACATCCTTTTAGCTGATGTGTTAATATGACTGTTTAATTTAACTATTTATTTTAGCTATTTGTATTTGATTGCTGTATGTTTGTCCTATGTAGTCTTTTAATTGTAAAGTGTTTTGAGACCATGCTGTACAGTGATTTTACACTTTAAATACAATTGATTGAAAACTGACTGATTGTATGTATATCTACGGCAAGTACTGTCCCAATTAGAACAAATACACGTCTTTTTGTCAAATTCAGCGAATATCTCCCTTTTTTTAGTTCTACCTATTTACCCAGTCTTTGTAACCTCCTGGTGACAACAGTCCTCAAAAAGTGAAATATATTCTGTGAATCCCCTTCTGTAAATAAGCTTGTGCTGTGTCTCTAACTCAACAGCTGGTCTTCTGGAAACTTCTCTCTTCCCCTCCTCCTTCTACGTCTCTGTCTCTTCTCCACCCTCACTCCTCCTGTCTCCACCTCTTGCCGGTCACTGATCCCTGCCTATTGTGAGGCTCCTTCCCCTCTCCATGAGCCATTGCTAGTATCAATCAATACTGTTTTCCTTTCTCTTTCACCCCTCCTCCACCACCTCTCTCCAGTCTTTTAATTGTACATCGAGTCTTGCCAGGAGGGGGAGGATGGTGTTTTTTCTCCATCATCCATTCCAGCGTTTGATGCCCATTTGATTTCCTTCTTTGCCTCTTTTTCCTACACCTCCTTCTGTCAGTTTGGAAATGGATTGATGAAGAAAGGATGATAAAAGAAATGCCAGGAAGACTAAAGAAGGAGGGAAAGAAACCGAAAGTGCAGGGGAAGGTGTAAAAGTTTAATAAACATCAAGAGCTCTCACTTTTGAGAGACAGATGAGGGCTGACGATGTGTGTCTTGCCTGTTTATTTTATTGGTTCAGTGTATATGTGTGTGAGGCTGGTATGTTGCCCAGCGACTTCACTCTGTTGTCCTCCATAAACATGTCTTTTTTGGCCAGGCACTGAGACTTGTTTTCAATTATTCACTGTGATTAACTAGACTGTTTGCATTAAAATGCCTGTGATTTGTTCACACATATTTCGTCATACATGGATGACAAGGTGCAAATCCAGCTGATGTGATAGCTTACAGTATACACAAGGGGAATAGCGCCTGGGAGTGTGAGATAATGAAACCTTTATCTCTGCCTCTGTTGTTGTAGTATAAAGCAAAAAGAAAAGGGTCTAACATTTAAAATGTTCCATGCTCAGTCAGGAAACAGAGCTGTATTTACATTCATGTAGCTTGAATGCGCTCTGACCCTTTCATGTAGTTTCTTTTCAAGGGGCCAAATATTTACTTTCTACTTTCCAAAAGTGATTTCATTTTTCATTTTCCCAGTATTTGACACTTTATGTTTGTGTTGGCTGCTTGGCTGCTCCTTTTTCTATAGGAACAGGAGGGAAAGTGCCTTGTGATGTTTAGGCGTGACACAAATACTACTTTGAAACTAAACAGAGATTTCAAAAGGTCTTTCAAACATTCCCTGAGATGCTTTTTTAAAGAAATGTATGTTGGATCCATATACTGTATGTACACAAGCAGTGTCCCATACTCTCATATAAAGTCGGCCAGCACAAACAAAGATCGCTAATAAAGGCCAGGTAAAAATCAGTGAGGAGTCGGAATTAGTTGTAGCCCATTACAACAGGTCACATGATAAATTTAGTATTACGTACATTTCCATAGCACAAATTCCATCAGTACAACGACAGAGTCATGCCATACTCACCATTCTGCTGCTCTCAGTTGCTCCTTCTAACATTAATACTAGATTCATTCACCAGTTAATGTCATTCTTTTCACTTTGCCATTTTTCTCGCTTTATGTTAAGTTACAGTCAGTGAAACACAACACTTCCTCCACATTAAAAGCCTACCAACAAAGGCAAGGCTGGAGGAGTTTTAATATGAGATTGATACAAATGGAATATGTTTATTTAGACAACAGGTAAACACTGAGGAAGTTTTGAGTTTAAATTAACCCGGGAAGAGGGAAATTAGAAATGAAGGCCTGCCTCTGTAAGTCTGTCCCTAATATAAACATGTTCCAAATAAAGGCTGTTGAGGAAAATAATTTGAGATTTTACAGTGTGCTGAGTTTTTATGGTATTTCACATTTTCAGGAAAATTTCAGTTAAGAGCAGGACAGGAAACATGGGGTTAACACCAAGGTGACATGAAAAAGATACCAAATTGGACTTGCATCAAGGTCATAGGCTTAATCTCTGTTTTCTGACAAAAACATTTATCAGCTCCCTCAGCCGACTTCCTGAAGAAATAAATGATTTCTCTTTCTCTGCTTTCTCTCCATCCTAGACTCTCCTGAGTAACGGGGAGCTGACACTTCCAGCTAATCACAACTGACTGCTATCACATAATCTCAGTATCATATTCTCTTTCTCAGGAATCTGAGTTCAGCAACAACTGCACTAACAACACTCAGGGTCAGCTTTATCACAGCACATCTAACCTTTCCTTTGATTTTGGACCTTCTCCTACTTAGTCTAGTGTTACACCGGGCAGAAACATGCTTCCATTTCAGGATCCCCTGCAGTGATGACAACCAGCAGCATTAGCACTAACTGGCTTTTAGAGAGACAGAGGATTCAGGCTTGGCTGAGCTGAAACTCAGTCTGGTTAGTGCCCAGCCTGTTAAGAACCCTGATAACAATCAATGGATGATCAATAAAAATCAATGGAAGCTAATGGCAAAGAGCTTTTTTCCTTTGAAAGGTCAGTTTGTTTTGTGGGTCGCTATCAGACCATCAGCAGCATCACCGGACCATTAACCCCTGAAGGGTCTCTCAGGAGACCCCAAATTAGAAAACAGATGTGTGAGTTTATCGCCTGATGATCGTGATGCTCAGTGTGTAGGTCCGCGTGTCTGTGTTTGTGGAGCGGGGGTGGGGGTGCATACAGCACTGGATAATTAAAGTGGATGATGAAATACAGAGGAGGAGAGGAGGGATGAATGATTAGAAGATTAGTACAAAGAAGAAATAGCCTATTTTATTACTGCCAATAGTCTGCAGCTTCATGGTAAAGGAAAAATATGAACACCGTCTGCCAAGAAAAGGGGTTTGTCCTCACACAAAAAACTACAGCATTTGTCGTTTGTTCAAATTTGTAATACGACCTATGTTGATGCTTACCTGACAAGGACTTCTTACTGCTGTGTGAATAGTTACTTGTTTGTGGAGAACAAAGGTGAAAGAAATGTGACTTTGTTACAGGGCGGCAAAACCTCAGAGGCAGGAGGTTGGGGTGGATTTAAGGGTCAAGAAAGTGTGCAACTTTAAGAATGGAGAGCACTTTTAGTGTCCACATGTCCTTCCAACATTCATCAGTGGTTTCTTCTAACTATGACCATAATCTTTGCTTAAAAGCGGGGGTATGCTCAAAACAAACTAGTTTGTACAATGTGTCAGCTGAACCGCACTGCACATAGCACTAACAATACAAGAATCTTTAAAAATCCCAAAACATTTTATTTATTGATTTAACTGTTTAGTTATATTTTATGTAAATGTTTATCTCCCTTCTTTATGGTCTAAATGCTGTTTCAAAGACTTCTGCACATTGCCAGGAATGTAATTCAGGTGGGGACAACTAAATACCTTTTATGTAATTTTTGTTTTTTTTGCCTGACACAGACACACCATGATATTTAGTCTAAAATATCAGTCAAATATCAATCAGCCTTTAAAAAACATGTGTAATGTGTGTGTATTTGTTGAATCCAAATCCCAGAATTATTACTGACATGACCTCAGTGCTCACTGCAGTCATGTGAATCCTTTTTGTAATGTTTTTGGGAGGCACTGACCAATGATGTATTTCTGCTGACAGGGCTCCAGACCAGAAAACGCTCATGCAGTATGTGTTGCTTTGGAAGTGCAACGACAAAAAACATACATTATGTGGTCATTTAGTTTGTTTCTTACTGGGACGTCCTATGCCATTAACTGTGTACACATTCTGCAAGATGGTTTTGACAAAAGTGTCACCAGATGGAACATGTTATCTAAGAGATTCAGGGTCATTATGGTCAAAAATAAGGGTGGCAGGGTCTTAAGGTAAAAATGCTCATTAAAATATGGGCATATGGGCAAATATTTGGAAAAATAGCAAGAACAGTGATGAGGGGGAAATTACCCTTTAGGCTGCCACAAGTCTTTGGGTGAGCTTATGATCATATAAAAGGATCTTTTGATCAGAAAACAGTTGAGTGCACAGCCTGAAAACAGTAGAAAGTGTTCACACATCCTGCAGTGGAAACAGAAACAAGCAAAATGCCCTTAAATATCACACTAAGGGGGCAAAAATGTGATCCAAAAAGCAAAACCAAACAAAAAAGATACTTTCTGCTGTTGTGTGGAACACAAATTGGGGAGGGAAAAAACAGAAACACAAATCCCTCTTATGACTTTAAAGAAAGTATTTTCTTTCAGCTGTCTCCCTTATGTCTTTACTTGCCACACTGACAGAGTAGTTCTCTAATTCAAAGACCAAACGCTGCCCTGTTACTCTCCAGGTCACCACCCAACCTAAAAGGCTGGATGAAAGGTTGACTTCGCTGGTGAAATGATGATCTGACAGCTGCTGTGTTTGTGTTATTGCTCATTCTGTGTGTGTGAACCTTCCTTTTAGCACTTGGCTGGTTATGTGTAGTCACGGTGTGAAGGTGCTTAATCCTGCTCTTCACAGCTGGTAGAGTCGCTTTGTGATCCTCATCTCTGAGCAAACATCAGGGAGAGGGAGGTCTGCAAATAAACACACGTCTACATGGGCATGCAACTCACACACACACCAATACGCAATTAAATGTGTATGTACGTGCATCTTAACGAACAAAACAAACACAACTGAATGCACAGTACCTGCACTGATATGTCTGCATGCATGGACAGACACGCAGACACATCAACATAAATGCACAAGGATATACACATGAAACTAAGCAACTAAATGCATACACACACCCAAGTACAACATACACACACACACTTAGTTGGGCTGGCTTATTTCAGGCCCTCATCTGTTTGTTTGGAGGTTCTTTCCTCTCCATGTTCGCAAAACGTTCGAAAAATACATATTGGAGATTGTATCTGTCTTTTGCTAAAAACAAAGTGTTTATCATGCAGAGAAGTGCAAAATACATTTTAGTGAAAGTCTTTTGTAAGATATTTTGAAATAATTAGGATTAGCTTTATCAAAAACCTCACAAATGCAGCTTAGGAACCGTGTGCATTCAAGATGCACCACAGACAAAGCAAAAGGGTTAACTGTTTATTGGGATCCCCTTCTTCCTGGGGTCCATATTCAAATAAAATAAATACAGTTCACACAGTAAACAATAAAGTTACACCATTAACATTGCATCCAACAACAGAATTACATCTACAAAATATATACAAAATATGAAAGCAGTTAGACCAATGTAAATCTATGACAGGTTAAACAAAACAACAATCTTAGTTCATCTAAGCATCCATATTGCAATATGTAATAATCGCCACTGTGGCGGCCCATTGTCAACAAGGGGTAGATTTTACATGGGGTGCATGCAGAGGTTAGCTGTTACGCTCACCTCACAGCAAGAAAGTCCTGGGCTGACTCTCGAGCAGGCGGGCCAGGACTTTCTGTGTGGACTTTCCTCTGGGTACTCCTCTTTCCTCCCAAAGTCCAGAGACATTTTAGGTTGATTTGAGACTTTAAATTGCATGTAGGTGTGAATATGAGTGTGAATGGTTTGTTTGTGTCAGCCCTGCGATACACTGGCGATCTGTCCAGGGTTTTCCCCCGCTTCTCACCCAATGTGAGCTGGGATAAGGTCTAATGTTCCCCAAGCCTCAACTATGGTCTACGTACTCGAACTTGCTCTGCAACACTGTAGCAGGAGCTGTGGACAAATCTACAGTAGCACACGAGAAAGCCGCTGTAGAAGAAGAAGTGGCTGCATGTCGCCATGTACAGCACGTGTGTTATTATCTAATTGCCTCTGCTCTTCTCATCTTGGTTATCTGATTGCGGGTGTAGAGCCAATCATCAACAAGGAGCCGCGTGCAGTCGACATGATCGCAAACCGAGATGTTTCAAATTTTGAAATGAGTTGCAATTAGCATGCAGCTGGCCATAGGCTCCAGCTCTCCACTCTGCAAAATATGAGTGGGCACAGATGATGGATGGATGGAAATAATGCGCCTCTAGTTGACCTCATTTTTATCAAATGTATGAACCACGCAATGCACATTCATGAAATAAACCACATGTGTGGTAGACGTAGTATACACAAGTTCCTTTATACACACAAACATGCAACAACAGTGTTGAAGCAAACTTCCATTGCCGCTTTGAGCAGTATACACAGCGCTAACCTGCAGTACACACTCCTCCAGACAGATTAGAGCCAGCTGCAGGTTGCAGACATGGATTTATATGCTTATTTGCCCTTGAAATGCTGCATTAAATACAAAGGGTCTAAATATATCAGGGGACATTAATTTACAGTATGTGTGGAGTCAGGACTTTGACACATGTTGACATTCATGCCACAAAATGTGCACACACTAACAAACACAGCAGTGTTGTCACACATGTTGAGCTATTCAGTCAGTGTATGTGGCAGATATGTATCAGTAAGTGCACACATGCAAAATGTTTGCCGGCCCTTTATGTGAATTCTGTAAAATTCATGCAAAGACCCACATACAAAGATAGTCTATCATATAATTTTATTATTATTATTGCAAACATCCCACACATTTTCACAGGTATTTTCATTCCCTCATACCCTTCCAATCAATCCTCCAAACCAGCAGTACATGTTTATATTCCGCTGTAGTGAATTTACACTTGGGGGTAGCTCTGTTTTAACTGTGACAATTTGGGCAAGCATGTGGTTACAGTGAAGCCTTTTGTACAGGCGGGGAGTGGACAGATGCGAGGCTGATTGGATCCAGGCTCACCATACTGATTACAGTGATAAAATGGGTCAATCTATGATGATGGCGCACTTCAAATGTAATTCATGGAGTTTTGATAAAGAATCTCTGATGAGGAACTTAGTTACAATGTGTTGGGAATTATCCTGTCACGGGGAAAGAAAAATGGGCATTACTCCAGGATGATATGACCTCATTAAACACAAATAAGCACAACACTTAGAGTAATATGTACTGTAGAGTCTTCTTTTCCTACATTGGCTTGTGCTATTGGTGTGCTATAATATAGGGTAGAGTCACTTGTCAACATGACTGTATTTTAGATTTAGTTTGAAGTAAATTCTTGCTCAATGCATCCAAATGAAGAGTTGTGTATGAAACTACAGCTCTATAAATTATGGATGACCGCCAAAGTCAGTGACTGATACCCATAGATGGAATAGAGCTAAATACTTTTACTGAAGTGCTGTACTTGAGTACATTTATGAGGTGCAATTGTCTGCTACTTTGGACTCCACTAGTCTTCTGACAGCTGGAGTTACGAGTTACTTGACGATTAAGATTGTACATACAAAACACACGATCAGTTTAGAAAATAATGCGTTGTTATAGATTAAATTATTCAACAGTTTATAAAATAGTGAAAATCAGCTTCACCTCCACTAGCTACAACACTGAAATGCATCAGAACTGGTAATCAATTAAAGTAATATAACAGTGGCAGGGGTTGTTCTTGTGCATGAGTACTTCGTTTTTTGATAGTCATTATATATTACTGATGATATTTTTGTACTTTAGCTTAAAGGGAAACACCAGCGATTTTACACATCAAAATGTTTCCAGGTGTTGGGGAGTGCTACTGCATATGTGAAGAAAGTTATATAAAGCCGTCAGTGTCTCCAGAGGGAGCTGAGTGAAGTCTGATAAACTGCCTCAAGTGAAGACTACAAGTTTGAAAATGACAACAATCTGGGGTTTAGAAAGAAGTGAGCTCATCAGACCTCCGTGGCCTGCTGCTCCTCTCTGCTTCAGGCTACTGGCTCTTGGCTACATTAGCCGCTACTAGCACAGCACACCTGAATCTCCAACCAAACTGTCATGGTCGAGTTGCATTGTGGGTAATGTAGGTGCCAGGTTTTGACAAGGAAGAAGAATGTGTGGAATAAAAAAGACGACATCTCTGGTTCTGCTGCATTGACTTTGATCCTTTTTTAAAAAAAACTGTCAATCGTGAGTCTGACAATGTTATACGAGTGCAATTCTAAATAAGTGGAGTACTCTTTTAGGTGAGATTTTGATACAGACTTTGAATTGTAATGGAGTATTTTTAAATTGGGGTATTACTACTTTTACACATTTTAAAAGATGTGAATAGTTGTTGTACCAATGGCAATACTTCCACACCGCCCAGAGACTGTGATGTCGTCTTGTACTTTAGGGGTGTGGAGCATAAGACAACGTTTATTTTTTTAAACTCAAAAAAGTGGATTTATTGTCAAGTTATTCTTTAAGCTTTTCATATTTTGGCTTGATTCCTGCTTGCTCATTGTGAGCTGCAGTATTATCCTGGTCTATGCAGGGACGCTGGAAGTCAGTCAGAGCTGGGGGTGCTGAGAGAAAGTCAGTCTATATAATGATGTCATACTAAATGCTACACGACATTCATGGTTTTTGAATTCATTTGAATGGCCAGGATAACTTATATCTAATAGTTTTAAACATCATTTTGCACCAATATTAGAACGTTTTACATTACAACAGAAAGCAAACTGCAAGGAGATGATGAGGGAGTGAGACAGTGCGTGCACATGGGCGAAAGATGTGGCCTATGACCAGTTCAGTAGTTCGTAATAATGCAGGGCAGTGAGCATACAGCCATTTCATTCAAGAGACAAGTGTATAGACGGATACCGGTGCACATTCAAGCTGTGTGGACCCATTCATACAAGGCAGCCGTCACTTTGTTTGTCTGCATGTAGTTCATGCTCTTCACTGATAAACTGTTACATTAGGCTAGATGAAGTTTTTGTTTCTTGTCTCCACTTCTGTCCATATTCTCACGCTCCCTCTCTCTCGCTCTCTGAGGGAGTACAGCACGTTTGAAAATTATTAAATGAATAATCTGCCAAACCTCCAAATTTTAGAGCCACATCTATTTTACTGAATAATCAAAAGCTATAAACACATCTCATATCCTGTTGTACAGTGTCACTGTAGAGTAATAAATGAATGATCATTAATTACAGTTAACTCACATCCTCTAGCTGTAGCTGGCTGGATTGAACTCCCTCTGATGGTGTGTCTGACAGGATGATCAGTGCCCTGACGCCTTTGGTTACTTTGATTCACTTTGAAAAACTCAAAACTCTGCAAAAATGTTTGCGAGCAATTGAAAAGCTCTGACCTGCTGTTTTTTTTAAGTATCACAGTCCATACATATTGATAATTAATTGATAAAAAACCTGTTACAGTTTAAACTTTTTTTTTTTAACTGATGGTTTTCTATTATGCCTGATTTTAGGGGGTGATGCAGCCCCCTCAGCACCGCTACTCCATGTGTTATCACATCTCAGATCTGATGCACCCACCTATAGCTGGGACCACTGCCTTTTTAAAGCAAGAGGAAGTGTGAGAGGAGAGGCTGAGCTGGATTAGCTGTGCTGTAAACACAAACACAGAGGTATCAGATGGATGAGAGGAGAAACAGAATACAAGATGATAAGAGTCGATTCAAAAGACCGACTTAATCCTCTTAACTCATTGGCCAGGAATTCAAGATTCCCATCATGCTCAGCTTTATGTTGTTTTTAGCAAGTGCATCTTAACAGGTTAAAGGGGAAATAAGTCTGATTTCTGCTGGCCTAGAGCAAGAGCTGACATACTGTGTATGTTAATTGATGTGCGGCTATATTGACGGCTCTAGAGAGGAGGATATGGCCAGAAGTGAGCCATCAGTATCACATTACATTTTAGCTCAGGATGCTAAAAGGCTTTATTTTGAAGCTGTATCATTACTACAGTGACACACACATCTTTTGTCTGTCACTACACAAACCATTGGCAGTGTTCTTTACCTTAAGAACAAATGCACCAACAACTGTGGGATTTCCACTGCCCACTATGTTATTTATGACCTTAAAGGAGAAAAGCACTTTTGGAGGCCAAGGTAAATAAACTAAGATGCTGGAACTCAAACTGCAGGGAAAAGCAAAAGAGTGATCGAGCGCACAAACAAGCCTTTGGGTGTACTTGGAGAGAAACAGACAGAGTGAGAGAGAACAATGGGGTAAAGGCTGCCGTCACGGAAGGCTTGAAGGGGAGGAAGAGGCCGGCTGGTCAGGTCAGGCCGGCTCTGTTATCATAACAGCAGCTAAAGCAGCGCTAATGTGGGAAACAAAACTGAGATGTGAATGGAAGCATGGAGGATACTAGCAGCTCAATACTCAGACTCCAACTGGAAGAGTGTGCAGCAGCAAAAATAGAAGCGTATCTGTGCTGTCAGACGTGCGTGAGACAGACAACTGAAAAACGCAGCTGAGACGCCTCCTGTGTCCTGTGTTGTTTTTTTTTATTTATTACAACTGATTCCTCTCCTTTGCACTTATTTGTGAGTTATCTTAGACTTTTGCATGGGTCTATAACCCTTAAGCCTGAACCTGGCCTGTACCTGCATCTTTAAAACTGGATCAGGTTAAACCTGACTGGTAGCAACTGCCAAATTTGAGCCCAAACCCAACCCAAGACCTGAGGTCATGTACTCTGCTTCTAGAGGCAGTAGCGGAGATTCCAAGGAGCAGTTTGTTCTTTTTGCAGCTGGTTTTACTTTAAACTTGAAAGCTGATAATAAAAAAAAAAACATGGTCAAAGGCTGACTCTTGATGACAAAATCCAGATCATAACATAGATAATTCAATAGCAAAAAGCATGACTGGTCCCGCTGTTAGCTTAGTATATCAATGCCGACATGTTTGACAATACATTTGTAAGGGAAATTGGATGTGAAATAGACATACCCATGTTGGCTCTCAAACTCGACATTTATGCAAGAGTTAGCCATTTCTCAATTGTCAGCTGATGTGAGACAGTGAAATACTTTAAGACCAATTGACAACAGGCATTATCAGCTGTTATTGAAAGGCTGCATCACAGCAGCAAATGTTAATCCCTTAAACTAATGCTACTACATGCACACAAGATATCCACGACTGCTGCATTAGGCTGTATCAATAACTGCACCTCTTGCCTGATAATGGCCTTGTGGGGGAATAATTCATGATCTAAAGTTGAACTTAAATTGATGCACAGCAGCAATACCCAAGAATTGAATTTAGAGCTCAGAGCTTAAGAGCAGCAGGAAATGTGTTATTATAACCAGGGCATATACCTTTTTAACCAATGGCTTTCACAGCTGGTCATTCAATACTTTCACTCACTAGGCGATTTGTTAATTGTTAACAGGGGAGATGGAGGGTTTCTCGGTTTCCTATAGCTATATTGTTTAGAGGATATTGTAGATCCGAGACACTACTGACAGAAGGGAGGGACTCAGGGAAAAAGTCACAGCGCCACGGCTCAGTTAGGCTACTGATATTTAGATAGATTCTAACTTGCACAAACCTCGGTCAGATAAAGGATCAGTGAGTCAGGCAGACTAGACTAACACATTCAGCTAAACAACCCCTCTGCCCTGCACTCCCTCTGCTACTAGGGAGAGGGGGGGTGGCAGGTTAACAAGGGGGATGCATTTTGGTCATTTTGCTTACAAGGGGGATGGCACCCCCCCTCAAATCACCTACTGCTTTCACTAACTGACCATAATAGAACAGATTTTTACCCTGCTAAGAAGTTGAAGTATGTATGTGTTCATGTGTATGAAAAGGGCCAACTTGAGACAAGGTTGCAAGAAGAGACAAGAAGAAAGAAGGAGGAGGAGGAAAATCCCCCAAAGAAAGTAAAAAAAGGTCCAATTAACCAGTCAATTCGCTTGTTAAAATTGTAAACTGTATTGTAGATTGTGGACAGACAGACCAAGTGGCGAAGAGCATACATACTTTGGCGATACTGGAATCAACCGAGTCCCTTTTTCTGGCCTCAGTGGTTGGGTCTTATTCTGGTTTGGAATCTCACGAACAAAGAGGTCACCGTTTCGGTTTGAGTGCATTGTTAAAATGATGAAAGCGGAAGATCTATGCCTATACGGTGGTTAAAATAACTATTTTCTTTTTTCTTACCCTCCACTGTTTTTTTTGCAGTGGTGGCTAATCATTTTTCATTTACATCCAGACCATGAATTTATAGTGCAGATGCAAAGTTTTAGTCATGCATTCTTATTACAGAGCCGAGTCCTGTAACCTATGTCTCACTACATCTGTCTGTCCTTCATAACTGGAGCAGATTTATTAGGTGAAAACATTAAGAGTTATAGGTATGATTACATTATACCTGGATGTAACTGTCCATTTAATAAAAAAAAAGGCTGGTTGCAGAGGGGTTAAGGCAGAGCTTTTCAAACTGCGAGGCCTCTCCAGCAGGATGCAGCAGACTTGAAGGCATGGAGGGAGAGATGTGAGGCAAAGACACTGCGTGAGATGAAAGGGACAGGTGTTCTGAAAACAACAGGAAGTTAGTTACTGACATTTGGTCCACTGCTTTGGCCCACGCGGTCAGTAGTTGGAGCTGCAGAGTGGCTGTGACAGATCACGGAATGAAGGTACTTTAACCCGATGGCTGCAATTTGCGTCAGATTCATAACTCATTCGAATCTGAACACAGACATGATACACATATTTCTAGATTCAGTGTGACTTATGCTTCCCCAGGATACCATTATCTTCAATGTCCATTTAAACGTCCATGAACCTGTTTATAAATCATTGAAAAAAGAAGCTCATTATAACTCCAGAACTTGCCTGAGAATCATCACGTTTTTAAGTTTTAATCCAGTGATAGTTGTCTGTACACCCATGGGTACAGTCCAAAGAGGAACTGCTAATAGCTGATTCAGCATACTTTTAATGGCGCCAATTTGCCTAAATGTAAACAAATGTGTGTCAGACTTTGACCCTGGGTTGAGGCATCGACCATGAACCGCAACGTCCTCAATTTGCGCCCAGCCGGGTCGCTTTGTCGCAGGTTACTCCCCATCGCTCTCTCCCCTCATTTCCTGTCATCGTTCTACAGCTGCAACCCAATAAAGCCATAAAAATACCTAAAAGATTTAAAGGCTGGGACGGTTCCAACACTTTGCACACTCTGTATCAGAGACCATACGATTGGTATGCCTTGGTAGCCGAGTGGTTACAGCACACGCCACATAACTTCAGCATCACTGGTTCGATGTTTGTTGCATGTCGTCCCCCCCCCGCAATCAAACTGCAATAAAGGCGAAAATGCCCAAAAAATAATCTTTATAAAAAAAGACCACATGATGTGCAATAGCATGTGTGTGTCTGCTTGTCTGTATGCCTGCAGCTTCATGCACATGCAATGGCGTGTCCTTCTCTCTGACACTCATCTGTCAGCCACACCACAACCACATCATCACTGCATGAGTGGACAAAATTGTAAAAAAAAAAGTGTATTTGTTGAGTGTGTTTGTGTGTGTGTGGTTACCAGGGGCCGCAGTGGTCTCATTATCCCAGTCATGTGGATCAGCGTGTGTACACGTGGTTGCAGATGGACAAATCTTTGTATTAATCAGCCTCCCTGAAAGCGACTTGTGAAAATACACTTATTGATTCAGAGACTGACAGCAGTATCTTTATACTTCTGACTTCTCTCTTTTTCCATGACACACTCCCTCCCTTTTTTTACTTTCTCATTTCTTTCTTTTCCCAAATCTTTCCATTAGGAGCCCTCGTTACATCTCTGGTGCGCGTCCCTTTCTAATTCCCTCTGTTTCAATCTGCCGAGCCTTAACAGGAAAAAAACAGTGAGGATTAACCTTGAGAAAGGTTGGGGTGGAGTGTGAAGTGTAAATGGAGGCCGAGACTGAGCATTAGTGCCTGTCCTGGCTGGAAACTAGAACAGAGGTTCCGACACAATAGTTAGAATTTTAGGGAGGCACACAAAGAGTGTGAGGAACAAATAACATGAAGGAGTTTTAACATGATCAGGAAGATGTTTGAGTGGAAGTGCAATCAAAGGAAAGAGGAAAATGCAAGGTTTTAGCCTGCTGAATATTTTGTTGAAATGAATGTTTAAATTTCAAGTTTTATACTCAAGGCAAAATAAATGTGTATTATTATTCAGCATCACTTGAATTCCACCAGGCAATCGTCAGGGATAGAATTCAAATTCCTCAGGAATTCTTGAGTTTAATACTTTTTTCTGAAATAAATCCTATATTTGAACCTTCACAGCTTTCTGTGTAGGGGAAAACTAAATATGATATTCAAAGTATTTGTTAAAAATCCTTTATGACAACAGTCTGTTTTCGAAGTGTAATGGCAACCGCAGTATCACTTCTCACTAAGAGCAGTGTGTACTGAGGCAATAAGGACAGAGCAAAAAGGGCTGAATATTGGCAAGAGTGTCCGTTGGCTGGTGTTTCTGTGCATGACCAGGCATGAGAGAACAAGCTCAGAGCGAGACTGAGAGGATTATTGGCCGGCATGAACCTCCAAAGTCAGGGTCAAAGGTCATGCAGCAGTTGCAGGACAGACAGAGGACAGAGGAGGACAGTGGTATTTTATATGCGTTTGTTTTTGAGTTTGTGTGCATGCAGCAGTGTATATGAGCCTGTTTGTCATTTGAAAAGAAGCAGTTTGTACGACGAGTTGTAGTGAACGGCCACACTGGAAGGTGGAGTGAAAAGCCAGCCGTCATGGGGATAACAGCACACGTTTTCAGACTTTCCTGGAAGACAGAAATAGTTGTGTAAAGAATGAAAAACCAGAGAGAAGTTCAAAATCTGGTTCTTTTCTCACCTCCACACAGCTGACCAATCGCTGCGTGAAGTGGGTGTGAATATTGGATTGTCGGTTTCAGAAAGTTACAGAAATTGTCGGACACAGTTGGAAAAGTGTGCATCTAATCAGATGTCACATAAAGGAGTCAGTTTCCGCACAGCACACTGTGCAGTTCTAGGATGTAGTGAGTTTGGACAGTTGTCTTTTTTCACTAGTTTTGGTTTGCATTTAGTTTGCATCATGGCAAATCATTGTTGTCCAGCTGATCCTTGCACATTGGTTTCTGTTAAGTATCCTTACTCTTGCCAGTATTAGACTCAATGGTATGGGTACTGCCTGATATTTGCTGAACTTTCCAACATTGTTAAGTAAAACAAAGGCATTAGGTATTGTATGCAAATGCTGGTCACTCACCAAGCACCTGCCCAGTTCGCCACTGATTCTCCCCACATCATCAACTGTTATTACTGCTTGCTCTTAAATGTTCCCAGTCATTCATCTTTCTTGTGCCACAAAAATATGAAACATGAACAAGATATAGCACCATAATTGTCAGTATGAATGAGCAGTTGTCTCAGTAGTAAAGCAGTGAAGCACCAAACCACAACATCATTAAAACTTAGAGCTTAACCACAGACATATTTTCTTTTTCCATCATACCAACCAATTCTGAGCACAGTCTCATTATTTGCTTCAGTGTATAGCTGCTTTTGACTGGCTGGTCAGTGAAAAGCAGTCAGTGTGTGTTATGTTTAGCTCAGGAGGTGAACCCAAAAGCACACAAGACACACAGGGACTGGTTAAATAAACAAAAGTAAGACTTTTATTACTTACTGAGGGGGAACACAAAACAGAAGGGCAGATGAGTCCAGGTAAAACACCCAACAAGGTTTGTAACCGGGAAACAAACGATGATTAGCTGATGCATTAGCTGCTGGGCCTTCTTGCACACATAAGTCAGTAAGTCAGTGTGAACACAAATCAAAACAGAAGTAAAAAGGCAACAATGTATCGTTTTTTCCTTGGTCTGGACCAAACTACAGGTGTGAAAGCGACCTAAAGGTATCAGTATAGTTCAGACAAAGTGCTTGTTGGATGGTCAAACTTCCTTCCCCAAACTTTTCTGATTTCGGGAGTGGGGGGGCTGCGTCCAACAATTTCTGATACTGACAATCCAACAATCATGACCACTTCACACAACAGCCTCCATCACTTTTCGTGTGTGCCAATGAGTGCATTTTGGAACTGCTATAAACACTCTAGACGTGGTCAGACGGCACTTGTTACGACGTAGTTAGTTTCAACCCCAGCATTAAACCTGAATTGCAGATAGAAGTGACTCTACAGTCAAGCAACCATCAGTATTTTGGTCGGAAAAAACCTCTTTAACAGGTGTATCCAAAGACTTTTGAGGCCTTGACTTCAGCTAATCAAACTCAAAACATCTGAAGACGTTGTTAGGACGTGCAGACAACCTGGCATTCACATGATGTCGACAACTTGTATTTGAAGGAGGCAATCATATGTTTTCCTCTCCTCTTTTAGCATCTGACTAAGCCATACATCAGACAAAACTGTTACTTCCCCTCCATCTTATAGCCGTGACCATCCTTCCTGTGATGCTCTTCCAGAAGTCTGATGACTCCACATGACGTTATAATCATGTCATCCAAATTGAATCCCCATTTCTTGTTTTTTAATGAGTGCTGCGTGACATTGTGAAACACTTAACCGCAGCGCTCTACAAGAAAATCCACTTCGCCTATCATCAACTATCTGGACATCAGATTTGTCTCTAATCAACATTCAAGGCCCTAATGGACAGTCCTTGGTTTCTGCAAGACGATCAAATGAGAGAAGGGGGAGGTTTTAATCTCCCCAATTACTCTGTATCTCCTGGTAATACAATCAACCCGCACAGGCACGATGGCAAGCCTTCAATGACTGCAAATCAAAAACAAATGCCTGGGAATCGTGTATTGTCTGCTGTTCTGCACTCTCAGCTCTTTGCTGAAATGCTGGGGAAGAGAAGGAGGGTGAGAGAGGAAGCTGGAGAGTAGGAGAGAGAGAGCTAGATTAGAAAAAAATCCCTCAGCAAGTCAGATGATTGAGCCGATAAAAACATTTTTTGGAACGGTCCTCCACACCACTATGAAATAGGATTTTCTGCCCCAAATCAAGAAAACGCTGGAGCTCCGATCACCATTTTCCCCTCCCCTTCTTTCTTTCTTTCCTTTAATCTAATTTGAAGGTTTTAATGGGAGTAAGGAAACGATTTGGGGTTGCTGGATCTCGCTCATCTCTCATTGCCTTAACGCTCATAGATGTAACTGCGATCCTGCATTTATAAAAAGTGCTTTCTTAGCTGGCTTCTCTGCTGGTGAAACAGTGGTTTTGGATGTGAGGCAGGCCTCTCCTGGCACTACTGTCAGGCCAAACCCTTCGCTCTTTACACCCCATCTACTGACTCACCTCACAGCGGAGCCAGAGCCACAGAGACGATTAAAAGCAAAGAGTGCAAAGAGAATGTGAAAGCGAGGGTGTGGAAAGATGGAAAGGAGATGAAAATTGTGAGAGAGAAAGGAAAAACAGACTGGCCTCTCAATGCTGCAGCTTACCTCTGGATCCAGCTGGATCCATTCTGCAAGGCCAGCAAATAAATCTAGCCATCACCCCTCCTTTCTTTCCCTCCTGCTCACTTCCTCTCTTCTCTGACCTTCCATCTCTCCATCTTTACCCTGCTGTCCCTGTAACCTCCTCCTGGCTCTACTTCAAACCCAGGAACTGCAACATAAACCACGATTATGGGCCGCAGCGACCGGGAGAGAATAGGAGGTGGAGAAAAACATTGGGAATGAAGAGACAGAAAGAGAAACACTGGCAACTAAGATACAAAAAGGCAAATGGAGATAAGTGAGCTTTAGGACAACAGGGTTAAGAGTCTACAGCCATGCTAGCAGCTCTGTGAGGCTGCACAGCTGTGCTTTGAAGTAAATGCTAACTTCAGGATGCTAACCTCATCGATGATGCTGACATGCTCACAGTGAGAATGCTAACATGCTAATGCTAAGCAGGTGTAATCTTTGCCATGATCAGCATCTTAGTTCAGCGTCTTAGCATTAGCATATAACATTTCCTAATTAGCAGTAACTGCAAAGTACAGCTGATGTTGATGGGAATTAAATTTGTTTTGCAGGTGTTTAGTCCTAAACTAAAGTATTGGGCAAATTAAATTTTTGACCAGACGATGGCACTATATGAAAAGTCAAAGGATTACCAAAGTTATTACAATTCATCATTTGGGGAACATGAATGTCTGAACCAAATCCACGTGATAGCCTAGTTGTTGAGAAATGTCACTCAAAAGGAAAAGTCAGGGAATCACCACAGTCATTAGGGGATGATTCCATACAAAATTGTGTGCCAATCCATCAAGTAGATGTTGAGATACTGTATTTCATAAACTACGTGAAAACCTTGACCTGCTGGTAGCACAAGAGGAAAATTCTAAATTAAAGTTATTAGGATTCATCCTCTGGGCACCATGGATGTCTATACCAAATTTCATGGCAATCCATCCAAAAGCTGTCATGGCATTTCACTAAAATCCAAAAATATCAACCTTGTGGTGCTGCTAAATGAAAAGTCAAGGGATTACCAAAATCAGTAGGATTCATCCTCTGGGGATCATGAATGTCTGTACAAAATGTTATCTTAATCCATCCAATAATTGTTGAGATATTTCAGCCTAGATCAAAGGACCGGCCGACTGACAGACATTGCCACCCCTAGAGCCAAAAAAACCCAAAGGTTGCTAGCAACAAATGTGGCAAGTGAAGAGGTAGTCAGTGTGAATTTAATCATCTTTATTATCCACTTAACAGCCAAATTACACTAGGAAAGAAAAGTGGGAGCCTCTAAATGTTATTTCTTGGTCAAACCTGTCATTACTTATAGTTTTAGGCACACTAGTATCCCATTTTGATTCTTATCCTGTTTTTCTTTTTAATATTCAACGTATATTTGCATGGAATGTAGATAAACCTAGTTACTCAGCTTCCTGCAAACATTATTCTCAGCTCATTATCCTTAGGAATTCCGTTCATACTGGATATTTCTGCGGCACACAATTTACATCCAGTGTCAATATTCAGTGGCAATGTAGAAAGTAATGTGTCCTATGCAGCAAAGCGGAACGTAAGGATGGAGGTCAGTTTGGTGGATACTGGTGCAGCACCCCCTCTCTTTTTTTAAACTAACCGTAACTATATTGTGGTTGACATACACAGAAATTGTAGAACATATCATTTTAGAAATATTGTTACTGAAGGTGATCTTTGGTTTTGCAGGACTGTCTGGCGATACGGTTGTGATTGTAGTATAATCCAGGTTTGTGATAATCAGATTCACGTGTCATTTCTGTACTGACTGAGAGCTCTCAGCATTTGAGGATGAACCCAGTTTGGTTTCTGACTGTCTGACTGGGCTGTATTTACTACTCTGCTGGATTTGGTTTCTCAATCTGATCGCCTTTCACTTTCATGTAAGTGTATAGATTATCTTGGTAGTTATCATCCTAATTTCTAAATACCACACAACTAATACATAATATAAGTTGAAGATACGCCTGTGCACATGGCAGACAATAAAAAACCTGGATAAGGTGTTTACATATCGCAGTATCCCGATTTGGGATGGCATACTCAGGTTTTTCAGAGCTGGCATAAAGTTTATCCAAGTTTGTCAAAGCAGGATATGATGTTTACAAGTAAATACACATACCAAGAATAGTCCATGACCCTGACCATATCTGGGAGTGCACATGTAAACTCACTCTTTATCATTTATCACTTATTCTTTTTTATCATTTCGGGCACAGTACATGGTTTGCTTTTAAGTGTGTTGGTATGTTTCCATCCTTGTATGTGTGTGTATTTTTTACAAAAAGGTTATTCAAAGAAATGGGTACAGATCAGTTATGCATTACTATGTGTAATCTATACATTCACATTCCATACCTGTTCCCTGACTCTGTCATTCAACCAACTATGATTATAATGTTGTCCTATCCAGTGACTACTCCACTACAAAGAGATGCTGCCCACCACCCCAGTCAGGCTAAAGAGTTTGATTTGTGAGTTATCATGGGGAGAGGTGAAAAAGACAGATAAAACTGTCAAAATAGCTTTCAAAATAAATAGAAAGTTGAGAGAGGATGAAATAGGTAGACTGACCTCTAGTTTAATTTAATAAAAGAGACAGTAATCCAGTTGAATGAATCTGCACCAAAGGAGTTAGGTAAATAAAGAGTGATTAAAAATCCACAATAAGAAGCCATAATTTGAATGAACAGAAAAGGATGAGTTAGACTTTAGGGAAACAGAACAAACAGGATAAAGGACAGAAAGAGACAGAAAATGAGGGAAACAAACACAAAACGAGAACGCTAACAGAATGAGCTCTACCTGAAAAAATGAGAAAAGTTGAGAAAAAGAGGGCAGAAAGAGAATTGAAAAAGAGAAGGCGAGGATAGGTGGGTTGGTTGTACAAGTAGTGGGGATAATTTACTGGTAACTGTGGTGACGGTGGCAGAGCTCCAGGTGATGCTAATTACTGCCATCCGTCTTCTTTAGCGCCACCGCTAAAGCACGTTAGCGAAGGACTTGGAGCAAATCACACAGAGTGTAGGTAGATAAATAAATAAATGCTTGATTTAGAGGATAAATTTTCTTCTCCTCCTCCTCTTCTCCTGGGCAGTGAGGTGGCAACATCAAGACCACAGCTCCGGCCCAGCTGTACAGCTCTGCATTTGTCATGCCGCAGAGTGGAGCATTATTAGGAAAGAGGACCTGTAGCTGGAAGCTGGGTAAGAGGTCCCTGTGTAAAAAGCCATGGGCAGGCAAAAGTATAGAACTATTTAGGGTATACAGATCTATTTACATATACTTACACCACCTTTATCCAAAGCACTTGCAGTGTCAAGGCAGCACTGCTATGTTTCCTCACTAATGTATGGATTAACAAATGAATGCATACTTTTAAGGTGCAGAGAGTAATATCTTTATGTAAAAAAAAAAAAAACACCCATCTTAACAGCCTGAATCACAAAGTGGGTTGCACCACTAACTGAGATTTTTCCCAGATAGAAATCTACCACAATTCTTCACCAACAGAAAGTGATGGATTACAAAACAGCAGAGAATAAGTTCTCTGTCCTCGGAGAGCTGGACTCAAACACAGATCTTCACAAGAGCTAGCGCACAGTTCAGTTCACACAAATTAAAATGAACTAACTCACGTTCTCACAATTTAGAATTTTGAACTAAGTTCACAGTCCCAAAAAATTAACTAGTTCATGTTCATTTCTTCGTTTTTTCTATTTATATGAGCTGCTCCGAGCTATTCTTTTCCAGTAGAACCTCCTCCTACCCATTCAACCCCAGCCGTATCTTGTGGTCTTCATTTACTCGCAGATATTTCCCAAGTCTGGTCAGATGCTTCAACTCGATGTGTCGTTTAAATATTCATATGAACTACTAGTACCAGTAGTAGCTGTGTCTGATGATGCCAGCTGCACTAGCCATGCTGTCATAACGGCATGCCGGGTGTCGTAAAACACAGTTCAGTTCACCGTTCACCAAAAACATGAGCACTTTCAATTAACACCACTATTTTAGCGCATTCATGCACAACACTGTCCCCTGGGATAAAACAGCACTAACTGACATAACTAAGCATAACTATACTTAAGTATGTGACAGTGAAGATAAGATTTAGTATTGCTGTTATAGTTTGAGGGTTTTTCATTTACTGTTTTATTTTGTAGTATTCTTCTTCCCTTGTGTGTCTTGTGGTTTTACTTCCTGTCTTTGTTTGCTTTCCCTCCAGTTTTGATTGTTGGCCCTTCCTTGATTGTTTGCACCTGTGTCTCGTTGTCTCACCTCCCCTAGAGTATTTACTCCTGGTCTCTTTCTTTATTTAGTGTTGGATCATTGTGGTTCCTGTCTGGAGTTTTGTTCCTGTCTTGTGGGTGTGCATGACATTTGTGTGTGTTGCTGTTTGGTGCACTTTTTGTTGTACCTGGTTCCTGTGCCCAGTTCCCCGGCATTCTTACCGTGAGTTCTGTTTTGGATTCTTTCTCCTTTGGATCTTGGCTAGATTTAGAACTTTGCCTGCTCCCTATTGGACTGTTTTGCCAATTTGAACTCACTTCCCTGTTTCCACCACTGCCAGCCGGTAACCCATTTTCCTGTTACCTGTCTGCCTGTACCTGCCTGTAAACCACATCCCCCCCAATAAACACAGTAGCTATCCGGCTACTTCACCCTCATTGCTTCCTGGTCATCTGCATTTGGGTCCACATACCACTACACAGCACAATTGCACATCCATAAAGTTGGGGCACTCAAAATTGAAGGAGTAGAGGTAGAGCTATCCTGACTTTTATTCTACAAACTCCAAAAACACTAGATCACAAAATCGCCAAAGTCATTAGGCTTTATCCTCTGGGGACCATGAATATCTACAAAATTTCCTGTCTGTCCAACAGTTGAGATTTCAGTCTGGACCAAAGTGGTGGCCTGACTGTCTGCTAGCATGGTTAAAAACACATGTGCAGTGAGAAATTGACACTTATATTCAGTCAGCACTGCAGCTATGTAATTAGGAAGTGATTTATACCTGTGAGATGGATGCAGTTGTCTAACTGGTTTAATCGTAGTTACTGGGTCCTGACGATTAAGGTCAAAAGCCACCACCATAGAGTTTAGTTGCTCAAATGAAGTGAAAACATGAGTGTGACCAAAGGATTTTTTTTTTTTTTTATCAACCAATAAAGAAAATGGTGATCAAACAATTGCACTTATGTTATGTGAAGTTGACATTTTGGAAATATTTCCATTTTGGAAATCTTTACTCAAACATCATGATAATCCTCAAACACTTGCACAATGCATTTTCAGCCCTGCCGCCAAAAAACAAGGTCCATCCCATCAGGCATTATACATTATATTGATGGGTGCTCTCCACCAACACATTAACTCTCATTACTGCTCCAGTGAACCGCCTGGCATTTACAATGACAAATTCCTCTCAGCACAGGTCCACTGAGACCTGAATTACAGATCTCAGTGCCCCCACACATACATCAACAGCCCCTGAGCAACTTGCAGATATTGCAGGAGTTTAGTACAGTATATCCATTTTTGAGAGGGGAAAAATGACATTTCTCAAATGTCACTAATTTGCAAACTTTGCAAAAATTCTCAATGATGTTCTCTGAATCTGTGAATGATTTTTTCTAGTCAGCAATTAGGTTATTAGACTGGATGCCCAATTTTTCTAATGGTTAATAGCCTAAATCACATTTGGAATGATCACTCAACCTTTTAATGGAACAATACTGTTGTGTAACGGTTAAGGTGTTTTATATTGGCTTATTAATGTGCTGTGAGAATTACAGTTTGATTAATGTTAGCGAGTAATAAGGGGGAGGTGGATCTGGAAAAGAGAGACATTATTTTTGTTATGCTTCCTTTTGTGTTTCAAGTCCCACTTAAGACTGTGGGCAAGTTGAATTGTCTTCCCATAGAAAAGCTCCAGAATCTACTTCATGCTGATTGATGTCATTCAAGTATGTGAAAAAGGAAGAGCTCAATTAGTGTGTGTGTGTGTGTGTGTGTGTGTGTGGGGGGGGTATAATTGAGTTAAAGTCTCCCTAGGCCAGAACTGAATTAAGAGCAGATTAGAGGCCAAGTGCTGAGTATGTGAGTTAGTGTATCCCTCTGCACCTTCGTATATGTGGGTCTGAATTGCTCCCCTGTGCGTGAGCATAATGGTATTGAAAGATAATATTAAATGTGGCTTGAATTTAAAGGCCTGCTTTATTTTATTTCAATTCACAAGTACCCATGGAAAAATGTCACATCTAAGTGTCAAACAAGTGGACATTCAAGATATGAGAAAATGAAACTTTAAAGATCCAGAGGGGATTTTTAATCGCTGCCATAGCAGAGTAGAATACAAAACAGAATATGTTCAAGATTAACTGTACATGTCCATCATGCTAACACACTGCGTAATACCAGTATTCTCTACTTAAATCTGCACTTATCAATATTTTTATATTAACAATGGGTCTAATGCCACTCATAGTGATGAACCCACCAAGAATTATTACTACCTCTGCAGTTCCCTTCCGCTCTGCAGAGCTTTTTAGCATCTTTCAGCTCATTGTTTTGGTTTTATTACCCACAACTTTACTGTTGGGTTCTCTCCCACTGCTTTCATCAGCCTTGTTTTCAGCAGCAGCAGACAGCTGTTTTCTGAGAAAGCGCTCAGATAAACCCACCATACGCTACCTGCCCAGCAGACAGCAGCCAGACAAAGGTGGAGACCAGCTGGTGAACATAGTGGAGCATTTAGCAGCTGAAGAGGCAGATATTTTTCTCAGGAGTTGGTGGAGACCGACAACAAATATTCACAAGAGTGAATATTGGATTTACATTTGCCAGGTTAACAGAAACACAACTCCAAATGAATGCTAATGTTGCTCTGCTGGATGTGTAAATAGGCAAATGTTTGCTAATACGTTAGCCAATATAAACTTTATAAGGTGATAACATGTTAATGTAGTGTTTACAGCTTTTACCCTTCCACCAATTGGTCAACATATAAATGAATGGATTATACAGAAGAAGGGCTCTTGTCATTGTTATATTATTACTGTAGATTATTGAATTTTTATGATACATTAATGTGGAAGGGACATTTTTCTGTTGTAATTAATAACGTTAGAGTTGGAACAGTATATGCTGTAGAATTGCACAATGTTTAGTCTACTTAATCAAGTAACTAGTGACAACAGTTCTCAGTAAAATGTAGTGGAGTAAAAAGCACAATATTTACCTCCATAATATAGTGGAGTTGATAGAAAAAGCAGAAGTACCTCAAAATGGTACTTAAGTCTAGTTCTTGGGTAAATGTTCTTTGTTACATTCCGCCACTGCTTAACTCAAAGGCCTGCGTCTGTCTGTGCTGCCTTGGGTGTGTGTTTGAATAAGTACCTACTTTGAAGTATGACCCAGCTGTCCCATTCATGTCTTAAGTGCACACCAGTTGCCTTGGATGACAAAAAGAGGGAAAAAACAACACATTCTCAGAGTGCACTGCTCCTCAAAAAGGCTTTACATTCACATCACAAATCTCCCAGCAACCATGTCTGCTGCAATCATTGAGGTCAAGTAGAGTATTCTATGAAGAAATAATGGGTAAAAGTCTAATAATCAAGCTAAAGGGGAGATATGAGTTATGTTGTTGTTTGTAACAATTTATGTTAACATAATTCAAACACTCTGAGATGGACTGCCTCTCTGTAGGTGAGGCCTGTTTCAGCCCTGCTCTCAGCCTGCTCTGCTCTAAAATGCATTGGGAGGAAAGTCACCTACAGCTCGGCTGACGAATATTAACTATAATAATAATCAATAATTCATGATAATTTTATACTGCAGTCACTACTGATGTGAACCTCTTATAAAGACATAATATTCACATAGAAAACAGAAATAAACTGTCCAGATTTTGTTAACTAACTAACAAGCTATAAATAAACAGTTGATCAGACACATTGGTGAAAAGTGGCTGCTAGATTAGCCTCGTGTATATTCGATTTCGTTGAGACAGCTAGTAAAATGCTTCCCATCCACACCTATAGAGTTGCAAAGTGAGACGAGCAGCTGTTTTTTTTTTTACCACTGTTAATTCCCATTTAAAAATGTTCTTTTAATGATATCCTCAGTGTTCCTTAACATAGAAACGCAGGTGCCGATAGTTTAGTTATACAATAGTTTTACATTATGGCCAACAGTTTTAATTATTTAAGCTTTGTCTCTCAGAAGTCCTGTGTTTTTTATGCCAGTTTAGTATGGTGAATGACAGACAGGAAGGCAGCGTCAGACCGACTTGGGCCTGGTGTGAAATACCATAGCCCTCTCATTAATATGAATGGGGACAGTCTGGCAGCGCAGTGGGGGTGCCAACGCAGGAGGCTCTGGCAAAAATGTTGAACCAGGTTCAACTTTTGCTGCAATGCCATGTCAGCTGGAAAGGTGCTGCGTTGGCCAATCACATACATGCAAGCGCACTTTCCTGGTGATTTATCTTGTAAAGTGAACGCCGTATTTCTACTGTTTACCTGAAGATTGTTGGGACAAAACACAAAATGTGTGTTAACTTTCCAGAGTTGTAAAATTTTGTCTGTGAGCATTACAAACTGTTGGCATCTGATAAGCCTTCAAACATAATCTGTTACTCAAACTGGACCTCCTGGATCGTATTTCATTGTCTCACTGGTACCTTAAACAACACCCACCCACCGACACAGTCCCTTGATGGGCTGTTTTTGGTCTGAATCCCTGCTAAAGGTGTCAGTATACTTCAACTGAAGTAGGCCGGGTTTGAACTCCTCTCTCAAGCTTTATTTTTTTCAGTTATTTCCACCACTTTTTGTATGTACAAACAAGTGCAACACTATGAATGCATTTCGCAGTCAGAAAAAGTGCGCTGTTGTCCAAATTTAATCAGGCTATTCACCCGTCCTTCGAATGTGGCCCTTCAGAACAGCTTAAACACTTCAGATGTGTTCAGACACATTGTTCGAATAGTTCATTTCGAGCATACCCCTGCCTCAAATACTACAATACCCATGAGCCTTAGCCTCCGTTGCTATTGAGACAAAGTCAGTAGTGTAAAAAAACAAGCTGTAGCAAGTTCAGAATGCTTTGTCATTGCAATTGGGAACACGAATTGTTGCTGACTTCATTGACCCAGAATCCTGAATTGAGTTTATTTAAACTGATTACTATTTTATCAGGTTTCGACAACGTTTAATCTTTAGCTCCATTTGCAGCACACACAACAGAATTTTAAACTCAGTCATGTTTCTTACTGAAATGCTCCTTGGGAGTTAATTTATGTACTTTGGAGGTGCTCCAACCACCTCACGTTATCTACACAGAAAATGACTGAAATAACTCACAACTTTTCTCCTCTATAGTTGCACACAAGCTAAGGACATAAATATGGCCAACACAAACTGTGATAAAGTAGCCTTATTCAATGCCTGTTCATAGTGACTCACAGTTCTGCATTGTATGTCTCTTGTAGAGAGGTCGTAGGCTGTTGCACAGCCTCTCTGAGCATGTGCCATGCACTTAGTATTGGTCTTACACATAATGTCATGAGGGCTTGTCTGTAATTGTCCATCAAATGACAGGTCAGTCATAAATGAGTCATTCATAAATTAAGTTAAAGTTGAGTAATTAATTAAAATGTCTGAGATCACTACCTTGGTCAAGGGCATTGGCAGAGTATTGCTAAAACCTAACATGCATGTCTTTGTGCAAGCACCTGGAGGAAACCCACAAACATGGGGGGAGCATGCAAGTCCATGCAGAAAGGTGTCCCGAGCTGCACCTTCTTTCTTTCACAGATGTTTAAAATATTTTTAAAAGCCTCCTCCAACTTCCTGTTCTGACGTACTGTCTACAATGCTGAAAATATGAATGTCGCACAAGTACAAATAAGGCGTTAGGCATGGCTGCTTTGCAGTAATGATGTCATTGTCCCACCCTGTATTTTGGCAGAATCTGGGCTAGATTAGGAAAGTTACGAATTCACCAGTTCAAATCTGTTAGTCTCATTCACTTCAGTGTGTGTCTGGTTGTTCCTGGGTACACTCATACATTGTCTTCCCCTCTTTGTCTCTTCTGTGTGTGTGTGACTGACGGGCGACCACATCCACATCACCTGGCATGTGTCACTGAATGCAACTGTAAAAATGTCCAACAGTGAATTGATAGAGAGCTTGTGTGTGGGTGCTTTTGATTTCCGCGCGTCATCGGCATGTGTCGCTGAAAGAGCACGTTGGAGCGACTGCCTCTGGGCCATTGTCCCCTCCAGATGTTTCCCTGAGCCACCCAAAGTGCTGCAGTTAGAGGAGAAAGAGGCCAAAACCACTATACGCCGTAAAGCCAGGCTGTAAATTTGCTGCATGCCACGGCCTCTATTTGCACCTGAATGGGGCCAGGCGGTTAGGCTCAGTGTGTGTGTGTGTGTGTGTGTGTGTGTGTGGGGGGGAGACGATGAGGCCTACCACACACACATACGTGCACACACATACAATGCAGCATAGGCACAGAGTGAGGAAAACTGCACGCAGCCTCCCCTCACTTGTTGACAAGGCTGTGTGAGAGAAGATGCTTTTAAATGGTAATGAAAATTTCAATTCTCACTGAAATACATAACTGTCCTGAAAAGCGTACTTAATGTAATTGTTGAAGAAATGGGATTGAATTGGATAAGCTCTTTGAATCAGTTAAATGCTGTTGTCCAAGAACACTAGGGCCAGTTTTCAGCCAGGATACAGGATTTAGTAGTGTTTTTGTTCATTTGTTTTAAACACAGTTTACCCAAATTGCAAATATATATTTTTCTTATTTACCTTTGGTATCTAGCCATGTAGATAATTTGCATTTTATTTCCTAAGATTCTGAGACATCTGTCTCCGACATTTGTTGTGCGACCTGCCAAACATGGAAGGTTAAAGGAATTTTGTTTCAGGAGTTCACTGCACTGAAAAATAAAAACTTAGCATTTCTTTCCAAAAACAATATCAACTCTGGATAATCCACAGATCTTACTTCATAACTTGGTGAGAGTCAGCTTTCTGCAGTAATTTGATTTCTTAAACATCATATATACAAGACATAATCAGGGTAGGGGATTAGTGAAACCTGGTTATGTCAACTAAATTTCTCCCAGAGAAAGCTAATTTCTTAGACATGTATACACATAACCAGGTTTCAAATACTTTTTTTTTTTTTTTTCAGAGACTGCAGGCAGGAAAGGTAACACCGACAGCAGAGCAGCGGGATGAAAGGAAAGAAAAATATTTCGGGGTGAACTGACCCTTTAAGTCTAAATCAGCCATTTTTATTTATGAAATTCAGACACATTTGTGCTCAAAACTCCCTCCCCCCTCCCCCCATGCTGCATGTATACAGAGCTTTTACAGTAACCAGGTTACTACAGTCTGATTTCCTGCTTAACTTCATTTTTCTCAGTAAACTGGTTTCTTGTGTGCATGTAGATGTACTAAATGTCTGGATAATCCACTGAGAACAGTTTTCACTGGAACCAGAGAAATAGGGGAAATGTAAGTCACACAGACAGATTAAATGTCTATAACTTAGAATGACATGTATTCTTGCTGGTGCCTATCTTCTAATGATGCAGAACTGTGGAGCTTATCTGAAAGTAAAGTTGGTGTTTTCTTTTAATCACACTCTCTGGCTTTCATTCACTCCCTTTCCCTGCCCCATATTCTCTCTCCCCACTTCTTTATTTTTACCACTCACACCCCCACACAAAGACAAACACTCACATGTGCACGTACGTATGTTTACTTTGCTCAAGTCGTGTACTCTGAACGCCACATTAACTCCATTTTGTCACTCATCATGAGTAGTGTTAACGCTGTGACCTTTCAACATGCAGACTGACATTATTACCGGTTCCCTGCCAGAGCCGGGCTCCACACACCATGGCTCCCAGCTACAGCCCATTAGAAAGTCATCCAACAGCCTTCACATAATGACCAAATCACTCCCTTACGGTGTAACACAGGCACTTAATGGAACTGATTCACATACCGAAAGACCAAAAGTCGTAGCTTGATCTAGCTTTGCATCAGTTGATGTAAGAAAAGAGGAATGCCATGTGAACAAGGAACAATAAATAAGCAAGGCAATAGACTGGGGTCTTACGATTATGTCATGAAACGTTCCCATCTCTACCATCAATCCCATGATTGCATGATTGTTGAGTTAGTCATGTGAGGGTTAAAATACTGTGCATTGACAATATAGCATTATGCATTATATTTGGGTTAAATTAGCTTGAATGAACTTTGAGGCATCCATATCTGTATCTTCCATATTAATGTCTTACTGTGTGTTACTGGTAGATTAAGTTACACTCCTTTCCACATCATTCCACAGAAATAAATACCTGTAGGAAGCCCCAATCTCCCCCTTCCCTGCTCTCCCTGGTCGAGGTGTGTGGCGTGCGCTGTGTGATCACGGTGTTACTTTGCTTGCTCAGTCAGGTCATGGGATGACATGCAGCAAAGCCACAGGTTGGATTTGAAACCAGGCTGCTGCGGTAAGGACTCGGCCGTGTACATGGGGCGCAGTTGAGATAGTCTGTTTTAACCAGAATATTTTAATAGATCTTAATTTGGAAGGACTACTAATTTCAGAATGTTTGTCTCAAATGTAAATATATTCTTAGTTAGCGGTCAGCTGTTTTAGCGTAGGCGTGTGCGGTGTAGCAAGTGCCTCCTTTTCATATATTTACATGTATTTGCCTTAAATGTGCCCCTGTCTTTTATTTGATCTGTTTTTTTATTTATTGCAGTGTTTTGTGTGAAAGCAGTAGATCATGTGGCCTAATGTGCCTCCCCTTTAGTTTTTGAACCTGGCTGTAGCCCCTCTTCAGGTTTATTTGTAGTTCCTTCATTTAAAGATAATTTTTTATTCTGTTTTAGTTATTTATAGGCTTCTTGGTTGAAGGAACCTTTTCTTAATGTTATCCTTTACTAATCTAAAATAAATTGCATTTCCACCTGCTTAGAATCCACGATTCTAATTGTGGACTTGCCTGTGTTGGTGTTAACCCCCTGGTTTTTGAGAATGAGAAGTTGAAAGTGGGAAATTGAATTTAAACTCAGCCTATGAGTGCACTCTTTGGTTGAAAGTCCCAAGGTAGCGTTGTCGAGAACCGGCCTGTAACAAGACCTTGCCGAGCCCTCTTCTGGCTCGGTTACATATGTACCATGCTAACTTGCTAACTTGCTAAGTATGGCCCTCAGGATCAGCCATCATAGCTAACTTAATGAGGATCTACTTCGAGCAAGCAACATGAGCCTCCTAAAACTTATATCAAATGCTTGTCTCCAAGTCGAACTGAACGTAAACACAGAAATGAGTCCCCTGGATTAGCTGTTGAAGCCAACACACTTCCAGAGCAACTTGCTCGCTAACAAAAACTAGCTGCCTATTTATCTGCACACACCGGATTGTTTACACACGTGAACCCGTGGGTCGCTGTCGATTTAGTGTGTGCATGCTAGAGAAATAGTAGCAAACAAGAGAAAGTTTCATTTACATTATTGGTCTATGGGAATTCAAGAGAACTTGTGCTGATCCTACTGTGAAAAATACATACATTTTCCTTTAAAACTCTAACTTGGATATATCGGAGGTTTAAGAAGAGGTTTCCTAGTGCTAAATACAACTTGGATGTTAACGTGAATATCATCACAATATCTAGAATTGTGAGCACAGACATTACAGCTAAAGGAAACAAAAATCCTAATGTTTCATTCACTCTTTTTTCCTCTGAGAGAAGTTGATTTTAGAGGGATGATGTCTAATGAAGAGGTTAGAAATTAACTGAAGGACGAGACAGAGATCCAATTTGACCCCCTTTTTAGAGAAAGATGAGAGATTTTTCTTAAATGCTAACATCTGGATAGGCCTTTGAGGTGCTAAAGACGGGTCGACCCTTGAGATGCTCTCTCGAGTCCAGAGCTGGCTAAGCCTGGTTTTATTATGGATGTCACACACACAAAGAATAGTGGGACTGGGGGTGGATTTACAGAGGCGCACACTCATCACCGAGGCAGACGTTTGTGCACAGTAACATACACCAACTGTTCCCATTTTGGGAAACATGCAAGGCTGAACACATACATGTTTGCTAATTAATGTTTGGAATTAAAGTTACACTGCATGCTGGCAACCACCGCAACCATCACTGCAGCATTCTCAATACCACACTATTCAAATCTTGCCAGGGCAACTGTTTGATGTGTAAATATCATGATGGTCCAAAACAAGCATCCTTTTTTAATGGTGGCCTGTGCAGTCTTCAGAAGACTAGCCACTGGGCAAAGAGTAACCAGTCTGGAACGCTCTTCTTGCCTAATTTAAAAGGCAGACAGGCTGTCTTCCTAAGAAAACAGAAACAAAAAGTCCCCACATTTTGTTGTTTATGTCTGATGTGTCACTAAACTCAACTTAGCACCTTTGGCCTTAATAGGGAATATACATACATACAATTAGCATATTGGGGGAGGCCTGAAGCAGCCCATGAACAACACACAACATGTTTTCCATTTAAAGCCCTGAGGATAATGCAGCTCACCAGTGATGGCAAAAACAGACAAGCTCACTGAAGTCCTCCTCAAGTGCTCTGTAAAAATATCGCCTCAAACATAAATCAGGTACTAGTTAAAGTTTCCTAATTCAAATCACTCAGCACTTTGAGAGGAACGGGGGGAGTAATGGTGATTCGTGAGTACCTTTTGCAGAGGCAGCAATATCCCCTCATAATTTAAAATCAACAGGCTTGAGGCTTTGCAGGCCAGACGTGGATTACGTAGTAAAACAAATGCTTTAGCCCCTGTCCGTGACTATCAAAACAGCCATTAGCATTTCCGCGGCTGGTAATCGCTGGCGTTGAGAAAACAGGGAGGAAGCCTTCTCAGCTGGCTTCCCACACATTGCTACAAAGTGGGCTTAACTACGCCTGCCACTCATGTCGGGGGGCATGCGTGAGAAGCTCGTGCACACACTCACTCACCTATAAACAACACACACACTGTCTTTCATGCACACATATCCACACCCAGCTTGCTGAAAAAAATCCACACACACAAAAACGCACATGGAGACATTTATTTGTAGACATTCACACACTCACACACGCTGTGTCACTTGATTCCATGCCCTCAGGCTAATGGTAGACACGGCGGGTTCCCAGGGGCAGATCGTGTTGGGCAGTTTGAAACCAGTAAGAAACAATTAAGTCATCAGCATTAGCTCTGTAGAGCAGGAAAGGGAAATTGCCAGTAATCATTTAAAGGGGGAAATAGGATTACAACCAGAACAATAGAACCTTCTAAGATATCAAACGTCTACTACAGATTCCACACGGGGGACAAATGTCTCTAGTCTTTGAATGGCTCTGATGTGACCATGAGCTTAAGCCACACAAATACAAGAACAAGGGAAGAACTTTAGGGTTCACTGTCGAGAGCTAATGTCTGGAGTTGACTTTCACTGAAGCTTCTTTCACACATGCACTGCAACCCTGAATTTATCTAGACATTTCCCGGAGGAGATGTATTTGAGAACGCAAGTGTCCGAATCAGTTGGACTGGACATTAAACGGACTTGCACCATAGACACAAAGTCCGTGTAATGTCCGATTGAGCCCATGTGTGACTAGAGCAGGTCATTGTCTGGAGAATTCACAGCGAGCGAGTGGGCGTGTTGATGACGTTTCTATCATGTGACTGGAAGAATACAAACATCTGAGGGTGAACAACAAGGGTCAGTTACAGGAAGACGCCAACGAAAATGTCTGGTAACTGGAGAGAACTTCTGTCGGTAAGGGCAGACGCAGGAATCATCAGACAAGGCGCTGCAAGAGACTCTGCTGTTTATAATGTTGCCAAGGCCCATTTCAACAACAAAGTAAAAGCACTAAAACGGTATTACCATCAGGTCCTTGACCACTATGGCCAGAGTGGAAGTGACCTCAAAAACCAAAAAAAAATTTAGTTTGTGCAAGGCCATTTGGGGTTTGAGCCACTTGCTATCTGCTGAGATGAGGGACCTGTTCAGTGAGATGGACGAGGACTTCACCGAGAGAGAATGGCTTCAGTTGTTGGAGCAGCGGGAGTACAAAGAGGAGAAGGCGCAAGAGATGGCCGTTCTTCAGGACATGACTTCTTTACTTCGACAAATGTGTCCAGCGGATGCCTGGAACACAGCTTCATTCAGCACACACCTCCTGGAGTCAAGACCCATGCTGCCCCCGCGACCAGAGGCAGGGCTCTTCTTTTTTGACCTCTGAAAGACGCCTCATCTTATACACTGTTCACAGAAAAGCAATGTTTGCCATCCTTTTGATGGTCTGTTCCATTCTATGCTGTTTTTGTTAAAACAGTAGCACTATTTTTGTGTAATTTATTTAAAAACTAAAACTATTCATTTCTAGGTATATTGTTCTATATTTTTCATGCATTATTTATAGACAAGTGAATGTTTGCCATCCTTTGTAATGGTCAGTTCAATTTTACACCATTTGGGTATTGTTTGCAAACCAGTTGCACTATTTGTGTGTGATTTTATTTGAATGATGATTTTATGGTGATTATATTTTAAAACCTTATATTATTAGTATATTGTTCTTATCTAAGTATGTTTCATTTTTGTATTTATTTAGACCAAAATAAACAATACTGGTATTGTGACTAATCAATAGTTGCTGTAAATGGACTGTACTTTTATAGCGCCTTTCTAGTCTTTCTGACTACTCAAAGCGCTGCAACTACATATCACATTCACCCCATTCATCCCTTACACCGATGGCAGAACTGCTCATCAAAGTAACTAATCATTCACAGGCCAGCACAGCCCTCGGGAGCAATTTGGGGTTCACTGGGCTTCGACATGTGTGCCGGGGGAAGCCGGGATCGAACCGCTGACCTTCCGATTGGTGGACGACCCGCTCTACTACCAAGTCACAGTAGTTGAAGGTGTTCTGTAAGAGAGTCAGGTGATGGGGAAGGGTGAACCCCTTCATTAGCCACTTCTTCAGAGGGTAAGCTGCATCTCTGATGAGATGGAAGGGTACCTCCACTGTCTACAGTCATGGCTTTCTGTGCAGAAAAATATAATACAGACAGATTTGTTCTAGGTTAGATTGTTGTCTACTACACTGAAGTGCTGGTGAAACACACACACACAATGTTGTGGACCTACATACATAGCCACTCACAAGATATGCATTTTTGCAGGTCAGTGAAAATGACTAGCCTAGGAAATGGAACACAGTCATTGTTGATATGTACCTCTCGGGGAAACAAGTAACCATCTTGTTCTTCAGCCATCTGGAAGATAGGAGAGTTGCCAAGCACTCTTGCGTCATGTGTTCGACCAGGCCACTCCACGTATATATCTGTGAAGCTGAACAAAAGAAACCACCATGAGCAAAACATACCACATTCCAGCAGTTAATGTTTTGCTGCAATTATAACAGAGCTAATATTTAATACACATAATAATAATAGTATTGATATCAACGCAAAAACTGTCATCATTACGAATGAGTCGGTAGCTTCGTCTGCCATCACAAAACATTGCGATTTCCGTAGCATACTTTTTGCGTCATGCCCTGCCTCCTGCACGCTCTACCCAGGCTCCACCTCTTGCCTAAACCAAACGGAGTATCTCCAGTAGGTGAGAATGCGTCTGACGCAGACAATCTCCTGTTGTGTGCTACATGTGTGAATGGGCAACTACAGACAATGTCCCAACCTCATTCTCAGGACATTGTCCAGAGTTCATATGAGAAAACGGCTTGAGAGAGGTACAGGAAGTTGCTTCGTTTTTTCCCCAATTCTTTTTATTAACATACGAACAATTTGGCATTGTACATGAGTTTAAAGGTGCAAAATGTAAGAAATGAGACTACTCTCCACCTGTCGAATTCATACTCCAAAAAGTAGGGGGCAGCATATCACATACCAGGTTATAACTGCTTCTAACTGCTGTTATCTAGTTAGCTCACTTAGCTGTGCAGCTCATTTAGTGGTCCTAGCACAGGAGCTTTGGACCCCCGGGAGGAGGAGGTTGTATTTTTCTGTTTAATAAGGAAAATAAGTGTACGAATATTTCCTTTCTTGACATTTTGTGAGTTTATTTTGTGTATTTATTAGACTAAAAAAGATAAGAGACTATGTGTAGCGTAGCAAACTCGCGCACTCGCACATTTCCCAGCTGAAACTACGGAGGGAAGGCCTCAGCTATACTATCAGACTATCGCCTCTTGAGGTACTAAGTGGTATTACGAGACAGGACGGGCCAGGGTTAGTTGGTTAGCATGCTAACTTCAGTAGATATCTCTGCAACACAATACTTAGATGTCTTTGACATAACATCAAAACTGTTATTTCTTCACATTCTGATGATAATTTAGTTAATTTTTGAATGTTTTAAACTCTTAAATATTTTAAATTGTTACACATTGCACCTTTAAGTAAGGCATATTAGGAACATAAACATCTGAGCATAGAGCAAAGACAATTCTGTCCCCATGACTAAGATAAAAATGTATTATATATAGTATTGAGGTGGTACTACTTGTTTTTGCCATTGATTACAAAAATAAAATAAGATGGTGTATATTCAAACTTCAATTGTGGAAGAACAGACAATAAAGTGTGTGTGATCAAATCATTAATGAAAAAAAACACATTAATATTGCAAACAGTAAACAGCCACAGCCAGCATATTTCACAGAAATTTCCCATTAGCAGAACAAGTTAGCTACATGTGATGCTGAACTTGCATTATAGCCTAATATAGGCTAACTTTATATGATACATTTTATTTTACTAGTTCAGCTTTCTGTTAAGATGCAGATAAAATAATGGTTAGAATTGCAGCAGGCTAATGGAGACATAATGTTCAATTACAACTGTACAACCACAATTATCCATATACTAATGAGCTTAAGATCCACATCTATTGTGTTTCTCAAAACTGACATATTGTTCCTGCTTACTGCTAGCTGACTTTGATGAGGAAAGTAAAGCCCTAAATACCACGACATGATTGTTGTCCTGCATATGGCCAAACACACCTTTATAATCCATGGTGCATATGAAAGCCATCTTTTTTTTAGTAACTACAGTATATAATCTTTTATTTATTTTAACAATAAACACAAGAGAAGCATGCAATAAAATATAAAAATTAAGGACCCTCCTCTGCTCTCCAAAAAATAGTTGAGTATACCCTCCCTTCAGCAAAAATATAAATTATACAACCCTCTCCATTGTCTGACCCCCCACCCTAAATAACTTTCTTATAGTCCCTTAATGGCACCATCAGTCATGGCTTAGTATTACAGTGCTCAAAAACATGCAGTGTGCAGGTTTTATCTATTACAAATGATTAAACTCTGTTAAGGCGGATTGTGAAACGTGTATTAATGTGTATTAGGTTAATATATGTGTTAAAGCAGCTATTTCCTTGATAAACAGTAGCATCTTGTGGATTGGCACTTAAGTTGAGCATTCAGCTTTTGAAAAGTGGGTGTTAACACACCAGTACACACTGTCACTCACTCTACAAGTACACAAGTTCAGGTTGGTCTGCTCTTGCCCATCACCTACTCTTTGAACTGCTAATTGTTAATTACTTCAACATTTCTCAAACAGCTGAAAGGCGCAGAGACCATCTGTGATTGATTGTGCTGGGGTGCTGTGCCCTTTGATGTTGATTTATTTCCTGATATCCACAAAGCAGAGTCAAGGAAAGGCTAAGCCCGGTATCTCAAGATCGCTGTGTATTCAAGTGAAGGCGATTTCCATATCAAAATAGTTGTTTAACAATTGTGCCACGGATCAAGTGAGCAACATCAGGGTTTGTTTCCTCTGCAATTGGGGGAAAGTTTCAGTTATCTAGTATTTCAGCATGCATGATGTTAGTTAATCGTGTGAATGCTGACAGTATTTCACTGGCTGTGTTTTAGAAACATCAAAACGGGAATGTTTTCAGATGCATAAGGACTGTTATAAGCAATTCAGCTAGGATCTTGCAACGGAGCTTTTTGGGAAAAAGTGAATAGCAGCCTTTTTGTGAAATAAATTGTGACAATGTTAAAAATGGAATTATTCTGATTGTTTAAATAACTTATTCATAATTCATTATATAACATAACACAATAATATTAATATATATATATATATATATATATATATATATATATATATATATATATATATATATAAACAGTACTGTGTAAAAGTTTTAGGCAGGTGTGAAAAAATGCTGTTAACTAAGAATGCTTTCAAAAATGGAAGTGTTAATAGTTTATTTTCATAAATTAACAAAATTCAGTGCATGAACAGAAGAGAAATCTAAATCAAATCAATATTTGGTGTGACCACCCTTTGCCTTCAAAACAGCATCAATTCACTTGCACAAATTTTTTTTTAAGGAACTCGGCAGGTAGGTTGTTCCAAACATCTTGGAGAACTAACCACAGATGTTCTGTGGATGTAGGCTTCCTCAGATCCGTCTGTCTCTTCCTGTAATCCCAGACAGACTCGAGGATGTTGAGATCAGGACTCTGTGGGGGCCATACGTCACTTCCAGGCCTCCTTGTTCTTCTTTACGCTGAAGCTAGTTCTTAATTACACCGGCTGTATGTTTGGGGTCGTTGTCCTGCTGCAGAATACATTTGGGGCCAATCGTACGCCTCCCTGATGGTATTGCATGATGGATAAGTATCTGCCGGTTTTTCTCAGCATCGAGGACCCCGTTAATCCTGACCAGATCTCCAACTCCATTTGCAGAAATGCAACTCCAAACTTGCAAGGAACCTCCACCGTGCTTTGAGCTGATGGCTCTGCTGGACATCTTCCGGTTTCGAAGGGAAACAAGCTCGATGTGTTTTTCATCTGCTGCACTAAGTTTCCTCGGCCGACCGCTGCGTCTACAATCCTCAACGTCGCCCGTTTCTTTGTGCCTCTTTATAAGACCTGAACAGCACATCTTGACACCGCAGTCTGCTTTGAAATCTTTGTCTGGGAGAGACCTTGCTGATGCAGTATAACTACCTTGTGTCTTGTTGCTGTGCTCAGTCTTGCCATGGTGTATGACACCAAAAATAAATTTCACCCAACAACCTAATTACCAGAGCAACGTAGTTTTATTGCTTGGTAAAAGTGAGTGCTCCATAAATGAAAACATTAATTTTATGTACTGGGCTGGCTGTGGGTACTGTATGTACTGTAAAATGTTAGAAATGTTTGGCTGAGATTTGAAATGGGGGAACTTAACACTGAGTGAAGGGTGACTTTTGGAAAAACAAGGTCCCTTATGAGGAAGCTGGTTTGTTTTAATGTTTTATTTAATTTCATCTGAATCCCAAAACAGTGGTGCTGTAGTTGAAGCTGTTTGACGAAATTGAGGTTGAACTGTTTGAATTTGTGTTCATTCCTGAGGCTACATACACTACTACGTTTTCATTTAAAACATTTTAAAATGAAAACAGTCTGTGTCCAGTGGAGCGCTTCAGCCCCGTTTCAGAAATAATCTCCGCGTGAAAACGCATATCACGTGACCAAGACCAGAGATTTCTTTGCTTGGACAAACGACGAGGCACAGACAACAAGGTCAGCAAAGCCTGTAAGTCGTTATCCATGTTGAATGAGAAACTGGTAGTCGAGGCTGATGTCTTTGTTTTCTTCGGGAAAAGGGACACGTGATAGGGGCGTGACCAATCAGGGAAGGCCACGTAGTGACTGACAAGTAAATCAAAAAGCAAACCTGGGTGTCTGCGTCATCGTTTCCAAAAGCCTCCGTTTTTGCACGTGCAGACTAGAACGCAACCCCAGAGTTTTCAAACGAAAACGGGGCCAGCTGCGTTTCCAAACGTATCCGTTTTCGGGGCTCGAAACGCCGCAGTGGTGTGGACGCGAGGTGTAAACATAGCAAAACTCATGCGAACGAAAACGCCATAGTGTGGATGTAGCCTGAGACTGCAAAATCCAATTTTTTTTTTATTGGAACAATTCAGGTATGATCGTATAGTTAAAGTGGAACTGATTTTAAACTTTTTAAGTTAGTTTACTAGTCATGGGCAGTACTACTCAGTCTGATAAAAAAGTGGCAAAAAGTCTTCTGTGGCTCCAGAGGACAGAATAATCATTGATAAGGTCACAGTGATGTCACCAGGGTTATCTTGGCTTTGACCTATGATTTAAGATTTTTAACAGAAAGTCTTCTTTACAAACTGGGGGCATGGAGTAGCAAGCTAACATTTTGTGTAAGCTACCAGAACTACAGTTACTTCTTTATTTAAAGTTACACATCAAGGATTATCATATTTCATCTTCCCTGGTTTGTTTTAATCAGCTATCCCATCATGCCATGCTTCTCATAGACACTATGAACTACAGTGTGTCTGATTCTGCAGCTACTGAAAAGGGTGTGTGTAAGTTGTGTATATTTCTATAAGCTTGATGTATAGCAAACTGTTACTAATACGTGTGTTCTCTGAGTGTGCCTTGCCAAGCACTCTGTGTACATGAATGCATCAGTGTGTGTGTGTGTGTGTGTGTGTGTGTGTGTGTGTGTGTGTGTGTGTGTGTGTTTACAGTAAGTCCAGGGAGAGGGTTGAGCCATCTGTCCTCACCACAGTGGAACTGATAAAGCTGTCAGACCAGCTCTGTGTGAATCCCTCCCCTTCTTCATCACCTCTATGTCGCTAATTACAACCTGTGTGTGTGTGTGTGTTTGCACGTGTTGTTGTGTGCATGTGTCTATCTGAATGAGGTGATTCCTTTTTCATGTTTTTTTGTCAGCATGATGTTATTATTCTGTAATGACTTTTTGTTATTTTCAGAGAAAGCAACAGAGATGTAAAAAACTTGTTCTTAGTAATAAAGACATTTTACAGATAAAGAACCATGTAAACTTTCTTCTTCATAGATTCTGTAATATTTTTCTTATGTAATTAATGTACCGATATCCCTCCAGCTCTCTGTGTGTGTGTGTGTGTGTGTGTGTGTACACTGACAGGTAAATGTGTCACAGATGGTGACATCACAGCAGGTGGTTGCTCTCCAAAGCTGGTAACATGGCAGGGGAGGCGGTGTCGATGAGGGAACGGTGACAGGGCCATCGCTACGGGAGACAGATATACCCTGACAACGTCCTGGATACGAACACGCCCACTTCCTTCCCACCTCACACACGACACACACACACACACACATATGCTCACTTACAGTACACACCTGAAAAGGGAGGGTGACACTTTCACACTGCTTAACAGATCCAGCGATGCTTATGTTCAGCCATGATACCGTGACTTCAGGTGTAGATTATTTTGTAGTTGACTTTAGGGATAACATGACATGTTGAACTCACAGCCAGCAGCTTTGGAGCCTTGTGGTTTTATTGAAGAGATTTAGGTTAAGTCTGTGGTTCCTCTGGTTTTGGATCCCATCCGAGATGAGCTTGTACTCAGAGATGGAAGAGAAAAATCTCAAACGGAGATATTAAGAAGCAAAGTACAAATGTGCTCAAGCAAAGAAGGTCTAAACGTTTGTGTATAGTACTTGGCTTTCCATTGGAAATGTAATTATTCCAATCTGTTGGAGATTCACGACTGAATTTGGTAATCTCCAAATGAAATGAACACTTTTTTATTCTACCTGCGTCTTTCTCCACGGAACGATCCAGGACAAAAACTTAGGATACAAAGTTTTACAATCTCTTATCTTATAAAGAGGCTGAAAAGAGTACCTTGCAGATTTAACATTGCACTCCAATAACATTGCCAGACTCACAATGGGCAGTTTTAAAAAAAAAAGGATCTAAATGGATTCAGCAGAACCAGAGATGTCGTCTTTATTATTCCACTCTTTCTACACTACCCACAATGCAACTCGACCGGCGACAGTTCCTTCAGAGTTTAAGCTGTTTATTAAATGATTGACTGCTGAACTCACTTTGCTGAAAACTGTTAATGCAATTAAAGCTGCTATTAAGAGATTTTAGTAAGGTTTCCTTTTCATAGCAGATTTATGATTATCACTGAAAAGTCTCTTGCACATCTGTCCATTGGGGAGAAGCTCGCCAATCATGCAGCAACATCTCTGATGGTGTGACCAGAAAATGACACTTATGAATTAATCAACTGCCCTAGTGCATGCTGGGAGGGTTCCCAACACCCCTACCTCATGTAACTGTAATCACACGATCAGCCAGTTATAGGACTACTGGTCATGGATTCAACTCTGTACCATTTTGCCTTTACTTCAAAAATAAGAGCACACTGTTATTCAAGATAAATCAGTCCTCAAAGTGCTGGCTGAGAATAAACAGGATTATTTTGGCCTGATGACAGCAGCCTGAATTAGTTAAGCCACATTCACAACAAGTGAAGTGGAAACGCTGTGTAGCACAATGTCGAATGAATTAATAACAATGCAGGAACACACATAACATGAGACTTGTCCATGGTCTTAACCCCAGGTGTAAAGACTGCCTGAACTCTTCAGATTCAGCATTCAACGTTAATACAAGTCAAATCTTTTTATCGAATGTACATGAAAACAGAAAGGAGCAACAAAACCAAAACATAATACTAAAGGGGAGACCAAAGCGCAAGTGCACTGAGTTGCTCAAGCCTGCTGCAGTCACTCAAGCCATCTTCAGTGTTCCTCAGATCCTCAGGTGTTTTTAGTCCTCTTGTAGCTGCTGGCGAACAAACCTAACCCCCCGCATCACATCCAGCCGATGAATGAAGCGCATGTGAAGGTGGGCAGGGGCCTTTGAAATCCCCACAGATTGCTGCTGTTAATGGAGAATATTGATTACATTAATTTAGACAGCGCTAAAGTGCATTCAATCATGAGGCTACAATCCAAAAATTACCAGAACCATATTGTACATGTTGCTTAGTCATAACAGTCATATGCTTTGAAGTCTGTCCTTGGGTTAAGTCATCCAGGGGCAGAATTCTGCAATGTTGAGGTCAAATTCCCATGTAAGATAAAATGATAAAATGATAATAAAGAGAAGATTCCTCTGAAAGCTGTCCATGTAAATTCCTTGGTAACAAAACCATGTTTGTCAGTGGTGTGTGTGTGTGTATCAGTGTTTTTCTTATGGTCAGCGGGACAGCTTGTGAACTGTACATCTCTAGATGTGACATGCATGCAGCTGTGTGTATGGCAAAGGGAACCTGCCCGTGTGTGTGTGTGTGTTTCTGTGTGTCGTACTGTGTGTGGGCCAGTGGGAACCTGAGTGTGTGATAGTCTCCAAGGTCATTTCTCCTCTTCATGACCTCACTCTTTTCTCAGCCCCCTCTGCCACAATATGACTTCCTCCTCAGGCAACAAAGGGACTATTTTAGACTACAATGATCTTCCTCTGACAGTACACAGAGGGACAGAGAGACACAAAGTCAAACGGGCCAAAGTCTCTTCAGGTTCATGTGCCTCACACCAATAACTGACTTTGCAAAGGTACACACACTCACATAGGCGTACATACAAACACACTCTGACACGTACTTTCCTATTCATGTAAACATGCACAAAGATCAGACAATAAGTGGTAAACAAGATCAAAATAGATTGGCCTCTGACTAAAAGTTTTATGATCTATTGATTGAAATCATTTTTTGGCTGTGCTCATGTTGCAGCTGCAAAATCTGATTGTTTTCCCTTTCATGTGACACGTGATGGGTTTTTTACCCTGCACCACCAACTGCTCTGCCTGCGAGATGCTAACTTTCAAGAACTGAGTGCTGTGGAAAGTTACAAGAATTCTCCACTTGTTGAACTGTTGACTTGTTGAACAAAAACACATAAATGAGCCACACTGTTGCACTAGGTGACACACACACCTAAGTTTATTTTTACTCAATGCCACGATACACCATCCTGCCGGTAGAACACTCATATATATACTCACCAGAGCACCAAATGTGTATTAATCCACATCTCAAAATAGTCCCCAACAAACGTCCCCATGCACCTGTAGGACAGATACATAACATTACAGGCTTGAGGTTTGCCCAAACTGTAAAATGCCTCTCCTACCCACTTCACATGTGTGGATGCATCTTTTTCTTCTTTTTGCTCAATGCAAACACTGATCTCCTTAAACCTGCATTCAATTATTTGTTGGCCACTTGGGGGCAGCGAAACATATTATGTTTCATACTATCTTAGTATCAAATTGTTATGGTGAATATGTTAGCAAACAGTTGCTCATTTACACATCCAGCAGACACACAGACACATAAGCACTCATTTGGAGTCGAGTTTCTAACAGTGAGAGCGTTTTCACTGAAAACAGAGCTGTGAAACTGAACCAAAACAGCAGCTGTAAAACAAAAAGCTTAAAGATGCTGAAACGGGCTGTAGCTGAGGAGAACTGCAGAGTTAGGTGATAATTCTCTGTGGGTTTGTGACACCTTTCACATGACACATAGTCGTTTGATCCATGGTTTATATAAATATTGATTAGTGCAGCTTTAACTACATAGCGCCTCCAGTAAAAAGTTAAGTTGTAGTCAGTGCTCAGTCAGTCTTTATTCTCTGACCTGCTCTCCTTCATCGGGCTTTGACAGAAAGGCGATAACAGCCAGTCATCCATGCAGATTTTCTGTTTTCCAGACAAAACGTGCTGAATAAATGTCAAAATCCATTTTTAAGATAAACTTCAGAGTGAAGAGCCATTGTTCCTCAGCTAACCTTGTTAGCATTGTCTACAGTTCCTGCGAGTGTTTCACACTAAAGGTCACCACACTATTGTCTTCACACTAAAACACATTAATTATGAAACACATGCTGGAAGTGCTCTATTAGTATCAGCAGTACCTTTATCTGTCACTATCTGCAGCAAATGAATAGTGCAGAAAACGCAGTTGGGCTCCTGCTGTAAACAGTGATACATTAGTAATATTATGGACAGGTGTTGGGCCACACCTGGATGCATGTAGCAGAAACTACAGTATGTACATATACAGTATACAAGCATTGGTGTTTTACACATGAAACACCAATGTACACACTGTAAATCTGGTGATGGTGACTAAAATCATGTGCCCCTAGTGCCCAGCTGTTTAGGGAAATTGTTTAGCCATTTAAAAAAAAAAAAAATATATATATATATATATATATATACATATATATACAATTTGTGACCCGTTTTGAAGTGGTCAGTAGGACCAATGGGCATGTGGATGAGCACCACAGACTGATTTTGGTCTTTTCATGAAGATATAAAATAACACCATCCTCATTCTTAAAGGGCTGATAAATCAACAGGAAAAAGGTGCACTTACAGTTTCTGATATATATCACATGGATATTAGCTACAACATTACATTAAAGCCATATGTCCTTGAATAGCAATCGGACACTGAATCTTACACCATCTAACTCCAAAGCAAATCTTACGTAATTTGTGAGACAAATACAGGTAAGACAAGAGACACACCAAAGGCAATAAACCACAAACCCTGATTGGTATTTGGGGAGATGCCTCAGTCGCGACATATACCATAAACAAATCTTTTTCCAAACAAATATGTGATGTCTGTTGTTGCACTCTGTATGTTGCATGTGTCTTGTGGCTGCTGGCCCTGGGGCTCGCCGGCTGCACTGAAGTGCATTCTTCAGCTCCACCTGGGCTTTGAACCTGTAACCTGCTGAGGCAAAGGTTACAGCCCACAGGGCCCGTTGCCACCCCCACAGATCCGCCTGGCCTGCTGCCAGCTCACCCCCCCACCTCCACGACCGCACCCCCACCCCCACCCCCACCCTCCCCTCCCCACTTCATCCCTGCTCCCTCTTAAATACACACAAGACCTTACTTCTTCATCAGAGGGACTGGTTCTTATTCTTCACATTTCCAGTGGCAGAGGCAGCTTTTGTTTTTTTGTTTTGTGATTTGTGTGTTTCTGCACACAAGTCGGAATACTGCACACAAAGCATGTGCACAGCTTTATAGACGTCTGGGTGTGTGAACATTGTGCGTCTGTTTCTTGGGAAGGGAGGGTCAGACCAAGTGATTGCTGTGATTTAAGGACCTGTGATCCAATGATCTAACAATGGGAATTAAACTGTTTAGCCAGCTACATATTCTGACATCACTGTGCTGGTGATAAAAAAAATTTATCAGCTGTAACAATGGCTGCTGGAAAAATAGCAACATACTTCACATGCTTATGTGGTAATCCTGTACTTTATTTGAATACGTTTGAAGTTGTACAGGAGGCAGTACAACAGCAGTGGGGTTAATACCGAGCGCTGAGTTCCCAGTAGTTCCTAAGATTACTTTCTAAAATCGATTCCATTTTCCCGGGAAAACGCCTGCAGGAACCCAGGATTTTGGCATGCGTGTACTTGTGTCTGTGTGGCCACATACATAGGATTATTGTGTGTACTTAAACAAAGATGCACTCTCAAATCCTCATTAACACTACCACGCAACTGTGTATAATGTAACATATAGTATATGCAATCAGAAACATCGGACCATTTGAATAAACATCATTATCTGCAGTTCTGTATCCGAAATAAAACTTCATGGTAAGAAGTAGCGGTTTTCCCAGGAAGTAATCATTTTAAAATCAACAGTAGGAGCCTTGGTGAGTCTTTCATTGCATTCAATGAAAACATTCCTCTTCAAGATTTGCAGTATCTTGTTGTCACAATTGGTCTATGTACCCAAGCTGCAAATACTATAGACAGCACGTAAACCTGCAACATGCAATCCAAGCCTACATCTCATGATGTTATCCCGTTGCAGTCCATGGTGCATGTCTATCTAAGTTCAATATGGGGCTTTCTCTCATCATAAACCCACCTTATTGCCTGTGAGAACATGCCAGTTTAAATTTTGGCTGAGGTGTACCGCCAAGCTTCCTTGAATTTCTGAAATACATGTGTGAAAACAATTCAAGCTAGCCCTAGGCTTTCTGTCGCCGGGGGTTTAGGTTAGTAGAAAGTGCAAAGATACACACACACACACACACACAAACACACATACATACACACACACACACACACACACACAGAGGCCTGAAAATGTTTCTTTGCCCTTTGACTAATGAAAACAGACACATTTTTGGTAAAGAAACAAAAGAAGAAGGGTTACAAACAAAGGGACTGTCATGTGAAGCTCTCTCGACCGAAGGTAAGGGGTGGTTGACTTCTGTGTCAGGTATTGGGGAGCAGAGGTGAGGGGGGGGGGTCCATTCTCCCACTATGCACTTCTCTGTGTGGGGTTCAGAGAACAGGAAACGCAGGAATGGGCGTTGCTCCTCGGTGCAGGGATGGACGCAGCGTTTGTATTCTTTTTCCCAGAGGCTGCTATATTTATGTCTATTGTTTTGGACAGGGAGCTCCCCCGTGTCTGTGTGTGTGTGTGTGTGTGTGTGTGTGTGTGTGTGTGTGTGTCCACTGTCTGTGTGCGTCGCTGTCTCTTGCTGGCCAATTGGCCAAAGTCCAGTAATGAAAATAACATGTTGACCAAAGGATGACCGCAGCAGCCGAAGATGACAACGGAGACTTTCTTGCTCTGTCTTTTGTTTTCTTGCAAGTGAGACGGTGAGATTCCCACCGTAGGTCACTAAATAGAGTCATAAACAAAATCTGACAGGCAGCACAACAATGGCTGGGAAGCAGAAGTTTGCTCATGTGCATGTGTATACGTGTGTGTGTGTTTGTGCTATGCATGTATGGCTATGTCCCCCTTTCACCTTAATGTGTTTCTGCTTGTTTAAAAATGAATGTTTGTACAAATGCTAAGTCTTGATTTGTTAGGAATGCAGACTGTAAGCGCATGTATCTGAGCACAGGTTGCATTTTAAAACCATGGGCCAATGTCAGTGTCAAATAAACACTGAAGAAGCAGAGGCAAATAAAACCCCCCTTTGTGCGCTGTGGGGAGGGACGGAGAGCAGAAGCAGGGATAAAGAAAGAGAGAGAAGAAGGGGAGGTGAGGAAAGAGGAAGTATGTGAGCATGGAGGAGTTACACCAGCAAGTGAGGGAGGGAAGCTGCACTGGGAATGGAGATGCTGAGGAGAGAGGAGAAAGAGAGTAGGCAGTCATAAGAGGAGAAGGAGGCCGTGAGGACTGGCTCCCATGCTTTCTGAAACTGTCCGCATCCAGTACCCATAAAATGCATCAGAGTCTCCATTGCTGTGTCTTCTGTAAAGACGCATAGTGAGATGGTCTTCTTCTGCGATGAGTACTACTTTTATACTGTGGTTAGTGAGTGTGACTGATGATAAGTCACCTAATCAGCAGAGTGATGGTGATGCAGGATGATGATATATATATCACATTACAAATGAATATTTGGACAAAATCCTTTTGTCATTTTGACAAGATATTTCACTAGACAGTTATTAGAGCATACCTCTGAGGTATTTTTAGTACAGACGAGCCAGTGTTTGATTATGTTTACAGTTTGTCATGGTCACACTTTATGACTATGTGCTGCCTGTCTCCTTGTGCCTGCCTGTTTGTAAAATCTCCACCTCCATCCTTTCTAGGGTTTTTTCCACCTCTGACTCATTAGACAACACTTCTCTGACCAGACTGTTGTCTGCTGTTCACACTAACCTCCTGCTCTTTGTCCGCAATATGGCAATGATACATTCTACAAACTAACTCAATTTGGTATACACTTTTTTCCTAAAGTACAAACTGACAGTGTGGCTTTTAATTTGTATTTTATTATTATTATTTTAATAAAAGTGAAAGATAATGATGGTGATGTCAACCTCTTTATGATACTCCAGCAAAATTCCCTGTTATTAGGAAGAAAAGTTGATAAGGCAATCATTTACATTGACAGATATTATTGTCTCTACAATATAACATAATGTGGGGGGCCAATATTTGAAGCATCCGTGTGAAACTTCCACACCTTTCTTGCTGCAGCAGTTAGAAAATGAGATGCCTGCTCAGATAGAAAAAAAAATCTCCCTCACACAGTTTATTGCAGTTACACACACCGGGCACTTTGCCAAAACATTCAAACAGCATCTCTAAATAGTATCAGCGATGGGAAAAACATTGTATGAGTGCTGAATACATTTTCTACAGCCAGCGCTTTAAAAAAAGACCACCCACAAAGAATGAGCTGAATGCTTCCGCATGATGGTTAGTTAGTTTCAAAGATGCTGTACTACCATTTTGGGGAAACTTATATACTTAATACTGTTAAGTTGTTGTAGAGATTGCAGAAATACTGAATGATGAAATTCAGAGAAATGTTTTGGTGTTCCATAGTCTCAACTGAAAACTACAGGATGCAAGTCAGTATTTTGTTAAGCAGGGATTTCAATTACTCATTAAACTCTTACAACGTGTCATAATTTGCTTGATTACTATAATTATTCAGCAAAGATCAATGACACATTTTGCAGTAGTGGAACTTAACACCACTCAATCATTTAAAGGAAAAGCAATAAAAACACATGAAGCCGTGGAGTATTGTTGCGTATTGACAATCAAACGTGTGATCAGAAGAGTGAGAAGAGGAGGCGAGCGGTGGGCAAGGCTTGATGCTAGCTGCTATACTTAGCAATCAGCCAACAAGGAAATGCCGTCAGTCTGCTATAAACACAGACATGGAGGGAGGTAGGAACTGGAACCACTGCCAAGCTGCACTTTTTGGAAACAGGGACTGAAATAGAAGGTGGATATACTGTGTGTGTGTGTGTGTGTGTGTGTGTGTGTGTGTGTGTGTGTGTGTGTGTGTGTGTGTGTGTGAGAGAGAGAGAGAGAGAGAGAGAGGCAGCTGGGTTACTACTGGATAATACAGCTTACCTTGATTTAAGTTTTTTTGTAGAGGCTCACTTTAATGGATCAATAGCACAAAATAAAAAAATCTACTGTATATACTGTAATATTTCATTTGAAAGGAAATCTGGCAGCATGAGTAAATGGTTGACACAATTAGGAGATGATTGATAGTTTATAAATATGGGATAAGAAATTTCATAATACTATTTAAAAAAATAAGTGAATTTGTCAATTAACAAATGATTTAAAGTTTCCTAGGTGCTCAGGTGAAAAGCATCTGCAAAGCCTCTTTCAGACATGCATTTCATCATGGAAATGTGCTGGCTATTTCACATGCCGGTCTCATGTTTAAATTAACTTCCATATAAGTCACGACAGCAATCTGAGAAGGTTGGACCTTCTGCTCTTTGCTTAACAATTCCAACACAGCTCAAGTCTGAATTGAAGGGCGTCACATTAATGTTACATCAGCACACACATCACAAGGCTTAAAGTCCCAGTTAAAGGAGCAGTGTGAGATTTAGGGGGCTCTATTTGTGGGCCCTTGTGGATACATCAACTAAATATTCCATGAGGCAGGACTAATACCGTGTTTACCATAGATTTACATTTATTACAAAATTCAATAAACAAAATAAAGTGGCATAGGATAACTTTTATATCACCAGTTATACTGTACATACATTAAAATCACCTTTGCAGCAGGTGCTTTTTTCCCCAGCAATGTTAACACCGATCTGCAGTTATCTGCTCAGAAGACACAGATGTCTTTATCATGTCTTTGGCATTCTGTGACAATATTGAGGCCCCATTGTTCCAGAAGTGTGGCCCTAGAAGCAGTACAAGGCTTGCAGACATCAGGAAGGTTGCTGCCACTGCTGGCATGGAGGTTTCTAAGGCTGTCATCGGGACGCATGCATATATGTGACACTGTAAGCGCTTGTGCAGGCAAAGGGAAGACAAGTGCCCTAAAACTTCTGACCAACAGGGAAACTCAGGACACATTCTTACAGAATGGGACCTCTCCCCAGAACTGATGGAAAACTAGAGGCATTTACATGTCTCCTGTATGCCCGAAAGCATGGACCACCAAGTTCATTGAGCTCAGGTATCAACTTCTCTGTGTCAAGAACGGTGAAATCAAAAGTCATCAACTCCCACCATGCAAGGACTGCGTAACAAAACACACACAGAGAGCCAACTGCCAGGCTGGTATATGGAGAAGCCAGCCAGCATCCGATGCCATCCTGGATCGACTGGCCTGTAACTGTCCAAAACAAATTCTCTCCCAAGATGTATGTGTGTTGCAAATGGCCTCAGGTGTACGGACATGTGTAGACTGGCATACTGTGAGAACCTCATCCACCTCAAGTTCAGATGAAGATGTGGAAGACATGAAATTATTATGATTATTCGGTTATGAAATTATGTAAAACAAAGTATGGAAAGCAGTCTTTGATTAAATATATTCATTTTACAACCAAATGGGGCCTAGGTTATGGCCGTGTGGAACCACACATTTGAATTATTGTACTGTAATTCTACATGCTATGACAAAAGCTTAAGATTGTTTTGATTTGGGGGGTGGGGTAACATTTTCTGCTGTACTGATGTCAATATGGAATTTATACAAAAAGTAATTAGTTATTTGAATTCCTGAATAAGCCACGTGATTATGTATCCTAGGGTTTTTATTGACTTTTCCAAAATAAACAACCGGCAAATATTTGCTCTAAAAATGAAATGATTAACTGTACTTGGGCACTGTCCCGCGAGTGCCACCAATGACAGTTTTCAATCTAGAATTTGTAGAACAACATTTCATGAAAAGTGCTTGAACTCAGCTATCAATGTGATACACATGTATACCTTACCAAAAATCATTATGAGCATTATTTCTCTCCTCAGATGGTATCGACCAACTCTACTGGCTCACTGACTAAAAGGCCTAAAATGCAAATGTGCATGTGTCAGTCTTGGTGGCCAGTAGAAAACATGGCCACCCACCTTGATGAAGGGCACCGTCTGTGTACAGTGTTTAACACAGAGTTTAAATGTTATCTCAGGACCCTCCCGTGTTGTGACAGTGGGCAGCGTCTGTCACAGAGAGGTCAAAGCAGGCTTTTTGTGATTGGGGAGCACTCGTGTTAGTAAATTTGGCTGGTTAATTGTTTCTGAGGAGGTTTTTGTCAGCTTGTGAAAACAGGAGTTTGTTGGAGGAAATATGGTGGCACAAAGTAGTAGCTTCAGGAGGAACGAGGGTTATAGTAGGTCTTCTCTTTTAGACACACACACACACACACACACACACACACACACACACACACACACACACACACACACACACACACACACACACACACCTTGCCGCGTGCTGGCTAATTATTAAACCAGAGGTCTTACTTGTGCTGTGAAACGCGAGTTTAGCCTCTAATTTGTTGTTGTGTGTGTGTGTGTGTGTGTGTGTGTGTGTGTCTGTGCATGTATCAGGATTGTGTCATGATGAATGCTCCCTTTATCCTGATCAGTCTTCCCCTCTGGACAGCAGATTGATCCCCCTCTTTATCGATCGCAGCGCCTCATCTGCTTGTCCTCCTTTACCCACAAATCCCTCCTTCTTGCATCATCCGTCACCTGTTCTCACTTTCCCACTCTTTCACTCTTTCTCACAATTTCTACTTCTGTCTCTCTTTATCTTCCACTTTTTATCCCTTTCTTCTCTTTCTGCTTTCCTGCTTTGGCTTTCTTTTTCCCTTATACCCTCTATCCCTCTTTTCTCACCTGTTTTCTTCCTTCGTGTCTTTGTCTCACTTCTTTTTCTCACTTTATCTCTATCTCTGGCCACCTTAGTTTTTTCAGTGCAGCCCAAAGTCAGAGAGTTGATGATCTTGCAGGAAAAACTCCATCGCTAACACTGAGGAAATCAATAATGTGACTTAACGCCAGTTAATGTCAGTAAGGCAGCTTTTTCTGCAACACTGCCTCATGCTTAAGAGGAAGATTCCAACTTCATTTGGGGTTACCTTCTTTTACTATCTCATCAGTTTCCTATAATGTCTTATGTGAATTACATTATGAAACTATGTCTTTACAGGTGAATCGACCTGGAAGTGGTTTGGAGGGGGATGAGGAGGTCGATTAGTATGAAGACTGTTGGTGTTAAAGGTCCGAATGTCTCGCTGCCTTTCTAAAGGCGCGGCCGCTCGATGCCCGTCTGGTCCCTAAGATTGCTGCATCTCCCATGGCCGTCGTTCTGCTGTACCATCTGCAGTGACAATCTCCACTGCTAGCTCTGTGTTCAAAGCTTTCTACCCTGCTGTCGAAGGGAAGAATACAGACACGAGCAAATGTGAGTGAGTGGGTTGTTATATCCCGCTGATTGGGTCACTTAAGTTGTTCTTTGTTTTACTCATTCCTAGCTGAAGCGCCTCCAGCCCTGCTGCCACAGGGATAGCCATTCCTGACGTCCATGGCACGGCTTCCTTCCGTCTGCTCCACGGTCGGCGGCGCGTGCTCGCATCACCTGTGTTCCTCTCCACTTCACAGCCAGCCTGGCCTCGCCAGCGGGGGATTGTTGTTACAGTGACTCTAGAGGGAGCACTGGACTTTATTGCCCCTCGTCACGACTGCACGGGGGTGTGAGTTGGCACGAATAATTTTATTCATTTATCTATGGTTGTCTTGGGTGATTCAGATTATACTAGTATTGAAGTGGGGGTTGTGTTCCCAGGAAAAGTGCCCATACTATCTTGGTGTTCTTTTAATAAGAAGTAGATCATATTTTTAAGAAAATGCCTAGTACAGTGATGAACCCGTAAGAAAGAGATATCTGTGACAACAACAGCTGCAGGTTTACGCCATGAGGATTAAATGTAACAGTTCCAACACCTAATGGTTTGCAGTCTTGGCAAAGCTTGGCCTGTCCTAAAGTTGACAATCCATCATTAGTGATGTTGTCAAGAATGAGTGATCATCAGCTGTGTGGCAGTAAAAACAGGGGGCAATCCAGCTGATGAGTTAACTGAAGGACCAGGGAAGCTGCTTTAAAGTTTCATTTTTCAAGTTTCAAATGTAACTTTGTTTGTTTTCACAACATGTTATCTGCATTTCATTTTCACAATCCCTTCCCAGTGACTTATAGCCTGCTGGTTACAGGTTGAAATAAGACCAACTATGTTGTGACAACAGTACTGGAAATCTTCCATATTGCTGGGATCCCCTTGTCGAGCTGTGCTAAGAGCAACCGTGATTAGACCTTATACTACACAGAGGGTGCGAATGGCTCATAGGACAGGATGGCACAGTAAAAGCTGTTGACTACTTCGATGTCGTGTTTTAGGTGTACTAGTTTAAGCTAACAACACAAAGGCCTGTTCACACCAGAAAACTACCCAGCAAAGTTCATCAGTGCGTCCTAGCAAAATAGGCAGTGCTTGAAGCTCGGTGGAGAAGTGACTTCTTGCAGGAACAGTTGTACCTACTCTAGCCAGCCAGCTGATGGTTAACATGCTGCCATCCGGGAACATGGTAGACACAATCATGGGCACAATAGTTCTCCGATCTGATTGGCTTGCTGGCCGGTCAGTCTGTTAACACAGGACAATACATTCAGTACGTTTATACTCCAGCAAAACGTTAATTAAACGTTAATGGTACAACACAGCTAATAAGCTATGATAGCTTCCTTCATTTCTGACTCTCCAGCTCTCCGTTCCCTCAAAAGGACAGCACTGTTTGCTATTGGTCAATAGTGGAAACTAGCATGTCAAGATAACCAAAGCTGAACTCAACGCAAAAGATTTATGCAACTTTACTTAGCCCCAAATATGAACACCAAACAAGCCTTTCATCAACACTCACTGGACAGGTCACCAAGCAGACCACCTGTGCACCAGACCCCAGCACCTTTGCCAATAATCTCAACAATTTCTACACCCGATTTGATACCTGTGATTCACCCCTCCATGAGTTGTATTACGTCCCTCCTAACCAGGCAGGATGTCTACCGCCAACGTATGAGGTCATCATCAATTGCCATTCCTGTAACAAAAAAACACACCAATCAGAACTAAACCACTATAGGCCTGTAGCTCTAATCTCTGTTATAATGAAATACTTCGAGAAACTGGTCCAACATCATCAAACATCATCCTTCTATACGTTTTGCCATCTTGGATCCCCTGAAGTAGGGGCACAGATGAAGCAGTATTACGAACTGGGTGTCTGTGTGTAAGTTACTGCTAATGCAAACCGAACATTTCCTACTGCTGCAGCTTCACATTAAAAGCATTTAACTGGCAAAACATGAGTTGACTTTTATTATGAAGTAGTCACATGTAATGCATTGTGTTTGTCAGTGAGCTTGACACTAACCGCTATGCGTCTACAAAACAAGACAATGGTAATTTTTGAAATTTTTTGACAGCGGATCAGTTTGAAATATTGCAGGAGTAATGGAAGAAGGAGCAGCCACAGTGAGCTGTTAGATGAAGAGCTGCAGGCGACAGGCTGCACACCTCCAATTTCTCAGCTACGTAACCAACTCCTTTCACTGTGCCCTGCTGTTCGCAGACTCATGCTGTGTGCAGCATAAAATCAGATCACGGTCTCTCACAGAATGATGTAAAAGGCCAATTATTGCCTGACTTCTTTGTTAAAATGACAATAGTTTACAGTTGTATGCAAAAGTTTAGGAACCCCTGACAATTTCCATGATTTTCATTTATAAATATTTTCTTTGATGCATATTGCACATTTTCTGTTAATCCAATAAATCTCATTTCACTACTGAAATATTATTGTGTCCTTCAGTTATTTGATGAATGAAATTGCTGATCCAAACACCCAAATATTTATAAATGAAAATCATGAAAATTGTCAGGGGTTCCTAAACTTTTGCATACAACTGTACAATAGTTTGCTGCCCCCAGAATTCTGTGACCTGTAGTATTAAACCGCATTTGCTGTTACCACCACTAGGTCTGTCCAAATCAGCCAGGACTGAAATCTTAAGGATTGCCACTTTAAGTTACTAGAAATTCAGAATGGACAAACCAAACACTGGCTCTAGGGCGTTTTTTTCCCCGCGTTTTTCACAAGTTTCACAGACTTTCACCGTAGTTTCTCCTACATGCTTGGAAGGGGAGGGTGAGGCGAGCGGTATTCAAATGGTTACAAACCATTTCACTCCTAGATGCCACCTACACACTGTTCCTTTAAACGTACTACAAGGAGTTTTTAACAGGTTATGAAACAGTCTCGATTTAATACTGATGTCTCTATATGATCCTTGAAAGGATTCAAAACCGATCCTGAAGTGGCCCTCTTCCTCCTAGACAGGTATGTGACATGTTTATTTTATTTGGCTGTGTTCAGTCCATGAAGGTGTAGGTCACGGTGGACATTCCTGTAATACAACTGGCTTATGACGTAACATTTTATGTTGGTCTTGCTACCGAGCTATATCTTGCTGTTGGCTTATTATTATGAAGATATAACATAACTAGGAAATGTTGATAACTTTAGCTTTCTCAACAAAATTACTATTACAACAAATTATAACCAAATCTGTTACATGTAACCTAGGCGTATGAACGGTACCAAAACAAAGTTTACTTTGTTTCACCATCGTCATCATATTAAAGTTATTAATCTTACATAGCCACAAATAGATACATTACGTCAAACAGTTGTTTAAAAAAAGAAAAATAGTATTAAAAATAAGTTACGTCTTTCTTTCACTCGCTTCCAAAACAAAAGCATGACCTAGCAAGATCCAGATCTTTACGTGTGGCGGTGGAAACACTACCTCTTTTGTCCACAGGGGCCGCCAAAATGAAAGTTCCTTGCAGTTGCTTTAACACAGCAAATGCAGCTCTGATATGGCTGAAGGAAGCAATCAGTAAACAGTGAGACTGATATCTGTTAGATGAAAGTATGAATTTTGGAGTGAAACTAAACTCCAAACCACATGTGTGCCATTGTGCATTGTGCTATACTAGGTCTATGGAAAAAGACCACAAGAGTATTATGGTATCTGCCTCAGTCTAGTAAAGGTAGTCAGACAGCTAGCTGATTTGGTCTTTTCACTAAGTTCTTTGCCTAAACTTGTTGAGCCACAAGGCTAGACTAATGGTTATATATCTTGTGATGAAATGTGATTCTCAGTTCTTCAGCATGATTTCTTAAAAATACATCTGGCAGTGTGATCTCTCAAACTTAAACACAGATTACAGTGTGTACATCCATCAAATCCTTTCATTTAAAGCGTTTCATTTGATAGTGTTCCTTTGTGACAAACGTTTGTGTGTGATGCCCTTCGGTTTCCATTCACGCAAGCACACAGTATTATGCCTGGAAAGGGTAGAACTGGCAGTTCTGTCAAATGTTACCATCACTCTCTGAAGGCAGGTTGTGGAGGTATAAAACATGCAGAGTGGGCAGTGCCAGCTGGTTGAGGGATTAGGCGTCTTCACCGGGGTGCTGGATCTACCATAACACCTCGCAGCCTAAATCACAGTCACCTCCTGTTGTGGCAGAACATGTCAACCGGTATATTTAGATCCCTACTTTCACTAACGACTGGGAGTAGAGGTGAGGAGGAGTGAACGTCGTGTGTAGATGCAGTACACAAGTTCATTCTCTGCAAGTGTGAGCGTGACTGACAGCAACAGATGGTAGTGTGACGGGTGATCCCCTGCAGTGATGAGTGTAGGGGTCGTCACCAGTCACCACTGGACACAATTAGTTACTTGTAGCAGTTCAAACAAAAAACTCCCACTCTTAAACACACACAAACACAATATAAACCTTACACAGTGCCTGCAGCCACCTGATTCTCTCCCCAGTCATTAGGAAAAGATGATCTAAATACATCAGGGGACAAGTTATGGTTCAGTAAGAGGTGACTGTGAATAAGGCTGTGGGGGGCTATGTCAGGTTCTGTTCCTCTTTGAATATGCATGATCCCATGGCCAGATGGCACTACCCAGTTGCAGGGTATTCAGTGCTGTGGGGTGTGACGACAATGCTTGTTTCTAATGATGGATAATGTGAAATATGTGTGCGACATCTCCACTGCATTGCTAATTAGCCTTGCAATTATGAGTAGGAGAAATTATGTCTCCCAGTCGGCAAAAAGAACTACAGAAGTGTCCGAGAACTGTTGGCAAAATAGCTGTAAAGCCGTCACTGGTAATTCAATGTAAATTAAAACAATATCTATATCTGTTTAATACTCCGGTGCAATATACTGTGTTTTCAGTTTAATTTATTGATATTTATTCATACTTCTATTACTGCTGTGCAATATCCACCATCTCATAATCATCTTAAGCCACACTTGACAGTACATTACTTATATTATTACATTGTATTATTATACCGTACTTACCATACTTATCATCAACCGGTAAACCCACTTTGTACTTTACACTTATTTTTAATTTTAATTTTATACTTTACCCACTTGGTACGTAATTTATCTGACCATTATTATAACGTATTATATTTTTTGCTTAGTACTTCTATTCCTGTGTGCACCGACGTGATAGTGAGCTGCTGTAACAAAGAGTTTCCCCTCAGGGATCAATAAAGTATTTCTGATTCTGATTCTGATTCTGATATAGCAATATGGACTATGGTCAGATATTCCGATTATAAAATATTATACTCAAGTAAGAGTACTGTTACTTTTTACTTTTTTACTGAAGAAAAACAAGACAATTAAACAAAAATGGCCGACAATAAAAAAAAAAGAGCTATGGACACCGCGGCAGAGCAACAAGTATCATTAGGCTACAGAAATGAAGTAACCTGCCACTTTAACAGCAGAATGAAGCATCACCAAGGCAACCGACAGAGATGTATCAACGATGTAAACTTCACAGCGGCTTCAGTCTACGAACACACATTAAAGCAAAAAGAGAGCTGCACAGTTTTTACACACAGCGCGGCTCACACACAACATGCTACGTTGCTAGGCAACGCAGTGGTTGTTGATGCTCTTCTCTGTATAGTGAGTTACAACAATCAGTGAGTTTGTTGTTGTACTCACCTGTCTGAACGTCTTTCTGTGAGTCTTGTGCACCGCTAGGTCCTTAATTTTAAAGCATTATTTTACGTTGTTATTCTGTTCACAAACTGACCCTCGGCCATTAGAACATTACATGAGAGCAGACTGTCCGCTCTCTGCAGCTCTGCCCTCCTGCAGCTCAGACACACTAGCAGGACGTTTTCAGGTGACTTTTGTGAAAGTAGGGAAGTACAAGTAAAATTACAAAAAATACTCAAAAAAGTACAAGTACACAAAAAACGACTTTGTTACAGTAACGACAGTAAATGTAATCCGTTACTTCCACCCCTGCTTATAGTTTATTTATATGGTTTAAGCTAGCTTTTCAGTTCATTTAAGTCAGTGTAGTCTAAATTTGATTTTTGCTAATTAGCTTTAATTAGCTTTTGTGTAAATTAGGCTTTGGGTGACAACTACCTCTTTACTAATTCAGGCTACACTTCAAGTGTCAGTCACAACAGCGGAACATGTTCCTGTTCTTGCTCTGCTTACGTGGTGTGAATGCAGCATGATGTCAAGAATGCTGTGAATCTTAATTGGTTGACAATATCCTATATATCATAATAATAATACTGAATTGCCATTTTGTTTTCACTTCATTATTCAGTCTGACATTGTATACATGTTAGCCATTTCTTGTCTGGGAGAAGTTGTTATTTTGCCCTGACCACTCAGTATCCATCACATATCCGTCCTGCCAGTCATTTTGTGCAAAATATTCACAGATCACAGCAGTTTTCTCAGTTTCTCACACTCTACATTTACTGCCTTTAGTCCGGTTGTACTGTGGGATTGCAAATATATGACCACAGTTAGACTGGTTCCTCTGAATCGCTGTCCACAATCCCACGATAGCAGTTGCTAGCATAAGCATAGCCTGAAATAATGTAATGGGTGGCACGAGGATAAGTTAAATATATAAGTAGGAAAAATCCAAGTGGCAAAATCCTATTCTAAAGTTCTATTAAATCAAATCATATACAGAATAACCTTTTAAATATAGTGAAGATATTTCATTGCATGCAAATGGTTTATACCAGAGACACTGATGCGATTCAGAGGTGTGGAACCAGCCTCACTGTGGTCATATATTTGCAATCCCACAGTACAACCTGACTAAAGGCACTAAATGTAGAGATGTGAGAAACTGAAAAAACTGCTGTGATCTGTGAAAATATTTTGCACAAAAGCATTTTTTAAGGAAATATGTTGACACAGGAGATGGTTCTAAATTGATATTGACTCTGACCTCATGCTGACTACATTATCAAAAATTGTATTTTCCACTTCAGCTTGAAGTCATTGCCTTTTCCCTTTGCAGGCTCCCCTTCAGTGATGACTCACCTCATCCACTGCGCACAAGGCAGGAGATGATGCCAGACCAGTCGTCGTAAGCAGGTTTATAACAGCAGCTATTATCAGGCAATCCTGTCAGAGTGTTAATGAAAGAGTGCTTGTTAACTCCTAATTTAACACCTGCGGAATGTGCCTGCTGGGGCAGATAGGGCCTTATCAGCTGGAGTGCTGGGTGGTGGACATTCCCCAGAGGCTGAGCAGCTAACCTGGGCCATGAAAGTGGCTAAAGGGTCAGCAGAAGGCCACATACTGTATGCACCATGAATGTGGGGGTCGTCTTACAGTAGGAAAAGGCTACAACTTGGGAGGGCCCAGTGAGCAAAATGGAGGAAGAGTAGGAATCATTTGCTCAGAATGCAGTGGCGAGAAGTCAACAGCAAAGCTGGCAGAACAGCAATCTTCTTCACTGCTGGAAATGAAAGAACTTCTTTAAACTTGATGATTATAAAGCATGGTACAGGAGGCAAATGAGAGACAGAGACAGCTGCCGGATGCCTGGCATGCTGTTACCACCTAGCAAGAGGCTATCTCAGGTCACAGAGAAAACAGAGAGACACACACTCCAGATGGTGAAAGTGTATTTACAGTAGCACCGCCTGGCATTCAATGTGCCTAGAGACTTGGCTCGGTAATTAGATAACTTTCATTTGTTTTTGCCAAGAGTATACAATGAGAAGTGGCCAAAGTGGCAGTTAGTTATATTTGATTAAGGCTTAAAGTGATAAATTGCCATATTTGTTGTGGAGACAATTGGCATTTTTCAAAATGATGTTTTTGTAGAGGCAGGAGAATTCAGTCAGTGTGCGGCATGCATGAGAAAATTAAACTTGTACGTCAGTGTGTATGTAGAGTTTAGTTGGAGGTTTGGTGATCATTATTTTGTGTGCATGTGTGTGTTTGAGTGCCTGTATGTGGTGGGGTGACAGCACTAAACAGCTCGGCATCACCCAGGTCATTTCTCTGGGTGTCATAAGGCCACTGGGCGTGCCCAAATGAGGCTCACACATTTAAAGAGCCAGTGTCACGCCACACATCCTGCTCAATACAGATGTCAGTCACAGCAGCCCCACCTAAAAAAAGACAAGAGGGAGGGGAGAGGCTGGTTTCGGGCATATTTATGTGTATGTGCTGGGAGAAGAGTGTGATGTGAGGTCTTTGGGAAACACTGACTAATCAAATTCCAGCACCAAGCTCTGGGATCTGGGACCTCGTCCTGTGGGGGGGTTCCACATATGTCAGGCAAGGCAGGGGACCTCTGAGGACTCAAGGGAAAGGAATGATGAGTGTGTGGGAAACTGATGTGTGATGTGAGGTTTGAGGCACACGAAATGATTAGTCAGTGGTTCCCAATCTCTAGAGCCTGGAGTTCCTTTCTGTAGGAGTTTAAAATATGTCAAGAATACAGGCATTTTAGAAAGGACTGAAAACCTGACAGCAATGGTTTAAATGTCATTACTCAGCCTTTACTGAACCTGAACAACAAACAATCAATGCAATCTTCTCAATAGTTTTATAGTTTCTAGACATGGATGACCTAACATTGCTTTTCGCATCATTTTTTGACATTCAGACATATAGTAGGTGTCTGAATGAATAGCTTTATTCGGACATGGCACCAAACTCGTTACAGAAAGAGCCACAATGCTCACACAATATGTGGCACCTGGTGCACGAGTTGGAAAGTTATGATATCAAGGACGGAAAGGGTTGTTTAAGGGACTGTCACCCCCCGCCCCCTCTTGTCACATGTGAATCCCCTAATAACTTAAATCAATCAAATGTTGCTGCCTATTCTATAACATCTACTAGAGCACAAGCACTGTAAGATGTTAAAAGATGATAATTAAGTGATAAATGTATCACAGCGCTCTTAAGAAGGATGCGCTCTGTTAATGTTCCTGAGTCCGACCATTAAGAGTAAGAAGTGACCCTGACACTAATTAAGAAAAAATAGTAGCAAGGTGCATACATTTCCAGAAATTTGGAAAAAGAACATTCCAATTAATGTGCATTTCCATCCACCATTATGCGAATATTATGAGTTGTATGCAATCAAAACAGTTTGTGATGCTAATTGTCCAGAAGAAGAGGGTGCAGTGAGATGATGTAATTAAAAGAGCTCCAGTCAAACCTCTAACAATGGAAAACCATGTAGAAAACGTGATGGAAGTATGGCATTTCTGTTTGTTTCATGTATTAATTTGAGGAAGGTTACAGTCTCCTCATCGCTCCACACACATCTGATGTTTTCTTCTGCTGCTATTCAGTGGATGTTTAAATCACATGCTTCATATAAGTTATGATTTTCTTCATTTAGTCTATTTCCATCGTGCATTGTTGCATTATGTTTTTATCATTACACCTACTTTTCTACCTCAGCCATTTTTATGTGCAAATTGAAAATGCGTATAAAAACAGGTGGATGGAAATGTACTTATTGTTCCAAAAAAAGTTTGACTTAATTGAAGATCTCCTAAATGTCAGTTTTGCAAACCTAAGGAAAAAGTGTGTTGACCTAAGGGAGATCCTCGTTGGATCAAAACATTAAATTAAATGTTCTGGTTGTCAGAGTGTGCAGGTTTTTTTCTTTTACCCTAAGTGCACCTATCCCTCAAGACTTTTATACAAGAGTGACATGGACAACTTTGAAGTTTTGCAAACACAAGAATTAATTTACTATCCCCAACATCAACATATCCGGCTAGCAATTCTCTAGAGTACTATGACTACTACAGATCTTAACTTTCCCTTTCCTCCTCCAATTAACAATCTTTACAAGACCAGGATGGGCCACATATATGACCAGGGGTTTAGAAGGTTTTACATTCTGAGTCAAGGGTCAGCTCAGTTTAGTTGCACCCTGGAGAGGGAGCGAGTGTTTCACCAGAGAGTTTGATAAGAGAAGCCACCTCTTGCAGGAGCAGCTAGCTCCATATTGAATGTGAATTAGGGCGGGGGCCCATCCACCTCTATTGTCTGGATAAAAGAATAGGTTGTCTTTCATGTTCTGAAGTTAGCAACCCTCTGGGTCTCCTGGTATCAACCCTGCTGATCTGTCTCCTGCTGCAGGGAGGGACTTTGAAAATGAAAATGCTTTAGCTGCATGCTACTGATATGATAATTAAGATCAAACTGAGATCTGTCCAAACAAAGGCTTGAGAAAACATCTTCACTGTGAACTTTGAATGATTACTACACATACTTAAAGACACCACATCTTGTTGTGCTGAAAGTTCTCAAAGCTTGCAAAGCTCCTTTTCTCCATTTGTCCCTGTCCTCCTGCACATCACTCTGCACTCTTATGGAACAGGACTTTCTCTCCACCCATGTTCTCCAAACACACCAGGGTCACATACATAATGATCAAATTATTCTTAACATTTTTTAACCTGCTGGGAGTACCAGATGAATGGGGAGTACAGCATTAGGACAATTTGTGTGTTGCAAAACTGCCAAAATGATTTTCAATTGTTTTCCTGTAATTGTCTCAATGCTTGGCACTTGCATTGTCTTCTTTTTTCAGAAACCCCACCCCTTTTGGCACCCCAGACAGGTTCATAATGATGCAAACACACCAAACATTATTTGACCCAAGTTTGCTCCCACTTCTTTTTATATGCTATTTAATATTACGGAGTACGGTCTAGACCTGCTCTATAGGAAAAGTGCAATGAGATAACTTCTGTTATGAATTGGCGCTATATAAATAAAATTGAATTTAATTGAATATGCTCCGTCCCTCTCTTTATTCAGTCTCCTCCACTCCTCCACTAAACCAGTGTCACCCACTGACAAATCTTAGTTTGCCTTTAGATTTTGTTTAGATCTAAAGAAAGTGGTGGAGACAAAATTACATCAAACTAACTGGCCATAGCAAAGTAGTGGTGCAGAAAATAACAAAATAGCAAATTTCTTCACTTTAAATAGTCCAAAACCAACTAAAATAGGCTATATGAAAAGCATCCAGAGAGTAAGAGTGAGGCTGCATGTTATCTGTATCTCCACAGGCACATTTATTCAGAATTTACACTAGTCTTTACGCTGCCTGGGGGCTTTTTGCCTATAAATCCGGTGTTTTTTAGTTTTGTTGAAACAGAATCTCGGGGTGTACCCTTGTGCGGAGAGAGCAGCAACTAACCCACTATGGACTTGTGGAGGTGAAGAGATAAAAACAAATGCTGTGCACAGAGGACATACTGACAGCTGCTGATTCTGAAGACAGACAGGATGGATATCTACAGTATCTGAAACATGACACATCATTAATAACATGTTGAATAAACCACCAAAGTAAGTGGTAATCAGCCAGTACGTGTTAAAGGTCCAGTGTGTAACATTTTGGAGGAGCAACTGGCAGAAATGGAATAAAATATTTATGTTTTCATTAGTGTATAATCAAGCTCCTCTCCTGTGGAACCAGGTCCCAGTTTGGGCTCGGGAGGCAGACACCATCTCCACATTTAAGAGTAGGCTTAAGACTTTCCTCTTTGATAAAGCTTATAGTTAGGGCTGGCTCAGGTGAGCCCTGAACCATCACTTAGTTATGCTGCTATAGGCCTAGACTGCTGGAAGACTTCCCATGATGCACATCTTTCCTCTCTCCTCCTCTCCCTCTCCATCTGTCTGCATTTTTATCCAATTATTGCATGATACTAACTCGACATCTCTCTCCCGTAGTTTTGTGCTTTCTCGTTTCTCTCCTCTCTCCTTCTGTCGCTTTCAGCAGGTATTTCTGCCTCCGGAGCTGCAGAGTCTGGATCTGTGGTTGCAGGCCACCTGCTGCCCCCGTGTTCCTGCTCGACAACTGCTACTACAGTTGTTATTATTAGTCTTATTACCATTATTATCATTATTATTGCTGTCACTATCATTCCGTTACTTTTCCTTGCCACTTTTCCTCCCGGATAATGCTGTTTTTATCAAAACATTGTCAATAGCATTTTGTTTGTCTGTTTTCCATCATTGTATTTTTCAAGTCTTTTTGTGTCTTTGTAAATATAGAAAATATAACATCCATTGAGTCAATGTACAAACTCAAATACTCCACAATATCACAACACATACTCCGAGTTCACATTAGCCGATGCTTATAGCCTACATAACGTTACACATGTACTCTCTTAGTTGGGCTATTCTTTAAACTGCATTTGAATTATATTTGCTTTACAGCAGAAGGCTAATGCTAAATAACATGTGCAAAATGGCACATGCATTATGGATTATTATGTGCATTATGGACAACATCGTACATGACACAACCTTATACATACAAAGAATGTTTCTGTTGATGTAGTCTGTGGATTCACATTGTGGCATAACTTTACCGTGTGTTTGCTAGAAGTTGACTACAAGATCCTTCACTTTGGGCTCTGTACTCAGTGTTTTGATGTAGTCTGGACCCAGGAACATGATGATGGTCTCACAGACTTATCGGATGATAACTGAAAAAACTTGTCAGGATAGTCGATGGGATAGTCCAAACGCATTCATGTTATCAGTTTTCCAGAGTCTTCTCTTGTCACTCAGGTAATACAACGTGCGGGGTACCTTTTTGTAATTACATCCACGTGTGCTAGTTTTTGTTGTTGCCCGCGAATGCGGGTGTCTGCGTCATCATTTCCAAAAGCCTCTGTTTTTGCCTGTCCAGACTAAAACTAAACCCCAGAGTTCTCACACGAAAACGGGGCCAGCAGCGTTTCCAAACGTATCCTTTTTAGGGGCTCGAAAACGCTGGAGTAGTGTGAACGCTATTTGTAAACGTAGCAAAACTTGTGCGTTTTAAAATGAAAATGTAGTAGTGTGGATGTAGCCTATATATAATGACAGTCTACAGTTCTGAGGGATCGTAGCTGCCATGTGTTGTTTTCTCTTTGATTTACCCATTTCATTTAACATTTTTTGCACTTGCCTCACAGTCCAGCCCAATCAGCTTGCCAAGCCACTGGGAATTTTCCGCCCAATCACCCTGTCTTAATAGTCTAACCTCTAACATTTCTCTTCCATAGACTTGCACTTAATTGATTCTCGAAGATACGTAACTAAGCACATCCCGTATCAGTTCAATATGGAACACGGCTTTCAGTTTCCAATTATCCATATTTTATGGGACGATTCCATATTTTACAGGACGGCTGGCAACCCTAATTAAGTACTACTTAGCAAATGTTAGCATGCTAACATGCTAAACTAACATGATGAACACGGTAAACATTATACCTGTTATCAGCATGTTAGCAATGTAATTGTTAACATGTTAGCATGCTGACACCATGCTAAGTACATGATTAATATGTGAGCATTCATCATCTGATATTGGCAGGCAGTTAATACCACAGTGTGCTTTGAAATCATAATGTACAGTCTGTCAGAAAAACCTTCTGGGTAAAGTCCAAATCATACTTTCTGCATCCGCGTGGCCATGAGGGTCTCATGACGTAAATGTCATCATCTGCCCATATCAACGAGGGTCCATGTGGACCACCCATGCGAAGCCCAAAATTTATGACATGCCGATAAACATGTGTGAACAAGTCTGTGTGTGCAGACACACAAAATACTATTAACAGAACAGTGTGTATGTCCACTGTCCATGTCTGTTTTGGATCCTGCCCTTAACCTTCAACATACCTGCTTTCCACAAGCACCTTTTTTCTCACTTGTATTAGATTAGATTAGATTGATTTTATTGTCCACTTTGGTGGAAATTTGTCTTTGGCTTCTCCCAAAGTATAACAAAGGTAGGCTACATACAATGCACATAACACAGCACACTATTAAAAACGTCCAGAATATGCAGTATACAATATACAATAGTGCAAATGGGCAGGTAGCAGCAGATAAGTCAGAGTATCATTTACAGCTCTGAAAAAGGGTGAAAGGCCATGAATAGGTGTCAAAATATCCAGTAGACAAATGGGTTTGGTACCTGGTAGCTCAATTCATGCCCATATAGAGGTCAACCCAGTGACGGTAGGGTGTCCTCAACAAGTTAACCAGACTGTGAACAGGTTTCCTCCAGTGGACAAGGCCTCCATACATAGCAGGCATGGCCTCCTACTGTTAGCTGAGGGCCCTGTAGGAGCGCTCGGGGAGGCTACTGTTTCTGCCACTGTCAGTGAGATGGATGAGGGGGGAAACGCAGAAAGAGGGAGAGTCTGTTTAGGCCAGGTGTCATCTTAGACTGTGTTTGACACGTGGACACAAAATCTCACAATCCCCCAACTTCACTTGTACTCACACAATGAACATATGGTGTCCCCAAACACTTAAACACATATGCATAAGAAATTAGATTACCACTGACGATGATGACCAAATTAGATTTGTCACACTCTCACATGTGAAAAGAGAGTGCTTTGCACACACAAAGCTGGGAACACACGTATGCACACATACATAAACACGTGTGCCATACAAAGGTTGGAATTCTGCACAAAAGAGTAAAGGGATGACACCATACTGTGCCACAGACAGGCAGAGTGATGGATATGATGGATCAATCACCCTCTCTGTTTAATCAGGACATCAGTCACCAAACTGGATGGGGGATGATGGGTAAGGTGGCAGGGAAGGTGGGGGTGAGAGGAGAGGGCGGGGGAGAGCTAGAGGCTCTTTGTAACCACATTTAACCCCTGATGGGAATCTTTATGGATTGATGGAATGATGATGCTGTATATTCAAATTGGCAACAAGCACACGCTGCTTTTGCAGAGTGCAGTCCTGTTAACACAGGAAGAGGTGAAAAAATAATTCTTGGGGGTCACAAAGAAGGTTAGTTGCATTGATGTAGGCAATTCTAATTCAAATTTTTGTGTAATTGTGAAAATCCACAACACTGGTACAAAAATTACAATGAATTGACATCATGGGATATGCTGTGATTTTAAGTCTAACATTTACAACAACTGGCAACTAACAGTAGTTTAAACTTCTTAATCAGGGTTAATTAGTGAGCATATGCTGTAGATTTAATCATTGAACTTCATTCTTTAGCTCTCTTTTTTCATTCGTTACTCAACAATTTCTGGCACTTGTGTGTACAACAGCACTGTGAATGTTTTCCAGGAGAGACTGTTTGAAAAAGTGCGCCACGTCTCCCCCTGACAGTTAGCTTTTACTCTACCTTCGAGTAAGGCCATTTAGAACATCTATAAACACTTTTGATTCCTGACATGATCAGACAACACATTGTACGAACTAGTTCTTTTCTAGTACAACACGGTCCTTAGGCACAGTGGTGCTTTGAGCTAAATGCTAATGTCAGCATGCTAACATGCTCACAATCACGATGCTAACATGCTGGTGTTGGTATAATGTTTACCATGTTCACCATCTTAGTTTAGCATGTGATGTTAGCATACTAACATTTGCTAATTAGCCAAAACAGAAAGTACAGCTGAGTCTGATGGGAATGTCATTAGTTTTGCAAGTATTTGGTCATAAACCAAACGAAGTATTGGACAATTTGTTTTATCAACACATATGTTCATATTCAAGTAACCTTTCATAGCACCAGCAGTCTGTGAATGCTAAGAATACGAAAATGTCTGGTAAAAGGTTACAGCTTCCGCTGTAAAGTTTAGCTTTTTGTTTTACTGGTGATGTCAGCCTGTAGTGTTTATTGAAAATAAGAAAATGAAAGGTTGCGACACTATGAGTGAAATACTGATTTGCTAGGCTGAATGGTCAGTCAGAGATCTCTTTCTCCCACACAATCCAATGATGCCACCCAATCACTTTGAATCAATAATTTCAATACCTTTCTGATTAAAAACATCCCTTTATGCTAACTGTCCCTAATACACCCAGGCCTAATGTATTAGTGAGAAACAAGAGAGATGAGGACATGGGAAGTATTGATTTCTGCTGGCAGTATGTGAGGTGCCCTGACAAGAGTCTCAGTCAGTCCCTGATCACCATCCCAGCAACAACCAAGCCTGACAAACACACTGCGAAATTAGCCTAACCCCATCCTCCATGCCTTCCAAAAGGAGGAAGGAATCTATGAAGGAATCAGCTAAACAGCCAAAAAAAAAAAAAGCAGCCCTGTCACACCCTCGATCCTTTTCCTCCATCTCCACACGCACACACACACACACACACACACACACACGTATCCACACCCTATATTGTCACTCTGGGACCTGCACAGCTGTGACTGAGACTACGTCCACACTAAGTCAGCTAAATCTGAAAATATTGTTTATGTGTGAAAACGATTTGCATCCACACTGGTGTGTGTGAAGGTAATTTTCCGTAAAGATCCTTATTCGCATTGAAACGGCAGACAACTCAACATTCATAAATTATCATGGTTAATAATACTACCTGTTAACCAGGCAAACAGTATTTCCTGCGCTACAGTGCTGAGACATCAGTCAAATCACTATTTCACACAGTCGTCAACGTAAATATAGGTTAATGGCTGTAGTTTGTGATCAGCTATTTTGAATTTTAAAATGAGTAATCACAGGCAAAGTGTTGGCATCTTAACTCCACTTAACACATCCCCTGAATGTCACTGAGCAGGCTTATGTCATTGTTTCCTAAAAGCTCAGGTTTTCTCATCTACACTACAATGCCAGGCTAGGATTTTCTGATTTTCACAGTGTAGATACCATTTAGGGACACCAAGGTCATGTCCAAAGTAATTCTTCTGGGAATTAGGGTGTTTTAGCAACTTATGGGGAGCGTGTATTCTACAGTTAAATAAACGTACACGTGGTGGATATTAGCCTGATTCCAGTACTTGTGTAGTACTTCCAGTACAGCCAACAACTGTGTGCACGTGGACTCATGACCTCTGTATTTATGAAATCCTGGCTAAGGCCCTGAGACTGTTTTCCAAAAGCTCTGCTTTCTGATGAGAAGAATGCCATTTTAGTGTGGAATGAGGGCTAAAACGGAGAGGAAATTATTTATTTGTCAGATGCATCGGTGGGGTGCATTGTTTTCGGTACCAGTGTAGCTTACCAAATACTGACACACTGCACAGAGGTTTATAATACTATGAGGAATGATCTCACTGCTAACTACAGCAGGCTGCCATCTTTCTTTTGATTTGGAAACAGAGGCACAACTTGTGAAACAGGTTAAAAATATTTTTTTAATACAGATGGTTAGAAGAGTCTTTGAGGATTCTTGAAATACTTTCAGAACAACAGTAAGTGTTTCTAAACGACCTGGTTTTTCAAACATTACTGGTCAACTGATGGTTACCTCTGTTGCAAGAGCACTTTGCATTAGTAAATGTTTTTTGACCGAAAACACATGGGTACGTTTCAGCCCTGAGTTGTGTCCGCAGTCTTCTTCTTATGCTGCATATGGCCCTATGAACCTCCATCAACAAGGAAGGACCGTGGTAGGTTTTGAGAGATTTTTGTGAGGTATTTAAACCTGAAACTATGTGGAGGGGACAAAGATAGGCTTTTGAAAAGTGAGGGGAACGTGTGCTCATTGAAAAGACTGTGGGGGCTTGGTTTTTTGCGGCCTTTGCATACACACATAGATCCTCTAGCTTTCAATAACAACTTTCTCACAGTGCTGAGAGGTGGCACACAAACACATCTGCCCTGAACTCATGCAGTCCCTCCAGAATCATGTCTAAAAGACTGGAGGGAGCGGGTGGATCAACGCAAGGTGGCAAAGTCATCTATTCATTCTGTGCTTTGTGAGAATGATAGAGCAGCTTCTTCACGTAAAGCTGATGTATATAAGAGCTAGACTGACAACGAGAGGCACAAACCTGACAAAGCCTGAAGGGCACAACACCTCCTTCACTCTGATGTACTTGTTGTTGCTCTAAAGATATCAAACTAATAGAGGGAGTCTGAAGCCTTCAGTGTTTGATGCTTTCATCTCGGAACGAATAATTACCCCTCCTTCTGACCTGAGAGTGAATGTATTACCCATACCAGTCAAGATAAAGTGATTCTTGAACAGAAGCCAGAAAGTCCATATCTGAGAGGTGTAGCTGTTCCGACCTGTGAATAGATAGAAATCGCTGCTGATTAAACTGAGTCATGCTGTATTCAGAAGCAGCAAACCAGAGAGTTGCACCTTCCCTTGTGAAATGTTTGCGTAATGCTAAGATGATGAGTGTTGAGTGAGGAAACGGTGGATGAATGTGAAAGCAGTTTTCTTGTTGTGTGGACCTCTCAAGAAATGCTCTTTGAGTGACGGCTGGATGTTGAGTAAGACCTTGGCTCCTTCCTATTTGCCAGTTCTTGAGCTTTCCACACCGATGGCTCGTTGCTCACGACGTCACCCTGACCCCAGTCTCCAGGAAACATCCATTGTTACAGTGGGGAACAGTGGCAAGCAAGGAGAGTGAATTGTGAACTGTGTGTGTGTTTGGCGGCAGGAGGAGGGGGGTGCGTGCTTGTGATGGATGTGTCTCTCTTCCTGTTTGTAGTTTCTCAGGAGTGCTCTTTTTCCCATGCTGTGAATCACACACACTCGCTCACACGCACACGCCGCCATGCCTTCTCTGTGCACGCTGTGGGAGAAAAGCGGGCGCAAGAAGAAAGAGGAGGGAGATGAAAGAGTCGCAGGAGTAAATCTCATTCCCCTCGGACCAAAGCATATGCCAAAGACACACTCAAGATGGCTGGAGAGTCTTTTAAGTCAAATTCTTTATTTCCCCCTGTTTTGACATAAAACTGCAGCCTCCACAGTGAAGGTGGTGTGCCGACACAGTGCAGCTCACGTTCCCGTCAATCCTTTGCCCTATCATACATCTTTTCAGTTGAGTAAACACGGACCTACCCTTCTGAGTTCACTCACAGTTTTTAATTTCAGCTGGTAATTGCTCTGATACCTAACCTTCGCTCATTTGAGTTCTGAATGGCAGGGAAGGGAGGGACCTCCGGGGTGCTGCACCAAGACGAGAAGGGAAGCAGACCGCTCGTCTCAAATGAAGATAGTGACAGGATCTTAGCCAGATCAGCTTCCCCGCTGGCCAATACTTCAAACCCGACCCTTGACCTCTCTGTTTGGCCTGTCAGAATCACCTGTCCTCCTCTCTCTCTTCTCGTCCAGCCCTCTCGAGAAAGATGATCTTCGGCGCTGATCACAGCTTGTCACGTATACATGGTGGTGACAGCCAAGTTCCCTCAGAGTCTTTTGTCACAGAGATCATCTCTGAAGCTCCTCTAACACTTAATTACATCTCTTAAGAGGAAGGGGACATGGCTGACACATGCGAGACATACCCAAGCTCTTCACTGGCCTTGACACAAACAAATCGTCAGGAGGAAGACATTAGGCATATGGTGGCTGTAGTGAATGGGGAGCTCTTTTAAGGGCTAGTGATTTTGAATTGAGTGAATCGGCAGGATGGTCGTTCTTGAGTAATGGTCAGTCAGAGGATGGACATCTGGTCAGTGGTTCAGTGGAGGTTGTCGGGGTCACACGGTAGCAGACAGTGTGTGATGATAGAGGAAAACATTGCTTCTTTCTCAGAGCTTGACAAAACAAATCATGCAAGTAACTTGCAATGTTCTATACTTGGAAGTTTGGATCAACAGTTTAGATTCCTAAACAGAATAGTGGACACAATGTAGCTTTTCCAAAAGAGTAAAGACAGTTTGGTGAGCATCTTGGAAAGGATGTAACTTCCTCTCTGATTGTAGCAGCGCAGAAATATCTTGAGGGAAATCACAAAAAACACAGCTTTACAAAAAACATTCTGGTCAAGTTGTGATAATAGACATTATTATAATTTTGCCTTACAGCGCCTTTATTAGTCAGTAGTTCTGGCAGCAACAGATGTCTTTTGATAATTTTGAACCACTTGTACACCAGCTGGTACTTGATGCTTTGTGGCTAGGCCAAAAGTGGTGTGTTAAATCTGCTGACGCTTGTAGCAAGAGTGTAAGCAGGTATAAACAGTCACACTGGTGGAATGGTTTGAACCCGATCTATAAAGAGACCTGTGGATAAGCTACCCAAACCCATGCATAAATTAAATCTTTTTAAAATATACCCAAAGCGAAAGGGACCTGAGGACAGCCAAACTCGATTCGAATAGACCCAAAGATAAATAGACCTGATCCAAAATGTCCCAACCCGAACAGACCCAGTTAGTGAGAGACTGACAGCAACATGATGCTCCAAAAACTAACAAGCACCGCGATCAAAAAGAGCTGCAACACATCATTTTTCCTACACTTCACAATTTACACTTTTCTGTCTCTCCTCAAAAAACAAGATCCTACCCTACTTGATCAGACTGAATATAAGATGGCCCGGCCCGAGGTCAAATCTGGTTACTCTGAACTGAGTGGGCCAGCGAAGACAGCTAACATCCAAACATTTCTAACACAACTATTTAGCTCAAAACTGTAGCTATACTGCATTTGTCGTGAGAAAGTGCAGCAAACAGCACGCACACACATGCACGGCATTAGCTGTGCAGTGTGATAAGCCCTTACCTTCCACCATGTCTGAAACTCTGCCTCCCCAACCACTGTCAGTATATTAATAATTCATGGAAAATTACTTTAACTTCAGGTTGTAAATAAATAATTTGTATCCTAGAGACTTGTGCTGCATTTAAATCACAGTCTATTGAAATGACAAGGAAAAGTTCTGTAAAGTGATTTATATCATGGGTCTGCAGTATTGAAACCATAAGTCAGACTGCCCAGCCCTGTGCTGTTAACTAAAAGTGACTCAAGGAAAGTAATGAAAAGCTCTAATAAGTGGGTAACGATTGGTGCAGAGAAGACATGGTGTGTGTTTCCCAGCTATCACAGGTCAGTGCTGCGGACCAGGGAGACTCCGTGCAACTCTCCACTCCACTGACCTCCTAAACTACTCCCTCCCCTCCTGTCCTCCACATCCTCAATCTCTTCGCTCTCCTAAAATCTCCACCTCCACCATCCTCCCCCTTTGTCTCCTTCTCCTCCTCACCTCTCCCATACCCAGCCCGAGGTGAAAGAACCTTTCTCATTCAGGGCAGTGGAGGGGGAAAGCTTGCTTTCAGGTCCCCCTCCTCAATGGCTCTTTATGCCAGGACCCCTAGGCTATCAACATGACAATGTGACAATGTGGCGGGCCTTTTTAAAAGAGATCCTGTGTTTGTTAAGTGTTTTTCCCCCTGAAGAGCAACCGAGGGGCAGGGTCAGGGGACCTCAAAAGTGCCCGTGAAAGAAGAGGGCCAACTTTGATCACACAATGTGAAAGGGATGGATTTTTTGATTAACTTGAGCCGGGAGAGCTGGGCTCTGTTTCTTTGGGTTTTAGAGTGTAGTAAATCTGAGTTCTAAATTAAAATTCATCAAAATGATTCTGAAAACGCTTTAAAGGGATTTGATATTGGGGGGAATCGTAATATTTTCCAGACTCATGAATGCCTTTTGAGTCGTTGTGTGCAGTTTGAAATTATGTTGACTGATGAGATTACTGAGGTTTATCTCAATTCATGGATGTGAATGGGATCAGTAGAAGCTCCCCTCAAAAGTAGCGGCATATAAACCTTTTGTAACAACTGTCTCCACTGTCCACAGCGGTGGATGCATGTAAACAGGAAGTGGTGTAATCTCATTTAATTGTCCATAATGAAATTAGTGACTTTATAAATACCTAAACTACAGCATGTAGTTTAGATAGACCCACTGTTTAATTTACCACTCACTGTTCTGCCCTTGGGACACCAGCACTATGAAGAGCATTCACAAACTGAGAGTGCTGTGGATTACATGAATTTTCATCTGTGCCATAGAGCTCTATTGTTGTCCAAAAACTTTTAAATATCACATCAGTGTCACATGTCACACTGTTGCACTGGGTGACATGTTCCTTCATCACCATGAACACACACTGTAGTTTATTCTGACTCAATCCCACACACACCGTCCTGCTGCCCCCAATACTTAATTGAGTACTAAGTGTGGATTAATTTGCAGCTGAAAATGCACTATTTCCTCCTGTTTTAATGTTTGCTTAAAACTACAGTGCCTAGCTGAGTATTACTATTTAAAAAAAATCTAGACATTTGCCGTAGTAAATTAGACTATAGTTATTCTCTTTGTTAACGCAAAACAGAGAAAAGCAGTGAGCCAGGCTGAACGGATAATCATGACAACAAACTCTGAGAAGTGCAATCATTTTGGATTCAACACCATAGATGGAAAGGCTGTTTTCTGACGTTTAAACATTAACACAACAACAAGTCACATGTTAGCTTGTTGCACACTGAGGCAGTCGCAATGAATGAACAAAACACCTATTTTTCAATGTCACAAATTAGGCGTTAGTTCTCATTCATTCAAACCAGATTTTTTTTTGAAAAAGTAACAGCCCTAATAAAGGGGCACACAGTATTCAATAATACTGAGAGCATCATATTATTAAGTATCACAAATTTTCACAGCTAAATTGACACTGAAATTATGTGACCAACGGAATAGGTGGTGCTGCTGTGTCACATACACCTTTTAGCCTTGACTGGCATGTGATTGTTAGTGACATATCCAAAATGTTTCTCCTGAGATTACCTCTGCAAGGCATCCTTTCAAATACAGATTAGAGAAATACGAAACCTGCTCTTTGAAACCCTCTCTGACAACCCCATCTTCCCTGCACATCTTATTGCCTCTCCGTCGACATTCACCCCAAACCACCCAGGAGCAAAGCAGACAAACTCTGCAAATTCTTTCATTTACACATCCACTGCTTCTCCAGTTCAACTTCTATTTTCCCACTGGAGCGGCACTGGAATTCTTTTCCTCTCCACCTCCATGAAACATTTTCTATTATTCATTAAAAGCGGCTTTAAGCAACTCTCCCTCCCCGTTACACAAGCGAAAAACAAGACATCGCTGGCTCTTTAATGCCAGTTCCTCTCATCTCAGGAACAGAATTCATGGATCATTAAAATAAAACACAACCACAAGTTACAGAAAATCGATTCTTTGGCTTTGAGCAGCGGAATAAGAAAGAGAGGGAGGGAGGGCAGGCAGGCAGGGGAAACTGTGGATGGATGAACCAAGACTAGCCCTCAATTTCTGGCAATAAATCACATCATTTCTCTCTTTGCTTCAATTCTGAGGAAATGTGTATTTCTGTGATGGTGCTCATATTCAATTTGACAATGCAGGCTCACAGATGAATGCACAGTTACTCAACACAAAGGCCCTTTTCATCTGTGTGGGTGTGAAAGTGACAACTGTTAACAGTTCACAACAACTAAAAGTATTCTTGATCTACAATCGAAGCAGCACACAGCATGACTCCATGTGAACAAATTATTTCTTTACACTAAAATTAGACTCAGACATGCTGAAAGCTGCAGGTAATTAGAAAAAAAACAAAATGACAAAAAAATCTTTCTTAAGTTGGAGCACTTTCATTTTTAGCTTGAGTGGTGTGACCTTTTTAAAGCTGATTCACTAGGCTTTTGAGTTATGTGTTTTTAAATATAGTAATGCCGGTTTATTTCGAGCGCAGCACTCCGGGGAGAGTTATCACAATGGCCTCGTTTTACCAGAGTGGGATGGCAATCTTTTAGTGCAGGACTGTGTCATTGTCAAGTTGGTTTTTCTTTCTCTCAGTTAGTTATCTGATGTTCGTGTCTCTATATTTACAAGCTGTGATAAAAACAGAATTTTAGCCCCTGATAATGTATGAAAACAACATTTAAAAATGGACAAAGGCAAAGTTAAATATAGGTCAAATAGGGACAGAAATTGAAATCAGTGTAAAGTTCTGCTCTGCTCGCTGTCAAAAAAAAAGGCAGCAGAGCAACATTTGCGATTAACCATTACAGTTTACACTTCTAAGGTTCGTTTTACTCCACAGCTCAGGCGGCGAACTAGTTTGAGGTGAAAGAAAACCGAAAGCAATTGAGCTTTTCATTCTCTCTCAGGTGTTTTTCATTTTTAGTCAATGTTTCCTCTAAACGTTTATCTCTTCATTTTGATGTCAAATGAATTCATACAATACATACACAGATACAGTGTATGAACTGGATATGGGTTTGGATGATTCGTATGGCAAGCCAGATTAGCCTAAGAAGGTCTTTTTGCTCAGCTTCTAGTGTGTGTTTGTGTCTGCAGGATTTCAAAAGAGTGTAATCTTTTGAAATCCCATTTTCACATTTTACAGTAATATTGGCAAAATGAAATCTTGAACCTTCTTTGACACACTGGCCGCAGTTGGGGGACGACTTCAAAAACATTCCCAGCAGTTACTGATTTGTATTGAACAGGAGGGCCTAGATACAAAATACTGAAGAGGGTGAGGCCGGCGTACAGTTACACTATTTCAGGTGACTTCAGTAAAAAGAAAATTACATATGACAGATTTTGTGCCACTGACCCATGTAATATGTATTCAAATTTAAGGTGAGAGAAAAAAGGGGCGGTTTAGAAGTGTAGGGTGTAGAAGGAAAAAATATTTTTTTCGCACCATTTTCTAATTAAATGTACTAATATACTTATACAAACAGGCTAAATCTGAATTATAGCCATGTATCTCTGTCCAAGATCATACATAAACTGCATTAAACCCCAAGCAGCTCATTTAGATTACACATTACACTATACATGGTCTGACACTGTTTACTTTGCACTGAACTGAGATCCACAGTGGTTTATGTGCACTTGATAGCAGCCAAAGCTGACCAGTATTGCTGAAACAATGTCCAGTGTAGCATCACAACGGTATAAGAAAAAGTGTATATAAGTGTTAAGGAGACAAATGTAATGTGATAATGTGCAATATTGATATGAAGGATGAATTCAGTGTTTGTGGGCATTGCAATAACAAAACACAGCTGCTAGTCTGCTACCAACAATCTGGGTGCTCCTCCCTAACTGACCCACGACAACCTGTAACTTCAGTTCCTACTGCTAGTTTGCCTGTTAAACTATATTGTGTAACCTTTGACATGACTTACACATCCGATAAAACATCAATTATTGTTTACTGTTTCGTTGTTCATTTGTGCACACATTATTCATTTATTTGGGTGCACAAATGAAGCTCCCCCCCCCCCCTCCATAAGTCCTGCCGGGCTCAGTAGGATTTAATCATATTCTGTACAGCTAAAATGAAGTGTAACCTTGACTGTGCTGTTCAGAGTTGCCAGCAAGTGCACAAGTAGGCCTACCATACATGCCATTTTAAGAACCAGTTTTTCAAGTCCCCTAGTATGTACACATTTATTACGAATTGCTCCAAACCCAGACAGAACAAACTCATATTGCCCAAAACAGTATTTTATGGCTTTTTTCCCCCCATTTCTCTTGAGAAAGTAAAGGCAAGTTTGGGGACTGAACATTTAAATCATGGGTGTATTTTACTGGGCAATCCCGAAGACCGCCGGGAAATACCGAAAGCCGCTGTGCCTGCTGGGAAACTACAAACTCGACAAACCGCCATCTTTCTTTACAGCGAGTTAGTAAGGCAAAATAACAACCAGTTTTGAATGATTATTTCTCCAAAATACAACCGTTGAAGCAATTCCATTAGGTCAGTTGTTGTAAATAACAAGTTTAAAGAGGAGCGGGTTGAACGGAATTCCAGATATTGCCCACATATCAGCCATAAGACAGTTTGGTGGGAGCGCTCGACTAGTGGAAGTAGTCAACATGGGCCGCTCTCGGAGCCGTAGCTCGTCCCGGTCCAAACACTCTAAAAGCAGCAAGCACAGCAAGAAACGGAGCCGGTCTCGGTCGCGGTCCAGAGACAGGGAGAGGTCCAAGAAGCGGTCCAAGTCCCGAGAATCGAAGAGGAACCGTCGCAGAGAGTCTCGTTCTCGTTCCCCGTCCACCACAGCCTCGTCCCGCAGAGAGAGAGCAGCCTCGCCGCCGGAGCGCATCGACATCTTCGGCAGGACGCTGAGCAAGAGAAATGCCCTGGACGAGAAGCAGAGGAAGGAGGAGGAGGAAAGAAGGGCAGAAATGGAAAGACAAAGGAAGATGTAAGTATATTTTAATAGAAGACTCGGCACCTATAACGTTACATAACGTTGCCCGTATTGAACTGCAATATGTGCTAAGCTAAATGCTAGGCTGGCTGCATTCAGTTGTATTGATAACGTCTGCTCTTTGCACTAGCAAACAATGCTAACAAGCTAGCCGCTAGCCGCTAAAGCATGCTTACGTCAGCTAGGCTCTACAGGGCCCTGGCTACACACAGGATTATCATCCCTGTCAGCGAAGAGGGGCCAGCTCACCTTTTCAGTTGGGTTGCACCTCAAGTTTGAGGCCATTTGTATTTTAAGATGACTGATATACTACATTTTTTTAACGTAAATTATGATGCATAACCTGTACAGACGTTACACTTGTAATTAGGGTGTGATTCATTTGTTGTTTACAGACATTAAAACCTAAAATCAATGGATCAGCTGCTGCAGCAGTGAAGTTGCTGCTTTAGGAGGTACTGATAAAAGTGCAACACTGTCACTTAGGATGGGACCATATACAATTGTATCGCAGATCGGGATAAAAAACGCTCAAGTTGATCGTGGTGCATTTCCATTATTGGGATAATTGTGAATATCCTCACATGAGTGACTTGAAAAGTCCAATGTTCATTTGTGTTTAAGGATAATCAGGGGTAAATTATATATACTGATGCAATTGATGACATTGTTGTCTGCACCATTTGACATCATGGTAAAAAATACAGGGATTATCATGTAACAAAGAACAGACTCACACAATGTTGCTATTATTTAATTATTTATTTATCCTTAATTTATGCAGGGGGGCCTTATGATTTATCATTGCCTTATTTATGAATGTTTGTTTGTTTTTCACTAAAAAGAGGTGTGTCCTTTCTGTGAGGCAATAAAAATATTTGTTTCTTAACAAAATGCAAGGTAAAGTGATTCCAGTATGTTTTAGTGCCATTTTAAGAGTTTTAAGCATCTTTTAATGATTATTGGGATAGTATTGTGAATCGCAATTATTTTGGCCAGGATGATTGTAACATGAAATTTTCATATTGTCCCATGCCTACTGTCACTACTCTCGTCGTAAAGCACTTCAGTGGTTGCCACACATAATGACCATGGGCAGTTTATTGTCTGCTGGCAGGTTCTGTTGGACAGGGAAGCTGCTATTGTGAAAGTGTGTGGTAGCCAGAGGCACACAGACACCTGAGATCTGAGCCGCTGTCCTACACCTGTCCTCATGAGTGGTTCTTTTTTTACTGCTTAATAGCCACAGGGCCACTTAACCAGGCATACAAATGTAAATATTACTAATAATAGAGACTTTGTAGGTAAGGAAGGATTTGGGCCTGGGTTGGGTCAGGTCTCTGGTTTCCCAGTGGCTGACAGAATGAAATCAAATCCAGCGAGGGTGGGTTGTGAGTTTACAGTTGTGCCAGAAGTGACATGACAACACACCTCCTACTTCTTAATAGCTTCCTGTTCAGAGTGCAGTTGTAGACAAAAAGGACAATTTAAAAGCATTTTCAGAAGGCAAACAGGATGACAGTTGACTTCCATCTGCATTAACCCTTCAGTCTGCTGCCGTACTGGACAGGCCCGTTCATTCCGACGGGTAGTAGGCTGGTGTAGTTAGTCAACCTTTCCACACATTTGGAATACCTGGACTGTGCTGTAAGCAGCCACCCTGTGATTTGGCCATAACATCAGTGGTTGTACATATAACATGCATGAATGACTTTGTAAAAGGTGTTGTGTACTTATGATGACATGTTGAGGTTAGAGCTTTTCCCAGTCTGTCCCCTGCAGCTCTTCATAGAACCATTTCACTGTGGTTGCATCTTCTTTTTACCATATTTCCCTTTTCAACATTTAACATTGACCCTCTGACAGGTCACCTCTGAAAAATGTCCAATTCCATACTATATACTAAAAGCATATACTATGCTATAAAAGTATAGTATATATTTACTATTTTCTAATTGTATAGTGTATGTTTTTCAAGGTACAAGGTAATGTTGCACAGATGAATGTCAATCAATCTATGGCTTTTCCTTAGATTTAATAATTACTGTTAAATACTTTTTTGTTTTGGTGCTCACCACTATTCCAAATGTATTTAAATGTTTTGCATGTGTGATCATACCCTCCATTTAATTTTTGCATTGTAATTGTAATGAGGGTGTGATTGAGGGATGTTGTGAGACAACAGTGTACATCAACAGCACAATCAAAAATCAAGCAGATTTAGTTTGTATACAGACTTTTCCAGTGTGAACACACTACATACTTAAAACCTGCTTAGAATTAGTATGTAGTTGATGTTTGACACAGCTCATCAATTGTATTTTTTGAAATTATTTTACTTGTTTATGTAACAGGGACAGTGGACAGTCATTGGCTGTCCCACAGTTAGCTAGATAACTAAAACATTTTCAGCAGTCCATGGGCAGGCAAATCCACAGTAGAATAATGGCATAAAATGTTATAATTGAGATGGATACAGAGAATAAACATCATACAAAACTAGAAGTACTATCCATTTAAAACATTACATCATGCAAAAAATTAAATAGAATACTCTGGTTAGTACTTTATGGTTAATGCTCACATGATTGGTTATGTTTCAGCCATGATTTCAATTGTGATTTAAAACTAGAGCGTGTAGAGCGTTGTCGGATAGTGCTGGGTATTGTGTTCCAAAAGTTTGCAGCTCTAATGGAGAAAGCTGACCGGCCACATTCAGTGCACAGTGCTGTACTATACAGTTGCCTCTGCTAGATGCTCTGGTTTGCCTGACGTTATCTGAGCATGCTGAAGCAAACTCTGTCAGTGGGGGAGGAGCAAGATTGTGGGTAATTTTGTACATTAAGCAGGAATTTGCAAGGTAGACAGAATTATCAAAGGTCAAATGGTTGTATTGTGTAATTATGACAGTGTTCTTTGTATGAACTGTGCATGGGCAAGTGTTTTTTCTTGCTTGGGACCAAGTGGTAACACAATATGACAGGTGTGGGAAAATCATAGAGTGCATATACAGCTTAGCAGCATCTGTTGACAGTTGGTTCCTAATGAATCTGAAGTTGCTACGGTTCAGTTTGACCGAACGGGCGGCCCTTTTCACCTGTTTTTAAAAGTTAGGTGTGAATCGATAATTATCCCAAGGTACTTAAAGTCTGAGACTATAACCTAATAGAAGATTAAATATCACCCACTCTTAGTTTGCATTAGCTGCATCTTAACATAGCAGCAGACTCAACCACATTTAGGCTCTTTACTGTAAGAACAAAAATGGAGAACTATTTTACTAAGGAGCTACAGAACTACTGACAACATTATATGGTGAAGGTTTAAACAACTTCTGTAAAGTTTCCTGCATGACCACACATATTGAACCAATCGGTTTGTCTCTAGGACAAATCTGGCCTGGGTCCTTCTCCTACGCAGGGCCTAACTGTGAGCTCTTGCACTCAATGGGGAGTGACCGCAGTGACCCACAATATAACAGCTTTGGTCAGCCCTGCTGTGGGGGCGCAGTGGCGATGCATATACAAGCCAGTGGAAAAAAACTGCACTAGACTCACTATAGACCAAAGTCAAAGATGTGTACTGCAGTGACACCACATGCAATTTAAATGACTGTGACAGAGATCACTGATAGAGCTACATAATGAAGAAATGATGCTGCAGAAAGAGGTTTTGGGGATGGAACCTGTGCTGCAAAGTGACAGATACAGATGGGTGACAAATGAAAGGAAAAACCAACATGAAGTGTGTTAGTGTGCACTCAGGCCACCTCGAGCCTCCAGAACAGCTTCAGTGCTCCTTGCCAAGTGTGTGGAACTCTGTTGGAGGGATGAACACCATTCTGCCATTTATATATACAACCTTTATTTAATCAGGTCATCTCATTGAGATCAAGAGAGACTGAGTAGCAGATAGAAAGAAAAACAAACCTAGCCAGACTTAGCAAAAGGACATATAGCATCGGAGACAGTCACAGACATCACTCAATAGATTTGAAGATGAAAGTTTCTATTATATCATTTAGTCTTATGGAGATGGTGGTGGAGAGCACTGTCATGCGCATTGGTCCAAAATCTTCCACAGGTGTGAAACTGGGTTGAGATCTGGTGACTGTAAAGGCTGGAGCATTTTATTCACGTCATTTTCATCCACACATACTTAGTACTAAGCGATTTTAAAAAAAGTCACAAAACATTTTCAGTATTTGTGGTGTTAACTCACTTTCCTGTCTTGTTCTTAGTCTAGTGTCGTGGAATATTTTTTTGGTGAGAGCAGATCAGCTTTATGATAAATCTGTCCAATCCCTAAATTCCTATAAACCTTCCCTCTGTATGTCTGCTCTCCTTCCTCCTTTCATCTGTTTCCTTCCTCTGTCCTCCAGCCGGCAGCAGGAGATTGAGGAGAAACTGATCGAGGAGGAGACGGCACGGCGAGTGGAGGAGCTGGTGGCCAAGCGAGTGGAGGAGGAGCTGGAGAAGCGGAAGGACGAGATCGAGCGGGAGGTGCTGCGGCGCGTCGAGGAGGCGAAGCGCATCATGGAGCGGCAGCTGCTGGAGGAGCTAGAGAGGCAGCGGCAGGCCGAGTTGGCGGCGCAGAAGGCCAGAGAGGTAACGCTCGGTCGTTTGGAACGCAGCCCCTCCCTTCCCTACATACCTCCCCGACCCCTTACCCCCCTGTCCCCGTCTCCCTCCCAGTCACCTGCTCTGACTGGTGCCTTTCTACGGGACATGTGGGGACGGTGGAGGTGGAGGGACCTCCCGCCCCTCCCAATTTACTTTTCAGAACGCGATCTAGCCATGGTACAAGTTTCACTGCAGGGAGGGTAGATGCAGAGCCTGGAAGTGGCCATCCTGCAGGGTAATAGTGTATTTAATGGTAACAAAATATTATTAGGAATTTGTCTGCACATGAAATACAAAACATAATATATAGAGCAAGAGGAACCGTGCAAGTTTAAGAGTCACTAATCGCGTACTACCCGAAGTAAAGTTTACCTGCTGAGCTGTAGCAGCAAAAATGAATCTGTGCATCATTCCTAATTAGCATTAAGTATCAATGTAAATGAATCAAACTAAAGGAACTTCATGCAACATGTGTGCACAGTGACAGGAATTTGGGTTTCTAACAGCAGGAGTCCTGCTGGGACTGAAGTGGCAGTTTAGGCTTTAAGTTTCATACTTAAAAGTGGAATGTGAATATCACCACCGTTAATTTTGGCGTCTCCAGGGGATTTCCTAACTTGCCAGTGAGAGTTTTGCCATGGCAGGGTTTCAGAAATTGACTCGCTTCATTGTTTTTCATGATTTCTGTCCCTGGTTCTCTTTGATCTTTTACTTTCATATGTGTAAGCATCTCTGTTAATGTCTGTAATAAAGAGCTCTCCTTTTTTTAAGATGACACTTCTGTTTTACAGTCACCGTCTCTGTTCATCGCTGGCCATTTTGAAACTTTTCCAAATGCCTAAAATTGAGAACTAGCTTAGATGAACTCTTTTGACGAGTTTAACACAGTGATAGTTGTTTTATGTGTCTGGTGAGCTAGGCTTTAGTTTGAGTTCTAATAAGAAGCCCTGTCCTGTAACGGCCTTTATTGTGCAGTTCTTAAAGGAACCTTCTCAGGCTTCTTTAAAGTTGGTTGAAGCTCCTTTGCTTCTTTCTTTCCTTTTGCGTTTTAGAGAGGGTTAGGGTAGCTGTCTGACAAACCCTGTGCCCCACCTTCATTAAGAAAAGGGGGTTTGTTTACACTACAGTAATAATGTATTGTGAATGAGAAGGCCGCAGCTAAAGCGTAGTGACCCTGACTTGCACTGGGAGCAGCCAGTGGCTCGGTACTAATGGGGTGAGAAATGTAGTCCGAGCGTGCCTCCTTTACCTACTTGGACTGATTCAGCCACCCCTCTTCTGCTCTGTCTGTACACTACCACTCTGCTCTGTCTAAATCTCCCACTCTGTCCTATCCCAGACACTGTTTATCAACAGGACTAGAACTAGCAAAGGCTTATCTGTAGCCTCCAGGTCAGCCTTACAGTCTTGAGCTGAATATGCTTCAGCTAGATGCCTACAATGTCATCAACAAGGCACCAGTGCAGTCTTGACTCTAACAGGAGTTTTTGAAATATGAGTGGAGATTTCCTGTCTCTGTTACTCTGACATTTGAAGTCAAATTTGATGTGTAGAAATGTTAATCACATATGTTTAATTCACAGACAGTTTGTCCTGTACAGGTTTTCTTTACCACCCCTTACCTTCTCTTTAACAATCCTCGTTTTGAGAATCTTCTGTTAGACGGCATCTGCTCTGGGATACATAATGATGGACCACTACTTTTCCTGTTTGACAAGGTTAATGATCTCTGGTCTAACCTTTATCTGTTAATATATATTTTTTTCTAATATTCATTATTTTATACAGTTAAAGAGCTTTTTCTCCCTAGAACAACAAATGTACTGTGTTTGTACTCATGACTTGCTTCTCCTATAGGGTTGCTGCTTGATGTGTTTATTTGTAAATACATTTGTGTTGTTTTTATTTTGGAAACACAACTCACCACCTTCCTAACTAGCCCTGAGCTGGCCTGCAGCCTTTCAGCTCACCCGTGACTTGTGTCCTGTACTGTAAGTGTACCGTGGTCTGGTCCTCCTCGAACACACACAGACGCCACTTTGTACTGTACTCTCCTTCACTCTGCTATCGTCTCGGGACTGAGCTACTGTAAAGAAAAGGAAAAACAAAAAAAATTGAATGTGAGCTGTGGCTGCAGGCTAAGCAGTACAGAGATCAGAGTTATAAAGAGGAATGCCGCGGCGCGGTATGGCAGAATCCCCCATACCTACCTACCCACCCACCCCGGGAGCGCTTCTCTGTCTCTGCAGGGGCCACACAGTCCGGACGAGACAGTAAATATTCAACCGTTTAATGCCGAATGCTTTCACCAGTTGTGTAGGTACACAGGCAAGGAAAATGCGTAGGTATACGTGCATTGGTGAGCCAAAACTATTCCATCCTTTATTTGTATCCTTTTTTCTCTTGCTTATAATGATGTTAAAAAAACAGCAATTGTATTTTCTTCTAGATTGTATTGTCTGTCATGTATATCTGTCTTCTATTTATGAGTGTGATGAGTGGGTTTCCCCTTTTTTTTTTTTTTTTTTTAATTTTAATGTCTTTCACAATAATGCAGGGAGTGCCCTAGGTGTGGCTTAGCTTAAAATTTTTCTAGGAGGGTATTAAAAGCGGGGGGGAGGGAGGAGAAAAATTAGCGGGTTCATTTTTCGCCCACAGTTTCTTTATGCTTTTTGCCCCCTCTTTGTATTTTTAAAACAATTCAGGCTGACTGCAAAGAATTCCACAGTGTGGTCACGTGCGAGAGGCTAAACAAACTTCTCTGTGGTGTAATGAGTTAGTTGTGTGTGTATGTGTGCTGTTGGCGAGTGTATGTGACAATTAGAGGGCGAGTGTGTGTATGTATGTGCATAAAGTGCTCTGTGGCTGTAGCCTGTTCGTGCGCTAACATGGAACCGTGTCACCCGTCTAGGAGGAAGAAAAATCTAAGCGGGAGGAGCTGGAAAAAATCCTGGAGGAGAATAACCGCAAGATCGCCGAGGCTCAGGCCAAGCTGGTACGCCCTGCTCTGTGAACAGCAAAGCTGCTGCTTTTCTGCCCGTTTTTGGATACATTTCTGTCAAATTCATAACCCTTAATTAAATAGTTTTTGCATGCTGCCTTGCTCACATATGAAATGACTAGCACTATTCATCCTCTGTTAATGCAACCCTGAAAACCAGTTGTTTGTATAACATAACACAAGGATGGGCTCGTTTTCTTCCTTGATTCATTTTTGCATCACAAATAGTTTTTTGTTAGAAATGTAACTGTCCTGATCACATCAATGATAAATAATGTCTCTCATAACTCGCCAAATGAACTTCTGAGTGCAGTAAGAAAAAACCGACACATTGTCTGGTTTATGTGCTTTTAAAGTCACTTAGGTGTCTTTAATGACAAATCTGTTGTCCACTGATTGAGACCTCAAGGCTTTCACCACAACGTGACCGAATAACTTAAGTCCTTTGCCAAGAACCACTTTTATTGAGTGGCTTTGAATTGATGGTTGTCAGCCGTGGTCAACAATCCAGGGTTGTTTTTTTTTCCTGTTGGCTATATAAGCGTAAGTGTGACTAATTTTGTAAAGCAGTGTTTGTTTGATTGGGGCTTGATTCGGACTAGCTGAGGCTGTAGTAAACAGCTGCACACCAAAACAAACAAAAGGAAAGCAAACACTAATGCTGGATCTTAAAGGCCAGCAGGTTGTGGGCTCTTGGGTCGAACGATATGGTGTTCTGTCCTGCCCGGACCGTTTTGTTTCTGCTACATGTTTGCCTTTTGTGTGTTTGACAGGCTGAGGAGCAGTTGCGTATTGTGGAGGAGCAGAGAAAGATTCACGAGGAGCGCATGAAGCTGGAGCAGGACCGCCAGAGGCAACAGAAGGAGGAGCAGAAAATCATCCTCGGCAAGGGCAAGTCCAGGCCCAAGCTCTCCTTCTCCCTCAAGGCCACCGAATAAGACTGCTCCCCCTTCGTCCAAATGTCACGCCCTGCCTTCATCCCCATCCAGCTCTCCCTCCTCATCATTCGACCCCACTCCTCCTCCTCCTCCTCCTCAGTGGAACGCTCGCTTCGTTTTGGAAGTGCTGAAGGAAGGCAGAGGAAAGGGGTGCAACCCGGTGTGTTAACTTGCTTGTCCCTGTGAAGGCCCATGTTGTTCCTACCGGCCTTGAAGAGGAGGCAGCTCTTCGCCCTTGAAGGACCTGACTGCTCCCTCCATCCTTCCTCATCCCCACCGCACAGATGACTCTTGTTTGTGCTTTCCCCCTCTGTTTTATTTTCATTTTTAGGGAACTTGAACTTTTAATGTAGAATGCTATAACGTGTCCCTTGCCCCGTAAGTCTTAACTCTGGTGTAACAGCAAGCCACTGTGCGCCTGTACCCTTCTTACATGTCTTCACAGCCAGCAAACTACAATAGAACGCCAGACCCTGATATAGAAAAGTATGTGTGACTTTGTTTAGTTCAGCTTACTGTAAAAGCTCATGTACAGCTTGGGAGTTGGTCTGTGGTTTTCCTGTTTTTCATTTTTTTTAAATAAGGTTCGTAAAGTGGCAGACGCAGTGGTAACAAATCACAGCACAGCCTTTAAAAGCACAGTTAACTTCCCGTCCAGCTGACAGGTTTGTCTTCCACCTTCCTTAGCCCAGAAGTTCTGTTCACCGTATACATCCACACATTACTTTCTTTCTGCTTCAGCTCCGTCTGCCATGTGTATATATATTTTTTTCTAAATGACACAGCCGCATGTTGTCCTGAGAGGAAATGTAAAGCTTGTGTTAGTTTTGAAGTTGGTGCAGGTGAACTCAGCCTCGACTCCCAAGCTGCCCATGACTGAACCACAAACCTACAGCAGGATATGTGTCTCGTCTATGATAAGGGGGGCTGTGGGGAATGGAGGAGAGAGGACATTTCCTGTATGATGTAATGTTATTAGCCTTGCTGTGATTTGCTGACTGCCACTCACCCTCCTCCCCAAGTTAAGATTGTGTTATGAAATTGATCCTGGATTAGAAAACAACAAGTCACAGTACTGGGTAAATACTTGAGTTTTGTTTTGTCAGACTCTTTGGGAAAACAGAAACAGTCCATGTTCTGTCCCTGAGTTTTGTTGTAGTAAATTAACTTGGCAAGGCGCTTCACTTGGTAAGTCTTGATTCGTAGAGGATGGACAAGTTCAGGTAAGATAAGGTTTGAGGTCAGCGGCTGTGCGAGTGCGTGCGTGCGTGTGTGTGTGTGTGTGTGTGTGTGTGTGTGTGAGAGAGAGAGAGAGAGAGACTGACAGGCTGACTTTAGGTGGGTATAATGACTATGTTGTGGGATTTTGAATTTGTCATGTAATTTCCCCCATTTGTCAAGGGACTGAACAGTTGAATAAATCCATGGAATGCCTCCACTGATGTGTGTGATGCTCTTAATCTTCTCTCACATTTAACACGGGTTACACTAAAGCTAACGGGACACTGATAGACCCACCCGAACTCTGTTTACCAGGCTGAACTGGACTTAAAATTGGCTTTGTCCACAGTTGTAAGTTCAGTGGCTATTTGGCACATTTCACACAGCCATCAGAAGTAGCAGTCCTGGTCCGTGACACACTGTAACGGCCTTCCTGGCACCGTCTTGGCTTTTGTCACACTCCGATCCGTTTTCTACACCTGAGCTGTGCGGAACCAACACATGAACGTCAACTAACGGATCCCTGTCAGGCCTAATGAGCCGCAGCTCCAGTCCGAGGCTTGTGACTGCTGATGCAGCCCTGTCTCCTAGAAATGACGGCTGTACGTTACTAAATACTTTTCCTAATTAGGCGATGTAGGCTGGTCGCTGCCTGGATTATGTTCTGAGACCAGGCCTGTGCAGGCGGCCACACCAGAATCCGGGCTCGCGTCCAGAGGCCTGTGGGTCAGCAGTTTGGGGACGGTTAGGGAAAGGTCGTGATGTCGGTTAAATGTCAGAAATAGGAACAGCCAAACTGAAAGAGTTTCCCCTCGGGGATCAAAGTATTTCTGATTCTGATACAAACGCTGAGTCGTGCCGTACTCCCCGGCCGGGAACGCTCCCCAGCCGGGGAGCGCAGTGCAGGACTGTCCGCTTCGGCGGAAAACAAATGAAAGACGTTGTCAGGGAACACTTTACTGTTACATTAAGTATCAACATTTTAGCCAATTTCCAGGTACGTTAATTAACAGCATTTCCTAATTGTGTTGCTATAATAGAACACGGAATTCGGTCGGCCTTACGTTTCCCCGTTGCTGCGGGCTGCGGGCTCCGGGCTGCGGGCTGCGGGCTGCGGGCTGCGGGCTCCGGGCTGCGGGCTCCGGGCTGCGGGCGGGCTGGCCGTCGGTGACAGAGCTCTCGGCGGCTCCACACGGCTCTGTGCTGGGTCTGGACACAGGCTCACTCTAACTGTCGACTAGGCCTACATGTAATACATTTGAGGGTGCGAGCGGAGCGGGGATGGATGCAGATATTAGTGATCGATTCATGGAGTGAATGATCAAACTCAGTTCACCAGACTAACACGCAGAGGCTCCTCCAGATTAGAGGAGCAACGCGGGTCTGCTCATGACTTAGAGATGAAAACAATCAGTAAGCGATCAAATTATGAGTCCTATGGCAACATGCGCGATGCGCATGAAGTTGGAGGTCCCGCGCCCCCGGACACCCTCCAGCCCCGGCCCCGGTGCCGGTGCCGGTGCCCGGCTGACTAAGCAGAGCTCCGCCGCGGGCCCGTTCACTGTGTCGCTGCCGCCGGTCTGCTTCAGCTCCGCAGCTGAGCTGAGTCATTACAACAAGGAGGAAAGTTAGCTGGTAAAACCCGCCAGAGGATTCCTGTAGTCCCGCAGAGAAGTACAGGCCGAGATGAGGAGGGTGGCCTGCTTGGAAATGTGAGTGAGTGTCAAATAATTAGCCCATTGATAGTTTAAGCTATTATTATTATTATTATTATTATTATTATTATTAACTTATCACTCGTTATTTGTTTATTTCTTTTCTGCACCCTGTGAGCTCAAACTGTTTAGGCTTTTTGAATTAAAGTGTGTCTGTCATCAGCAGAATTTCCATTTAACCCAGGCCTGCTTTATCTCTGAACATGTAGAAACAGCAACACAGTCCTGTCCAAACTGCTTTCCTGTTTGCAAGTGTCAAGCTCATAGATTCACAGTTAAGTGTGTGTGTGTGTGTGTGTGTGTGTGTGTGTGTGTGTGTGTGTGTCCCAGTTGTTTTGTCAGCCGGCTGATCTGCAGGAAAGTTAATGGGACTTGTTTTAGCCACGCAGAGGCACAATAAAGAAACTCAAAGCTTCCACAGACTTCCACTAAAACTGCAACCAAACTACTTTACAAGGAATTAAAATTTAGTTCCACGCGTGTAGGCCGGCCAGACAGCTCACCTGCACGGCCACAGACACGCTTTAAAGACCAGAGGCCAACCACAATAGGCTTGCTTTGGGAATATTTAATTGCGAGAAAAAGCCGATAAAAACACATTGTGGGCTTTTTTCAGCGATAAACGACCATCAGACTTATTACACATGTTCCGCCTCCCTATAGAAATGTTCTAGACACATTGTAGGGCTTGGCCCGCGGTCTGCAGCCAGAAAGAACACTTAAATATTTAGGGAACGTTCCGCAGGGACCCGCGCACACGGCCGCACGTCAGTCTTGTTAATCTAATACATTCGCTGGCCTTTCCTTTAACACGTCTTTGAATTAAATTAATCTAATGTTCACACTGCTGCAATAAACATCCCGGCTGTGATGAAAGCCTGTATTCCGGAGCGGGAGAGGAGAGGGTCGGGTCGGACCCCTCAATTATCTGCCCGGTGTTCCGGCAGCCACAATCCACAGCGGCCGCCGCGCCGCGCCGCGCCGCGGCCTCCTGATCGAATTAAGCCGTTAAAAAGTGTCACAACTTCACACGGCACATTCTGCGAGCTGTGACCTGCCAGAGGTGTGTGTGTGTTCGTCAAATTAGAGCCCATTGACTCTAATTCAGTGTTTGTAGAGAGTGTGAATGTGTGGCTTTGAAGGGACGGTAATGCAGCCTATGTTAAAATCCGTTTTTAATAGTTCGGGAAGTAATTCTACAGCACAATGCAAGGCCTAATAATGTAAATAATAGGAACGGAATAAGTTGGTCGGTTCGGGACAGAATCCAGTAACAACAACATGCAAAAGCTTTAACTAAAGTTTTAACTTCTTAAAGTTTAAAGAACATGTGAATCTTCCCTTTTAATCTACCTCTGTTAGGAAACAATATTTTTAAATATGCCACCATAATGTTCTGTTTTATTTGTTCTAAATTAATCATCCCAAATAGTAATAATCCTGTGATTTTTAAGTTTCATTTAGATGTCAAATAAAACAGCATTTGATTGTTTCTGACTTCCCTCAGCTCTCTCTAAAAGGGATTTTGCGCTAGTGGGCGCTCTTGTCTTTCGAAAAACCTCGAACTGCACCGTGCTCCCTGAGCGGAGACACCGCAGCCGTGTGTGGGAGCCTGATGGGAGCCAGTGTGTTCTCGTTAATTTCATTACGGGGCTGTCACACCCGAAAAAAGCACGTTATTCGTTGTTTGAGGGGTGCTTTTGAGAGGAGTAAAAACAGCGTTAATTTACATGAAGTCTGGTGTGTTCAGTGAACTTGCCGCCGTCGTTTCAGAGGTGGGCTAACAGGAGGCGCGTTGACACCGATCTGGAACTCACCGTTCTGATTATTTTGTGTATTATTGGACTACTTCTGTTTGTTTAACATAATGTAGGCCTATGGCACTTTTATTATGTGATCATTAAACACAAATTACATTTCCTCGGGTTCACACGTCTTCTTCGTTACCGACAGCAGGATTCCACTGTCATTCCTCCCATTTCGCTCCCCACTGGTCACCGCGCTGAACCAGTTGCCCTCCCAGACTGACAGCGGGGCTCCTATTGACTTCCCCGCCGAGGGACCAATCAGCGGCGGCGGGGGGCGTGGCCTGGGCTAAACCAGCTCCACCAAATATTCCCAGTCGCGATCCCTTGCAGTTACTTTCCATGCAGGTTTCGGAGCAGCGCTGAGGCATCATCCCGTTGTCTGCGGGCGTTAGGGACGGATCCGCCGCTGCGCTCGTTTTTGGGACCTCTAGTATGAGAACTTCCATCCCAGCTCCTTTGATTTCTTTCATTCTCATTTTTGATCATTTTCTTAATTTTGACCATCCGACCTCATTGCTTCGCCCTTCTCATTTTTCTGCTGCTGTCACCCACAGTTTGTTGCTCAGCACCAGCGCCAGCTGAAAGGAGAACATCTCACCATTTCACCACCAGCCATCGCTGTCCTTTTCTCTGCTGCTGCTCTGGATTTTGGCGTGCGTTGCTGGACTATAACGCAGGGGGATTTATATTTGTATTGATTTCCGTCTGCCGCCCGGCCCGCAGCGGACACCGCCACTGTTGCTCTCTGGGGGATGTATTCCAGTGGGGTGAAGTCTGCGCTCTGAGCAGGGGAGAATATCTACGCACTGTCCGCTGAATGAACTACTGCCGTGCGCCTTTGGTTTTTTGGAGCAGGTCTCTCATCTGGAGATGCTCTAGTACGTCTGATCGGGGTTTGTGGTCCGTGCGCATCCCCACTGGATCGGGATATAAGGTGAAGAAATTGCCGCGGTCAGCCTTTCTGGAGCGCTTGTCCTCCGATTGATTTTTTTGTGGACATATTTGGTTATTTTGAGAAGGGTCGTGCACTCACCCGGAGGCGCGCAGGCTAACCATGGGGGACTCGATGTGGAGATATTATTTTGGAGTTTTGTTTATTGCCTTTAAAGTGGACTTGTGCCGGGCGCTCATCCTGGAGTCCATCTACTGGAACACAACAAATACCAAGTAAGTGGAGCCGCGCCGATTACTGGCCCCCGTAGGGCCGTGCGCTCTCCCGTGTGGAGGCGATTTCATGCCAGACTCCGTTGAAAAATCAGGCTATTTAATGTTGGCTTGCTCGCCGCCCATGGCTTATATGCGTAAAATATCACGAGGTAACATTAGGTCGTTTTTCAGAAACAACTCGTCAATTCAACATACATTGAGTGGAACAAAGAGCTCTCAGAGTAGCGCGATTTCGAATTTGAATTTATCTTCGCCTGTTATTCTCACAGTCCCTTTCCGCGACATTACACTGGCGATCTGTTGGAATCGTGTCTCGAAAGTAATATTTTGTCAGAATACATAGGCTCCAGCTCAGTTGGCCATCTGCATGCCGAGTTTCCCAGAGAACATTAATGATCCGCAAAAATCCCAAATCAATCTCTACCCGCTCTGCAGCTTTACTCCCTCGAGTTTTTATTACTGAGAAGTACCGGGGTTAACCACGCAGGATAATAAGCCTAAAATGATAAAGCCATCACCCAGACACCTGTCAAGATAAAGGAAAGTGCATTTAGCTCTGCTCATTGCTTTACTGCCTAACTGATAGGCTGGATTTACTGTTTGCGTCTCGTCGCCGTTGGGGGATATTTACGCGCAGCGGACAGCGAGGGCCCGCTCGGCCGTGCGTTATGGTGGCGCTCAGCAGCGCGCACACCGCCGTCCGTGTGGTTCAAATATTATTTGTTGTTTATTGGCGTGTTTCTGTGGAGCTGGTCAGATGCGGGGCTGATTTTGGGCTGTGCGCTGGGTGCTAAACTTTACGCTTCACTTCCTCGGTCAACACTAAGTTCGACCAGGCGTTCTGCAGTTCCTGTCTGACTGTGGCAGGTCCGAATCACTCAGAATAACAGAGCTCTGAAGCTGCACCGAGCTCCTCAGCGCGCCCGCTCATTCCCTCGCAGTTGTTATTCCCTGCTATTTCGATCCTCCGTAATAAAGAGAATATTAATGGGAGAAACAGCAGAGGGATCTTTGTTGTGCTTAACGTGACGAGGCGGAGGCTTCATGGAGCTGCAGGGACGCTCCACCGGGCCTCTAATGCTCTGTGGCGGCTCCCAGCACTTGGTGTGGGAGAATGAAATAATTTACTGAACAACGAGGCAGATTTTAGGGCGGATTATTCTGCAAATATGGTGGACACTTTTAATAGTGCACATCCAACCATTCACAACCAAGCCTCGCTCCTGTCGGGATTGGCATTTCAGGATGTCCCGTGTGTTTCTGTTTTTCCACAATGAGCTATGACGGCCGGCTGGTTATCATTAGGAGGCACAGGCCCTACAAGACCGAAATTCTTGTCTGTATGTCACATTCACCTATCTAAAATAATCTACACCCTCCATTTTCCTCTTAAATAATCCTACGGGCCAAGGAAGGCGGTTAAAGGCTTTTCCTTCTCCTCCGCTACACCCCGGGTCTCAGCCCGGCTCACGGCCGAACTCCGACTCGCTCTCCCTCTCGGTCTCCTGTTTGTCCTCAGTGAAATACACACAATGGAGACGTTATGGTGGTCTAACAGGTGTCCATTGTTGCATGGCTCGGAGCATTAACTTGTGTGCGTAACCGTGCGCACCCGGGCCTTGTTTGCTTGTTGTGCCATTTGTTGCAGGATGTGTGGACGGAGGATCTGCAGCGTTGTCGGCGGGACAGAGCTGTGGTTTTCTGTACGCAGCATCTTCGGCCTTCTAGCCTCTTGACTGCCACGGCCATCTGTGTCCTTACGCGTTTGAATCCAGACCGTGAAGCTAATGACGCACTAACTTATACTTGGACCACATTTTAAGATATAGTAACAACAAAAACGCATTTTTAAAGGTTAATATCGGTTGAGGTTGCACTTTGCGCACCTCTATTCCAGCCCAAATAGCACTGTGCTGTGTGTCCGATATAAATCCGCGAGTTAGTGAGTAGTTATGTTTAGGCCGCTGCGCACACAGTGCCACATTATGACCATTTGGCCTCAGTAGAGGCGACGCAAAACACCCGAAAATGCTTTTAGCAGGAAACATTTGCTTGAGTCTGATGTGCAGACAGAATTTAGTCTGAAGCCAATGCAAAGTGGCAGATCACAGCAAATACAAACACTGCCAAGAATACATATTTTTTAAATATCATGCTATGTATAGACACACTTCAGTTTGCTTTGTGGCAAAGCTTTCTTTCTATATAAGGATCACCCAACAAGTCATTTTGTGCTGTTAAAATACCTTTCTCATAGAGCCAGAACATGAAAGCTCCTCCATTTTGGAGCTGCAGCCCTTGCAAATTAGTATGTCATTTCACTTGGCGCGTCAGTTTTGATTTTGCAAAGGAGGAAAAAAACAAAGAAAAGAGAGTGCGTCCACGCTCGGAGCAAGTATAGGCCTCGGGCTGTCCGCGGAATTAGCGCGTGCATGTGTGCATTCTTTGCGTCCTGTGTGGGTAAGGAGTGCAGCGGGAAAAGGCCACAGAGTGATATCATTGTGGAGCAGACACCTCTTTCTTCTGAGGTAAATGTCCTGTTCAAGAGGCGCCTCCTTTCCATCACCTAAGTTTGTAGTTCAAGTTCTCGGCTGGAAGAAATGAAGCAAATCTTTCTTTTTTCTGATTGGTTTTCCTTATTACCCAGTACCATGGAGGAGATGTGGATGAGGAAGAGCAGACAAGTTAGTAGAATTTCTAAACCTTGGGATCAGGATGGAAATGTACCTTTCATTTTTCACACAGCTAATGTCTGATGAATAACTTTCCTTGAGCGTCTGAACACCCAAACCTTTATTATCCCTTTTCACAGTCCTCATGCCAGCGTGTCAGTTATTCCTCCTCGGTAACCGAGAACCCCAAAGCGTGAATATCTTTATTCAGCAGGTCAGCAATATGCTCAACAGCCCAAGTTGTCCCTGCCTCCGTGTCTCTCTTTTAGTTTGTGTTAGTCCTCCTCTTTGACTATTCAACGAAGGATGAATGTTAGAAATGTGAAGGCTGCGGGCCAGTCTAATGCCTTTGTGTGTGTAGACCGGGGGAGAGGATAAAGAAATAGCTAGGCTCTCTCTCTCACACTCTGTGTGTGTGTGTGTGTGTGTGTGTGTGTATAATAAGTGTGTGAGCATCTGAAAAACAATCCCTCCACAGGGCCCACGGCTGTGTCGATTAAACCTCATTGTTGTTTGCGCTTTACTACTTTACTGCCCTTATGCATGAACCTCCTCAGAAAAAAAACAAGAGAACGGCCCCCACCACCTCTCAGCCCCCCTCAATCTCCCTAACACACACACACACACACACACACACACACACACACACACACACACACACACACACACATAGACACATCACATCACACGACACACACCTCCTTCTGGTAATCCATTTTGTAGTTGGGAGGGAGAAACAAAAGAGACGGCTGCTTTACATGGTTTATGTAAAAGGAGCGCTCCCTCTCTTCCACTGCAGTTCATTAAGAGATTACATAGAAGCCCAAAGGCCCTTTGTGACCGGGCAGCAACGGGGGCACCTCTGTGGGTCCTTTTGCCTTTGTGAATGTAAGTGGGGTTAGAGAGAGAGATGGGGGTGGGGGTGGGGGCATAGAGATGCAGGTCCATCGTGAATGACTGACGAGGCCTTGTGCTGAATGTCATAATAATGCCCTCCCTCTTCCTCCAACTATCCCTCCTTCCAAAACCCCTGCAGTGCCTCTCATTTTGCCTTTTTCTTTTCTTCCCTTTCTTCCTGGAGCTGAGAGAGAGAAAGACCAGTTGTTTTAATTTTGCTACATCGACCAGCAGCGAGGGTGAAAGGGAAGGAGAGACTGAAATCCTTCCATGTTTGATAGAGGGTGACGTGGCTTTTTAACGATTACTGCAAAGAGAAATGTTGATGATTAAGATTGTGTAATAAAAGAACAGGGAGCGAAGGAATAGGAAAAAAGTGCGAGAAATGAAACAGCGATGGAGAGAAGAAAGCATCGGGGCCCCTTGGGGGCAAGGAGGGTAATTATGTCTAGGCCGGATTACTGGATGAAAGGTAGGGCCGAAGGCACGGAGCGCAGACAGACCTGCAGAGAGGACGAGGGGGATAGGGTGACAGTCGGCGTAAAGACCTCTGTCCCCTCGGCCGACAGAGGGCGAAAGCCGGGGCGCTGCAAAGAATCGTGGGTGGATTAACCCTCACTATACCCCGGCTTGGCCTCTTTGTCTGCCGCCTTAATGAATCCTTGCATTGCAGCTGGGATTCCGAGTCAAACAGTTGCTCTTGAGCTGCAGTAAGTATTCGCCGTCCCCTCGTTTCACTTTGTTTTCTCAGAACTTCAGGGCCACAGGAAGAGAACGGAGGGGAGATTACACCAGGGCGGCCACCGTGGCTCTGTTTTGTCACACACAAATCCAACAATCCAGTGGTTTAAATAGAAAGTCTGAAAGAGAGAAGGGGGGGGGTTATATGGAGATGTGCAGCAACAGGGGGACACATGGAAAAACAGACAGAGAGAAAGAGAAGGCAGAAGGGCTCAGAGACAGAGACTCCCTTTTTTTGTTGTTTTTTTACTGGCCACAGATGCAGCGGTCCTAACCTCAGGAAGTATGTCTTCAGTCCTCCTCGCTTCTTCCTTTCGCTCCTTTTGCCCCAAACATTTCCTCTCTCCTCCCCAAACCCCTCCCACACACACACACACACACACACACACACACACACACACACACACTAAAACAGACACCAAACCTAAAGGCGAAGAAAGGTGGTTAGAAGACAAACGTGAAAAACAGATGTCACCCGGAAAATTTACTTTCAAGTCTCCAGGAAGCACCCTGAGTGACACCCATGTGTGCGTCTGAATCAGCAGGGCTTGTCACATATGAGGAAGAGACAGCCTTAATTTCACTTGCTTTGAAAAGTACCCTCAACCTAAAATTTACAACTCATGTTCCAGCCATCACAAAGCCAGCCCGGACAATCACAGACAGAAGTGATTGCTTTAAAATCCTTTTCCCAGAAAATCTGAGGGCTTTTTGTTAGTAGTCAATTGCAGCTGTCTGATTTTGCTGTTTCATTATGAAAACCTTCTTAGTATTATAAAAGCCCTTTTTTCTAACTCTGACAGAGACATGGAGATTGTGCGGAGAGAGTTCGGGCACCTGTGACTGTTCTCACCTTCCCACCAAATGGCCTGACGGCGTGGTTAGAGACGAGAGAAATGAGGCCGGCTGATGGAGCCGACAGCTCCGTTCAGCTTCTGCGTTGGCTCTGCTGCTGCCTTTGTCAGAGCAGCCGGTGTGTTTGCTGGTAGGGGAGGTGCAGGGGGCAGACGCAGGGCTCAACAGTGATGAGAGAAGGAGGAAGAGGAGTGCTACTGAATGTCTCTTTCTCTTTCTTTCCTTCTCTGTCCTTCGCGCTCTCATCACCTCCTGTGATTAGACATTGTGCAGGGTTACACGGGGAGTGTCGTCCTCGTTGTGGGGAAGGACAAATGGTGCGTGACATCACAGAAAACTGGGAAAGTGCTACAGTAGGGCTGCAACTCAAAATGATTTTCATTATTTTTTAATCTATAGCATATTTTTTCAAGTAATAGATTAATTGCTTAGTCTGTAAAATAGTAAAAAGTGCAAATCACACGTTTACACAGCCTAAAGTGACGTCTTCAGATGTCTTGTTTTGTCTGACCAACAGTCCAAAAAGCCAAAGATATTCAATTTACAGTGATATTTTTGCTTGATAAATGACTTCATCGATTAATCGTTTATTAAAATGTGCTTTTGATTAATCAACTGTTTGCTTCACCTCTGCGCTAAAGGACAACTAGCATTATGTTTTACAGCTTTCTTTCCAAAATAATACCTTTGTCAACTTATTCCCATTGGTGGACCTTTCTTAAAGAGTCATATATGATTGTTTTTATCTTTACAATTAGAAGGAATCAGCTTCACATCTGCTTCTTTGCTTTGGCACATTTTATTTGCACCTACCCACAAAATACTTTCTCTTTACAGTTCACATCATCATACAGAGCTTCGGTTACTAATATTTGTCAAGTCTAGTATACACGGCAGATATTTCTTTTTGTAATCTTTTCAAACGTAGTGACTATTTTCGATTGTGAGACCCTTGTGATGAATTTGGACATTTGGTTTTCAAGAATTGACACCGGCTTTGAAAGTAGGGAGACATTATGTTCTGTAAGGTTTCAGTTGTATACATGTATTATTTTTAAGACATGGCATTCTTTTTTAAAATGACCACAATGACCAAAAGAAATGACTTTATCAATATATGTATTCAATTTTCATAGTCATGTAACCTTTCATAGTACCAGCAGCAGTCCATAAAAGTTGTACATACTGCTAGCGTCCCGTGGGCTCATTGTATTTAATTAAGCAATCAATATTGTAAAAATGAAAAGTAAATGAATGGTTCTCATATTCTTACCACCTAACATGCTCAACAGAATGTCTTTCTGTATGGCTTTACATTACCCACAGCTGTTTACATTCTGCCTGCACCGTCTGTATCTCCAGACTGACTCCAGACCTCCGGGATAAAGTGCCCTCGGCTCTTTGGTGCAGGAATATTTATGATGGGGGCAATCTTACGAAAGAAGGGGTTTTTAGTTTGAGGAAGAGTTGAGGAGGAGGGCTGGAGGGGTGAAGGGCCAAGTAGAGGGTGGGGGTCAAATGCATTTACAATCATGAGATGGCGGGGCAAGCTTTTATTTGTTTTCCGCCCCTCCCCTCCTTTATTCATCCGTACTATCTATGCAGTAGCTGCATCAGGCTCCTCAGCCTGTCGGCGTGACCTTGTGTACCTGGTGTTTTATTCTAATGGCTGCCAGGTGTCTGGTATCCGACACACACATTTACCCATCGCAAAACTTAGGCAGGGGAGGAGACAGAGCGCAGGAGGGAGGTCGGAACAAATGAGTGAATGTCCAACTTGACAGGCTCTCCGTCTGCATCTCCTCCCTGTTCCTGTCCTTTTGTGTTTTTTCTAAGAGACAATCCAGAATAACTCATATTTGCCCTTAATCAGCCTCTTGGCAGCTTATCTTCAAACCCACATTCAAACAATGTTATTCTTCTTTGTCAGCATTTATTGAATGCTTTCATTATACAGCACTTTACTGAAAATCAGCTGGCTAAAATACAAGTGTAATAGAGAGGATGGTGTGTTGCTCTTTGTATTTTTTGCCCCTGGCAAAGGCAGATCTCAGTTTTGAATTGTAAAGCCAGTGAAAGAACTGGATACTGCTGATATGATACTGTAGCTCATATTCAGTCAGGAAAAACACAGAATACACACCCAGTGTGTTCGCATGTGAGAGGAACAGTGACAGAGAGAGAAGAGGACATTTAAGGACGACATTTCCTTTAGCTCTTGCACGTGTGTGTGTGTGTGTGCTCGTGTGTGTCATGCAGCTCTCCCTGTGCGTTAGCTTTGTGTAGCTTTAGTCATGTTTGATCTCCTGCTACTCGCCCAAGTCCTGTAGAGATATCATTCATGCTAGCAGAGCAGGAGTTTCGACGCCCTGGTTGATAGTATTGTCAGAAAGGTGTTGATGAAATTTGTTATCAGAAAAGACCTGACAGGCCTGTGTGTGTGTGTGTGTGTGTGTGTGTCACATTTTGACTTCCTAATTACCTCAAGTTAGACTTCAAGACATTTTTTGTGTTTTCTGTTACACGTGAGGCGCTTACGTTGGCTACATTTATTCCCCGACCTTAAACTGAACCTAAAGCTAATTCTGTCTGACTTTTAAGGAGATACTTGGACATTTTGGGAAATCTGATACGCGCTTTCTTTTCAAGGGTGAGACGAGAAGATTGAAATCAGTCTCACGTCGGTGTGTTAAGTACGCAGCTAGACTCAGGGCGTGTGTAGCCTGGCTTAGTATACAGACAGGTAGCAGGGGGCAACAGCTGTCCAGCTGTCCAGTACCTGTGCGCAGCTATAGCGTGGGTGGCTCGTAACTGCCCCTAAAACCCCAAATTTATACATTTGTACATTTCTGGTTTTTGTACGGGTAAACAAACACGATACGTGTTATTTAGTCAGGTTTAGAATTGTTTGGAATTGCAGGTGTACTGTTTAACTTTAGACAGAGCCAGGCTAACTGTTTCCCCATGGCTTCAGCCTTTATGCTACCCAAGGCTAAACCTGTCCTGACTTTAGCTTCAAACTTAACGCACAGACATGAGACTGGTATCGATGTTAAGAGGACAGAAGTACCAAAATACAGTCATCAACCAAAGCACATGGATCCTGACTAGCTGCCCGTGATGGGACAAGCTGCTGAGGATGTGGAGCTGTAGGGATCTGCTGTTCACCTCTTTGTGTTGTCATTTTGGAAGCAGAGTGAAGCACTTCTAGATGAACCACTTTAGATAAATAATGGCCACCACGAGCTACGCTACATACACACTAACGCCCGCACACACATACACTTGAAATGAGCACATACAGGCATGCTTTCCCCCTCCGTGTGAACACACATGCCCACTTGCACGCATGAATAAACGCTTCCAACCATGCTGACACATACGTACAAGGTTTATGCATTAATGCATCACATACAGCTCCACAGTATTTGTGTAGAAGCCCCCAAGGCTTTTCTAAGGACCTTTCCTCTCTCTCTCTCAATCTCAACCCCCCGACACACAGATGCCACGATGCCACATACCCTTCCCCTCTCTCTCTCTCTGTCCGTGTCCGTCACTGGACACACTGTACCACCGCTGAGTGTGTCCCCAGGAGGCAGAAGAAATATTCGCTCGGCCTAGTTAGCCGCTGCGCGCGCACGTGTGAGCCTGTGCGTGTGCTCGTGCCTGTGTGTGCTCAGTTGTGCACATGCTCACGCCGGAAGCAAAGAAGATGGTGCATGCTGTCGGAGAGGGAGGGAGACATAATGTATGTGTCTGCATCTGTATGCTTGAAAGACAAAGAGTGTGTGTGACAGAGATACAGAGAAGAAGACGTGGGAGAAAAAAAATTGTGTGAGAGCTAGCAGCCAGTATGTTTATATATATAAAACTGAATATGCGTTGAATTCTTCCCCCCCGTTATTTCATTTAGCGCTCTTTGTTAATTATGAATCGACTGTGCCTTGCCACCGGTCCCCTGTGTGAAGGCTCCCCTGCTGCCCTGCGGTGGCTGTCTTTGTAGTCAGAAAAAAAACAGTAAAAGGCTTACGCTGGTGTTCAGTCCTCACTGGGAGAGCGAACGGTGTGGTGTTTTCGGTCTCATTGCTTTTGTAATGAGCCGATCTCAGGCTCTCCTGTCTCTTCCAGGAAAAGGGGTCAAAGGTCACTTAGAGATGCCGGGCCTGCCCACACCTAAAGGCATTTGTATTTACAGTCTATGTTTTTTACATACATGTATGGATGGAAGACAACAGAACAGGAAAGGAGAAAAAGGAACCAACTAGTGTTGAAACAATTTATTAACAATTAACAATTGAAAAAAAATATTAGCTCATTGACAATTATGATAATTTATTAATAATTTATAATTTATCAAGCAAAAATGTCAAACAATTGCTGATTCCAGCTTCTCTAATGTGAGGATTTGCTGCTTTTCTTTCTTTTATATAATTGTAAATGGAATATCTTTGAAGCGACAAAACTAGCAATTTGAAGATGTCAGCCCTAGAACCAATGAATTCCTACATGATGGAAGTTTACTGGCATTCACAGTAGGGCTACAACTATCAATTACTTTTATTGTCTGCAGATTAGTTTTTGATTGATCAATTAATCGTTTGTAAAATGCTGGTGAAAAATGCCCTTCACAATTCCCAAAAGTCCAAGGTGACGTCGTCAAATGCTTTATCTTACCAATTACCAAAACACAAAGATATTTACTTTACTATCACATTAAACAACAAAAGCAGCAAATCCTCACAATCGAGAAGTGCAACTTGGTAATGTCTGGTATTTTTTGCTTGAAAAACGACTTAAACAATTTATCGATAATCAAAATAGTTTCTGACTAATTTTAACCCATTGTTTTGGTCCTTCCTTGCTAGAAATCCATCCGCACCCACCAGACACACACACACACACACACACACACACACACACACACACACACACACACACACACACACACACACACACAGTGCTATGATCAACATGTTAAACCTAAATGGTCCCACTAGATATTCCCTTCATTTTCATTCGTGGGTATTTGCAATGCGTTCCCATGTATTTACTTGCACCAGTATTCGGAGCATGCCATAAAAAGCCTCCAGGGCATCCATGGTTAACATTTCAAATTGTATTCAAACGTGGGGCAAATTGGTTTAGCAGATAAATACAAGGTTTCACCTCGAACTCAAGCTCCAACTGTGAATGTGTGTGTGAGAGAGTGTGTGCAATCACAGGAATGCTGCAGGGGCTCTCAGTACTTGGAGACTAAATGGCAACATTATTTTACTTTTGGGAAGAATTTAGGGAAATTCAACTACACTCCCAGACAAACCCCTCCAGGCTCACTGTCTCTGTGTTTCTGCTGCTGTTCCTGTTGTTGTGATTTTGCCTCACCAAGCTGGGTTTTATTCTTTTTTAATTTTCTGTTTTGTATGCCAACGCTGTTCTGCCATTTCCCTCGCATTCGGGAAGCGTGCCGCCTTCTCCTCATTTATCCGGTTAATTATTCTCCCTTTCCATCGCTGCCACAATGCTGAAGAAAAGCTCTGTGATTTTATCTTCAGATATGAGGGTCACTTTCCACCACCCCCGCACACACACACACACACACACACACACACACACACACACACACACACACAACTCACACATTCCGCCATTATCCTTCATCATCTAAAATTAATGGACACAATCAGTAATTACCACATCAATAATTAAACCGACTTCTCTTTTTTTGCAAGATGTAGAGAGGCTCAATGGCAAACACTCCAATCCAAAATGCATAATGAATGACTGATCATCAGTTTTTCTGCAGCTACCTAACATCCTTCTTTCTCTGCCCTTGTTCCCTGTCTCCCTGCACCTCCTTTCAGATTCGTGCCAGGCCAAGGCGTGGTATTGTACCCCCAGATCGGGGATAAGTTGGACATTGTGTGCCCCCGCGTGGATGGCGGGGTGGGCGATGGCGTGGAGTATTACAAAGTGTACATGGTTCCCAAGGAGCAGCTGGAGAGCTGCACCATCACCAAGGCCGACACGCCGCTCCTCAACTGCGTCAAGCCCGATCAGGACGTCAAGTTCACCCTCAAGTTTCAGGAGTTCAGCCCCAATCTATGGGGCCTGGAGTTCTTCAGGGGGAAAGACTACTACATCATCTGTAAGTACATGGCTCTCCCTGAAGGGATCCTAAATTAGGCCTTGCATAATTTAAAGGGGAAACCAGCCTTTAACAGGCAAGGTTCAAGAACCAGCTGATGGTGACGTACCTTGACTTTCTGGGTCTTATTCTAGTCACTGACCGGTCAGACAGTGATAGTGAATTCTCTGGATGTTTTTGATGGACATTCTGAGACATATAGGAAATAAACTGAAGTAGATGAGGCTGAAGTTGAGGTTATGGGGAAAGTCGACGACGGTTCATTGGCAGATAACTCCGAGAATTGCTTAAACATCACAGATTAAGGCTGTCCAAAGGATGATTTTTCCCTAGAGATTCTACAGATATAAGCTCGTAAGTAAACATTTTAGGTCCATTTGATGTTTTGCTAAAAGTCCATTCAAAGGAATCCCATTCTCCCTATGGGATTTGCTTCTTGTGTAAATCAAGCCTCTAACAGGATCCAAATGAGAAGATGGGAATCTTAAAGCCAAACCATTCAAAGTTGCAGGAAACCTTGGCGAGGAGTAGTTCTGATGTTTAAAGACTTCAGTATGCAGAAAACAAAGTGCTTGTCAGATTGTGAAATAGCATCTGAACCCCCCCTCCCCCTCCACATCTTTCTGGCGCATGCCTTTATACATGTTCGGACGACACTTTGTATAAACTTCTGTGATTGAAGCATACTGAACCTTTAAGGGTCCTTAGCTATGAGACCCTTAGCAGCTCATACTCTTCACAGTCACCCTCCATCCTTTTGGCTTAGATTTGACTCACCATCCAGTCTCATGGTGCAGGTGTGGCCACTCCGCTTTGCTGATTGCCTGTGATGTACTAATGCCATCCTGGGAGGAAGTTCTGATGGGGTTTAGAGACGGCCCCCTGGTTTGAAACATGGGAGGTGGACTGAACCATCTGTGTGGCGCTGATGGGGGGTGCGCTGCAGATAGAACCATCTGTGAGGCTCTGCCACAGCCATCTGTGAGCTGTCACAGTAGGGGAAGGCCATATTTCTGACTGAGTCGAAGGAAGGGGAGGAAAGGAGAGTGGAGAGAGGAGGAAAGATGAGCAGGAAATACTGCTTCTTATCCAAACAGTCTATTGTGGTAGAGGAAGTTGGATTTTGCAAAACAAATGTGCAAGGCAACAACGTACTGTTCTGTATAAATCCCACTTTAAACTGCAGTAGACGACTCCTGCGAATTAAACTTTTCCTCTGAGCTCCACAGTACGCCGAAGTCCCACAGAGAGATCTGTCAAGCAGCTGTTTCAGAAAAACAGGTTCACCGACACAATATGCTCATTCAGTTCTACTTAAGTTAGTTTAAAACCAAACAGGCAACAGTGCCTGCTCTGTCACTAATCTGTCATAGCTGCAGGATATTTGCATGGTGGGGCATGTCGTGCTGTGTTAGAGTCTAACAGGTACTTGTGTGCTATTCAGGCAAATATGTTGGAGCAAATAAAGCGGGTGAAATGCTTGACAATGGCTCACGGGCAAAACTACGCTTCATTTTGGTGACAAAGTACTGCTACCTGACTGGTGTGGATGCACATATAAATACACCTGTGCAAGCATGCACGTGCATGAGTAGCCACACCCACAGAACCACCCGATGTGGTGTGTGTGTGTGTGCTCAAGGAATACAAAGGCGCAGACACGATCACCCTCCCCTCGTCTCCTCCTCGGCTCCCTCCATCCAAACGCTGCAGTTAATTATTGATGAGCCAATGCTGGTGTTTACTTACCCTGGTTCCCCCGGTGCTCTGCCTGCGCTCCTGCCGCTGAAAGTGATCACACTGGGTCAGAATCAGAAGAGAAGACGGGGTTAAGTTCAGGTTAATGAAGAACACCGATAAGAAAGCGCAGCGTAGACCGTCGCAGGGACATTTGGGGTACATGTGGTTTGGAGAGACAGGCAGATACATGCGTGTGAGGGCAAACATGCACGCACGCACTGATGATGCACAAACACACACACACACATTGTTCTCAGGAGACTGGAGCTGCAGCTTGGAGTAGCTTCTCTGTGCACACACAGCTGTACCGTTCCATACGTCCTGTGACACAACAGTCCTCCTCACTCTATCTATAATATGTATTTATCTCTGTAGCTCTCTATCACAGCCTGAGCAGACGAGAATATTCAATTTCCCACCGGTCATTATGCTAAAAACCCTCCTCTTCATCAGCCTGTCGAGTCGACAACTTGGAACAGAAAGAGCGGTGGGAAAGTTCAATTCAGAACTTTAAAAAGAGGGGTTTGAAAATCCAATTTTGCAGTTCTTGCAAATTCCCTTTCCACCGACATTCCCACTCCTCCACCCCCCCCCCGCCGCCATCCCGCCTCCCTTCACAGCTACCCAAAATGCTAATGTGTAGCCTAAAGAGGGGAGAGAGGGAGCTGTTTCTCCATTGGAGTGTGTCGCGTTTTGCTGTTAATTGCCTCTTCTTAGCTAGCTCTGGCCCCAGTTCTGCAGCTTTAACAGCCCACTGCAGTTGCATTGTGGTGCTATGTTGTGTACTTAGTGCTGTTCCTTTTTATTTTGAATCGGCCGCCTGGAGAAGCTCCAGCTTTGCATGGGTAAACACCAGAGTAAAGCACAAAAAATAGAGGCAGAATGAAAGAAATGCGCAGAGGTGTGTGTAGGTTGAGTCAGATTCCTGGCTGTTTTTACCTCACAGTGTTGGAGTGAGCCAATGTGTGAATCTTTGCTTGTGGGTGTAACTGCGCGTGTCTACGTGTTGAGTGAATAAGGTATGGGAATTAATATATACTAGCCCTGTGTCCCTCTGTGTGACAGCATCTCCATCTTGTTATCTGTGCCTGTGTGTGTGTGTGTGTGTGTGTGTGTGTCTGACCCCCGCCTTCCCTCCAGCAGTGCTGTCCAAGATCCATCGGAGTGTGACACCGCCTCAGAAAGTTCACTGCGAGGATTTCATTAGTCTTTTGGAGTGAGCACTCGATACGTAATTAATTAACCAGCGTTTAATCCTCAATTTCTTCTCACAATTGCCAAGGCCTCCACATCAGTGCTACAGATCTGAGTCTCAACCAATTGGATTAGCGCTGCCTTGTGTTGAGTATTGTGCCAAGACTAGACCTAGATTAGATGAGTATGTTTGATCCCCCCCAACTCCAAAACCACCCCTTTAGATTCAAACAACTGTGACGTCAGGCCTCAGCATTTGACTGTCTCATCCTGCGAAGACTGGCGCACTTAGATCTGTTTCCTGTGCACCAATGAAAAAAAGGATCCGTTTTATATGGTCTGTGTATTTGTGCGTCGCACGTGTGTACGTGTGTATGTGTGTATGTGTTTCTGCGTGTCTTTTTATAGTGGCCGCGCACAATGCTGCTCCAGTTGAGAGCAGATGAGTTTGATGTGATTGTTTGCGGCAGCATGGCCTGCAGCCGAGAACCTAGTGAGCTAGATGATTACATGAGCTAAAGAGGGAGAGAGAGAGGGGTCGAGGGAGATAGAGAGAAGGCGAGAGAGAGATGAATAAGGAGGGAAAGGGGGCAGAAAGAGTGATGACAGCGAAAGAGAGCTAACGAGGAAGGGAGGGGAAGGAGGGAGAAAGAGAGGGAAAAAGAAAGACAGCTAGAGAGAGAGTGAGAGAAGGAGGGAGGAGAGAGAGAGGAGCAATAGAGCTAAAGGGAATGGGAGCATAGCAAGAGACAGAATGAGAGAGATGAGCTAAAGGGGGCAGAAGAAGAACAAGGCTGAGTTTACAGTCAGAGCTGACATGCACGGGGCATTTCATCAAGGCTTGAATCACCTTTTGCCTCAGTCACAACAGAAAAGCGTCCCGTCCCTGCTACGCTGACTGGCATGGGCATCTGAAGTGAGCTCTGAGAGGGAAAACTGCTTTCATTAAAAGTGACCTGAATTTAAAATGCTGATTGAAACTATCAGTTCTTTATCCACCTCAGTACATCCGTGTTCATAGTATTAGATAGGTGGTGGCATTATTATCACATGAATGAATATTATGATTAATCAGCAATAGTCAGTGCTACGATGTGTGTGCGTGGGAAATATGTAAGTGGGGAGAAAGGCTGAAAACAAATGGATTTTTGCTACAACTCTCAGTTGAACTGTGCTTTTTTCACACAATATTGTAATTTAACCACTCATCACTGCTGCAAGAACTGAGTGTTTAATACCTGACTTCAGCTCAAGCGTATTTAAATAATGGATTTTAAATGTTTGTGTTTTTGACAGAGAGCAGTGGTGGTTGTAGTGGTGGTTATTATACGGCTTTGGGTATTTGGGTGACCCAGCTTTGCCCCAGCCAGTTTCGGAGGGTCGCCGGGGTCCCTAAATGCGAAGGCGCCCCCTGTCACAGGCGATTAGAGCCAACGGTGGTGACGGTTATTAACCAACCCATAACCCCAGCACCGTGATGATGGCTTCACGCTCCGCGGGAACCTGACGGATGGCAATTACGCTCTGCGTTTAGATCATAGATGCCTTTGTCTCTCTTCTTCTTCTCTTTCTGTCTTTCTGGGACACATCCTCATTCTGTCCATCCATCCATTCATTCTCTCGCTGTCTGTAATACACTTTCCTTCTGTCTTTCTGAGATGCCTCTTCAGTCTCTTGTTGCCATGCCTTTGCTCTGATCCACTATTTATGAGAGGGCCAGCTTTGTCTTTCGGCAATGCATTGTGTATTAATTATACCCACAGAATTTGGCAATTTTAGCTTAGCAGCTTTCAAAGTGTTTTTCAAGCTTAACAAGGCTCTTCTTACTGGACAACACATTCACTCAGAGTTATGTAAAGCATTTGTAAAAATGCTCAAATCTTAAATCTGAAATGTCATAAAAAAAAGGACATTAAACTGACCTAAATAATTTCAAATGAAACTAAAATATTACAGCTAATCAAAATTACAAAAATGCTATTAACCACTAACACCCCTATTTGAATGTTAGGTTAGCTAAACTACTAGGCTTACATGCTACTCTAAAGCTAGCTCTTAATGCTAGCACAGGTCTGCAGTATCTGTCTGTACTATTGGAGGGTTTTCTTACTGTTTGCTAGTTAACTTAAGAGGCAGTGGGAAAGTGAGTTAAGAGCTCACAGTCTTTATCTGGATTGCAGCTCACAATTGACTGTCTCGTTAAACACAGGGTGATTTTCCACTCTCTGATTTGATAAACAGGAGAAAATGAAGTTAGCAGGGTGAGGACGGGTGGGGGCTGGGGCGACTTGTGGTGTGTTTACGACGCAGGGGTGGGATTGTGGTTGGAGGGCTGCATGCTCATTGTATGCTGGCATTAATTTCACAGGTGGCTCTAACACCCAGACACAGGCAGACACTCAAAGAGAGGATACTTCTTTGACACACTTCCACCATTTTTTGGGACTTGTGTGTGGTTGAAGGTGTGTGTGTGTGCTGGAACATGTTTTTACAGACCCACTCAAGCTGTCACTTTGGTCTCCAGCGGTACTGTGTCACAGCCGACGAGTGATTTTTCATGATGGCCTTTTCCCCTGTTGCAGAGGCAGTTTTTGCATTCGTGTGTGTATGTGACTATGTGATTGTGTGTGTGTATGGGACCAGTCTTTTTCAGCCCAAGAACCCATCTTAACCACATCGCCAGTTCGAAAGCAGTGAGAAAATAGACTCTGTAATTCACAGTCAAGATGGAGAAATCAGACTTTTTTCTCCTTTTTGCTTCTTCTTTCGCTCTCATTGTTTCTCTCTGGGTCCCTGCAGAAGGTCACACGCAAGCTGAAGTGGGCTAAATATTTCTCACAATGTTTTCTCCTTTTTCTGTCTTGTACTCCTCTACCTCTCTCCCTTTTCCCCCTGCCTCTCTGTGAGTCTTATCTGGGTGCTGTAATGCCAGCGGTAGTTGGTGACTAAATCCATTTGTGAGGGTCTTGTATGAACCAGGTCTATCCCAACCCCCCTCCCCTAACGTGTTCCCTCAGCATTTCAGATTAGCTGGTTAACTCTAGCCGTCTAGTCTGTCAGCCAGTCCAGCCTGGCCTTGTCTGGCCAGGCAGAGGAGGGCCAAGTCATTCAGCCAGCCTTAGCCGATTCAACAATCACATTCTGTTTAAATCCAAGTCAGGCTTGCCTGGACTGCAGCCTTGGCATAGTCAGTGTGTGTTTTACTCCACATTTAAAGGGGAAGAAGGATTTAAAGTTTAAAATGACTCTAGGTTGAAGGATTTTTTCTGATTTCTTTTAAATGTCAAGGAAATGTTGCAAGTTTTAAAAAGATGTTTTTGGAGGCTTGACAAGGAGGATGCTTTTTTGTCTTCACTGTAGATGGCTGTGTTAAATGATGTAATAGGGCAAAGGGAAAGAGGGAAAGGATAATATGTGTGGCAGATGAGACCTAAATACACCTTCTGTGCAGTCCACTGCCCTCCACACCCTGAGAACTGTGACCTCTCAGGCACAAGTGGTTTTGAGCGCACATGCACCTCAGCATCGCACATACGCCATGCCTCAAACACAACACTGTCATCGTGCCAGTCACTCAAAGTAAACAGTGGTAAGATGGTTAACGACATCCTGAAGAATTGCAAAATTCATGTGTGTCGTGCTAACAGGTTTATGAAATGAACACACACACTCACATACGCGTACACTCATACACACACTGGCACAGGAGCACAAGCCTTTAAGGAGCTTTGTGTGTAATGTGCTTTTCGGTCTCCACTGGAAAGCCATAGGTCAGCTAGAGAAGGAGACAGGGGGAGAGAGGAGGCGAGATGGAGGGTGGGAAGGAGGGAGGGAGGGAGGGAGTCCTTGTTAACATGCTCTTTGTGTCCGCTCCCATCACCGTCTTATTGAAGCAAGGGGATTCGGATCAAAATGATTGGTAGCTGGGAGGGCGGAAAAGGAAGGAAAAAAAGAGAAAAGGGACAACTGGGAGGAGGAGAAAGAGAAAGTGGCAGACTATGCAGAGCTTAATTTTTAAAAGCTATTTCAATCGGGTTCTGACCGAAGCACCTGCCTTTCAATTCCCTTGCAATTGATGGAAAAGCTTTGCGTGCAGCAGGAATGAAAGGAGCACATGTTGAGGTGGCGACGGGGAGGGGTGGTGAGTGCGTTCAGGGGTAAAGGGTTAAGGGAAGAAGCTAGCGCCTGCAAGGTGGCCGCCCTAGAGAGGAGGAAACTGGGGATGATGGGGTGTTGTTCAAGGGAGGGGAAAGAGGAGGAGAGGCTGGAGAGGAAGCAGAAGGGAGGGGATGTGGGTCAGTGTGGTGGGGGCAGTCATAGTGAATGCGGGCCACTGCACGCTGGCGGGAAGCCAAGCTGCTAAGCTTTGGCAGCTCGTTAGCCTCTGTGTTACTGACCTGATAGACCACAAGCCCTACTACCCCCCCCGCCCCGCCTGTCCCCTGTCCCACTCATGATCCAAGCTAGCTGCAGTTCTGCCCAGCAGCCTCCAGGGGCAGCACAGATAAACGCAGATGAGCAGAGAGGCGGAGCAGCGGCTAATGGGCTTGAAAGCATCCAGCTGATTGAGCTTTGGCAGGACAGCTTGCTTTGGCTTTTTCAGTTTGTCTGTGTGTGGGCAACATCTGTACAAGTTTGACACAAGTAGAGATTTCTTTTATCAAAGTGCAGTTTCCATTTTTAAAAGGCCCTTACAACATCTGCTAACAGAGCCTGGTTTGTTCCTCCTGTCACATGTGGGACGTCTTGCACCGCCCCTCTAGATTCCTCTCCCAACATCTGCTGCCGTCCCTGAAAACAGTGTTTAGCGGTGCACTTCTGTTTTCTCCTGTGTTTAAATGTTTTTTTAGATCCTTTAAGCTCTTATCATCTAAGGGCCATTTAGGTATTTATCACCTCCCTCTGTTTCCTTAATTTCACTGCCTCTCCTGGAAAAGTGCCCTATTTTTTAAAAACCATTTCTCATCCCCTCCTATTTACGTCCCTGAATATTTGTTTTCATGTTGTCAGCAGATCTCTCCTTCTTCTTAAGCCTGGCAGCAAGTTTGGCTTTTAGATCTGAGCATTTGAGGGCTTTTAAAATCCAAAAGTGTGTTCTTTAATAACTGGCTACCACTCTCTGGAGTGTCGTTAGCGCTAATGCACGATAAGCCGCTGAATTTCCCGCGGCTTGCCAAGATGGCCGCTGTCATAGCAGTCATGGTTGTTTCCCTCTCTCAGTCTCTCCCCTCTCCTCTCCTCCCTTAACGGCCTCCTTCACGAGGCCCATCAGCACAGTTAGAGATATTACAGTCACAATTACTCAAGCTAATTGACTTTGGGGATGTGAAATATTCTACTGGAGCAGAGTGACTGAGGTGATGAACGGGTGAATTGTGATTTTATTAAAGGGGGTATGACTCATATCTTTCCTCAGCGGAAGGCTTTCAGTGCCTATGTTGTCTCTGGGAACTGGCTGTTTTTCCGAGATAGGCTCAAGGCAGATATGGCAACACAGTTTCCCCATCACATCTTTTCTGTACCAGATGCTTGCAGTGACAGCTAATTCTAACCTTGTTCCTCTCTCTTTGTCTGCTGTAGCTACATCTAATGGCACCATGGAGGGCATCGACAACCAGGAGGGGGGAGTGTGCAAGACCAAGTCCATGAAGATAATCATGAAAGTGGGACAAAGTGAGTATTGTATTATTGAATTACGGTCGTGAGCGCCTGCAGGCATGAGCAGGCAGCCACAATGCAGCGCTCGTACATTGTGCAAAAAAATGAAAATGCCCTAATAAGGTCACAGGAGGCTGTGCAGCATACAGCTCCATCGTCTCCATGACACCTGGGGCTGCGAGGGGGCAGGAGATGTAATCTAGCGGAACTCCTAATGCACTGAAACATACACACACATTCACACACAATTGCGTATGCTTGCACGCACACATGCACTGGAAGCATCTGCTCTACACTCTTTCAACTAGAAGGCTTTCTACACATGCAAATCTAGTTTAGATGAACACATAATGCTCTTGAGTTATGACCCCCTATGTGAGACTCCTACACACCCACTGTCCCCGAGTGGGCTTTCTACACACTTCATTTGAAGCAAACATGCACAGTAAGCCCCACACATAGTCGCACCAGACCGATCTGACCCTATTTTTAATTATAGCGATAATTATTCATAAATCAGTTGCCCGGCTGCCAGAGTGGTCATTTCCTGGGGTTGGCTCTCTCATCAACACCAGCTTCAGCACAACTGAGAATCGCTGAAGGTCAGGGAATTAATCGAAGCTGCTGCACTATGAGGAAGAAAAGAACAGATGCTGAAGAGGCCTGTAAATGGGTTCTGCTGCTTAATAGTACTGAGAATCAGCTCCAGTGTTGAGAAAGAGTTGCTTACAAATCAGTGGAGTTATTAAATTAAATGTACTTTTAAGTGTGATTTCGGTAGTGTCGAGCTTCACGTTCAACTTGATAGTACTAGTGATTATAACAGCAGATGCTCAATGAATTACTCTACCAATTAGACTGTTTTGGAGTCTACTCAGCATTAGAAGAAACAACAGATATGCTGACAGACAGCATTTAGAACCAAATGGACCCACTGCAGAACCAAAAACAACCTGGTTGACTGCGGTAATATCTGGGTCATGACGAGCCATATCCACACAAACGGTTTGCTTTCATGTGGATCTGGTTGAAGAAGTCGAGGAAAATTTGGCTGCACGATGAATTGCTAGGTACACTGGTGAAGCATTTAAAGGTTCAGATTTTCCAAATTTTCTTCTGAGATGCATTTTTGGTGCTCAAGGAAGCTGGGAGGAAATGTCTTTTTAAGATTGTATGAATTAATCAATGATTGATTAAAGGATATCTATCTTAGCTACTCACACGCCCGTATGCACATTGAAAGAGTTATCAATTGCTCTAATTGCTTCTCCTGTCCATGTCTTGAAGCCAAGTGTGACTATATTGATGGGGGGCAAAATCCATAATACCCATTCCATGCAAAAATGCATTCTTAGGTTCAGCTGAAGCCAATATGAGGCCCAAGGAGTTAGACAAATGACGAGTTAGACAAATGAAGTTGGTATCTTCCAAAATTCAGATTTTTGTACTTGAACCACTGCAGAGGAATACATCCTGACAGTCACAGGTTTGTTACTAAGAAAAAACACCAGCAGTTAACCTACACATGACAACCGGGACGAAGATACCCACCTGACTGACCTGAAAGAAATCTGATCTGATCCAGTGCAATGAGATAACTGCTGTTATGAATTGGCGCTATATAAATAAATTGCATTGAATTGAAAATCCTATCCCTTAACATGAGCATTAACAACAAAGACACACACTAGTGTAAAACAGAATTCCCCATTAATTCCTGTGCATCTTATCTGCATTTTTTCAGATCCCTCTGACCCTATTTCACCAAAAGACAACCCCACCAGAGTACCCTACTCTCCCAAGCATTCAGATGGAAAGGAGACCTACAACCCCAACGATGTGCTGGAGAAACCAGGTGAGATCACCTGTTTGCAGCTTAAATCCTGGGAAAGTGGTAATTTAGTGGAGAATTTATCGAAACAATTTGGCATTTGGGCAGACGATTGTTCGGCCAGCTAAGAGCAGATAGCGCTAAGTAAGCGCGTGTGTATTTGTGCGAGTCACTGAGGTGTGTGTGAAAGTGAAGGAAAGAAAGGTCAGCGATTCATCAGCCAGTAATTGAATGTTGCCCATAAAACTGATAGGCATCTCTGGCCTCTCAAGGACTTATAAGGTATCTCCAGGCTGGCCTCATTCCAGCCTTAACCTGCTGCTTAAGTGACATTTTCAGGAAAATGATCTGATCGCTGTCTGCCATCTTTTTAACGACCTGTTCTTAGTACAGACACACACTTGTTTCTGTACCTAATCACAGCTCAGACAGACGTGCGGCTACACGCACACCACTCTTATCTCTGCTATTATATCGCAGTTCAAAATCTCCCAAGACAAAAATCGGAACGGCAATTTCCTCAGCGAGCTGTGCTCAGAAAAAAGAAACAGGAAAGGCCCAAGAACAAAAACAAGCTGACCTATATAAAGTAAATCCAGTCCTTCCCCCTGTGTCCTGGTTCACTGAGGGCGTGGCCTCACCTGACACTTTCTGTTTTCACACCCAAAGCCGTCCGACGTTGAGCATGCGAATCTGCCGTCCCGCCCGTAAATCCACGCTGGCACCGTTCTCTGCAGACATCAGCATCTTGCTCTCTCCATTTTCCTGTCCTCTCTCATGCTTTTTTATGTCTAATCTCTCCATCCCGGCCGCTAGCAGGAGCATATGGGCGTCAGAGTGCTATGGGCAGAGCGTCTGAGGCAGCATAATCCCCTTGTAAAACAACGAAAGGGTCCTTGCTTTGGGCTGCCTGCCATCCCGTATCCACTCCCCTATCACAGCAAAAGCACTTTTAGACCCTCAGGAGAACAGCGGCACAGGGAAACACCGTAATCCTGCCTGCTCAGGGAACATGCTCCTGTCCCGGGGAGAACAGAACACACCGGCCCTTGAGTGTTGGACGTGAACCAGAATGTCCATTGCTGGGAGTCAGAGAACAGTTTTGCTTTCATAATTGATGTCTCATGATGAAATAAAAAATTTCTTTCTTATTTTCTTCCCTCTGGGGCTGTTAGTTAGAAAATGAAGTTACTTTTTATGTCTTTCAAAATGCAATTTATCTAAGTGCCATTTGCCTGTATCTACCCCAGCCATTGTATCTTCTATCAGGCTGCGCTTGCCCTAGTTTCAAGGTTGCAGTCTTCACCGGCTGAATTTGAATAGCCATCGATCGAATGTGACTTTTATACAAAAGCCTCCTAGAGGCAGGCTTCACTCTCAGCCACTGTGCTGCTGGCCTGTTTCCTACACCTTTACTGTGACATGATGAAAAGATTGTGAAGAATGAAAGGGAAAGGCAGGAAAAGACACACTGCTAAAACACTGCTTCTACTTCCCTTCCGTTCCTTTAAAGGCATCAGTAAGCTTAAATCGAAGTGTTTTTTGAATCCTGGAATAGCACCTGAGACTCCCTACACCTTCCTCATGTTACATTTTTGACAATCCCAAAATCACGCCCACTTCACACAGTGATTGGCCCGGATTTGAGCTTCTCTCTCAAGATAATTTTTTATTTTTGACACAATGACTTTACTCACTTTTCGTGTGCACAACCAAGTGCAACACCATGAATGCCTTTGAGGAAAGATTGTCCAAAAGTGTATGCTCTTATCCCCATTTGGATAATTACCGCCTCTCACCTTTCTCTGTAATGGCAGGCTTTCCACTCTGCCTATAAGTGTGGCCATTTGGAACAGGTATAAACCATTTTGCCTTCAGATGCGGTCAGATGGCATGTCGTTCAAACTAGTTTGTTTTGAGCATATCCGACCTTGCAAACTCAGACTTTTTTCGATGATGGAAGTGACAGGTTTTCACGTATATAATTTCAGCTTGACTTCTAGAGGAAAAATAAGCCTGCAAACACGGGGCTCATTTTGTCATTTTACTCACTTCTGCTTCCCTCCGTCTTCCAGGTGTAGCGCCCAGAGAAAGCAATGAGAACGACAACGGTGGAAAGTCCTCCAGCGTCATCGGCTCCGAGGTGGCCATCTTCGTTGGCATCGCTTCAGGCAGCGTCATTTTTATCATCATCATCATCATGCTGGTCCTGCTGCTACTCAAGTACCGGCGGCGGCATCGCAAGCACTCGCCGCAGCACGCAGCCACTCTGTCTCTAAGCACCCTGGCCACGCCCAAACGGAGCGGAGGCAGTGGGAACAATAACGGCTCGGAGCCCAGCGACATCATCATCCCGCTCAGGACTGCTGACAGCGTCTTCTGCCCGCACTACGAGAAGGTCAGCGGCGACTACGGCCACCCGGTCTACATAGTTCAGGAGATGCCGCCTCAGAGCCCGGCCAACATCTATTATAAAGTCTGAGGTGGAACTGGAGATGAACTGCAACAATCCGGGCAGAGCGGGTTTTTGGTTTCAGCTGGCACCGCCAGCACTCCCGCAAACACTCTTGCTCTTTCTCTCTCTGTCTCTCTCACTCTGTCGACTTCTCCTCCTCTCCTCTGATGTTTTGTCACTATTTTTTTCTTTATCAAAGTTTTGCTGATACCTTGTCAGTCTGGTTTGGTCACAGTCGGTGCGGATGGGATGGGTGGGGGGCCGGAGAGAAGGCTACTTCTTCCACTGCTGCTGGTCTCTGGGGCTCTTGGAAAATAGAGAGGACCCCGTCTTTCCCCAATGTTGCTCCCTGTTTTGTTTTGTGCACTGCGGCCATCATTTTGGGGGAACTGAGTGTTATGGGATCAGAAAGTTAGACAGATGCACAGCGTGTTTTTTCTTTTTCTTGGATGGACGGACAGACAGATGTATGGACATGAAGGTTTCCTGGCATGAGAGGAGGGGAAGGAATTTTTGGCCTCACCATAAGAGAGACTACTGCTTGGAAAAAGAGAGGGAAAGAGACAAAAACGAGTGAGGAGAGGTAAAGGAGGATATGGGCTGACCATGAACATACAAAATGGCTGCCCTCCCTTGATGCTCACTAGCCAGAGAGACTCTGTGGATTTATAAGCCGGAAGAGCAAAAAGGAGAGAGATTCTCACACCGATCCTCTCTGGGACTTTCCTGACTGACTCACAGAGATCACCCATTCACCCTGCCACCCACATGCTCACCATCACATATACACACATTCACCCACACGCACAGACACACTGTCTCACTGGGTAATGTGGGTTTGGGTTTAAGTGTGGATTGCACCATTTCTCCTCATTCCCAGATATGTTTTACAACAAATCACTTTCAGATATTACTTGAAAAAAAAAAATTTTTTTTTGTACTGTCAACAGTTACTGATCTTGTTTTTGGTCGTATCTGGTTTTCATATCCTGGTGTAAATGCAGATAGACGGTTTTCTTTTCCTTTAGTGACATGTCATATCACATGTGACGTTCAAACACAAGCGACCCAACAGTGGCTAGGAGTGGCGGGAGCGTGAAAAGAAGGAGTGAGGACTTTTTCAATTTTGCGCCCTCTCACTAGGGAATAGGGTGCATGTCAGGTCTGCCCAGGTGGCTCCTGGGAAGAGTGGAGGACTTTCATATACATAGTGCAGCACTTTTAACCCTTTTTTGGTACCTCCACTCTTCGCAGCCATCAGAGAGAGACACAGTGATAGCTAGAGATGGGAGAGCAGCTGTATCCCGTCAGATTTAGATGTGAGGGCTTGCCTCAACTTCTCTAGAACCCAGGCTTTTCACACGGGAAAGTGTTAGGGGCAATAAGAAATCCAACTCGCCTTACTGCCGTTTTTTCGCATCAGGTGAAGAAGAGTCCCGAGATCTAGGTGAGGTTAGCATAGCTGTCTGAAACAGCTCTAGGTACTGTAATGTTTACCCCTAGGGGTCCAGTGATGATGAAGGGTGCCCTAAGGGCCCAAAATCAGCGTGACCGGTGCTCTCCTATTCCTGCTCAAAAAAAAAGCACAGGGACATCTACTTACATTGTCACTGTTTCTCAATCTCCATTAGCATTTCCATAGTGTGAGTTTTTGATTTACTTCTTTTTTTTGTACAAAATGGATGTACATTTAAAAAAAGGACATTACAAAGATGAAAAAAAATAAATAAATAAAAAGCAGAATTTATTTATGATAGACACATAGAGCACAGGTGTTGTCAGGCGGTAATGAGAAGAAGAAGTAATGTTAATATATTATGGTATAAGTGCACATTATGCAATCTAGGTTTTTGATTATTTGATATCTCTCGGCCCACTGAGTCCCATATTTTCACGAGCTCTCGTCCACAGCTACAGGGCTCGGTCCTGGGAAGGAGAACCAGGGGAGGGCGGCCTGGGCCCCGGCCCCGATGGAAGTAGAGTTATCTGACCCAAAAAAGCTCACATTGGTGTACACAAGGGCAGAGTAGCTGTGTCTCCCACACTCACTCAGTGTAGCATCTCCCAAAGGATAGTTCCCATGAACACCCAGTGCCCCTGATTCTCCCCATACACACCCTTCATGTTCTCTGTGCATGTGTGTACGTGTGTGTGTGTGCGCGTGTTGAGAAAGTCTATATTTCAGTGACTTCACATTCATTAATATCTTTGGCTTAGGATCATAATTGTGACCTAAGCTGTCCCCCGAGCATGTATCAGCCCATCACCAACATCGTCATTTGCTCGTAAAGAACATCAAATTTCACCGAAAAGCCAAGCCTTGTATGATCTGAGGTTTGTGCCTCTAAGAGGCTACAAAATCTGCAAATATGCAATTCTTATTTATTTTTTTAATCAATTCTGAGAAAAAAAAACACCTATGGAAAGTGTTCTTAACCACTGAAAGATGTAACAACAAGCAAATGACACAAAACTAGCAAAGTACGTCACACAAACCTGCTGTTAGTTTTATTTCCTGCATTATTTGTAGTATTATTTTAACCTTTTCTGTTTTAACTATGTGCCGTAGTACAAAGGTAAACTGTGAAAAATGAAACCATTAAAACGCATATATATCACACCTGAACAGGTATTTAAGAAAAGATGAAAAAAAGACACACACATACAACACAGAAATGGCTGTTTAGTTGCTGTCTGTCTGCGGCAGAATATGACAATCTTATTAGTTTCTTTGAATCTGACGTCCTTTTCTTAGCTGCCGCTCGACTAACGCTCTCCCAACGTTGACCAGGTTCGGTTCAACCTGTTATGAAATGTCGTAGCGATGCTGTGAGAGTGTTAGCACGCGTGCTAGGAGAAGCACCTCAGGCTTCTGTAAAATGCCTTGCTCGTATGGTCAGCCCTTGGTCACTTGACTCAGTAATTTTGCACCGTACTTCTGTAGGTAAGAAACTGTAAATACATTAATGTTTGTATTGTATATGGATCCTGGGTTGTTACAATAGCCTTATTCACCTTTTTAGGAAAGTAAATGGGGGAAAAAAGTACAGAAAAAATGGAATACACTTCAGTAAAACAGAGCATACTACTTTTTTGGTAAATAGCTTATGTAAATATTGACCAGAACCCAATAAAAACATTTTTTATAAACTCTTAAAGTAAGATGTTTTGTATAAAATTTGAATTTTTTGCTATGTATTTTAGCTAGCGCTCGATGGAAAGCCCGTGTCCTCCCACTCCCTCCCCTTTTGCACTGTTTCCATGGTAATTTGGTTTAAAAAAAAATGAGAGAAAAGTTGCCAAACCGACTGCTGCATATTTGTGCCATAAGTGTGTACCATAAATATTTATTGAATTAGTTTCTTTTTTCTTTTTTGTTCTGTTTATGATTTAATTTCAGTCCAGTTTGTAAGTAACACAGTATTATATTTGCATTGTTTTTTTGTCTACCCCTGGATTTCTTTAGTCATGTCATGGTTATCGGGTGGCTGTAGCCCTGCTCTCCCTTTCCTTGCAGTAGGAGATGGCCAGGCTGTGAAAAATGGTTTTAACATTCAACAATTTAAAACAAGTTCAAAGTGAGGATAAATGACACACATTCCACCAGTCTGTTACAAACTGAAAATGTTTTTCAATAAAATGTTTTTCCTATGGACATGCTGTCTGCCTGTGTTGCTTTGTTGTTCTGCTTTCATACTGCATGAATAAATAATGTCTATTTTTTATTGTTTCACACAACTTGACAGTAAAAGAGTTGATATGACAGTTTCATTTACTTACTTTAGATGTTATTAATCTCAGTGTAGAATCACTCCCAGGGACACTCTTCATACAGGCCACCGCGTCAGTCCCAATGTGGCCATGCTGTCATGGTATTTTATATATTTTCAGACAATATTTGAAATCACATTTGCACATATACTTTTTAAAAGAGTTTAATTTTCTATTTGAGAAAATATACCATGTGGTCAAATATATATGGACACCCAACTATTACACCCATATGTGATAATTGAACATCTCATTCTAAAACCATGGGCAATAATGTGCTGCCATGACAGCCTCCACTCTTCTGGTTTCAGTATTTCCACCAGATGTTGGAACCTGGCTGCAGGGAAGAGCATCAGTGAGGTCCAACACTGATGTTGGTGATCAGGTCTGGCTCACAGTCAGAGCTCAAGTTCATCCCAAAGGTGTTGAGGCCAGGGCTCTGTGCAGGGCCAATCAAGTTCTTCCACAAAAAACTGGGAAAACCCATTTCTTTGTGGAGCTGCTTTGGGCATTGTCATGTTGAGACAGTAGAGGGCATTCCTCAAACTGCTGCCACAATTTTGGAAGCGCACTATTGTCTAAATTATCATTGTATGCTGTAGCATTAACGAGATACTGCAGCAATTTAGTATTGCAGTTCCATAAAGTTGGGGGACTTGTGAGAAACAGATTTTAAAAAAGAAAATTGATGGAGCTGAGACAGCCTGACTTTTATTCCCTAAAATGGGGTCAAGCCTCCAAAAAGACTTCCCATTTTCATTTAATTTCATCCTGTGTGGTGAATACCCAAATATCCTGTCTTTAAAACACCATGCCCCAAGTTTGTAATAGGGTTCTGCTACCTACCTCAAACCTGATGGGTCCCAACAAAATGTTGGATTTTAGGCTGTGTTTTTTTGGGGGGGGGGGTTGGATTTGGTTATTTTTAAATGTAATTTCTCTCTTTCTCTCTTTGACTATGCCAATCATCTGTCCATATGTGTCATGTGTTTCACTCATATTTAGATGTGCAATGCCCAGTGGGAAGAGTGGGCGATTTATAGATGAAATGAAAGGGTTGGGTCTTGGGTCTTGGGTCTTGGGTCAAATTCAGGGCTCAAATTTGGCAGCACCAGTCAGAGTCTTAGAGACACACGTATAGGCGCCTGTGTGATAGCCTGAGATGAAAAATGTTGACTATTAACCACAACGTCCCCGGTTTGAGTCCACCTGGGGACCTTTGTTGCAAGTTATTCTCCATTTCCTGTCTACTCAATGATAGACAAGACAAAACTATGCCCAAAAAATGTAGGGTTTGGGTCTAAGTCCGTGCAGATCACTAGTTTCTAACACAGGTTTTCCATTGAAAATGTGTAGTCATCATCAAAACATTATAATGTTCTAACATGCTGAGTAGTACTCCCCATAATGAGTAAATTGAAATTGATATGAAAAATCAGTAGAATCAGTAGATTTTCCTTAATTGAAACTAAGGGGCCTAGCAAAAACTATTAAAACAGCCTCAGACCAAAGGAAGTGGACGGTGGTGTCCACATAGTTTTGACCACGTATTGTACAACACAAGGGATTAATGTAGACTTACAACACAATGAGTATCGATGACACAGAGTAGTGAAGGTGTGTCTGCTGTGTGTAGTGTGGCCCACTCTTTGTTGATGTAATATGGAGGCAGTGATTAAGGGATCCTGTTTCCTATCAGTGGGATGATGGTTGCTCTCTGAAACAGAACCAGCACAGGGCCAACTTGTCACTAAGCCGGTGAGTCAGTCTTGTTGTTTTGTCGGCCAAGTTATCCAGGCAACTAGCCTGTATAACCAGCCATGCTGTCAGTGAGTCATGAGGAGAACCTGCCAAAATATAGCCAGGCAAAGACACAGCCATAGCAGGCCAGACATCCCTTCCACTATAGCTAGCTAGTGCCAGCCAGCCAGCCACCAACTCAGCTCTTATAGCCCATCAGCTCACCACCATAACTCTCTGTTCAGCCAAAAAGTCTGAAAGCCTGGATCTCAAGCAACAGGCAAGATTATAGCTGTGACAGCCAAGCAGCCAGCTAGCCAGCATTCTTGGCCAAGTCTAGATTAGGGCGGTCAGAGTCTTGGCTTTATTTTAGCATCAACACTAGGTCACTGGGTCTGTATTTGCTTTCTGAAATAGATAGAACCACTGAATTTGAGATTAAAACCTTGCAACACGGCTGGCGGTATCAAGCTATCAGGCCTGGTTTTTAACTCGGCCATACCACTCGTCCGGTTGCTGCTAATGTGGCTGTAATCAGCTTTGGTTGATTAGGATGGGAGCACTGTAATTTCCATGATTTTATGGATGAATAAATTGAACCTTGAACCTCGTGCCACCCAAAAACAGCCACAAGGAACCAACAGAAACACCAGACAGTATCATGCAATCACAATAGCCCTCTGAGATATAGAACCTGTGTAAAGCAGCCAGTATGATTCAGCAAAGTGCTTGTCGGCTTGCCAAACAGCCTCCCCACACCTTCCTGACGTCGGACAACACGGCACGTCATCCAAGGTGACAACATTTGCCTATTTAACACTATATAGCCCGTTATATCTTGTTTGTTTTATTCATACACTTTTTGTACGGATTAACTAGCTGTTTCCCATTTTGCAGTCGTTGTGCTAAGTTAAGCTAACTAAGTGCTGGCTAAAGTTTCACATTTACTGTACGGGTATGAGAGTGACATCGACCTCCTCATCTAACTCTCAGCAAGGAAAAGTGCATTGCAGTTAAAAATTCCTAATGGAGCGCTAAACCTCAGAGTCGAAAAGTACTCACCATCTTTTTTCTTCTTTTTCATCATTATCTAATGCACTGTTCTATTCTTTGCCACATCCGCGGCGAGTATTAAAGATATTAAAGCCACTGGCTATATATTCATCATTTCTAACCACATTGTCTTCACAGCCCTCTGTTTATGAGGCTGCAGTTGAAAATGAAAATATCTTCATGGCTCAGCTCTTGACTGTTTATTAGAAAAAAAACTGCCTGAGAATCCAAGATGAAAAAAAGCAGGAAACAAAAAGAGAAAACAAATTGTGAGCCTCCCATCGCTCGCTCTCTCACGGTGGTCCGTCATCTCCTCGCATCTCGCTCACACACTTTGATGAGGAAGAGGAGTGGGAGGCAGGGGGGGGGGGGAACTTTCTGATGTTTTTCCTATTTAATGTTTCCGTTTTATCTCCCTCGCTTTCATGCCTTGGACGGCAGAGTGCTGTAGAGAGGCGACGAGGCGTTGCGGGTGTTTAATGGGTTTTTCGTTTTGAGGAGGCTGAAGAGTTTATCACTGGGGAGTAGTCAGGTTTTTAGGTCTTTAACCTCTCTCCACATGTCTGTAATTTGACATTGTTCAGAACCTGACGGCCAGTGGCTTAAATGCCCAGGAGGTTCCTGTGTCAACGGTGACTGTCTTTGGTAGAAACACAACCGCTGGGACTTTGGTTTGAGTTTGAGCAGGATGAAATCTCTCTGGAGGCTGCTTCGGATGCACACCTGTGTGTGCTGGCATACTGTACATATCTTGTTTTGGGGGTATAGAAAAAACAAACGAACAAAACAACTGAGAATGCTGTGTAGTCCCTCATTCGTCCAGGAGTGTTCTATCGTAGAAAAGGTTTCAGTTGTAGTCATCTGGACACAATTGAGAATAACTTCCGGATGGGAGCCGAAACGTCTTGATTCTGAAAACAGTGTCCAGATGACTACGACTGAAACCTTTTCTACAACTGAGAATGCTGCACTCTTTTTGCATACCAGCCAAACAACTTCAAAATACTATGTACTCATGTCGACCACTGAAGAAAATTCCTGTGATCCGAGATGCACCCTGCGTTTGATGCTCCTCTGCAGCAGTTGTGGGCAGACAGAAGCAATGTGAGAGAAACACTGGACTCATCTGCACAGATAAGCACTCAGTCATGCAAACGGATGTGTCATGTGAATGTGGAATTCCACCCTAGTTTCTGATATGTGGAGGGAGTAAACAAATAAGTCATAAGGGTGCATCAACATCTTACATTAAGAAGATAATCCACACAGAAACTCTTGATTCCTGCTGCGTGACTCATCCAGGAATATGGATTCCACTTGCGGGTGTGCTCACATGGGAAATATTCGTCATATCAATGAGGATTTTACATGAAGAAATAAACTGCTTGTGGTCCTCAGGCTGCTCATATTGCACATATGTCAGTCAAATGTCTCTTTAAAAAGGTAACATTAGAGAAGCACAATTCAAACACAGCTAAACCATCACAAGTAGCTTTTAGAAGGACTGATGATAGTGTGTTGCATCTCTAAGGCTGCGTTCATTGTTGTTTGGAAACTTGGTGTCAGCAGCTCAGAACACAGCATTGACATATTATCACCTTATGAAGTTGTTACGATAAATTCGTTAGCAATTTACACATCCAGCAGATACAGAACAATATTAGTATTCGTTTGGAGTGGTGTTTGGGTCCACCTGTTGAATGTGCCCAGTGTTCGCTTGGCTTTAAACTCTGTTTTGGTCTCCACCAAGCACTAAATGCTCCACTTTTTGGCCAGCTAGTTGCTAATTTCGTCTGAAGTTTGGTGCTGGGCAGGTAGATTATTAGAGCTGAAAACAGCTTCCTGCTGAGGCTAGAAACGAGGTTGATGAGAGCGGCGAAACATATAGCTGAGTGGAGCTGCAGTCAGGTGATGAGAATTCTCTGTGGGCTCATCACTACGAGTGATTCCTTTCACATTAAACGTAGTTATTTGATTCACTGTTACAGTAATATAAAAACATTCATTAGTGCAGCTTTAAATATAAATAGAGACTTCCATTTAAAAGTAGCATTACTGGCTCGGTTTGGACATAACACGTCCTGAGATCTGACATCAAATTTACTGTTTCAACAAGGTCAAAAAGTTAATGTAAAGAGCTTTTCAAGTAGTCTCATAACTGAGCAATGTACAATGCAATTTCCTTCTCTAAGTTTGATGATAAGGCTGCTGTTATTCTATATTTTTATGAATACAGTGCCCATGTTCATGGTAATGAAGGGACGTGTTTTTAATAGTTTCTGGACAACAATGCAGCTCTATGGCACAGAGGAACCAGACATATCAGGCTCTGGATACACAGATAATACTTGTTAGTAGGATCCATTCATTGTCTGTTTGGTCTTTTTATGAGATTTGTTGACAACAAGAAAAATATAGTGTATCACCAGGCTTATTGCTACTTACTTAAGAGGACCGTCCCTTAATGGTGAGTGAGGAATTTAGCTCAGGTTTATCTCAGCGTTAAATAAGTTAAACAGTACTTCTTTTAGTTCTCAGTGTCCTGGTGATGTACTGTATATGAAACGCTATAATCCATACATACCAAACAGAGAGTTTCAGTTTCAGTACAAGGTGCTGGACCATAACAAATGCCACTGTCCTTACGCATGAAAGTTTGGGTGGTGACCTTCTTGACATGCCGCAGAGGTATGGAAATGCAGCCAACACCTTCGGCTAATGGGAGAGCAGCCCAACCACACATGAACACACACTTCTCAAAAATGTCTTTCCATTCCCTGCATGGAGAGCCTCCCTCATCTGATACTCTGCTCTGGTATTGTACAGACAGCAAGCTCCACCCCTCTCCTTTGTGTGGATGAATGGAAGGTGTTATCATGTGTGGCTCACAGTGTTACGTGTAGAAAAAGGAACAAAAGAAGAAGCTTTGAAATCAGTAAATCCCTTCACTATGCCTCTTCCACTGGCTTTACCTCTCCCCAGCCTGTTTTTTTAAAATTTCTCCTTGATTGCCCCACGTTTCTGTAATTTTGATCACAACCAAAAATCATCATCACTCTTCCTTCTATTCTCAGACTTATACAAGTCATACAATTTGAATGTCACACGTGTCTGACAGAGTGAAATTCTACAAGAAGGTTTCGTAAATGTTTAGATAATGATGTTCGTCAATACAGCACCTTCTGTATGTTCTAACCGGTTGGTTGGAACATGGAGCTGTGTGATCATCTGTTACTAGTAGTAGTGGCTAAATGTGTACTATGTACTAACTCATATTAGTTAAGTTTTAGGTATAATAACAAAGCTATAAAATCACAATGTTATTTCGCCTTTGATTCTGAGAAACTCTCACACAACATAGGTAAACACAGGTCGTTTCAGGCATTTGAACAAATGACCAATGCTGTCATTGTTGTGCTCAGAACGGCCTCGAACTGCTCCATTCCGTAAGTAGAAAGTAGTTCCAATTAAAAACAGTGAGGTCTGAGAAGTTGTTGATTCTGGAAATACATATTGCTGTTGATTTTTTAAAAGGCCATTTAGGATTCTTTGAGCACCACAAACAGAAATATAGCTTAAAAAAATAAAACTATCTGCACCGCTAGATACCATTTGAGGTAAGTGAGAAAATATGTTTTTTCTTACTTTGAGGAAACTGACCCTTTAACATATTAATCTAACTTTTAGGTTTTAAAGACAGTTTAACCTGTCTGATCTCATGGCTCTACCAGCTGAGGGTGGGACGATGAAATGAGCTGAGCTGAAGCCATGTCACCATCACATGTCAATCAAGCTCACTGCCAACAAATCAAGGGGTGCATCGGTGCAGGAATCCCTCCCTCCTGCTGTCCGCGACGACCCGGTAGCTGTCAGTCATCCTGTTGTCATGGGTCTCTCCTTGCCTTGAACTGCTCAGCTACCATTGTTGCCAGAGTCACACCAGCATCATTAGAACCATATCAGTCCCACCATAATGGACCCCCGAGGACTCACTACACTGTTTGAAGTTCACTGCTCTGCTGCTGTCCCAGTGGTGAAACACACAAACACAAGAAACTCACATTGCTGTTGCTGTTTTGGAGCTTTTTGTGTTTTTGTTGCAGGGGTGAGATATTCGTTACATTGAGAAAACTCTTTTGAATTTGATTTTGAAACCCTAAAATGCAGAGCCATCAAGCAGAAATCAAAACTGTTTTCTGACTTCCTGGAAAGATGACATTTTAGCAATATAAGATTTTTTCCATCTGACACCAATGATAGACCAAGACACAAAGGCAGACACCAGCACATATTAACATTCAAGCTGTCTGATGTTTGTTCTGTTCCTTGTTTTTTATTCTAACCATTTATTCTAACAGTTTTAGCCTGGCATCCTCATAGTCACGACAAGTCACTATTTGGAGAGTAATAGTTTCAATGCATCACTAGCCATAAAACCTGTTTCTATATTTCAGATTGTACGAATTTAACATACGAAATATAACTAATTTGTGAGCTTTAGAGGTGTTGATAGGCAGATTTTTATGTTTACTTCTGACAGAACCTGTCTCCCTGTTTCCAGTCTTTTTGCTAAGCTAAGTTCCTTCATTACCATGAACACAGTGTGTGTGAACATGTCACCCAGTGCAACAGTGTGGCTCATTGATGTGTTTTAATAGTTTTTGGACAGCAATGGAGCTCTGTGGCACAGATGAATAAGATATATCAGGCTTTGGAAAGACACACAATGCTTGTTAGTTAGAGTGTTGGTTTTGGTCTAAGCTAACTGTCTGCTTCATCTAACTCTTGTCAGTCGAGCTATTTCTTTAAAACTAGATTTTGACGCACAACATTAGGTAATAATGAAGGACCCATCTTAGGTGCAAATTCCTAAACAAGTTAGCAATTAACCAAAAGACATACAACCAGGTGATATGGAACCTGGGGCTTGGGGGTCTGGGGCCCTGGGGCAGCTAGATGGTAATGGTGCCTTGGCAACAGTAATGTACTTTTGGCAACAAATGTATGTTCACAGTGGTAGTTTAACTATTTCAAGCAACTGTCAAGTACCTGCAAGTTGATTTTCATATGAATGGAAAACCAGGCTGGATTTAAGGGTGATGGCTTTCATGGAACCATTGTACCATCCATGTGACCATTTCATATTAGAGGGAGTGGAGGAGGATGTGAAATGCAATGGCACTGTGTGTGTGATGGCATTATTTAAAGACTTTCTGTAAGCTGCGGCTTGGGCACTGGTGCTTTTGAAATTGAATGTGACCACTGCATTGCAATTTTAGAGGGGAAAAAAAAAATTGGATTGCAGCGTAAAGTGTCTGAAATACCTCCTCACCCCATCACCATTCCAAAACTAATCTCCATCACCTCTGAGAGGATGATCTCACAGCATGGAGAAAGAAGGAATGCTATTCAAGCCACGGCCCGACTACTTAGCTTTCACTTTGCTGCTTCTCCCGGCCTCTTCTCCCCCTCATTTCCAAAAGTGGATTGACCTTCTTACTCCCATCAGCACCGTAGAGTCACTCCCCATTCTCTCAAGGCTGAAAACTCATCTCTTCAAAACGTACCTAGCATGCTACCTTTTCCACACATAATCATATCCCTTCACCTACATCTTCCTCTTTTACTACTTCCAGTGCGATCGTGACAAAAGAGAGAAAACCTCCCACCTCTTCTTTCCTTCTTACCACCTACTTCTTCCAATTCTTTTCTCATCATCTGTCTCTGAAATCATCAGTTGAGGTGTTGAGGTTTGTTATTACTATGAAAGCCTTAGTCCTATTGAAACTTACTATGATGTTGTCTTCACTCAGATGTAAGGTAAAATGGAAGCTAAAGTTTCCTGAAATTCAGACTGTAGAGGATATGGCTTACAATAAAATGCACATGGGGTGAGCACTTGAGGACATTTGGCTTAACTGCATAGTACTGAATACACATACAGTCTTTCTATTCTGCTGTGGTTGAAGCAAAGCTGATGCAATGATCAGTTTAGATCAATCAATAATACCTTGCATTTACAATAGGAAACAGCGTGCAGAGGGCAGCAATCAAGAGGACACTGAGCTAGAGACATCCGTTGGTCCCTGGGGTTTGGGTTGCAATGAATGCCTACTAGGATAAGGATCATCTTAGTTTCACAAGTCAGGTTTCCATCCAAATGTAATGAAAATTTTAACCGAATTTTCAGAAAATTGGCAAAAGAAAATGCAAATTCATGCATGTTTCCATGCATTTGGAGAAGAAGAGGGTGCGACAAGATGACGTAATTGAAAGAGCACCAGTCAAACCTCAAACTGTGGAAAACCATGTCAAAAATGTGATGAAGTTACCTCATTGCTCCACACAGACCTGATGTTTTGTCTACCGCCATTTTTAGTCTGTTCAAAGCTTGAGTGACAAATAAGTCACATGCTTCATGTACGTAATGTTTCCTTACTAACTTTTTTGTGATATTTTTTGTAATTGTCAGCATTTCCACACATTTTTTATTACGTGCAAATTGAAAATGCACATACAACGGATGGAAACACACTTACTGTTACCTTGTTCAGGTGTACTCACATTAATCAAAGAGAAAATGTAATGATTGATACTAAGTTACGCCACTAGTGTTGAAAAGTTTAAATGTTTTTTTGTCATAGTTATAGAGTATATAGGTATCACTGAATTAAGGTTGTAATGTTTCCATTAGGATATTTATATACATTTGCTAATGTATAGACAGATCTACAATATGAGGCGGCGGGGGTAGGTGTTGGTGCTGTCGGTGTTGGTGCTATATCAAGTTTTTGCATAGCTCCCAGCAAATACACCCTTCCAGTCTGAATCTAAAATCAGGATTTTACAGTCAGGATTCCCTGACTGCACTGACTGCATCAAAAAAAGTTAGGAAAACTCAAAACTTCAAGGTAACTCAATATATTTTAAGTTTTGAGCCTGAAACTTTCAGAAGTTTAGGAGTTTAGGAGTCAAGCCAATTTTATTTATATAGCCCAATATCACAAATCACAAATTTGCCTCAAGGGGCTTTACAGTCTGTACAGCATACGACACCCTCTGTCCTTAGACCCTCGATTTGGATAAGAAGCCAAAAAACTCCCCCCAAAAAAGCCCCTTTAGGAGGGAAATAATGGAAGAAACCTCAGGAAGAGCAGCAGAGGAGGGTTCACTCTCCCAGGACTGACAGACACGGAAGTGATGTTGTGTGTACAGAATAGACCAACATTATGAAATTACAGTATTGACAATCATGACAAAACTGAAACATAACTAAACACAGGTGACGTTCAGTGTATAAACTATATTATTAAGGAGATTAGGGCAGAAAAGACGGCAGCTGCCACAGGCTAACTTAGTTTCTCTTCAAACTTTAGGCCATTGCTATTGTTGCTTGTTCAGATTATGCTGCCCCTACCATTCATATAATTCATTGCATCTTAGGGATGTGTAGCATTCATTTCTCAACAACAATCGTCGGACTAAAAGAATGCAGCATACACAGGGTAGCCATGAAACAAACATGTAGTGAAATGCAAGTATATGCTCCAAGACTGCTGAATGAACTCATAAAAGTAAATCTGTGGCGTCTTTGTGCTACCTTGAGTTCTCCTGGCTCCAAGACCCACGCTGAGACACCACTTACAGGTAACATTTTCTTTATTCACCGCGTTTGTTACAAACAAGTTTCACACTGTGTCATTGCTGTTCCTCCGGCCCATGCCTCGCTTGCCCAGCTCCGATGCTGGTTCCAAGGCAGCCGGCTTGCTGGCTGGCAGCATGCCACTGTGTATATAGGGAGAGCATAATTAGTTAATCACTTTCAGCTGTGACAATTACCTCCCTGACACTGCTCACCTGAGCCACTCCCCCACCTCTCCCTCTGCAGCTGACAGCTACCCATGCCCACCTCCACAAAATCATTGCTGGTAACTTGCTGAATCAAATGGTAGCCTCTTTTCTAATTAGCTTACTTATTTCATTCCATTGTGACCAAGTTACTGAATTATCTTTTTTTAATACAGAGCATTGATGTCATTGGAACATTTTAGTTGCCAATACAGGTTGGTAAAAGTCATAAATTAACATACACCCTCATCAAAGTCCTCATCACTCTCAGTAGCAGATTTCAGTCTCATTCTGTCCAATCTGTGTTTCAGAATTCTTTCCACCACCCGAAAACAATTTGGGTGTTAAATCCAGGTTCACTCTCACCTTGTCCCTGTTTTCTCTGAGCCCACCTACTTCTGGCTACAGCAGTGATTTCTCTGTCCCTGATGCTGAGATCATGGACCTCTTTTGTCAGTCTTATCAGCTCACAGTGGTTTTGTTATTTCCTAATGTTTGGTGGTGCATGACTACAGCACAAAGGTTCAAATCCACATCTATCTGTGGGTTTTGGGGATATATCAAAAGAGACAAATTAACAAAGCAACTCAATTTCATTTGCATTGTTTTAATGACAGAGTGGAAGGGGTTTTGCATACATAAATATAAATGGATGAATTAGCTCTTTTGGCTCAAAGAGTGAACGCATCAATGACATGTTTGGTCCATTGTGGTGGAGATAGAAAAAGGAGCAGTTAGTCCAAAAACAATAGCTTGCTTTTCTTTCCTCACGCTTCAGCCGGATCATCGGCACTGATCCGTATGATTGGCTGATGATGAGGTGTCTCACGCACACACACATATACGCGATGAGCTGGGATGCAGTGTTAATCACAAGCAGGGTGAAAGACGATTGGATATTATGGTGGAATAATGAGGGGACTCATGGTGGACAACGAAGATGGGAGATGTAGATTTGGAAAAGAAATCAGAAGAGAGATGAAATGGAGGATAGATAACTTATAATGTAAAAAAAAAAAAAAAAAAGACAGCATGGCTGGATCAACCTATTAGTGAGCCCCTGGGTAAAGGATTCTGGTTGGGCTCCTTACACCCACCTACCTCCCACCTTTTGTATTTTGTGTATGTACCTTGTCCAGTGATGGAGTGGTAATGGGGATGATTGGGAGAAATCCCAGTGGGTTCTTATCGTTCCGTGCCAATTACTGTGGGCTGACTCAAGTGATGAGGCTCCAAGTTAGCTAGCTTGCTAACTGTCAAGCTTGTTATATTGGTCGCTAACGGGACAATAAGTTCACATAGTTTATTAAAAAGACTAAACGAAAGCGAATAAACTACAGCTAATAAACTACAATAGCTTCCTCTATTTTAGTCTCACCAGCTCTCCGTCCCCTCAAATGTCAGAACTGTCGAGATGGTTTGCTATTGTTCAAAAGGTCAGAATTTGCAGATCAAAGTTCACCAAAGTCGACAGAAAGATTTGCACAGATTCATAAAGGCTTTCTCCAATTTTCGTTTTATCATTAGCTTGGACCGGTGTGCCTATAAGCCAGAGCAGCAGCCTGTCCTTGGCAGATATCCTCTCCCCACATTCAATTCAAATTAATTTTATTTACAATGCAAATTCCACCTAGAATTTTACAATAATAATGTAATGGTAGTGGTAATATTAATATTAATAAAGTAATAATAATAGCAATGATAGTGATAGGAATAATAATGAAAATAATAGTAACAATAATAGTAACAAGACTAATAACAACAACTGTAGTAGCAGTTGTCAAGCAGGAACACGGCCCACAACCACAGATCCAGACTCTGCAGCTCTGGAGGCAGAAATACCTGCTGAAAGCGACAGAAGGAGAGAGGAGAGAAACGAGAAAGCACAAAACTACGGGAGAGAGAATATGTCGAGTTAGTAACATGCAGTAATGGGATAAAAACGCATACAGATGGAGAGGGAGAGACGGAGAGAGGAAAGAGGTGCATCATGGGAAGTCTCCCAGCAGTCTAGGCCTATAGGAGCATAACTAAGGGATGGTTCAGAACTCACCTGAGCCAGCCCTAACTATAAGCTTTATCAAAGAGGAAAGTCTTAAGCCTACTCTTAAATGTGGAGATGGTGTCTGCCTCCCGAACCCAAACTAGGACCTGATTCCACAGAAGAGGAGCTTGATAACCCATATACCTCTGGGTTGTGGCTTTTGTTTCCTATTCTTTGTTTTTACAACACAACATCCATACAGCACATTTTCACTCATCCACTCCCTACACTAATGATTTTACAGATTCCTCCCCCATTGTTTAGATTATTTTGTTGTAAATAATTGTGTCTGCCACTTTCGTTCCAGTCTAAGAGCCGAGCTGTGACAATTAGCACAATATTACCTAGATTTTGACACATGGTCTTTGATTAAAAAAAGCCTAAGGTAAAAAGGTAATAATGCAGGACACACCTCAATTGATAATGTAAAATAAAATTCCTAAACACATTTGCAATGAATCAAATTTTGTACAACCAATTTCTACTGAGTAAAGCTGGGGCTTTGTGGTCCCTGCAGTTTCCTTTTCGTGGGTTGTTAATCCAGCCTTGACAGACAGAAAAGAAAGCAGAAATAAAGAAATCCAACAAGCGTAACAAACAAAGGACACAATAGATTGCTACAACAAGTGAAATAAAAGATCACAAAGGACAAAGAAGGAGATGGGGAGAATAATGAAGAAGAAGACAGAGGTTCATGTCTTTATCTCATTGAGTGCATTCATTATGTATGAATAACTTTACATACAGCTCAGTCGCCAGTGTTGAAAGCTGTATCCTCTCAATGTGTGCTTGAAATGGTACAGCCATGAAATTATGGTCATATATGTGTGTAGTTTACTATAAATATCATCCTCAGTGTTGTGTGGCCTATCTTAGTGAATGTAATCCTATAGAATATGTCGAATATGTCAGAATCCCTAGAGCCTATGCAACGAGAATCACTTCCCCCTGACTATGCTACATTAAAGTAAAAATAATCCAGGCTAAAACTGGGATTGCATACATTACTCTGTTGAGCTCAGTCTGTTTTATTGAATACATAAACATCTCTCCCTCACTCAAGCTGCAGTCCGCAGGACCCAACGTTCATTTGTGATGTGACCCATGAGATGAAACATGGAGCTGCTCCACTGAGAATAATTTGGAGGCAGACTGGAGAGTTATAATGCGTTTACACCAAGGATGTTGGGGTTTATTCAAACTCCAAAGCTCCTCCAAATAACTGCACCCTGCAAAGGTGGGTTTCTGTCATCTTCCAGGAAAACTGAGAGTTTTATCCAAGCCAGTAAGTAAAACAACAGCAAATAAGGGCTGATGGGTAAATGGGAGATAGGAGAGAGATGATGGTGGGATGACAGGTTACAAAAACTCTCTAATAAACTGCATGACTCAGAATCTGAATTGCGTTTATAAGCTCTGGCTCTTAAATCTGAGCACTTTTCCACTGTGGTTCTTACAAAAGAAAAAAAAAGTTGTTTACCTCAAATTAGGTTGCATTTTTATTAAAGATCTAACAGATTCTAGTCATAAAATGTGCCTGGATTAACAATGAAATCTCTCTGGGCAATGCTACAGCAACCACAAAGTCTCTGTGAGTGGAGCAGTTTGAGGATGTAACTTGTGGTGGAACCTGCCAGAAACAGTTAAAGGGAAACTATTGTTTATTAGAACATGGGTTTATTCAGTAACTTGGGTTCAATTAATTATCATAATGTTGTACTCACCTAAGTAATTGCTTAGATCTGGGAACGCAGCGACATCGTTAAAAATAGATTTGATGGGGCAACAAACATCAGCAGTCAGAGCATCAGTAAACAGATTTTAAATTTAGCCAGATAAGCTGTCATCTAATTAAAGGTAAAATCAAAAGTGAAGCTCCTGAGATGTTGCTAATAATACCACTTTGTACAAGAAAACCACGAGTATGCACAACTACGGCATGTATGGTAAGTCAAGTTGAACCAGAAAGTTAGTCTATAAATTGTGACGGGTGTTTACAATTGATCATCCACCTTCGTTTTCTCTCCCAAATTCATTTGGCTTACCTGAAGTCTTGTTTCTTTGCCTGTGATGTCGCTGCGTTCCGAGATCTTAGCAATTACTTTGGTGAGTACAATGTTATAACTGACTGAAACAATGACCAGAGCTACCAATATACAAGACAAGCTGTTGGAATAAAGCAGCAATAATGTATTATTTTGGCCACTTGGGGGTAGCAGAAGAAGCTGTGAACACAATGTTGTCATATTATCACATTATAAAGTTGTTGTAGCAAACAGTTGCCTATTTACATATCCAGCAGAAACAGACCAACATTATCATATATTTGGAGTCATGTTTCTGAACACTTGATTAATGTAAGTTCGATATTTACTCTCTTTCAGCTCTGATTTGGTTTCCACAAATTCCTGAGAAAAACATCTTGCTCTTAAGCTGCTAAATGCTCCACTATGCTCACCTGCTAGTCACTAACTTTGTCTGTTGTTTGGTGCTAAGCAGGCAGCATAAAGTCAGTTTATCAGACGTTTTTCACTGAAAACAGCTGCATGCTGCTGCTGGAAACAAGGTTAATGAGCTGTGAGAGTGAACCAAAATAGTGAAGTTAAACAATGAGTTTAAAGATAATGAGGGGAGCTGCAGAGTTGATGATTCTCTGTGGGTTTGTCACTATGATCAACGTATTTCACATTGCACATAGTCATTTGATCCATTGTTAAACCAAAAATATTGATTAGTGCAGCTTTAATCATCTGGTCAGTAGTTCTGAAAGACAAAACAAATTGTCCCTTTGCTGCAATTCTGTAAGACAACATGCTGCTAGTACTGGTATATCCATATCAATATGGACATCAATAGACATACTTATTCTGTAATTCTGAACAGTATAATCCAATGTCCCAAATGTGTCTCACAGTGGCAATACTCAGAAAGTATTCTATGCATGTTTTATGATTTTTGTCAGTGTGATTCAGTAGAAGCAGTGATAAGTGTACCTCCCTGTGTGAATACTGTGGGCAGATATGCATAAACATTTAATTATACAACATCCACTCAATGTGGACTCCTATAATGTTCATAAAATGATGTGCACTTAGCATTTAGACCTTGGTCCTGCCTCCACCTGAGGCACTGCTGTTAACTGTGCATCTGTTCCTTCTTCTGTTGCAAGGGAAAAGCACATCTTGCTGTAATCTCTTTCTTACAGCAGTGCAATGTCAATTTGAGTTTAGCCTAGTTTTTAGTTTATCTGCACAGTGAAATTTATTTTTGTGTGAAATGACAACAAAATAAAGATAAAAATAAACCACACAGACAGAAGGGAAGAAAAATAACAAATTAGCTCAGGTGAGATTAAAATACCCCAGGGGAAAATGAAGACACTTCCAAAAAACAAACAAACTAGACAACAAAACAAGAACAAACATTAAAATTAAGATAACAAATGTAGACACAAGACAACCCGTTGTTTAAAAAGAAAAGGTTTCTTATTTCAAGCAGCGCTCACAAGTTCTCAAGTTAATGCTCCAAAAACATTTTGGTCATGGTGGGTTCTGAAAGAGGCTGTGAACCTGAAAATGGTTACAAAGAAACTGTGTGTGTGTGTGTGTGTGTGTGTTTGTGTGTGTAGTGGAACCTTCCCCACCTACTGATACACTAGTCTATCCGTCAAGTGTCTGAGAGGTTGGTGTCTGACAGTCTGCGGCCATGGCTGACTGAGCTCCACCATTGATCCTCTCTCTACCCCTGGCACATTCTAATCTATGCTAGACACTCACACACTTTCCAACTGAGACCACGTACTGGGATGGACATGTAATTGATGTGTGTAAGTGTATTTTCTGTGTGTGTATGATAGCGATGGAAAACTGGAGAGCGAGCCATCTGTCTGGGCTCTTAGACAGCCCAGCATGATTATAGGACCTCCTCACCTCTGATGACTTGACTTTGACTTTCCTCTCAAGGAATTGGATCAGACACCTGCCAATCATCCTGTAGGCGTTAAAGCCCACTGGCCCTCCCACACAGTCTTTTGTCGGCTTGTTCACAGCCACACCCTGAGAAAAGAGCAAGCAAGGTAAACTGTCAAACTAGGCTGCTTAAAGACGTTTTACCCTTAGTTAGCACTTCTTTACTGGATATGATCAATCTGTCTTTATTAACAGGCTATGTACCACAATCCTTTAAAGTAGCTGTAATTAAACCACTTCTTAAAAAGCCCACTCTTGATCCAGGGGTTTTATGTAACTACAGACCTATATCTAACCTTCCCTTTCTCTCTAAGATCCTTGAGAAAGCAGTCGCCAATCAGTTGTGTGACTTTCTAAATAACAATAGTTTATTTGAGAATTTTCAGTCAGGGTTTAGAGTGCATCATAGCAGAGAGACAGCACTGGTGAAAATTACAAATGACCTTTTAATTGCATCAGACAATGGACTTGTCTCTGTACTTGTCTTGTTAGATCTTAGTGCTGCGTTCGACACCATTGACCATCACATCCTGTTACAGAGAATGGAACATGTAATTGGCATTAAAAGAGCCGCACTAAGCTGGTTTACATCCAATCTATCAGATTGATCTCAGTTTGTACATGTTAACGGTGAGTCCTCTGTGCACACCCAAGTTAGTCATGGAGTTCCACAAGGTTCTGTGCTTGGACTGATTCTAATCACCTTATATATGCTTCCTCTAGGCAATATTATTAGGAAACACTCTATAAACTTTCATTGTTATGCGGAAGATACCCAATTATATCTATTGATCAAGCCAGATGAAACTAACCAGTTAGCTAAGCTTCAAGCATGCCTTAAGGACATAAAGACCTGGATGACCTGCAATTTCATAATGTTAAACTAAGACAAAACTGAAGTTATTGTACTTGGCCCCAAACACCTCCGAGACACATTATCTAAAGATATAGTTACTCTAGATGGCATTGCCCTGGCCTCCAGCACCACCGTAAGGAACTTCTGAGTTATCTTTGATCAGGATTTATCCTTTAAGTCCTGCATGAAACAAACTTCAAGGGCTGCCTTCCTTCACCTACATAACGTTGCAAAAATCAGGCACATCCTGTCTCAAAATGATGCCGAAAAACTAGTGCATGCATTTATCACTTCTAGGTTGGACTATTGCAATTCCTTATTATCAGGCTGCCCGCATAAGTCCCTTAAGACTCTCCAGTTGATCCAGAAAAGAGGCTTGGCTCAGGTGAGCCCTGAACCATCCCTTAGTTATGCTGCTGTAGGCCTAGACTGCCGGGAGACTTCCCATGATGCCCCCCCCCATTCAGATCTAATTCCAGTGGAGATGATATCGATCATTTCATGAGCTGTAATACACTCCAGCATTAACATCTGCATTATGTTAATGCTTGCAAGTAGAATGAGAACATTCCTGGACTAATTTCAATATACAAGCTGCGAAAATAGAGACATGCAAATCCCAGAACACAGTGTTCCTGCTTTTTTTCTTTAAATAGATGCATATGAGGTCTAATAAGTAAGATCATTTCTCATGGTGACAGTTTTCACTGATATTAGCCCACTATAACCCAGTTTATATATGAATTTGAACAGGCTCTCTGGGAGGTGCAACATGACCCGGTTGTGTACACTCATACATATAGATAATATGCATTAAAGAGGAGACAGGAGAGAGACACTGAGATAGAGTGAGAGGGGATCTTAAAGTTACAAGGCTCATAGCTCAAATTACAACAGCTACTCATAGGCTGTGAGAGGAAGAGTATAGACTAATCCACCGGTTGAGTTATGTGTTGAGCACCATTAAAGGGGCACTCAACAATTTGTCAAAGTCAATTTGCTTGTCATGAGGATGCTACTGCTAGCATGTGGCTCTAGAGGAGCTTTTTCGTGTCTGAGAAAATAACCCTGATGCTGTCATGGTTATCTCATCTTAAATTTTGTAGACAATAAATGTATAACAGAAAGCCTGTATTACAAAGTGGGGGCATGCAGTCTGAAAGATATAGACGTTTACCAGGGAGGGTGTAAAGAAACGTTATTGATTGCATTGTAGGAAATGTAGGAGCCACTGTTTTTGGAGCTTGACTCATACTGGAGAATAAAAGTCAAGATATCTAGATTGTGGTCATTCTTTTTTTAAAATCTGTCTCCTGCAAGTCTTCTAACTTTATTAAAGTGCAATACTAAATAGTTGGTCTGCCCAGTTAATGCAGTGGCTCAAACTATATGCAGTTTCACTGACTGTGAAAGCACTGCTGCCCTACTACGAATGAAGGTAGTCTATGTGAACTGTGGCTGTTGTTCAGTTTCAAAACTTTAGTCTGAAACTGGCTATAATTCCGCTTTGGGAAAAAAAAGTACTAAAATGCACTACTTTTGACAGACCAGCACAGTATGGCTATGAAAGTGCTGTATAGTAGTTAAATGACAAGGCTTTCAATATTCTACAGTTTTCTTATTGCCAACAAATCTCATGAAAAGACCCACACCGACATTGAATTGATGCTGCTCATCAGTATTGTGTGTGTATCCAAAGCCTGATATATCTTATTCCTCTGTGCCAAGATTTACATTTTCAGTACCAGTGGTCCTGAGGCTGAGTTGCATTATAATCAGATTAACTCTCTCATTTAACATTCTGAAACACTGTATAAGTGGACAAGTGTTTTCTTCTCTGTGGCCAGAAAACATATGTAGAGAAACTGGTTTTATATGGAGAAAGAGGGTTTCTTTGATGTGAATTAAAATTATTGTACAGCATAACATCCAGTGAAGTTTGGGCATAAGATTTTAACTGTATGCAAATGCACTGGTGGTATTTTAATGCACATTCCTGGAAGAAAGAAAATGACCTCATAGAGCTTATGTCTTTTGCATCATTTTTGTGGTTTTGGTGAAAGGTGCAGGTAAAAGGATGAGGGCTTGGTAGAGTTTAGCATGTAGCAAAAGCTGTACAAAACCAGTTAAAAATTAAAATCTTATATCTTATATCTTATATACACTATAGCGTGTTTTAGTAGGTTTGCAATTGAGATACCGCTGTACTAAAAGCAGCTTGTTTACTGGATTATACAGAAGAGTGAGTGATGATGGTAAATACAATGGCTCCTCATAGTGAATGAACATTTGAGTTCCTGCTTCCTTAGTTTTATTCCCTTTTTTTTTCTTTTATAGCATATCTCTGTCTTTATCTTTCTCTACCCACTGAGACAAAATCATCAGAGGATACTATCACTAGCAATCTCCCATTGCTCTACACTAAAGTTATTTTTTTAGCCACTTAGGATGTATGCACATCAGCCATGTTTAGGGCAGTTTACTTGGACTCTGGAGTGTGGAGTGACTCTTTCAGTGCAGTTTGTTTGGCCCGTGGAGACAATGACATTTGAATCCGAGTGGCTTCAAATAACTGAAATGACTGAAAAAGTCTCCTGTGAGGAAGATGTGTTATGCTTTGTTAGAAGTGACAGTGTAAATAGAGGGTAAAAGTTCATGTGAGGTTTCCCACTGTGGCCCTGATATAAATTTCCTTGACTTCTCCATAACTAACTACAAGTGCTTAGAAGGTGAGGTAAGCATGGATTATGCTCTACTCTTTCAAAATTTCTGAAAACTGCTGATTTTCTCTGTCTTGATTTACACCTCGCATTATTCCATGTTTCAGAAATCCCGTGAGCAATGGGAAACCTGGCGAGTGAGCGCAGCGAAAGCGAAGGAGAGTGGAGGAGTAAGAAAACAAAGTCAGGCCTGTGCAGCTAGCAGTGATAGCATCACTGCTTCAGTCAAAGACCCAGTCTGTCTCCCTCAACTCTCAGAAGGCCAGCCAGCGAGAGAGAGATAGAGAGAGATGGACAAAACAAAACACAGAGCACAAAGAGATGAGACAGAGTGAGTCCAGATTCTGTGCACTCTGACATGGTGGTGATGACATGTAGACCTTATTAATTACTTATTTTATTTGAATGTGATCTCAGCTGTTTGGCTCCCAAGTTGACAAACTGTCTTCATCTCTGCTATGGAGAATACAGCAGCTACTTAGCTTATAAGCTAATGTTAGCCTTTAAACTGGCTCTCACCTCCATTCTGATGAAGTGCTTTGAGAAACTGGTTCTACAGCACATAAAGAACAACATCCCAGCCTGGACCCTCACCAGTTTGCTTTCAGAACCAACAGATCCACAGAGGATGTCATCTCCCCTGCCCTCCACTCAGCATTCTCCTACCTTGAGAACAATAACTACATCAGAATGTTGTTTGGTGATTTCAGCTCAGCATTCAACACTCCCCCAATCTCCCCCATGAAGCTGATTGGAAAACTAAGAACTCTGGGCTTGAGTACCACACTCTGTAATTGGATATTGGACATCCTCACAAACAGACCCCAGACAGTTGGGATTGGCAGTCAATTAAATTAAATTAAATTTTATTTATATAGCGCCAATTCATAACAGAAGTTAAGAATCTCATTGCACTTTTCCTATACAGCAGGTCTAGACCGTACTCTTCATAATATTATTTACAGAGACCCAACAATTCCACCATGAGCAAGCATTTGAAGATAGTGGCAAGGAAAAACTTCCTTTAAGAGGCAGAAACCTTGGACAGAACCAGACAGAGGGCTAGGGCTGTGTGCTCAGCCCCCTCTTGCTGTACACCCATGACTGCAGCCCCCGACATGGAGAAAACTCTGTTGTGAAGTTTGCGGATGACACCACCATCATCAGCAGGGTTACAAACAACGATGAGATTTCATATTGAGAGGAAATCAACAGTCTTGCAGAGCGGTGCACAGAGAACAACCTACTGCTCAACGTCAGCAAAACCAAGGAGCTGATCGTTGATTTTAGGAAAAACGGGGCAAAGACACACACCCCTGTCTACATCAGTGGAGCTGAGGCGGAGCAGGTGAACAGATTTAGGTTCCTGGGAAGCAGCATCCCAGAGAAACTCACATGGTCCTCTCACATCTCCACGCTGGTCAAGAAGGCTCAGAAATGGCTGTATTTCTTAAGGGAACTTTAGAAGGCAAAATAAACGTAAACACAAAATGGGCATATCATATCTTATAAAGTTGATATGGCTAACATGTTAGCAAACGGTTGCATATTTACACATCCAGAACACACAGAGCAACATAAGAACTGAAAGTAAATCCAATATTCATTCTCCTTTATGATCTGTCCCGGTCTCTACCAACTCCTTAGTGAAATATCTGGCTCTTTAGCTGCTAAATGCTCCTCTATGTTCAGCAGCTAGCTGCTAACTTTGCTGTTTGGTGCTGGGCAGGTAGTGTAAAGTGGGTTACTTTTTCACTGAAAACAGCTGCCTGGAGTTTCTGGGCCATTAAACCAAAACAGTGAGCTAAAACTCCTTTCACATTTCACATAGTCATTTGAGTCATTGTTAATATAAAAATATTGACCAGTGCGACTTAAAATACAGCATTTGAATACATCTACGTAGTTACATTCCACCACTGCTTTAAAGCATGTGATTCATGATTCACTACTGAAAAACAATATATGTGTACACACAGAATGTTTATGATCTTCACCTCCACATATCAGCCTTTGCTGACCTGGGTAAATGGGATTTTGCCATTATTTATTATTCATTGATGTTGTTTAGGACATATTCACTGGAGGTTTTACAAAATTGGAAAACAAAATCTGCTTTCTGCAAAACAATGGCGATTGTGAGGCTTTACAGAATTGATTCTGAGCTGAGACAAAATAAAATTGCAATTCAGTAGTGTATTGATCTCTTATCTTTCTGCTTCACTTCCCTATAGTTTGACAGAATTATTTTGTCAGACCAAAAAAAAAAACAGAATTCTTTACTGTTTACTTACTGATTTAGTTTATTTGGTCGCATTGTTTGTTTTTTGTGTTATGGATTTGTATGTAGTCTGTAGATGTCTGAGTTAATAAATCTGTTCAGATAACTACAAAGACCTTTCTTCGATTTTTATTCCCCCAACTGAACACTTCTTCTTTGGGTGTATGGGGTAAAGTGGGGCGGGCGGTTCAAAAATGGTCCCATACTGGTGTAATGCTCAGGCCTATCACACTTTCATTCTGAGTGCATTACTGGTTACATTAACTTCTGTGTGGACTGCAATGTCCCAACTAAGATGGTCCGTTGTTATCCAAATAACAAACCGTGGGTAACAAAGGACATCAAGGACATCCTGAATGCCAAGAGGAGGGCCTTTACTGATGGTAATAGGGAGGAGGTGAGGGCAATCCAGGCCAACCTGAAGGTGAAAATCAGGGAGGCCAAGGAGAAGTACAGGAGGAAGCTGGAGCAGAAACTCTAGCAGAACATGAGAGAGGTCTGGAGCGGCATTAAGAAAATCACTGGCTTCAGACCAACTGGCAGCAGAGGAGTTGAAGGCAGCTTGGACAGGGCCAACGAACTTAATCTGTTCTTTAACAGATTCGACACACCGGCTCCTGCTCATCCCCCCTCTAACTCAGCTGCTGTCGGCCCTCAAGCTCCCTGATCGGGAGTACTCTGCTCCCCCCTCCTCATCAGGCCAACAGCCCTCTTCACACTAATGACTCCCCCCTCCCCCACCTATAATCTCTGCTGTGTGCCTGACTGCTGACCAGGTGAGAGGACAGCTGACGAAACTCCACTCAAACAAGGCTGCAGGCCCCGATGGCATTAGCCCCGGGGTGCTAAAAGCCTGTGCCCCCCAGCTATGTGGAGTCCTTCAACATGTCTTCAACCTGAGCCTGAGTCTTCAAAGGGTCCCTGTACTGTGGAAGACATCTTGCCTCGTTCCTGTGCTGAAGACGCCTCGTCCCAGTGGCTCCAAGGATTACAGACCGGTGGCACTGACCTCCCACATAATGAAGACCCTGGAGAGACTGGTGCTGGAACAGCTGCAGCCCCTGGTCAGACCCCTCCTGGACCCCCTTCAGTTCGCCTACCAGACTCAACTGGGAGTTGAGGACGCCATCATCTTCCTGCTTAACCGCATCCACACCCACCTGGACAAGCCGGCAAGCACGGTAAGGATGCTTTCAACACCATCCGGCCAGCCCTGCTGGGTGAGAAGCTGACAGCAATGCAGGTGGATGCCCCCTTTGTGTCCTGGATTGTGGACTACCTGACTGGCAGACCACAGCACGTGCGCCTGCAGCACTGTGTGTCGGACAGCATGGTCAGCAACACTGGGGCCCCTCAAGGGACTGCCCTCTCTCCCTTCCTCTTCACCATCAACACCACGGACTTCAGCTACCACATAGAGTCCTGCCACCTTCAGAAGTTTTCTGATGACTCTGCTGTGGTGGGATGTATCAGCGGTGGTGATGAGTCTGAGTACAGGGCTGTGGTGGGGAACTTTGTCTCATGGTGTGAGCAGAACCATCTGCAGCTCAATGCGACAAAGTCAATCAATCAATCAATCAATCAATCAATCAATCAATCAATCAATCAATCAATCAATCAAACTTTATTTCTATAGCACCTTCCAACAACCGAAGCTGAACCAAAGTGCTGTACAACATTAAAAACAAGATAAAAAATAATAATGATAACAAATAATAATAAAAGTACAAATAGGTCAGAAGAGCACATTACAACATTAAGATAAAGAGAAGTGTCACAGGGCCACTAAGTGTTAAAAGCTATTCTAAATAAGTGGGTTTTAAGTTTGGCTTTGAACAAAGACAGGTCAGTGATGGAATGTGAGTCAATGGGCAGAGAGTTCCAGAGTTTCGGACCGGCCACTGCAAAAGAACGGTCGCCCCACTGTTTGCACCAGGACCGGGGGACCTCCAGCAGATGTTGCCCAGCAGATCGTAGAGCTCTGCCGGGTCGGTGAGGGCTCAAAATCTCACACAAATAGGAAGGTGCAAGGCCATTGACTGCATTAAAAACAAATGTCAAAATTTTAAAATGAATTCTGAACTGGACAGGGAGCCAGTGCAGGGAGTATAGGACAGGTGTGATGTGCTCGCGTTTCCGACTGTTAGTGAGCAGGCGGGCCGCAGCATTTTGCAAAAGCTGCAAACGGTGAAGACCAGCTTGGTTAACTCCCACGTAGGACGCATTACAGTAGTCTATGCGGGAACTAACAAAAGCATGGATAGCTTTCTCCACGTCACAACGGCTCAAGAAGGGTTTAACCTTTGCTAGGAGGGAGGGCAAAGTCTAAGGAGCTGGTTGTGGATCTACGGAGGGCCAAGGCACCAGTGACCCCGGTTTCCATCCAGGGGGTCAGTGTGGACATTGTGGAGGATTACAAGTACCTGGGAGTACACTTGGACAATAAACTGGACTGGGCTAAGAACACTCAAGCTCTTTACAGGAAGGGCCAGAGCCGCCTCTATTTTCTGAGGAGGCTGAGGTCCTTCAACATCTGCCGGACAATGCTGAAGTTGTTTTATGAGTATGTGGTGGCCAGTGCTATCCTGTGTGCTGTTGCATGCTGGGGCAGCAGGCTGAGGGTAGCGGACGCCAACAGACTCAACAAACTGATCCGTAAGGCCAGTGACATTGTGGGGGTGGAGCTGGACTCTCTGGCGGTGGTGTCAGAGAGAAGGATGCTGGCCAAACTACATGCCATCTTGGACAGTGTGTCCCACCCATTCCATGACGTCAAGCAAAGGAGTACCTTCAGCGGAAGACTCATCCCCCCAAAATGCACCTCAGAGTGCCACAGGAAGTCATTCCTGCCTGTGGCCATCAAACTCTTTAACTCCTCCCTCTAAGTGTTAGTCTGCATGACCCTAGGTCACTAAACTGGGCATTGATCATTACATCTCTGTCATACTTGAAATAATTGTGCAATATTCTGTGTATTACTCCTGTGCAATATTTAGTTTTTCCTATTTATTGATATTGATATTATTCATACCTCCATTACTGCTGTGCAATATCTTAATAATCTCAATAAGCTACACTTAACTTGACAGTACATGCACCACCACTTATTATATTATTACATTGTATTATTATACCGTATTATGATCATCAACTGGTAAACCCACTTGGTACTTCACACTTATTTTATTTTATACTTATACCCACCTGGTACTTAATTTATTTTCTGACCTGTTTTTATAGTGTATTGTATTATATTTTTTGCTAGTACTTTCTCCTGTGTGCACTGATGTAAAGGTGAGCTACTGTAACAAAGAGTTTCCCTTCGTGGATCAATAAAGTATTTCTGATTCTGATTCTGATTCTGACTCTCCACAATGAGCTGCCAAAAAATGCTGCAAGCATTTTCTCTAGTCCTGCAGACAAACCAATCCTTTTTGAAGCAGGAATTAGCCATCAGTATCTTAATTGTTTTGCCTCAGCGTGAGTCACTGTGCTACCAAACAAATGGAGCTCCATTTGACTATCTCTGCTCTGTCATCTTTGACGTTGGCAGACAAAGAAATCTGTTTATCCCAGTCAAAATGTGTGCTCTCTGCACAACCAATTAAATGCCCATTTACTCAATTGCTCCAACAATGTACAAATACACATAATGCACGCACACACACTGGATAATTTGCTTAAATACTCCATAGCAGATGATGGCCATTTCCTGTCTACAGTCTCATTGGGAAAGCATTTAATAATTTCTGCTTACAAGGGGAATCCTAAACTATACCATACCATCTGCTGCCATCCTCTCTCAAGGGCCTGGGTTCAAATATTTACTGCCACTTCAACCAGACTTGGTAGGAATTTCTCTCAAATTGGAATTAAAAGGAGATACATTTTTTTAGGCTCACATACAGTACACAAGAAAATACTGAATAATTTGGTAAAGTCAATTTGGTAAAACAGGATATAATTTGAGAACTTTGGTATTTGTTTCTCAAATGTCTCTCAAATTCCTGTAAACAGGCCTTGAAAACCCAGTTTTTGTATACATGGAATCCACAGGACAGAGTCATTGGCACATTGTTTCCAACAGACACTGCCTGATCCCTTTTGGCCAGTGTTAGCCCTGACACACTGTTGTCTTACCTGGCTCCACAGGGCTCAGAGGGACAATAAGGAGAAGAATAATCCTTGTAATTAACTTTAAGCTGAGAGGAACTCCAGTAAAGAGGTCTCCATGTCTCCACATTCTGTCTTTCCATCAAACACAGTCTCACACAGTTTTGTGAGCAGAGGCGAAATCGTTCATACACTCACATGGGCTTGCAGTGGGGCGTGTAGTCAGGGTCTCATGCATGTGTGCTCACATATCGATGTCGATGACAAGCTGTCAAAAACGTATTAATGAACTGTCCTTAAAACAGCAAAGCAAATTGTTCAGTCAGCCTTTTTATCCGTTATGGACTATGGCAACGTAACTTATATGCACTCTCCTGCCTCTACTCTTAAACCTCTTGATGCAGTCATTCCACCCTTAGGTTCATAACTGGGGATGGCTTTAGAACGCGTCATTGTATATTATATGAGAAAGTTGTGTGGCAGTCGTTGGCAGTGAGAAGGGAACGGCACTGTATTCTATTTATTTACACAGCACTTCTTGTTAAACTTCCTGGGTATCTCACATGTCTTTTTAACTATAGATCATTTTCACACTGCACTAGGACCCAAGACTATTAGGTCCTCGAAATTCATCATGTTAGTACTGAGATTGGGAAACTATCTCTTAATTACTAAGCTCCACACAAGTGGAACAATCTGCAGAAGCTTGTAACATTAGACAAGCTAATCCCTTTTAATCAATTTAAATCTCTATTGACTGACTTAGAGCAGTGTGAATGCATGTGTTTTCTTTGAATTGATGTTGTCCCTTATGCTGATGTCCTTGGCCTGTTTGTTGTGTAATTTGTTGTTTCGTGTGATTTTCTTGTTTCATATGTACTGTAATCAGGGCGTCCTTGTAAAAGAGAGCTTGCTCTCAATGGCCCTCCCTCTTTAAATAAAGGTTGTAATAAAAAAATTGCAAACTAATAGAAACCCCATCCTGATGTACCGTGTGTGTGTGTGTGTGTGTGTGTGTGTGTGTGTGTTGCTCAGCACCATATCAACTTAAAAGTGATGATGTCACCGGCTTGATTTCTCTCAGAGGAAGCCGATTTCTTGGACATGTATATGAGTAATGGGGTTTCTAAATGGCTTTTTACATGTACACATGCACGATAAAGAGAAAGATCTCTGCAATACGGAGTCAAGAAACATAGCACGCATAGTGATACATTCTTGTATTCAAAATACTTTAATCAAATTCAGACTAAAACTGAATCTGACAATAACTTTTAGACTTCTAAACATAAAAACACACAAACATTCAAAAATCAGGAAGCAGCATCTTGTATCATTAATAAAGTTAAAATAATTAAGCCATGGTTCCAAAATAAGGTCAAGTGTAGGGAAGAAATCTGATTACTGACTAGGTGTAGGATTTTACAATAACCAGGTCACTACAGTGCATGTTTGGGGTGATAGTGGCTTAGTGGTAGAGCGGGTTGATCCCGGCTTCCCCCACATGTCGAAGTGTCCTTGGGCAAGACACTGAACCCCGAATGGCTCCTGAGGGCTGTGCCTTCAGTGTGTGAATGATTAGTTACTTTGATGATCAATTCTGCCATCAGTGTGTGAATGTGATATGTAGTTGAAGTGCTTTGAGTAGTCAGAAAAGACTAGAAAGGCGCTATATAAGTACAGTCCATTTACCAAGATATTTTTGAATATTATATTAATTTTTTAACATGATGAATGATTACCCTGGGATCAGGGATCAATAACCAAACATGAAAAACAGTCTCAAAGGTGGCTGTCCACTTAGAAATGCTGATATTTAGAGTACTATCGTACATGAATAAGGTGGACAGTGAAGGGTGAATCTGAGCACTGACTGCACAACCAGCTGTTATTACACACAATAACCACAGGCAACTGCTCTTTAAAGGTACACTAGAATTTATTTAACTTAATAATCAATAATTTCAGCCAACAAAAAACTATCATCTACTCTAAACACAATAAGCATACAACAGGCAGCAAGTATGTAAATTGTGGGCGTGTGTGTGTGTGTGTGTGTGTGTGTGTGTGTGTAGGTGTGTATGTGAGACAATAGAGAGGGGAAGTAAGGAAGATGGCTGACGTGACCATGTGGGTGGTCGTCACGCACAGATCCAAAATGGCGGGCTGGCCCACGAAACTCAAACAAAGGGGAACCAAAATGGAGGACATGCTCTATTTGTCCTCAAGATAGCATGGAGCGTAGCTACTTATGCTACCACGCTATCCGGGTTGTTTGAGATGTGTGGGTAGAGAAAGTAAGTAAGGCGTGTAAGTGTGTGTGTGTGTGTGTGTGTGGGTTAGTAAAAGGAGAGATAGAGAAGAAGGCACACACAGCAAAGTACAAAGAATCTCAAATGCTGTGGTAAGACACAGTAGCTGTCCCTTCATCACACAGAAACCCGGCAGCCAACTTACATTCAACAGCCGTGTTACTAACACAAGTAAACGGCCCAGCGGCATGGTAGCAATACACAATGGAACGTGCTGGGCACGAAAAACGCACAGCAATACGGTACAGGGCGGTCCGTTTCTTCCCACAATAATGCGCAGCAAAATTCTCAACAATGAAGCTTGGATGAAATAACACACAGTTATAAAATCTATCTCTGCCCAGACACAAGCCTATTACTTGGTATCTTCTTGTTAGCGATTAGATGAGGTCAGTACATTCGATTTATCCGGCGCATTCTCCTCAGGCTTGGATACGGACGTGGGCCCGAGACGTCCATTAACGGCTTCAACGGCAAAGCCGTTCCTCTAAGGCAGTGGGGGGAACAGCAGTCGACCTTTGGTGGGAAGAGAGCGGCTCAGCGGTTCCTTCTCTTCTGCGAAGAAAACGATAAATCCGAATCTTCCTTCTGCAGGTAAAGGATTGTTATGTGGAATATAACAATCTCTTCCAGGATCCAAAATGTGTTCCGCAAACACAAAACAGTCTGTTGTTCGTCCAGCGAGTTAAGACTTCGCCTAGGGAGTTTAAAGTTCACGTAGCAACGGAGTTGCAGTCGAAAGACGGCAAGCGACCGACTCTGCCTTTATAGGGATGATGATGTCATGACGTCCAGGGTTTGGATTCAACTAGAATTCACACACGGGTGTGAATTAACGGACCTGAGAGGGTTTGGATTTCGCCTAGTCCAGGCTTTTTGTTACACATACAGACCTCAGTCTCTGTTCTCCACATGTGGTGGCCCAGCACATGTAAGACACATGTACAGGTTGTCCAATTTTCTGTGTAACCTGATTTCTCATGAAGTTCTGAAAATTCTTCCTTTAACAGAAGGGGAAGAGACAAAATGAAGCACCAAAGAGCTGCTGAGTCCCATTAAATTTAACAAAAGCGCTGCAAATGCTATTTTTAAAATGCTGTTTTTTTTTCCATCGATTTTTGTAAAAATAAAAGTAAAAAAAATAATGAGCCTTTTACTTGTTTAAAAACTCTGTGGCTGCTGCTATCAGAAAACAGAAAACACATCATTCTGGTGCAAGTGAGGATTTGGTTTTCCCTGGAGTGAACTAGAGCAGCCTCTAAACCTTGCAGAGGTAAAAGCCTTTGTTAACTGGATGGGGTCTGACTCTCTATTGTGGCACATCAATAAGCAATAAAGATAATCAAAATGACATTTTTTCATATGAAAACAGTACAAATTCACAGTAAATTAATAGACAACTTTCTCCAGGTTGTGTTGGTGCAACGTTGACTTGAACAAACAAACAAAGCCAAGGAATAACAATAAGGAGGCAAATAATGCACAGCCGTCAGTATAGGCTATAAGTTAATTGCTCGGAGATGATATACATGCGTCTGAAGAGGTAAGGGTGTGTGGGTGTATGTAAATGTCCAGGCAGATGAGCCTCGGAAACGATTTAATGTTTGCACAGTATGACCATATGCTTTCCCACATTTCATGGGTTTTTCTGTGTAGCTGCAGCAGCTTATTTCTACATCTCTGCTAATAATGTGCACCTTATGTGTGCATAGAGACACATCCACAGAGAGATATGCACACACATGCAATATACACAACTGCAAATAACATACAGGAATGTCTAAGATACATACAATGTACAGTATGTTTGCAAATGTGTATGTGTGTTGGTGCCTTGAGTCTTACTGTCTGAGTATCAGTGCTAGCTAAACTACCAGTTACTCTACATTAAATGAAGCTTGACTAGCTAGTGGTTAGCTGCTGACAAGTAGGTGGCTGCACGGTGTTTGCAGACTGCACTGAATTGTGATGGTTATCTTATTCGATGGTTGTGTTAGCTTATTCAGAAATCACCTGAATGTGTGAACTCAAGCTCGCGTGTCTGTATTCTGCTGCAACAGAAACATCATAGGCATCAACCCAAGGATTGGTAAGTGATGTCACCGTCATACAGAAGCACTACACATACACTTCCGTGTAGACGGTGGCGTCACTTACCGATCCTTAGCAGTTTTATTTCAGAAATGTTCAAGTTTACTCGAAATGCTTGAGGAGATGTAACGTTAGCTTGTAGGGACGCTCCTGCACTTGATCAATAAAAGAGCTAAGCTACTGAAAAGCTATTTGATTCAGAAGACAGCAACGCTACCACCACACTACAGAGAAATGTAGTTAAACAAGTAACGCTGCTACTTGTAGTGCCGCTACTGCCCAACACTGCTGAGCATGTGCGCCATTTGTATAGGCCTACGTTGCCTATCTTTATGAGTGTGTGTTTGAAGTGTAAAGTAGGGGTTTACAGGGTTGGTTCTGCAGGAGCAAGTTGATGCTGGTGGACAGATAAAGGTCTCTTCAGACAAAGGCGCCCTTTGTGAGCCAGAACTGCTCTCAACCGCTGCAAGACGATCTGCCGCAGCCCCCTGGAGCATGAAAAGCCTGCCGTGTCGCAAACCAAGTGAAACAAAGTGGCTCCAGACACGCTAAAAAGAGCCAGGAGCCACTTCCGTACACTGGAGGCCAGGGCTTGGCTGGGAGAAAGGACAGGTAGAAGGACTTTGGTTTCTCCTACAGTGGCAGGGCAAAGGACACAGAAAGGGTGGTGCTTTTTAGCCATGCTAGTGGTGTGTCTCTATTGGTGGCAATGATGGTCAGCAAGTCGGTCTACTACTTCAGACTGAAATATCTTAACAACTGCGTGATGTATCATCAGTGAAAAGAATTTTCAAAAATCTTTGATTTTATAATTAATTTAGTTTGACATAAAGTATTCAGTTATATACGATGCTGAATACATTCGACGTAGAACTGTGTCCCGTTTTGAATTAGTGCCGGCAGGATTTTTTTTTCCAGGGATAGTTGGTGCTACAGTCTACAAGGGCTAAGCTGCTGCAAAAATGGAAAGAAAACAAAAATCTGGTGCACAATCTTGTGTGTTCTTCTGTCTATTTTTTCAGAGTCATTGGCAGATGAAACTGAAAGATGGACATATAAAACTGGACATTGACTTGTATTTAGTTTGTTTGGAGCTGACTGAATAATTCATTATCTCAGAGTTGATCCAGGCATCACTGAGAAACATAGGGGAGAGTGACAGTATCGGAGAAACTAGTTTAGTACGGTGGTTTTGTGGCTGCAAAACTGTTCTAATCTTGGTTTAAAATATTAGCTGTTGTTGAAAGTGAGGAAGGTATTTTGTGTTGTTTTACAGAGGGTAATCCTGTTAATTGATTAATTCAGACCCATGGTGTGCGCTCTCCGTCCTCCTGAAGTGATGTTAATGTTGTGGATTACTGCCTTGCAGGACCTCTTGTTTCTCTGTGGTAAACTAGTCGTAAAGGCCAGTAACTCTGGGCTGGGTGTTCTGATCCTGATGTGGGTGTTCTTTGAATATTCTGCCTCCGCTGTTCAGCTTCGCCTGCTGCAGCAGCACCTGTGACTGGCAGACAGATCTCTTCCCTGTTGTCTGGTGGGACTGGACAGACTGACAGTCACTATCAGATTATAGACTGATATATGAGAAAAATGAATGCCGATTGTACCCTTTCCCGCTAAAGACAAAAGCCAGATGTTAGTGGGTGTTAGTTGGTTTTTTGTCCAGTGCGAAAGGGGCTTAAGTAAGTTCTTATCTAACTTACAGCCATGAACACACGTCTTGCCCTGCACCTTAGCTAGTTGAATGAGCGACCAAGCAAACATTCACCGGGTAAACGTGCACTGCTAACTTCAGCTTGCAGGCTAGATAGCTAATTAGCTTCTCAGCTGCAGCACATTAAACAGCATGTAAACATACCTGCAAATGTCACTTGGGTCCGGTTAGATGCTGATGTGGGCCTTACTCTTCTTACCACTAACAACACGCTGTCTGCCCCATGACATGTAGCTACAGCACAGGTTTGTTTACTTTGACTGTTTTAGTGTGCATTAGTCTCTAAGTCCATTTTTTATATCCTACATTTTGTCAGTCCCTTGTAAAGCACTTTGAATTGCATTTGATTTGTCTGAAAGGTGCTATAGAAATAAAGTGTGAATGATTGATTGATTGATTGATTGATTGATTGATTGATTGATTGATTGATTGGAAGGGCATCTCACAGAACTTGGACATTTTAGTCACTCCAGGGTTTCTAAAGTTTGTAGACTGTTGAACATACAAACTCAATGGGTGCTCAGCAATCATCTTTGTGATTTTTAAGGTGGAAAGTGAAGTGTGTAAAGTAATAAAAAGTACAATTTAATTTGACCAAGAAAAGTTTCTTCTGTCAGAGCGTCTTTAGCTTCTGCAATGGAATGTATAACCGAGCACATCATTATATGAGGGTGGGATTTTGGTACGAGTGGGATTTAAATCAAATCCTTGAAATTTCATTGGATTGTGGAAAAAGTGGGCATATTAGCGAATACAGCGTGATTCTGAGCTGTGGAGAGATATGGAGCTTCAGACAACTATTCTCCTCCACTCACACCTGCCTCACCTGAGTTGCTAGATCAGTAAGGGTTAAATTAATAAATCAGACCTTAACCACATTCTTTGGAAATGTAAACAAAGGTTTTACCTGCTGAAAACACACAGACACACCCTACTATGATATTGCTCTGCTAGCTAACTATGACGGGTAGGGTAAGCTACTGTAGCACCCAAAATCACATTTGATTTGGTAAATGTATCTATACACCTCCGAGTCATCAAAAATATTATTAGAAGAGAAAAGAGAGGGATTTTAATACTCAAAAATGATTTTCAACAAGAGATAAATGAGCAGTTAACACAGGGACAAATCAAAGATGGTGCAGACGTTTTTCCTCAAACCTGACCCCCAAGCGCTGCTTAGCAGCTGTGCGCTCAGTCCTTGGCCCACCAGTGGCGGCACTGAGTGCTCTGCTGATGAGCAGCATTCCCATCCGCGAGCGAGGAAGACATCCTGCGCCATCTTGGATTTTACTTGAGCTGTGTCCCAATAGAGCTGCGAAGTGGGAGGAGTTATATCGGGCGCCCCTGGCGTAAAACTGGTGGTCGTAACATAAACCTGTGCGATCGTTACATTATCCGGGACAGTCACGTGTTTCTATGTTAAGTAGCATTAAGGATATCGTTTAAAGAAAAAACTGAAATGGGAATACAGAAAGGGGGAAAACACTTCCAGAACCAGCGGCCCCTCCCACTTCGCAGCTCTATTCCATAATACACACTAATGCTAAGCAAGGTCTGAGTATGTAGTGTGTTCACTCTGCAAAGTGAAAAAATACAGTATTCTCAAGACAGTCAGTATGTGTACTGAAACATAAGATTTTTTGGACTTTTGAGAGTGCTGTTTATGTACACTATTTTCCCACAATGCAATGCACAAAAGACATGTAGGAGGTGCTCAGAGCAGGCAAAAATACAACTGGTTGTGGATGGTGGTGAAACAACTCCAGAACATCTCAGAAAACAAATATAACTCTTAAATGTTTGGGCAAACATTTGTTTTCTCGGTAACACTTTACTTTAAGTCGTCCTATTTAGCATTTATAAGCAGTATACAAACATTTAATAAACAGTTTACTGTATAACACACTATTATGTACTTGTAAGCAAATATAAGTGTTTATTAATGTACAGTATTTGTCAGCAATTATAACTTCTCCTGTGAAGACACATAGGTGCCTCACCCTTATTCACACATGGTCCTTTAATAGCTGTCAGCTTAATGGTAAAGGCTGCATGTGTGACACCACCTAATGAGACACTTGGGCAATGCTGTGCGCGCTGAAACAGCTGGTGTGGCGCAGCAGACATGGAATATAGATTGGGGTGATGTGACTCTATACACTGGTCATTTGATATTGCCATGTTTCATGCCATATTGTCTGGAAAATAGAAAACACCAAAAACACCAAAAAGGGATTGAAACCGTACAATTTAACAAAACAATTTGAAATGTCTCCACTAGCCCTGACCCCTACATACCACTGTCTGCTTGTGGCTGGCTTGAGTACAAGACTAAATTTCACATTTTTGGAAGTCTTAAACAGAATACCATCACAGCTGTAGGGCCCAAGAATAATCCTGTGAGACATTATACTCTCTGAGCCTCAGGCATGTTTTATTTTTATCTGACTTTCTTGAAAGGATTCAATCTGGACCAGAGAATGGGAATCTGGACTTTGGGGTCTCTGGGTTTTTTTTTTGTACAAGATTTTGTCACAAAGCCTGAAAATACATTACAGCAAGTTAAATGTACTGGCTTAAAGTATAGCCACCTGTTTTCAATGGAATTGTCATCAGGCTCATACAGTAAAAGCCCTTATTTAAGCCCATAAATGCGGTGATGCATTAAGTCTCGCATAAACACTCTCTCACACACACACACATACACACACACAGACTCACACACACACACACACACACTCACAGATATGTGGCGATACACTTGAATGAAAGCATACACATGGAATAAGACACACATGTGGACACACACACACGCCCATATATTGTAACCACACATGTGGTGATGCATTCAGACCTACAGAAACACACACACACACACACACACACACACACACACACACACACACACACACACACACACACACACTCAAAAGAAAAGAAGAGAGTACATATGCAGGCATTTAGACACATATGAATATTCAGCAAATAAATAAATACAGTGTCCATGCGATGGGTCAAGTTTAAAGTCTCTAGTGTGTGTGTGTGTGTGTGTGTGTGTGTGTGTGTGTGTGTGTGTGTGCGTGTGTGTGTGTGTGCAGTAAATGCAGTATTGCCTAGGGGTGTTCTGCTACCGCCTACTGCCCCGATCTCTCTTTGAACTTTGCCATCAAGCAGCTTCTCAGCAAAACACAACAGTGTGACTTTGTTGTGAGCGAGATTAGAAGAAAGAGGAAGAGAAAGTGAGATAAAGAAAGAAGAAAAAGAGGTAGGGGAGGGGAGAAGGAGAGAGGAAGGAAGGAAACTATCTAATGTTTTCAAAGGCACTGATTTATGTTAACATCTGTGTGCGTGTGTTTAATTGCATTCTGGCATTATGTGTGTGTATGTAGCTGTGTGGGAATGTGTTTGCTGTCAACCAAATACACGTTTTTATGGTGAATGTATATATACATTCAAATGAACATGATTTCTCTGCTTTGAGATGGTGCAGGGTGACAGAGGGGCAGATATAAAGGCAGAGACACGCAGCTAACAGTATAATCTTTAGAAAGGAGACAAGAAAAGACTTTATTAAAATCAGTTAAAGATGATGTCAGTAACAGCATCCCTTATGTACACCAATGGCTATGTTTCACCCCTTACCATTTTCCCCTTTAATTTCTCCTTAAGTAGCTTCAAAGTGGCTATAATCGATATTTTTTATAACAATGTGTTAAATGACAACATGAAAACTATTTTGACAAGGGTGAAAAGGGTCGCGAATTATCACTTGAATCTGCAGCTCCCAGCTTGAGTTTGGGTTTGACACTAGCAGGACATTTTCACATTTATCTGCTGTAGGGGGAAAGTTTCTCTGTGCTCACCTTAAATCTGAGCTAAAGATGTGTATGAGCATGGTTTTGTGACATCACAAGTAGATTGGAAGCCGATCATGTTCCAGTATACAACTTATACAAGTGAGATGCGGAAAAGCACACACACACACACACTGAGAATGCAAACCCAATCGCCAGAATAAAATATATCAATTGTAGGTTTCTGGAAACCACGGATACGTGCAATCTGTACAAACAATTAATCTCTATGTTTCACACACTGTGGTTGGTCTGGTTAGTTTTAGGTACAAAATCCACTTGGTTAGGATTAGAAAAAGATCATGATTTGGGTTCAAATAGCTGCTTTTGTCGCCATAAAAACGGCTGCAAATGTCCCGACGCCTCGCTAAAAGCATCCAGTTCTGTCGCTAAAAACACCAAAAGAAAATGGCTGCAAATTGTGGTCTCGAGCAGTGGTCTCTGGTGCTTTTGCAACTTCAGCCATCTGACTGCTGACCTCGCCACCATCCAACCCAACTCTTAAAGACGCCATCTTAATTATGTCTCTAAACACGTATTGTAAAAATGTCCCTGACATGTTTTGTACAAATGTTATATGATAGGTATTAGATGTATTAAACATACAGATTGCACGTATCTGTGGTTTGCAGAAACGTACAATTGGCCTGGAGAATGGCCTATTCAATGAAGGAGAGACCTTGTGTGTATAAGGGGGACATTTTTTTGAGAAAAATTTGATGTAATTAAGTATAAGAATTCTTAACAGGGTAATTGTCCTTTTTGTGAAAAATAAACATCAGACACAAAACATCATTCAAAGGAGAGCATTTTTATATGTCTGAAAACATGTCTGGAGTGGGACTTTAAGGTAAGCGGTTTGCTAGGGTACATATTCAGACCTAAGACTCCAGGTTTTTGACTGCACCATTTTATCAAACTGAACTGCTCTAGATTTGTTGACCAAATTAATTGTTAACTATTTTGCAAAATAGTTGATGGTATTTTGTCTGTTTTTTTTCTTGTGTCCATTGTCTTTGATATTTACATTGTCTTTCTGATTTTTCTAACCACAAATGCTAGATCTAGATGTTCCATATTTCTAAATTCCAACTTTCTGTGGCTTAAAAACAAACTGAAGAAGACCGTAACTAGCCCTGAAGAAGTAGACAGGCATGGGGAGAGGGACAGGTGGGTGGTGTGCATGTGTCTGGGTATCTGGGTGTTGGTCAAAAAGAAGAGAACAGTGGGAGAGGAACAGAATAAAGGAGGAAGAGAGGGCTGATGTCTTGTGGGGAACTGAAAGACAGACTCTCAAGATGAAAGACTGGCATCTGCAGAGAGGGAAGTTAACTAAAAAAAAGGCCAGTGTGCTGGATTGGAACCAGTGTGGGATATCATTGAGAGGCAGCCCTTCCACCACTTTTACCCTCCCCACGCTAAGAAACACTTCAAGGTTTTTGTGTGGAAACAGAAAGGAGCATCTCGGAGTTTAGAGATTCTTACACTGAGACCCTTGGAAGGAAAGAGAAGCTCATTTGTCACATGTCACAGTTTATCCAGGTTACAGAAGCAGCTTAACATTTTGAGAAATAAGATTATTCGCATTCTTTCCGAGAACAAAATGAAGAAGATTGATACAAATCTTATGTCTGCGCATTATAAACAGAGCTTGAGTCAGGATGTGGTTAACATTGCTTAGCATAAAGACTGGAAGCAGTGGGAAACAGCTGGTTTGGATCTGTATTAAGTGAAAAAATATGCCTACAAACAACTCTCACCTGTCTTATTTACACAATCTATCTTGTTCTTTCAACCTGTACATGAACACAAATGTGAAAACAACAATTGTGATTTTAGAGGGAGTTACGTGTTAGCTCCGGAGCCATTTCTTGACAAACAACAGCATATCTATCCACCCAGTACTTCTGCAAGGGTCTGCGGCTATAGGGTGAGTTGCCGGATATGGTTGGTGAGTTCCTGTTTTGGTTTCTGTATAGGCGCAATGGTAGCAAACCTGGCAACCTCACTGTGACAACAAGACTGTGAATGATGTGAAAAATCATGGCAGCCGGCTGTTGTTCACCAAGAAACAGTTCCAGCACATAACCTCCCCTAACACCACAAACTGTTGTTTTGACAGTTCTGTTTATGTACAACATGTTAATCAGTGAGCTATAGAGGTGCTGGTTTTTATTTTGGACAGGGCCAGATTGTTCCCCCCTGCTTCCAGTATGCTAAGCTAGGCTAACCATGCCCTGACTCGCGCTCTGTGACTCGCGCTCACACAGACATGAGATTGAGGTCAATCTTCTCATATCACACTTGGAAAGAAAGCAAATAAGCTTCAAGCGCCTCTGGGGCTGAGAGCTTGTTATATTTTAGCGTAGAATTGTGTGTTTTACTTGTGTTTAAGATGCTGTTAAAAGTGCAAGGCACGGCTACTCAGGAAGCCACAAGGACATAAGGGCATCTGTGTTTTCAGCAGTTTGCGTGCATGTGTAAATGTGTGAAAGAGAGAGAATATGTGAATGTATAAACAAAATTGGGAATGTGTCTTATCTGTAGTGTGTGTGGTTGTCATAACAGAAACATCTCTTTCCTGTCATCCTGGTGATGTGCAGAGGAAAAACAGACATAACAGTCTGTTTTTTTTCTAACTTCCCTCCTGTAGAGAAGTACCACAGTTCAAATAGGTTCTGGCTCATCTGTGTTATTTTGTCCTTGAAGGTTGTGTATCAAAGGTTTCAACCTGTGCACCCACTGCTTGCTATTTTAACTTTTAGATCAATCGAATTTAATCTAATTTTATCTAATCTAACCTAATTTGCATGGCCACTATCTCTGTCCTGTGTTTGTCTCAGTATTCATCAGGCAAGGTTGTTCAGTCCCGGAGCTCTCTATTAGCCTCTGTTCCTTTTTATTTTTCTTTCTTTTTCTCTCTGTGAAAATGGAGCAATAATTTCTCTTCTTCATCATTTTTTTTTTACTTTTCGTTCTATCAATGTTATTGTCTCTGTTCCTTTCTTTCAATTTTCAATTCAATTCAATAGGCTTTATTGGATTGACATTTGACTTTTTTTTTCCAAAGCACAACTACAATTAATCGACAATGAATGAAAGGAATGAAATTAACAAAAATAATGTGATTAACAATATTAGTTAATAGAACAAAATAGACAATGAAACAGATACATGAAATAAAGTATTATAAGTAATCAGATTAGTATTGTTACATTTCAATGTGATTTTAACAATGCAACACAAACAAAAACAATACAAGTGTCTACTGATTAAATAAAGCGGTGTTAATAAAAAAAAGGAGATGGTGGCGGAGATGGTAAGTACAAGTATATTTTTATCTGTCTACATATCTCTGTCCTACTGGTTGTTTCATTTGTTGTGGCAGGAAGTGACATATTTAGCAGCCAACACTGCACATTCTTCCTTTTCCCCCAGAGGGAGGGGTCATTTCTCTTCTGTCACACTTCTGAATTTGGGGAAATTTTAAACATTTTGGAAATAATTCCTCCCTAATATTTCCGTATTTTTGACATTTTGTTAGAAAATGGAATTCTGTCTCTACAGCTCTCTCATTACAATGACAGCACAGCCTGTCTTCTCTGGGCAGCAGGTCTGCCTGTGTCTACCTGCCTCTTTAGCCAGACTGTGGACACTCAGTCTGTACACTGTCAATGGCTTTCTCAGGTTCGTATCAGTTACTGTGGTTAGGTAGTCTACCACAGTATACTGTCTGCTTAGATCCGAAGATGTTTCTAGTTTGTGTTGTGAGTGTTAATTCAAGCTAATTGAGCCCTGCATGCAGAGTTTGGGGTTTTCCTTCGTACCCACAGAATACTTTTGCAGAACTCTGTATGCAGGGTTTCAATTCGATTTTTGTCCCATTTTGCCCAATCATTGTGTAGTAAGGGGCCCAATAACTCACTGCCATACGATGTTATTGATTCTATAACTGATTTAAATATTTTGAGCCATGTCCTAATTTGAATTTGGATTTGAACTGAACGCTTGATGGCATAGAAAGCCCTTTTTGCCTTCTCTTTGAGTTCCTTCACAGCAGAGCAGAAGTTTCCTGTGGAACTAATTTGTATACCTAGGTAAGTATAGGTATTTGTTTGTTCTATTTGGATCCCACCTGTTTTAAATGTTGGGTAATTTCTCTGTAACCTTGATGTCTTTTGGAAGGTGATGCTTTTGGTCTTTTTCATGTTGACGGGCCCAGGTCTGACAGTACAGATGGAGAAGGTCCAGGCTTCTTAAGTAGGAGTCACACACCCTGCTCAACACATGACCTGTTCATGCACACACAAAAAGATATGAGTCTTAATATTCATTGGTCATTATAGTGATTCTGTATCTAACTACAGTAACTCGAACAACTCTAAGATTTGTGAAAATATAAGACAAATCATATTTAAGTAGCGGTGTGGATCAGAGAATGTTCTTTTAAGTTTCTGAATTGTTTCCCTGTGGGACCATAAAGAGCTCTGCTACAGAAAAGAACCATCTTTTTATATTTTATACCAGAATGCAAACATCAACATGCAAACATTTGCGTTACTATACTTTGGAGGACTTGCACTGTGTTTTACCTTTGATCTAACCAGCAAAGAGTCCTGTAATGCTTTCAGGATACGGCTGATGATGTTCCATATTTGTCTTACTCTCAACAAATCCCATTGAAAAGACCCAAACAAAGAATGAATTGATTCTATGCCAAGTATTTTGTGTGTATCAAAGCCCCATACTGTATATCTTCTTCCTCTGTGCTGCAGAGCTCCATTGTTGTCCAAAAACTATTAAAACACATCAGTGAGCCACACTGTTGCACTGGGTGACATGTTCCTTCATCGCCATGAACACACACACACACACACACTGTAGTTTAAAATATGTATTAATCCGCTGCAAACAAAAGTCCCCAACAAATTCAAAATGTCTTCATGTTTGAGTAAAGTTTGCTAAAAACTGCAGTGCCCAGCTGTTTTAGAAAATGACTTAACCTTTTAAAAAAGTGAATAACTATAACTATGACTATATATATGACCAGCTTTTTATATGGTCATATATATAGTCTGAAGAAACCCAGCCTAGTCACTTGAGTCAATGTAGGCTACATACAGTAGTCACATTCCACCACTGAATATGTCTGAGACCAAAGAATGCTCCTTTTGTCACCATATTGATGTGTGATTAAAAGTTTCAGAATGGACCCAATCAAATCATAATCAGGAGAACTAGAGACCAGTGACTCCTGGATAGTGTAGCTCTTTTTGCTTTCAGGGACAAGTACAAGTATTTGTGTCTTGTATTCTGTCATCCTTGAGAAAGTTATTACCCTTCATTAACTGTAGACAGGCTGTGAGCGAGCGTAAGGCATTTAGATTGGGGCATGTATTGCTGTTGGCCACACTAGGAATTACCAAAGTCAGAATTTTTTCTTTGGAATCACACAATGTCAGTAGTTTACACAGTCATCTTTCCGTTGGATACCTTCACAGAGTGATTCATCTTTTCAGCTTTTTACTGATTATAATAGTATAATTATAATTAATATAATTTAAAAAAAACAAAAGTACATGATGTGTTCATTTGAAGTAAATAAAAAAGAACAATTATAATACTAAAATTACATAAACAGAGTTAAACAAAGGAAGGGCTTCTTGGGGAACTATATATTTTCCACTTCTCCCAAATGTCCTCAAATTTAATTTCCTGGAGTCTCATTGAGAAGGTGATCCTTTCCATTTCAAATATTCCATAGATTATATCATACCGATCCTCTATAGATAGGGTATCCGGCTTAAGCCATTTCTTTGTGATTGTTTTTCTGGCAGCAACACTCAGTATCCCAAATAAGTATTTTGTTTTAATACTTGTAGACATTGAGTGCGGAAGCCCAAAAAGGAGTTCCTCCCAATTGAAAGTTATGTTTGTCCCGAATATATATATATATATATATATATATATATATATATATATATATATATATATATCGCATCTCGCCCATTTCCATCTTGTTCCAGTAGCCCATTTGTCGTCTCGATGCCCTGGTTCCCCAACACCTGACGCAGACCTTGTTTGGCCGGGCGACGTCTGAGCCGGCATGTCAATCATTTCATTGTCACTCATCATCATGAGGTAGGCAGCAGCGTGAAGGGTCTGAATAAACCGGCTGTTCGCAACTCAACCTGCGAAAGTGTACGCTCAATGGCAGGGTAATAACAGCAGAGCAGACCCACCAAGGCTGGAAACGGAGCAGTACTGGAAAAGTATATGGGAAAGGGAGGCATCACACAACAGCGATGCACAGTGGCTGGCCGCCCTGAGAAAGGACCACAGCAACCTCCCTGAACAGAATCCAGTCACCATCACAGCGGCAGACATCCAAGAAAGAGTCTCAGGTATGAAGAACTGGACAGCACCGGGCCCTGACAGGATCCACACCTACTGGCTAAAGAAGCTCACTGCACTCCATGAGCGCCTAGCAGCACAAATGAACCAGCTGCTAAGAGATGGGACGCACCCTGAATGGCTTACCGAAGGGCGCACAATCCTGATCCTGAAGGATCCCGCAAAGGGTACAGTCCCATCCAACTATCGGCCAATAACCTGTCTCTCCACAACATGGAAGCTCATGTCAGGCATCATCGCGGCTAAGATAAGTGGACACATGGATCAATACATGAGCAAAGCACAGAAGGGCATTGGCAGAGGAACCAGAGGAGCCAAACACCAACTCCTGGTTGACAGAACAGTCACCCAAGACTGCAGGGCCCGACACACCAACCTGTGCACTGCCTGGATTGATTACAAGAAAGCATATGACTCAATGCCGCACACATGGATCACTGAATGCTTAGAGATGTACAACATCAACAGGACTCTAAGGGACTTCATTGCGAACTCGATGAGGCTGTGGAAAACCACCCTTGAGGCCAATGGTAAGTCACTTGCGCAAGTATCCATCAAATGTGGCATATACCAAGGAGATGCTCTGTCCCCACTGCTGTTCTGCATAGGTCTGAACCCCTCAGCCAAATAATCAACAAGACTGGCTATGGATACCGACTCAGGAACGGGGCCACCATCAGTCACCTCCTCTACATGGATGATATCAAGCTATACGCTAAGAGCGAGCGGGACATCGACTCACTGATCCACACCACCAGGATCTACAGCTCTGACATTGGGATGTCATTCGGGCTTGAGAAGTGCAGTCGAATGGTGACAAAGAGAGGGAAGGTAGTCCACACAGAAGGGGTCTCACTCCCAGAAGGAACAATAGCAGACATTGAGGATGGTTACAAGTACCTTGGAATACCACAGGCAAATGGCAACCTCGAAGAGGCAACAAGGAAGACGGCAACGGCCAAATACCTCCAACGAGTAAGGCAAGTCCTAAGAAGTCAGCTCAATGGCAAGAACAAAGCCCAGGCAATAAACAGCTACGCCCTGCCAGTGATCAGATACCCTGCGGGAATAATAAGATGGCCAAAGGAGGAGATACAGACCACAGAGGCGTTAAGACGCGAAAGCTCCTCACCATGCATGGAGGGTTCCATCCCAAATCCAGCACCCTGAGACTGTACGCTAGCCGTAAGGAAGGCGGCCGTGGACTAGTGAGTGTGAGAGCCACTATCCAGGATGAAACATCCAAGATCCACAAGTACATCCAAGATAAGGCCCCAACAGATGACGTGCTCAGGGAATGTCTCAGGCAATGGGGAACAGAGGAAGACGTGCTGGAGGAAGGACCATCATGGGAGGACAAACCCTACACGGGATGTACCACCGGAACATAACTGAAGTGGCTGATATCAAGAAGTCCTACCAATGGCTAGAGCGGGCTGGATTGAAGGACAGCACAGAGGCACTCATCATGGCTGCACAGGAGCAGGCCCTGAGCACCAGAGCAATAGAGGCTCAGATCTACCGCACCAGACAAGACCCAAGGTGTAGGCTGTGCAAAGAGGCCCCTGAGACAATCCAGCACATAACTGCAGGGTGTAAGATGCTGGCAGGAAAAGCATACATGGAGCGCCATAACCAAGTAGCTGGCATAGTGTACAGGAACATCTGCACTGAGTATGGACTGGAAACCCCGAGGTCAAAGTGGGAAACACCTCCAAAGGTGGTAGAGAATGACCGAGCCAAGATCCTGTGGGACTTCCAGATCCAGACTGACAGAATGGTAATGGCGAACCAGCCTGACATCGTGGTGGTTGACAAACAACAGAGGAAAGCCGTTGTGGTTGATGTGGCGATACCAAGCGATGGCAACATCAGGAAAAAGGAACATGAGAAACTAGAGAAGTACCAAGGGCTAAGAGAAGAGCTGGAGAAGGCCTGGAAGGTGAAGGCAACAGTGGTGCCCGTGGTCATTGGAGCACTCGGGGCAGTGACCCCAAACTGGAGGAGTGGCTACAGCAGATCCCTGGAAGAACACCAGACATCTCGGTCCAGAAGAGCGCAGTACTGGGAACAGCAAAAATACTGCGCAGAACCCTCAAGCTCCCAGGCCTCTGGTAGAGGACCCGAGCTCGAAGGATGAGACCACCCGCGGGGGGTGAAGGACCAAGTTTTATATATATGATTTACATCTTCAACAGAAACCAATGGGCTTGGGCCTGACTGCCACAGAAAGGGTAGCGACATCAGAAAGTATTGAGTAATAGACTAAGTCATTGTTGGTTTTGACCTTTTAATTTGTTGACAATTAGAAAAATATAATCCGAAAAGATTATCCTTTAACCTTAAAGTAAAATGATGTACCTTTTGCTGAACAGCAGCCACGGTGGCCACAATTAGCCACAATGTATTATTTTTAATAATACATGCTGAAAAGTTTTCAAGCAATATCATTTTAATATATGACTCAATCTGCTGTATCGCTAAAGACCTGAGGTATGTAGGAATGTTTGAAAAAACACCCATGGCTTTAAGGGTTAAAGGCCCTGAAAACCTATTTTCTCATCTTCTTAGTATGAAGGATGGGGTCCTACATGAAAACACCTACCTGCTTAAAGACAGCCACCATCATCCCTGTACCTAAAAAGTCTCCAGTGTATAGTCTAAATGACTACTACCCTGTGGCTCTCACCCCCATTGTGATGAAGTGCAGAGAACTTTTGAGAATCTGGCACATAAAAAACAACATCCCAGCCAGCCTGGACCCTCACCAGTTTGCATTCAGAAACAAGAGATCCACAAAGGATGCCATCTCCACTGCCCACCACTCACTATTCTCTCACCTCGAGAACAACACCTGCATCAGAATGCTGTTTGGTGATTTCAGCTCAGCATTCAACACAATCTCCCCCGTGAAGCTGATTGGAAAATAAGAAGAACCCCTAAGAACTCTGTGCTTGAGTACCACACTCTGTAATTGGTTATTGGAGATCCTCACAAACAGACCCCAGACAGTTGGGATTGGCAGTCACACCTCCTCCACTCTAGTGCTCAACACTGGAGCCCCCCAAGGCTGTGTGCTCAGCCCCCTCTTGTTCACGTTGTACACTCATGACTACAATCCCTGGACCTGTTGTGAAGTTTGTTGTTTTGTTTTGTTCTTATTAACTTTTACAGAGGAGCAATATAAAGCATCCTGACAGGAAACATCACAAACTGGCATGGGATGTGCATGGCCCAGGACCGGAGGGCTCCGCAGCAGGGGATTAAAACGGCTCAGAACATCACTGGTACCTACCTACCAAGCATGAGATATCGGTGAGGTGAGGTGCCTGCACACAGCCTAAAGGATACCAAAAGACAGTATACACCCCCCCAGCCACAGCCTGTTCACCCTGCTGCCATCTGGCAAGAGATACAGTAGTATCCGCTGCTGTACCACCAGACTACAGAGCAGCTTCTTCCCTCAGGCTGTGAGACTCCTCAACTCCACCTCATCCTCCACACTCCACCAAAAATAAATTACATTAAACTTCCTATTTTTGCACATTACCATACAACTACCTTTGTATAATATAGTTTTAGTTTATTTTTATTTCTGTGTCATGCCAAACATCTGGCCTATCCCACATGGGATTACAAGACACCACTATTTTACAAAACAAGCATCTTCTGGTAAAACAAAAACAAAAACAAACGAGCAAAATGAAAATATTACCACATTATAAAGTACTTCTGTATTCTTTCAAATAACAGATTTCTGATTAACTGTTCCCTGAAAAAAACTGCTACATACCTACATTTTATCCTGATGAAGAGCTTTTTGTCTCATCTCCCAGGCTTTGGGATGTATCCATGTATCCACATTTACAAAATCAATATTTGTTTTTATCTTACTAAACAAAGTATTGCGCGGGTCCCAGTAAAAAGGGCAATAATAGTATAATATATAATATATGTATATAAGTAACTGTGTATATTGTTTTTATTTTAATTTTTATTCTTTTCTCATTTTAAATATTTGTATATATGTTCTGTGTGTGTAGTTTAATTTCATTGTGCAGCCCTGTGTTGTAGAATGACAAATAAATATACCTTAAACCTTGAACCTTAATGTTAGAGAGAAATACTTTGGATTTTGAAACTGAGTTTTCAGGGGCTTTTAATACATCATTGTTAGTTGACCTAAGTGAGCCCTAGTGGAATGGGACCACAAAAAGAACACAACAAACTTCAGGTAAGGTATGTTACTTCTTGGTTTACTTTTAGGATAAAACCATTAAAATATATCTGTGACAGCCTAAAAACAGTAATACGAGTAGCGCAGAGTCAGAAAGGTCAGTAATGTCAGTTACACAGCAATCTCTATCTAACATTTGCTAACATTAGCCACCATAAGATAGTGGTCATACTGAGTGTATTGAATTGAGCAGGGGTCCGTTTTATTTCTTATGAGTTCAACTTTTTATATGTAAGAGAAAGATAAATCTTCTTCTTTATATCCAGAAACAGAGGACTGACAAAATGTACTCATGTGGTTATATATATAATACTTGTGAGGACCCTCATTGACATACTGCATTGCAATCCTGAAATGTCCTCACTTCCCACTATTGTCATCACTATCTAACATTCAAATGTGTCCTCACAAAGCTAGAACTACAAGAGCATACTCACTCACAGAGTAACCAGGTCTTTCAAGGACAGGAAACAGATGATGCAGAGAGGACAGAAGAGAGAGAAAAGAGCAGCAGATGAAGGTAGAGAAGGAGGAGTATAATGATAACTCCGCAGACGTGCCCCCCCCCCACCCATGCACACACACACAGTTGCATACACACACACTCTGGTTGCCATGGGGACTAGCCATGGCTGCAGATTGCTCCATGGGGGGGTCAGGGGTCCGGCTGAGATCAGAGAGCCGACTGTCGTCATTTAGGATCAATATGCCCCCCTCCCCAAACTCTCTCCTCACACACACATTTTCTTGGTACACACCCAACCTTGAGTTCAACCCTACCCTACTGTCTCAGCCTTGAAATCATAGTCCAGTAAACTCTAACTCCCATTCATTCATCCATCCATCCATTCATTCAGCACTATCCAAAGGTGAAGTAGCTGCTATGCTGTCATTCAGTACATGTTTAGTCCCTCTGATCATTCTCCAGGCAAATCTGACTTTGTAAAATGGGGTAATTGTGTAAGTTGCACTGTGCACAGAAAAGCTTGAAAGTCAAAAAAGGAAAATAGACATGCTCATACACGTGACGAAACATACTGACAGACAACAGGAGAAGTGTAGTGGATGGTATAAACCCACTTTACCTTTTAGTGTGGAGAAATAAAAGGGTATCTACCCATTAAAAGCTGACATAAATCTGCCTTTTAGCTGACATCACGGAAAGTAGCTTCAAAGTGATGGAGGTTATATGATGTTTTTCTGGGCATGTCACTGATTTATGTTTGTATTGGTGCTTACCTTGGAATTCCTTCTAATGATTGCTGACTGGAGGCAATAGTACGGACACTTTTATTTACAGTACAGCTATATCACAGCATAAAGTTAGATGTGAGAAATCTGTGATCTGCTCCTTGAAAATTGACTCATTTACAGTTGTTTGTGGTTTATTACACTGATTTCTTGAACATAAGATGAAACTTATCCATTTTATCTATTTTATAGTTTTTAGTATTTCTTTTTTCTAATTTTTATGAACATTTAAATCTCACATCACTCTCTCTGTCTCTGTATAGATATGTATCTTTTTGTGTTCATTAGTCTCAAAATTTTCTACTGTTTATATTGCCATCTCTAATTATTAGCTTGTCAGTCACCTGTCAATCTCTGAATTGCACTGACCTGTATGAGTGGTGCTATACAAATAGTTTGATGACGACTGATAGTTAAGTGATACATTCATTGCAGTGCTCTTAAGAAGGTGAAACAAGACGTGTGTTTAATCTCTCTCTGTGTATTTAACCTTAATGTGACAGCCTTCAATGCAGACTTGTACTGTGTTGGAGTTACAGAAATGTTATGATAGTTTACAAAATGGTCCAACCTAGTAAAATTGAAACTGGGACTCTGCACTTATTCAAAATTACTGTCACGTTTACATAATGAAGTGCTCACTTATCGATAGATAGATAGATAGATAGATAGATAGATAGATAGATAGATAGATAGATAGATAGATAGATAGATAGATAGATAGATAGATAGATAGATAGATCACCTACATCATACCACATGTTTACCTGGTCAGCATGCACCCACAGTTTCTGTATAACTTGAAAGCTAAACACAAGAAAAAATATGGAAAGACTGAGAAAAAGAAGACTAATTGCAATTCATTTCCAGCCCGGGCCCCTGGGGTACCATGAGAGCGTTTGATCCCAAAGGCGAGCAAGTGTGGAAATGGAGAGATGCAGTCATATGTATGCGGAGAGAGAGAGAGATAGAGAGAGGGGAGCCAGGGAGTTGGAGAGAAGCAGAAAGCCTTTTAATATTCCAGGCCATGGGTTGCGATGAGAGACTGCTCTCATACCTTCAGGTTCATGAGCATAATGAGATTTTTATTTTGCTGAGTGCAGTCTGTGAGTGCGCGCCTGTGTCTGTCTGTCACGCACAAAACGCTTTCTGATCAGTTGTGTGTGCATGTGAGCGTGTGCTGCAAACTCCCCCTGTGGGTCTATATGTTTAAATTTCAGCATTTGTGTGTGTGTGTGTGTGTGTGTGTGTGCTGAGACACAGACACACATGTCAGTTAGGGAGTCAGGGTCATTACTCTCAACACTTTTCCCTCAACTCAAATGACATTCATTGACTACAATTGACTTAAGTCTCACAATAAATACTCATAACATTAGCTACTTTCCTATTATCCATCTCAATGGGTGCTTTCCCAAAACACTATCTCCTTCTATTTCCAGAGTCCTTAGGGCTGAAAAATGATCGGCCACACGGCACAGGACTCATCTCCTATACACCCGATCCATGTGTGTATGTGATGCATTACTACGACACACACAAACGTCCCCACCCAGTGTGAGTGTGGTGTAGGTCTGCACACATACGCTCTTTTGTCCTTTTATTTTGAATTGCCTGCTGAGCTCTTTGTCAAGAGGGATAAAAACCAAGACAGGAATCATATTTCTCTGTGGTGAGTTGTACACTGCACTACAGTGGATCTTTTGTTCAGAGTGTGTATAGGTATACATGTATGTGTATGGGATGACAGGCCATTGCTCTATTGTGTGGGAGAATGTCTTACGAACAAGATGTGTGTGGGGGTTAAAGAGGCCTTGACCAAGAAAAAGGGAAAAAATCCACTTTATTACAACTTGGGCCATCCTTATTGGTGATAACATTATACTCACTTGTTACTGAGATCTGGGAACACAGTGACATTGCAAAAACAAAGTCAGATGGGTCAAGAAACACGAGCACTCAGATGACCAAACAGGTTGTAAACAAACTTATTTAAAGAAAAAATGAGGGCCAACAGTGAAATTACTAACCAGATTGTCCGTTATAAACATCCATCAAAGTTACATGGATGCATTAAGAGAACTGAATACCATATTCCACGGCGGCCAATTCATTCAAATGCCAGTTTCAAACCAAACATGCAAGAGCACATTATGCGGTGAGGTAGCAGCACATAATCCTACAGAGCAGGATACAAACAACAATGGAATGTAAACAATCACATGCAGAGAGGGAAGCACAATGCAAATTAGAACCTAAAATTTTTAAATAGTAAGAATGTAATGGTAGTGGTAATAATAATATTAAAAAATTAATAATAATAGGAACGACAGTCATAGGAATAATAATAACAATAATAGTAACAGAGCCAATAACGACAACTGTAGTAGCAGTTGTCGAGCAGGAACACAGGGGCAGCAGGTGGCCCACAACCACAGATCCAGTCTCTGCAGCTCCGGAGGCAGAAATACCTGCTGAAAGTGACAGAAGGAAAGAGGAGAGAAACGAGAAAGCACAAAACTTCGGGAGAGAGAAGATGTTGAGTTAGTATCGTGCAGTAATGGGATAAAAACGCATACAGATGGAGAGGGAGAGAAGGAGAGAGGAAAGAGGTGCATCATGGGAAGTCTCCCGGCAGTCTAGGCCTATAGCAGCATAACTAAGGGATGGTTCAGGACTCACCCAAGCCAGCCCTAACTATAAGCTTTATCAAAGAGGAAAGTCTTTAGCCTACTCTTAAATGTGGAGATGGTGTCTGCCTCCCGAGCCCAAACTGGGACCTGATTCCACAGGAGAGGAGCTTGATAACTGAAGGCTCTGGCTTCCATTCTACTTTTGGAAACTCTAGGAACCACAAGTAACCCTTTATTCTGGGAGCGCAGTGTTCTAGTGGGGTAATAAGGTATTATGAGCTCTTTAAGATACAATGGTGCCTGACCATTAAGAGCTTTGTAGGTGAGGAGAAGGATTTTAAATTCTATTCTGGATTTTACAGGAGCCAGTGCAGAGAAGCAAATATTGCAGAAATATGATCTATTTCCCTAGTTCTTGTCAGTACACGTGCCACAGCAATTTTTTGGCATCGTTTTGAGACAGGATGTGCCTGATTTTTGCAATGTTACGTTGGTGAAAGAAGGCAGTCCTTAAAGTTTGTTTCATGTGGGAGTTAAAGGATAAATCCTGATCAAAGATAACTCAGAGGTTCCTTACGGTGGTGCTGGCTGCCATTTAGAGCAACTAGATGTTTAGATAACGTGTCTCGGAGGTGTTTGGGGCCAAGTACAATAACTTCAGTTTTGTCAGAGTTTAACATCAGAAAGTTGCAGGACATCCAGGTTTTTATGTCCTTAAGGCATGCTTGAAGTTTAGCTAACTGGTTAGTTTCATCTGGCTTGATCGATAGATATAATTGGGTATCATCCGCATAACAATGAAAGTTTATGGAGTGTTTCCTAATAATATTGCCTAAAGGAAGCATGTATAAGGTGAATAGAATCAGTCCAAGCACAGAACCTTGTGGAACTATGTGACTAACATCAATATATACAAACTGAGATCGATCTGATAGATAGGATATAAATCAGCTTAGTGTGGCTCCTTTAATGCCAATTACATGTTCCAGTCTCTGTAATAGGATGTGATGGTCATTGGTGTCGAATGCAGCACTAAGATCTAACAAGACAAGTCCATTGTCTGATGCAATTAAAAGGTAAATTGTAATTTTCACCAGTGCTGTCTCTGTGTTATGATGCACTCTAAATCCTGACTGAAAATCCTCAAATAAACTATTGTTATTTTGAAAGTCACACAACTGATTGGCGACTGCTTTCTCAAGGATCTTAGAGACCAAGGGAAGGTTAGTAAAGAAGTGCTAAGGGTGAAACATTTTTAAGCAGCCTAGTTGGAATGGGGTCTAAGAGACAGGTTGATGGCTTAGATTAATTAATTGTCGAAGTTAGGTGAATAAGGTCGATAGGAGCAAAGCAGTCAAAATATATATCAGATTTTACAGTTGTTTCTAAGGTTCCTGTGTTTGAAGATAAATTGGTACTGGTTGAGGGCAGGACGTAATGTATTTTTTTCTCTAATAGTTAAAATTTGATCATATTTTAGAAGCTCATGAAGTCGTTACTGCTGAGGGCTATAGGAATACATGGCTCAACAGAGTTGTGATTCTCTGTCAGCCTGGCTACAGTGCTGAAAAGAAACCTGATGATGAGTAGTAAGCTGAGTAGTAATTTGCTCTGGCATTATGGCGGGCCTTCCTATATGTTTTTAGACTTGCCAGACTAAACGAGATTCTTCCAGGTTGTTGGAACACCATTTCCTTTCAAGTTTGCTTTAATTTGTGGGTTTGGGGGTTATACCATGGAGCTAACCTTCTTTGTTTTATTATCTTCTTTTTTAGAGGAGCGATAGAATCGAGTGTCGCAGTGAGCCTGCTGTGCTATCAACTAGATGGTCAATTTGGGAGGGGCTGAAATTAGCATAGGAGTCATCTGTTATATCAAGACATAGCATAGAATTAGATGCAGATTGGATCGCTTCCTTAAATTTAGCTACAGCACTATCAGATAGACATCTAGAGTAGGAGTTTTTGCCTGATGACGTGTAGTCCAGTAATAGCAGTTCAAAAGTTATTAAATAATAGTCTGTGATAGTCTAGAATTCTGTGGAAAGACTATTAAATGTTCAATTTCAATGCCATATACCAGAACAAGGTCGAGGGTGTGGTTAAAACAGTGAGTGGGTTTATGTACACTCTGACAAAAGCCAATCGACTATAATAATGAGATTCTCTCCAATATTTTCTGCCATGCTTGAGATTTTTTACCCAAGTCCCGGTAGAATCAGAGTAGAGTTACATAACATTCACAAAATTACTTTTTCCTCATTCTTCTTTACAGTGAAACTGATGCTTCTGTCCACCTTCAATGCCAGAATCCAATTGGACGAGCATTGTGGAGGTCAGCGTAGTTTGTTGATCTTTGGCTACTATGGCTCGTGCAACTGCATGAAATAATGGCCTCTTGCATGTTTGGTGTGAAAGCCTTGTCAGCGTCCTTCTGGCTGACTTACTGCTAACCCCATGAATCTCACAGAAATAATTAACTAATGGCACTCTTTGAGACTTTTGGATTTTTTTTACCTTATGGCTTTGATAATAATCATCAATCATTCAGTGTTTGTGCCCAAAATTTTGGGCTACTGAGTGTCACGTGACATGCAATTCCATTTGTGGACACAAGTTCCTGAAGGCAACTTCCTGGTTCATCTTAGACCTACAGTACTTTCCATAGCTGTTCATGTTGTCTTGTGCAATGAGGGATTATTAGCAACATTTTCAGGTGTAATCTGGATCAACTGTTGTTTACAATCAGTCTGATAATCTGACTGCTTGTGTTTCTTGCCCCTTCAGAGTGAAAAAATGATGGCCAAAGCTACAAAAAGACCCAAATTATAATAAACTGGAATTATCCTTTAACATCTTTCCCACTGTCTGATAAGTCAAACTGAAAGGGAAAAGGGGGCTAAAATCAGCAATGTAGCCTCAAAAAGGAACGGAAAAAACAATGACCAATGAATGGTTTTTTACTTACTCACTTACAAATTTTCATTGCTGTGTGATAATGTTTAAATAATGTTTTTTTCTCAGTCTGAATCCGCCGACTTCAGACACATACAGTATTTTTCACAGTTTGCTCATTATCAAGACAGTATTCCAGTTTACAGCCTGTCAGTTATTCATCCAACCAGCCATTCATAATACTTATATAATACTGCAATAGCAGCGCGCATACACACACACCCACACACAAACACAGAACCAGAACAATGCATGCACGTTTGAGTTGGTTTGGTTTCCTCAGAGCTTTTATCTTACACATATAATACACATGCATTGCATTTCTTTGTCTGCCAGGCTAAGCCTTAATATATAAGTGTTTAGATGTGTGTGTCTCTGTGTGTGTGTGAGAGAGCGTCCTTGATGTGAGGGTGACAGCCTCTCAACACTCTCCACACCTGGCTGTGCTTTACATAATCAAAAGCCAGCATCTACTCCATCTCTCCTTCCTTTTATTCTCCTTCTTCACAGCTGCAGCACTCCTCTTTCTCCTCCCGGGGTGACACTTATTTTCATTTCAACCTCATGTTCTGTGTTTCAAATCCACTTTCAATCTTAATTATTCATGTTCATTTTCTCCTCTCAGCCTCCCAGTCACCTCTCTGGGCTTTACTCCTCCGCTCCCCTTGTTCTCCTCTCCAGAGGTGGTGGTGCTGGTGATGTGTGTGATCTCGGTGTGTCATCAATCCTCTGCGAGACGTTGAATAATTAGGCCCTGCATGCATTACCCATGCATGTGGAGCCCCTAATCCCTTGGAATTGTGCAAAGTAAACCATCACCTCGGCGGCCCCTCATGACCCCATACCTCCTCCCTCAAACCCTGTAACCCTCCATTCATAGCCTTTTTAACTCACGCCCACACTCAACACAAACCATATTTCCTCATCACCACTCACCTCCCTTCAACATGCTTACCCATATTCCAGTTGGAAAGAACCCAATGTTTTTATTGCCAAGAGTGCAATATGTAAATTTTAAATTCATTTTGTGTGGTGAGAAAATCAAGTCACACATCCCTAAAGCTCTGAAATTTCATCCGAAAGACTGGTTATCACCGCTGTGATATGAGAGCTATTCCCACTATCCACAGTTGTAAATCAATTGAAAACTTTTCCAAACAAAAAGCATATTTAAAACTTTAAAGATTCTGGATGGCTAAGTTTTAAGGAATCACATTTGTGCCTCCACTGGTCCAAGATCAAATCTTGCCACTGTTTGCTCTCCTGCGTCTCACATAGTCTGTTTTCCTTTAAACTTTTCCCATAAGTAAATAAATGATAAAAATGTTAATAAAAATGGTGTCCCTTTTGAAAAAATCCTTATTTTGCTGCTCTCCTTGACTCCCTCCCTCTCCCAGTCTCCTCCATATGGAATCTTGTGTGTGGATGTAGACCCAAATATTTTCTTAGCATCCATTACTGCATCATTACTTTACTTATCCCTCCTTTTATCTTCGAAAGTTCCTTTTCACCCTCCTCCACCCTCTTTCCACACTCAGCCTCCCTCTCCCCTCACTCCATTTCTCTGTTTCTCCCAGCCATCACATTTATCTTCCCCCACATCTCCCCTCTTTCACCACATCCCCCTCTTTTTTGGTTTATTTTCACATCCCATCACTCCTCTTCCATTTCTCCTTCCCATGGCAACACAAATGGACAGGAAGGGAGTGGGACCCAGTATGCCTGCCAATCAGAGTGACCCTCCCCAGGGCAGTGCACCATTGCAGTATGGGTACATTAGGATGAATGTCTGTTGTTAAGCGAACAGTGCGATTACAGCAGTGCTGTGCAGAGGGTGATATTAATGGGGCCCAGAGTGGCTGCCTCTGCACTACTTGCTCAATCGATGGGTTGACTTAATTCAATCAACGGCGACAGCGAGGGGAGATACCGTTGTTTTCTACTCTTGTGGCTTTTTTTGTGTGCTCATCAAGCAGTGTGCTGCTGAGCTCCTGACGCCTCGGCTTTTTCACCAGCAGCCTGCTGTGGTTAAACTGCGGCTTTTGCATGTGCAGAACCCCCCCCACCCCCCGGCAAAACAGAGAGCTGCCTCCAGACGAAGACTTCTGCTGCAATGTGTTTACCCCCAAATTAGCGTAAACACGACTCTGTGAAGTCTCAGCCTACAGCGTACGGCTGAGTCACTGTGAGCAGACGCTCAGCACCTGTTTGTGTTTACCGACAGCTCAAAGATATTAGTTCTCTCCCTGTGTAAGATCATCTGAGTAAACAGGGGGGACGCTACACCCTATTGACCTCACATGATTTCTCTTTAGTCATGTGTATGCAAAGGTTGGACTGCAGTAGAGAATAAGTGATTAGCATTCATGATGATTATGCACCAAGCTATTTGTATGTAGACACGATCAGCTCCTTGGAATAATCTGCCTGCGGCAAACACAAATTGAATTTAGATTACTTGCTTCCTCTGATATTCTTTTGCACAAGTGGAAGAAATGTGTAATTTGTTTGTTCTTTGTTGATTGCTGCGTTCTTCTGAGTCCCACTACAATGCAAATTTTCCAATCATGTAGCCTACTGTAAGTCCTCTGTACGTGCATGCTGTGTTTTCACTGTGGCTGGCAGCAGGGTCACAACCTCTGGCGACATCATCAAGGGTTATTTTTCTTTGACTTGACAAGGTATTTACAGAATCTGTCACACAGTCACACATACAATGTTAAAGCGAGAGAACTTATTTCCAACATAATCCCATGATTTCGAAAGAGCTCTGAAATCAGGTGAGTTAAAAAAAAAAGTACCCAAACACCTACTTTTATTGAGGTATTGTGCAAACCTCAGATGCCTATCAGAGTCAATAAGACAGCAATAAGACAGCTTCCTAACCCTTGTCATTCTTTATCAAAGACCTGTCTCTATGTGTGTTGCTCAGTCTTTTAGCAGCAGTCATACAGGGGCTGGTAATATGAGGGCAATGCGGGTGAGTTATTTCCATAACTGTGACACAAGATCAACCCCAAACACTGCTCATGCCTCAGGCACTATCAATGGAAATTCCCCTCTTATGGCCGAGCTAACTCTTGTTGAACCCTGACGTTGGTATCATCCTTCTGTTTCCTACATTTACCTGAGAGCTCGTTTTATATGTAAGGTGGCAGATTAAAGGATGATACAACTTGACAGCTTAATAAACCATAATAGATTGATAAGTAAACAAAGAAAGCCAAGATGTTTCTCAGCAGAAAAACACCATTATCTCTAGTCTTGATAAACATATTCATAGACAAGCGTTTACGAATCGCAGAGTGGGATGCCAATTACCCATGAGTCTCCGCTCTCACCCTGCAGTCTTGGGTTTAGATTAGTTTTGCATTTTGCTTGTTATCATTCGAAATCAAACAAGTGCATCAGCCTCTGTCCATTCTGAATCACAGCCAGATCCAAGCACTGCTCAGTCTGACCCCGCTGGTTTCAGAGTGTGTTCTCCGCACTGTGTGTCTGCTGTATTCACACACATCACCCGAGGGGGAGGGGGGCGGTGGTTTTTTTTTTTTTTTTTTTTTTTTTTTTTTTTGCGTGGTTTGACTCTGTGCTGAAATGGAGAGCTAATTATGCGCTCTGTTTTGTGTGTGTGTGTGTGTGTGTGTGTGTGTGTGTGTGTACAGGGTGCAGGTTGCCCACGGCTGGTTTTTGGAAGTGGTAATAGTGTGTATGGGGTCTTTGGGATACGTCTGACCTGGGCAAGCCTACCAGCGTGAAAGGCGCCAGTGTCTGATTGGCGCCTTGCCCACACACACACACACACACACACACACACACACACACAATCTTCAATCATGGAGGGGGATAAGGAGTATTCAGGGGGTGAAAGATGACAGCAAACATATTGTATAGATACAGTCCATATTATGCATGCAGGTACACACACACACACACACACACACACACACTCACACACAGAAAAGAGATGTACATGCAGGATCCAGAAACATCCATTTTGCACCTGAAAGAAAAAAAACTCTTCTGTTTGTAGAATAGTACTTACAAATATGTAAATGCACATAGTGAACACACATGCATGTACAAAATATGGCCAAGAAAAACATGAAGGCAACTCAGTCACCATGGAAACCCAACACTTCATCTCTAGCCACAACCATTTCCTTTCTGTATTCCTCCTTTTTACCTCACCACCATCTTATCTCAGCAGTAGCTGCCAATTGTCCATATTTCCTGTCGTATTTGCTTTCCCTCCACCTCCCTCCCATCGCTCCCTGCTAATTGTTAATATTTCTATGATTTTTTTCCAACTCTGTCCACCTTTATTGTTTTTCTTTATCCTGAGTCAAGAGCCAAAACTTGTTGATTACTCCAATATATAAAACTATTCTAAAAATAAGACAAATTGCCCTGAACATGTTGAATTACCTCCACCAAATGCTAGATTTTGTCTTTTATGTTTTGTTTAAGTAATATTTTAAGAAAAATCATTAATCAGTGATTTAATATAATTGATGGTGTTTGCTGAGACTCTGTGATATTTATCCTCTTTTCTTTGCATTGCGTGTCTGTTTACCTGTACATGTACGTATGTGCATGGCACATTTGAGGCAGTTGGATGAGGTCAGAGGTCAAGGTGCCATCAGGTGACCTCAGCTTCTAAAGCCTGAGGTCCAGAGGGCTTTCCCCCCAGCTGCGAATCTATCAAACAACTGATTCCTGTCCAGCTTGCCTCACATGCACCTAATCAGTCATGTTGTAAATGATGGCTACTGCCATGTCTGTTTACTAGCCCAGAAATCCTAATGCAGTACAACATGTTGCTATGCTCCTAGTAGCTGTAGATAGAGCATAGTAAGTTCCAGCAGAGCAGAGCACTGAGGTTATGATTGTTTTAGCTGATTGGCATCAGCTGCTTCATTCATGCTTCACAGTCAGTGGCTCATTCACCGGCTGGCTAGTAACATCCAATCATATTCATGCAGGTGTACGTCGTGCCGTCCATATCATGGGAAGGTGAGTGCAAACTTATTGTGCTGGTATCGAGAGCATCCTCACCTCTGAAACATCTGGGCAAAATGGTTTGTGGTACCAATAGCATTATTTATTATTATTCTTTTATGCATAAAGGTTAAATTGTTGACTGTGGACATTTTCTGTTTTTCTTACCACTTGTTTTATGTCCCAGTGTGGTTATTGTTTTTGATGTGAGGTTTTTGTTTTATGTGAGTTCATCAAACCAAATTCCTATCAACTATATCGTCAGGTGTTTAAGATTTTAATTTACATATTGAGATTTTCCAAATGTCCTTGGGGAGGATGCTTCAGAATCTTCTGGACTGGGTTAAGCCTCTAATCTTCCAGGAATCCTGGAAAACAGAGGTGTAGTCCGTTGTACCTTTACACTGTGACTTCTAATTGTGACTTTGGCCATATACCTCTGGGGTACCTAGCACTAAGTCCCATCTGAGGAGGAAAATAAAAACACCAGCATGTTTGGAGAAATGGAAAACAGTTTGTTAATACAATTTCACATTGAAGACTTGAGACTGGTGAATCTAAGATGAACTTTTATTCAGCATTCTCTAAAAGAGGTTTGAAGGAAAGTAAAACAAAAAACAAGAATTGTGAAATAAATTAGAACGAAATCTCATGGGAAACCCCAGAAGATAAAAAAAATGGAATAAATGAATAAGAAAAAAAACATAAGAAACAGCTCAAGGTTTCAAAGTGGGCAGGAGGGAAAACTATTGGAATGAAACAAAAAACGAGACTGAAGCTGCTAGCTCCACAAGCTGGCAACATTTGACTCATTCACAGTACTGCAAAGTCCAGACAGATGCACTTGCATCCTCAAGAGCAACACGACTCTGTTTATTTAAACTGAGTATTTGCATCTTTACTCTCTTACAGCAAACAACTGAAGCTGTACGTCCATGTTGTCAGGTGTGTCAAGTCTAAGTTAATAACAATACAACAGCACAAATTGGTCACTGCTATAAATTTTCAGGAAATAGTTTCTTTCTTGTCTAGAGTTAGATGAGAAGATTGACACCACTCTTATGTCAGTATGAAGCTACAGCTAGCAGCCAATTAGCTTAGCTAACTGTAAAGACTGGAAACGGGGGGAATAGATAAAACAAAGAAAATATAATGTGTTAATTAGTGAGTTTAGAGATGCTTGTGGGTGGAGTTTGTTACCTTCGGGTTAAAGGGCCAGGCTAGCTGTTTCCCCCTGTTTCCTGTCTTTGTGCTAAGCTAAGCTAACCCGCTGCTGGCTGTAGCTTGATATTTAGCCATGAGTGTGGCATCAATCTTCTCATCTAACTCTTGTCAAGAAAGCAAATTAGCGGGTTAATGCTTCAGGGGTTTTTTTTTTGTGTGTGTGTGGTTAAAGTTATTCAAGTTAACAGAATTTGGTTCAAATTTGTGAAAGGCATCAGTCAACGACTCAGGGTTAGGGTTGTATCCTTTTCATGCAAGAAACACACATGTGCCACGTTCTAGACAACGTGTATGTGCATCCATAACCATTCATTTCTGCACTGAAATGATGCACTTACACACTTTGAAACTTTATATTATTTGTATAAAGTCTTATAAGCTTTAATACTGTGATTCTTTTTTTTAACTTATTCCATTGATATATTTATTCAAATTTCAAAGTCATGAATCAAAGACCAGACGGTGACAACAAATCAAATAATGTTCTTGTAAATAAAAAAACCTTGAAAATCATTTGAATGAAACTGATTGGACATTGAGCAAAGCAATAAAGATGACAATGGTACAAGCACACATTTAAAAAACAATTATTATTGAATTTGACATTGTATATCCTGTATTCCTCCCTAGTGCCATTGTCATTTATGTGCAAAACACATACCAGAAATGTGTCCACATTTGCAATATTATTCTGCTGTGCCATATATTTCCACTTATTTTGTGTTTTGTACAAAATGGTTTCTATAGTGTTTACATGTTGAGGCATGCTGGTTTCTGTGTGGTTATTTCATAGGTCCCCTTTACCCCTTAATTGCAGTAATCCCATGCTCCATTTTGAAAACGTCCTCATAATATGCCCTAATGACTGTCTCAAAGCATGGCTGACACACACACACACACACACACACACACACACACACAGACAGACTACATGAACAACACATACAATTTTGAGCTTTGTTTTGTAGATGACACATGAAATGCCCACGCCCTCTCACACACAAACTATCTGACACACACCCACACATTCTCTCATTCTCTCTGTCACACACAAAGAAAGTCAGGGTAGAGAGAGAGAGGGAAATAAAGAGAGACCATATTATCTCTATCCATCACCTCCATAAAAAACAAGTGGAGAGAAATGGCTTTGCCTCCCAGCCACTGCCTCCTACCTACTGTCTCACACTTTCAGTCAAGCTGCGTCTGTACTTATCTCGTTGCTTTGATGTGTGCATTTCTGCCAGCATGTGTATACAGTGTGTGTGTGTGTGTGTGTGTGTGTGTGTGTGTGTGTGTATCATGAGGCAGCTCCAACTCTACAAGTCCAGACAGGATGTTAGCCCCTACAGCAAAGTGAGAAAAGAGGAGAGGAGACGGAAGCAAGGACAGAGGAGAGATGACAGGAAAGAGGAAAAGGGAGACATGCCACTCATTTGCAATTCAGTTCCTCTTGTCTCTGGTGAGGAATATTTGCAACATCACAACATGAAACCGCGGTGTACGAAAGGTTGTCTGTGATTGTTCCCAGTACTGAACTCATATTCAAAGGCAGCTTCTTAAAAGCAACACATGCAAGACTTTTAGAGATTGGCTTATGGATTGGAAGACAGCATATTCATGTGTCATCATTCACCCATGCTAACACCTTAGCACTGGCCTACAATTTACCATGTGAATATAGTATTTAGTAACCTTTATGTTTGTTTTTAAAGTGTCATATTGCATTATAGTACTGTACATGCTCATAATGTATAACTGTATTTTGGTCTCTATTTTGAAGGTTACCGATCTATATTTCACAATCCATCACTTTAGTGATAGTTTTGCTGAGTGTTATAGGGTCTGAGCTAGCACCTTAGCACCATGACACCTTGAGAAAAGCACAAAATCACACTGATGCTTGATATGACACAAATGACAAAAAATCCAGCCTATGTTGTTTGGCTCATATGTCTAGAAAAGGATTGTACATTGAATGTCAGAGTTTATTTCACGTTTCTGTTATAACTGCCTTTAACAAAAACCATGCCAACAAGCTGATACGAGTTTAATTTGACCGACTGAGTGGATATTGGTGGATATCATAAACAAGGGGGAAACAGTTATGATGACATACAGTTTATGTGCTCTGTTGTGCTGGTAAATTTGAATGCCAACAACTTAATTGTTGTTTAACTTTGTTAAAAGTGTTAAGGGTCAAACAATTATAAGTTCTGTAGATACTAATTTATCTTAGAATATGAAAGGAAAAAGGTACACATTTAATTTTTTTCAGAAAGACCAATTAAAGGAACCCTCAGTGAGATAGTATTGAGTTACACAAGCTAGTGGAACAGGCTTAGGCTTTCCATAGGCTCCATACTAACAATTTAGCATATGCCTACACTTTGGTGAGTACACTCCATTTTAAGACTTACATGCACTAGGCCCAAGTTCAAAAGTTCATAAAATGTATTTTGTGTGCTAAATGGTATGCTAAATCTATGCTAGTGTTTACAGGGGCAGTTATCACTCAACATAGCTACAATGGTAGCATGTTTTCTACCAGGTAAATTGATCAATGTCTAATCTTGCAAAAAACAAAAATCCTACGTGGGACAGGTAAGGAGCGGGATACGGACACACTTGCACATAGTCATAAACCGATTCCACACCTCTCAAACTTAGAAAACAGTCGGTATCACAGAGAAATTCCTCTAACACACACATTATCCACCAGCAATGAAGTGCTCTGTTCTCTTACCCTTGCTACTGTCTGGCTAACTGACATGATAATTTCACAGCCTTAGTCTCTTTTGTCTTCGTGTCCCGGGCTCATCACAGTGGTCAGGGGTGAAGTGGCGTAAAGAGGTAAGAAGAGATGGGATCAAGCTCAGCAGGACGAAGCCTTTCGCATGTTAATCCGCCATGTCTCGGTGGAATAGTCCAGCCAAGGCCTTGATTAAGGATTCATAGAGTATTAGCCTGATATCATTATGGCTATACATCATCTCGCTGCTTTATCAACGGGTTGTCTCGGCTTAAGCCAGCGAGCTAAATCCCAGGTGTGTAGGTGTGTGTGTGATTGTGTGTATATGTGTGTGACGGTGTGAGATTAACATTGCATGAGGGATTAGGTCAAAGCAGTAGGTATTTTCTGAATCTGTTTGTCTGTGAAGTACCAGCATAGATTTTAACAAACAGACACATGCATATTTTTATCTCAAATCAAGGTGGTACAGCTCACAAAATGCTCATTTTAAGTTACTATCTATTAATTATTAACGTGGTCCATAAGTGACATAGACTTTAAAAGAGGCCTTGAACTGACTACTAAACCTTCTCAGATGACCCAATCAAGTGTATGGTTTACTGACCCTGTGGTCTGCCTCCCTAGAGGTCAGTCAAACAGGCAAAGGTCAACTGATTCAAAGTCATTGTGTTACGAGATCTGTCATCAACAAAGATGCGGTTTCCGATGTATTCCTGCTAATGAGAAGACAGCTGACAGTGGTTAGACATTTGCTAAGTTCACAATTGATTGGGATCAGCCCTTTACTCTGGCTGCCTACTGTATAGGAGAGTAGGGAAAAACTGGTGAGGAATCACATCTTGGTGTTGGGAAGGTAAATGTCAATCTTTTGCATATGATAATTTGAATATGAATGAACATGGTTTGTGGACTAGTGGACTATTCCCTTGGTGCAGGGAAAACAAATGTCAAGCGTTCCGAGAGGTTCCGAATTCAGGAAAGAATGCCTATCTTTTTCCAACAGGTTGGGGCAGTCTGGCAGTGAGGCCTCATCTTCCTGTATAATGCCCTTACATTTCCCTACAGACTGAAAAGAGAGCCTTGTTCTTGAACAGAGTTTTTTGGATGGCAGTTCTATTAAGAATGAAGAATTAGAATGTCCAGATGGTCAAGCCATTTACTCTTGGCTGGAAGTTTAATCATTTTCTTGCAAAAACATTGTTACTGTAATTGGTAGCAAAAATGATCTCCTTTATGAAAAACTTGCCATGGTTGCAATGGTTCAAGCCATCGTTTCAGCAGGTCTTATTTAAAATGTCAAAAACCTACAAAATGTTGGGATCAACTGCTCTTTCAATAACATGAATTGGCCAGGGATTACCATATCTCAGAAGTTAAATCCTTCAATCTATCTATGACAACTGACTGCTCGCTAAACCCCTCCCCCAAATAGCAATTGTCCAATCATAGTTTAGCAACTTTAACTACACACGGAAACCTATCAGCTTTGGAGTACTCCATATGCATGAATGGTGTTCTAAGGGCGTTACTCTGCATTTAAAGACCTTGGAAGATGGTGTCTTAGTCGCCTTTCCAAAACCAAAAATACAAGAGCAAAATTGTAAGGAATAGATTTGTCTTCTCTCTATCGTAAGCCGCTAACGTTAGCATGCCTGGTTAAATAGTTAACTTAGCAATATCTATAAAAGAGATCATATCTCTCTAATAGTAACTTCTCTGCACTGGCTCCCTGTAAAATCCAGAATTGAATGTAAAATCCTTCTCCTCACCTACAAAGCTCTTAATGGTCAGGCACCATTGTATCTTAAAGATCTCATAATACCTTATTATCCAACTAGAACACTGTGCTCCCAGTGCAGTGCAGATGCAGGGTTACTTGTGGTTCCTAGAGTCTTCAAAAGTAGAATGGGAGCCAGCGCCTTCAGTTATCAAGCTCCTCTCCTGTGGAATCAGGTCCCAGTTTGGGTTCGGGAGGCAGACACCTTCTCCACATTTAAGAGTAGGCTTAAGACTTTTCTCTTTGATAAAGCTTATAGTTAGGGCTGGCTTGGGTTAGTCCTGAACCATCCCTTAGTTATGCTGCTATAGGCCTAGACTGCCAGGAGACTGCCAAAACAGCCTTAGACCAACTCAACAGACAAGGCGAGTCCATGAGCAGCCAACAGGTCGTTGCTAGTCAAAGGAGGTCTGTAATAACAGCAGGGCAGAGAGGAGCGAATGCTGTAAAAGTTTTTAGATAGCATAGATTACAGCTAAAAAATTAGAAAAACTTTGGTAAATTTTATCAATATGGACTAAACCAAGTTATAATGATGCAAGTACCTGCACTGCTGCGCTTCAGTTTTTTTCAGCTGTAGTTTTTTCTGTGCTCACAAAGCATTGTCAAACTTTGTTAATCAAAAAGGTTTAAATTTCTTATTACAACTGCTGTTGTGGATGCCAATTTATATTAGAATATGGAAAGTAAGCCCCAGGAACATGCTTCAATTTTTTAGAAAGACTTGACAGAAATGATAGAAGTGCTGAATGGACTGCATTGAGTTACAAAAGCTAGTCGAAGGTGTAGGTAGCTATCTAGCAGCAACACTTGCCATTTCAGGTGGTACAATTGATGGTCACTGGCAAAAAATGAGAAGCCTGCTTTTGTCTGCTTGTCTGAAGTCAAGGATCCAGTGTTTAAAATATTATTACAAATTTGCCACTGTTAGTATTGTTAATTGTATTTGTGTAGTGCTAGATTGGAAAACTTGCCAGGCATTGGAAATAACTAACTAGTAACTAAGGGGGCAGGGCCAAGCACCCAGGAAGTGGGCTTTGAAGCCAGTTTGACATAGTGGCCAAACCATGGAATTACAACTTCTGGGTCTGTCATGTAATGCACATTTTTTTCATAGACTTACATTGTGAAAGAAGCAGCTGTAAAACGCTGCATATTTTTTTGAGCATCACAACCCCCGCAGAATGACTCGTTTCACTATCAAAATTTGATCTATTTGGTCCGATAACATTTGAAAAGTCTAGAAGAGCTGTACGATTAAATAATTTGTTTGTTTTATTGTTGTTTTTGTGTTTTGTTGTTGTTTTTTTATTAGGAGTGCAAAACATACAACATAGGGTGAACACAAAACAACACCAAAACACAAAAACAACAATAAAACAGCCATGATAGTAACAGCAATGAAAAAATAAGCAGAAATGACAAACGGGTAATAGTAGAAGTATTTAAATAGTAATAGCATGTATAATAATAATGATAATAATATTTTGTGATGACGGCAACAGTAATATCAGTAATAATAACAGTTATAGTAATAACTACAGTAATACTAAAGATGGTGTTGATAATAAGTTGTGTTGACAGCAATAGTAATGTCAATAATAATAATAGATAACATTGATAATAATAACAATATTAACAGTAGTGATACTAATACTAAAGATGGTGATGATAATATTTTGTGTTGACGGCAATAGTAATATCAATAGTAATAATAATAATATTTATATCAATAATAATAGTAACAGTAATAACAGTAATGACAATAATAATAGTAATACAAAATATGGTGATGATGATAATATTTTGTATTGACAGCAATAGTAATATCAATAATAATATAATAACATTAATAACAACAATAATAATAACAATAGTAATGCTAAAGATGGCGATGATGATAATATTTTGCAATGACGGCAACAGTAATATCAATAATGACTATAATTAGAATAATAATAATGATAAAATGACAATAGTAATAATAATAATGTAATAATGAAATAATGACACATACCACACCTGTCCTAGCTTCTGTGTCAGTGTGCATATTTTTTATTTTTTTCCCTCCTTCTCATTCACAGTACGATTACTATTTGTATGTATGCCTAAGTTGAGGTGGTGCATTCGGTGCATTAAAATCATGTGTGGTATATGTTAGGTGTAGATTAAATCATTTTATCCCCATTCAAGTTGAAGTTAGCCAGCTCGGGCCACGGAGTCTCTAGTGTGCTTGCTCTATGGGCCCCACGATGCAGAAGATCCGGGTAATTTTATACTGGGACGTCCATGGGCAGGGCGTAGTGAGCGGTCACAGTAGACATTTTGACTTATCATAGTAGGAAAAGCACTGGTGTTATATTAATAACATTAACGATGGCTCACCTGTGCTTTTCCTGACATGTCAAAATGTCTTCCAATAAAAAGGCCCATCATTGCCTGTAGCTCTCTCCAGGGGCCCGATTGCTTGCTGTGTTTGAGCTTTTCAGCAGACATTAGTTTCTGTTTTTTTTCCTTTTGACACTCATACACACTCCGGTAAGGTTGCACAGATTTTCACACTCTCTCAGCTCACAGAATCAAAGGCTCGAACACCAAATCATCGCGGCACAGCTGGGCTCAATCACTGACATCATCACTGAGCACTTGTGTTATACACTCGCTCTCTCAATGTCCTTCCCTCTGTCTGTGTCTCTCTACCTCTTTCTTTTGATTTAATACCTCGTCTCTCATAACAGAATTGAGCAATACTCATAACAAAGAGAGCAAATCTCTATTGTAGCTGGATGTCAGGCATCACAATGCTGCTCAGTTAGACGAAGAAGTATGTGTATTTACTTGAACATGTCCGCACTGTGATTGTATTTAAATTGGGCACATGCATGTTTGCATGTTTTATTCTGTGCACTAAATGTACAGTATGCTTCCTGTGCAGCAGCGTCACTTCACTTGATGAAGAGGCCTGTTTTTCTCCTGTGTGTGCTGCCGGAGCCCAGGTGTACGGTGACTAGAAAGGAACAATGAGGATTGTGTGCATGTGTGTCAAGGGGCTTTACAGTCTGTACAGCATAGAACACCCTCTGTCCTTAGACCCTCGATTCGGATAAGGACCCCCTCCCCCCCACAAAAAAAAACAACAAACAACAAAAAAACAACCTTTTAACAGGGAATAAAATGGAAGAAACCTTAGGATGAGCAACAGAGGAGGGATCCCTCTCCCAGGATGGACAGACATGCAACAGAATAGCATTTCACCAACGTGCCACTGGCAAGGACAACCAGTAATCAAGTCCGCTCGCTATTCTTTAGTGCAAACCATTCCTGTAACTTAAGAGTGACGTAAAACTAGGACAGGGCACATGGAGCACACACAAACTAGCATGCATCAAGGTGACAGTGTGTGTATGGTTATGCTCAGGTGACATGATGATGCAATTAGTTAATTTCAAATTAAAGGAACTGGCTGTTCAGGTGAAACATTTGGACAGGTCTGTGTGTGAGTGCGCTTGGCGACAGGCTGCACAGTGATACCTGAGTGCCAGAGTCGGGGCTGCGAGTGTGTGAGAACCACAGTGAACTGTTGGGAGGGTGTGAGAACCTGTCATTCTGCGAGGAAGACTCAGCTCCTGTTACCAGTGGCTCAGGCTTTGCTGTAACCCAAACCTCGCTCCCTTTCCTTTCGCCTAAACACACTCCTGCTCAAATATACACACACTTTCTCAGACACAGTCTTAAACCAGCAAGATTGAGGGTTTTGTTACAGCAGACGACCTAGTCAGATTAGGCAGGATGTTGATATTGATCATATTTTCACTGAATTCTCTCACTAAGACGATTGATGCATTTTTTCTGCTTATCAGTTGTTGCCACTACTTTTTTCCAAGAGCAGATGCTAACCACATAAACCCTAACAGTAACCTTCTGATGTTGTGGCCTCAAATAGCCTGTTACACCAGGTTTCAGCATACAATTCAAAGCTCAAAACCTTTATTGTGTCCTCAGGCTGGCAAAGTGTGGTTGGGCTGGCAAAGTGTGACCACAAAAAGACATGTTCTAATTCATTGCCAGTGGCATAAATACAAGGTAACACACCATAAACAGTCTAAAGAGAGCAACAGTATGAGAACACTTTAGAAGACCCTTCGAACATCTCTTACTATAAACGATGTCTTTGGTTTGTATCCTAAAAAGCACCCGACTACACATGACTAAGATATATTAAAATAAATAGAACTAGAAGAGAAAAGTATCTGCATTAAATCCACATTAACCGATGTTGGGATGGCTGCACTGCAACGTGTGGTGTGCAGTGGTGGAACGTAACCAAACAGCAGCCACACAAAGTTAGCAACTAGCTGCTGATCTGATGTTTATTTAACATTCTTCATAATGAGTGCTTTCAATTTGATTTCAATGTCAGGCATCAATGTAGATTCAAAACTTCTGCCTGACAATATTTCACTCTTGATTCAATCATATTTTGTTATCTATGAATAATATTGATTAAAACCACTTTTTCTTTAACATTACATATTTATTAGTAAATGTGCAACAATCAAAGTTAAAGTTCAGAAAAAAAAAATTATTATTAGGAATTATTAATTAAGAGTTTAACACTTAAAAACACTTAAAACTATCAGGTAGTGTGTGCTTCATATGCTACTAAATTCTGATTAATGCACAGAAGACATCACCTTTTTGCAGTTGAGTCCCACCCACTTCAAACCAGTGAGAGGAGCACAGACAAAACAACAAATACAGAAATCTGTTCTGCGAAATAACCAAAATTGTTCTTACTTTGGCAGAAAATTGTGTGTTCATGAACCCCATCATTGATAGTAAACAGCTGATTGATTGAGAATTTTTTTTTAGGGCCTTTAAGTAAGATTTTGAATTCAGCTACTTCTACACAATTTTTAAAATGTAGAATTTCTACTTTTACTTATTTACTTATATCTAAATACTTCCAACAAAAGTTTGGTTAAATAGTTTAGTGGACAGTCCAACCAGGTGACTCAAATTCTCCTTGGCGACCTTCGACTCTACCCTCCAGCATCCTGCAGTTCCTCCAGACACCTGGGGCAGTGTCCTTTTTACTGAGAGTCCAGTTGCAAAACAATATGAGTGCATTCATTTAAAGCTTCCACTTATCACAATGAGGGATGGGTTTGCATCTGCTGCACTCAGTAATGGCACACACCCTTGCTGTGACCGCAAAAGTATAGCGATATGAGCTTCCAACTTCACCAAGCTGTGGAATTAAAGTCAGTTCAACAGCTCTAGAGCAGACTATATTTTTCCTGCTGAGTGCATTGATTCAAACACAACTTTACTGGGAATTGACTTGCAGTTATCAAAATTACTGCCCGACCATGAAGAGGAAGTTATTTCCAAAAGCTGCATGAAAATATCTCAGTTGATGGATTACAGCTTTGAACTGACACCGACGTCTGTCAACATGACGCCTGGTGACGTGTCAAACTGAATTGGAGTGTAATGGAGCAGTAAAAGGTCATGTGACTTTGCATTACATATTTCATTAGATGCTGTGTTCAAAATCCTCCAGGTGAAACAGTGCAGACACGATAGAGATCAGCCAGAGGGAAGCAAACAGCACCTGTGCTTTTGTGTGATGCTGTTGTCTGTCTCGTCAGTCTCTGGGGACATGTCGTTACTGTAGCATCTCTGGTATGCTGCTTGTGAGTGTAAATGAAACAGGCCTCAGGTCAGTGGGAGCGTGTGTGTGTGTGTGTGTGACGTGAGTGTATAATGCAGTTGTGTGTATGGGACTCTCTTTTTTCTTTGAAAGTCTTTGAAACTTTCATCAGCTGCCAGCTACTTCACAGTGCAAGAACTGAACTACAGGGAAGTTACTCTTAAGAGAAAATGTTGTTTTTTACCTTTATTTATTTAGGGAAGTTTCACTGAGAGCCAAGCTCTTTTGCAGAAACACCCTGTTCACACTCACACAGTTACACACATTCACACCACCGAGCAGCTGGCTGTTGAAGGCCTTGCTTAAGGGCACCTCAGCAGTGGTAATAGGGTCACAAGTCTGCTTCTTGCCACCACTTGCTTCTTCAAACTACTTTGTGAGTAATGCATTTCATTCAATACAATATTACAAGAGAGCAACCACAGATTAACCATTTAAACCTGAATCACGCTATTTGCATCAACATTAGCTACTGGTCTTCTCATGAGTCAAACAGACTTCATACACATACTGATGGAGTCAGTGAAAATTAGTGATAGCAGACAGAAGTCATACAGTTTCTTGTCCAGCTACCTCTTTTGACAGCATTAAGGCTCAAAATGTCCCATCAACATGGTTTTTATATCCTTGGAACACTGACACTCTCCTGACTTTGATTTTATATTTGTGACGTGATGAAAACCTGCAGACATACAGGCAAAACACCAAAACAACTTCAAATTGTGTTTAAGATTTGTTTTTCTTCATAAAAACAGTTGTAGAACAGTCACATTTGTTGCAAGTCATGTCCCCAGACCCAACAACCACACCCCCCTGCACACCCAAGCCAGTGGCAGTTCCTCTGTTTGATTAGAGGATGCAAGGCAATTTTGGAGGGTCACCAAGCTCAATGTAGCAACTAAGAATGGTAAAGGTGTAAGTCGTCCCACCTTAAATGCCTGGTCACACCAGACAGTGGCACAGTAAAATTAATCTGTTAGTCTTTGCCGAAGATTTGGTTTTAGAAGTTTGGCGGTGTGATGTTGGTGATGTGCTTTTGCTCAGCTAGCTGGTCAACCACTGTAGCTGGCGAGCTAACAGCTAAAACGCTAACCAGTCACAATAGCTGCCTGAGCTACTGTTCTGTTTACTCCTTTTCTGTTGCATTTTGTGCAACACTGCACCATTTCATTCAATAAAGTTATTGCTAATGCTAGAAGTCAGTTAGCAAGCTTGTTGGCTTGTTAGCTTAGCTCAGTGGGGACAGCACGTGAACACAACACTGACATATCATCACCTTTTACGTTGTTCAGCTGTTGAACAGTTGCTCATTAACACATCCAGCAGTTACGGAGCAACATTAGCATTCATTTGGAGTCATGTTTCATATTCGCTCTCTTTTAGCTCTGTTTTTGGTCTCTACCAACTCTTGAGGGAAATGTCTGGCTGTTTAGCTGCTAAATGCTCCACGATGTTCACCAGCTAGTTGCAAACCTTATCTGTCTGCTGTTTGCTGCTGAGCAGGTAGTGTACAGGGCAGGGGTGGAGCAGCGCTTTTAAAAGTGTGGGGGTTCTAGGGATGGGGGGTGACCACCGCGAGCCCCGCCGCCTTCGGCATTAACGCAAGAACAAAATTCATGTACTGCTATAAAGTCGAATGATTGTATCGTAGATTGCAAGCTAGCTTTCTGTTTCCTGAAAGACCGAGCAAGCCCGTGTCCCTACACCTCTAGCTACATGGCTACTTGACTTGAAAACGGAGTCAGTCGTCTTCTGCCTTTTTCTTTTGTGCATTTTCCTCGTATCTTGCTTAACAAAAACAAGAAGAATTAGTATTTCCATTTCATGCTACTTTCTACTTCTACTCCACCACATCTCAGACGTAAATATTACTTTTTACTGACTTTTTAGGGATACGTGGTTCTCACAGGACAGCGACGCTACACACACATGCTGATCTTATAGACCATGATGCATTGCTGTAGATTAAACGACCCAACAGTATATAAAGTAATTCAAATGAGCTCAAGCTTAAACATCTGCAGCAGGAAAATGCAACACACTCATGAAAGCAGCAGGAACCATCAGATAAAACAGGAGCATTTCACTGCGCAGTGACCGCTCTTACTTTAAGTACTGTAACTGCATTTTGCATTTGGAATGATTGCGGTAGCTAGCTAGCTAGCAGCTAGCACAGCAACTAGGATAGCCTGTTTCATTTTATGTTGACTGGCTAATGTTAGCTGAGACATCACATAACAAAAGAAACTTCTACCATTTCATACCTCAGATTTATTCGTATTCTCTCTTCAGTTTTCTCATCACAGCCAGCGACAACAACGAGTGGCAGAAGCCCCGTTTACGTCCCGCCAGCCGTTTACTCTTCCCGTTCTATCATTCCAACATGTATGGGCAACTCATTCTCTGAAGTTCTGTTTTGATAGATTTTCATTTTGTTTCATCTCAAGAGAAAGTGGGGGCGGGTGGGGGGTGGAATCATGCTTCAGTGAAAGTGAGGGTGTCACTTATAGCTTTTTCAGCTTTATAAAGCAACCAAAACAGTAAAGTTGTGGGCCGGACAGCTAAACACTGAGCTGGTGATAGTTCTCTGTAGGTTCATCACTACGAGCGACAGATTCAGACTAACCACACAGTACATAGCCGCTTCTCTATCTTACTAATCCTGTCCCATACCTCGCTATCCTCGATCCAGTTCTACACCACAATCATCCAGTCAGTTCTCTGCACATCCATCACTGTCTGGTTTGGATCGGCCACCAAACAGGACAGGAACAGACTACAGCGGACAGGCGGGACTGCAGAAAGAATCTGCCCTCCATTCAGGACTTAAACATCTCCTTAGTCAGGTAACGGGGAGGAAACATCACTGCAGACCCATCACTCCCTGGACACCACCTGTTCCAACTTCTCCCCTCTGGTAGGCGCTACAGAGCACTGTACACCAAAACAAAAGACACAAGAACACTTTCTACCCACAGGCCATCACTCTGATGTTAAATCAGTCATATAGTATCAATAACCCTGTAACACTACAACATCCACTTACCTACTCATACCTGGCAACGCTCCCGTTTCCCTGGGGTTCTCCCGTATTTCGAGGCCCTCCCGTTTTGATGTTTCTCCCGGGAAATTTGCATGGCCCTCAAACTTTATTATGAATACACGGATCCAAGTTTTGGATGATTGGCTGACGTCCCCCAAGTTGCCAGATCGTCTATGAAACACAGTCTACACTCACAATCCCGCTGATCCAAGGGGTGTGTGCGCAGCTGCTCTCTGTTAAGTTAACGTTAGCTGTTGTCAAAATGTCGGCCAAAAAAACTTCTGTATTTTGAAACCTAAATGTTGGCAGGCATGCCTACAAATTATAAATGATGTATTTACAGTTTATTACACACTGTGTTTAACATGTATATCATTCATCACTGTCAAATATAAATCCTGCACGGAATTTACAGAAACATTTGACTTGCTTATACACATTGTTGCTTTTTATATATATTTATATATACACCTATTTTTTCACCTGCTTGTATGTATATAATAGTTATATATTTATTTTACCTATTTTTGTTCAGCTTTGTTGTCCTTGTTTAGCTGTATGTTTATTTCTGTCTCTATTTCTTTTGGATCTGTGTGTTTTGGAACATTGACTAGCAACTTAAAACCAGAGTCAAATTCCTTGCATGTGTAAACATACTTTGTCAATAAAGCTGATTCTGATTATTGGAGCTAAATGGCTATAATTAATTCATACTACTTGCCTCAAGTCTTATTGTTTCATTTGATTTAAATGTAGTAGAACTGAGTCTCAACAAATTGCAACATTTAAATCGTCTCACATTGACCTTACATGAAACTGTCCTGCCTCCTGCCTGTATTCACATGGTGTGTTTCTACATATTTCAGTTGTGTGTGTGTCCATGAGGGAACCCGAGGCGCGATAGTGAACCTGAATCCTAAACTCTGTGACAACATACGGTTTCCACAGTCACGTGACACTGCTGGCATTCCACCAGGTCACACACACAACGGGTGGGCTCATATTGACACAGTCATTCAGATAGACAGCTGAGGACACTGAGCCTGACTGTCCACCATCGCAATTACCTCATCAGTGTGGCATTAATACATTCTAGTGTGATCTTTGACCTCACCATTGTCTCTTTTAATCCCTGCCTCGCTGTCTGTCTGTGTATGTCTCTGCCTTCCTGGTAGAGTTACATTATCCCCTGTCTTTTCAACTGTCTCTCTCTCTCTCTCTCTCTCTCTCTCTCTCTCTCTCTCTCTCTCTCTCTCTCTCTCTCTCTCTCTCTCTCTCTCACACACACACACACACACACACACACACACACACACACACACACACAAGCAATGTGTAATTTGCAAACACAGAGTGAACAGGGCCTTGTGCTAACCATGTTTACAGCCTGGTACACGGTAAAACGGTTTTGGTCTCTATAGCTAATTTTTATATAACTCACCCGTTTCAATTACATTAAGGCTTAAAGTTATGCAGAATTAATGACGTGGCCTCTTTGAGTGAGCGGCGGGTGCCGTCTCAGGCGTCTGGTTTCAGCAACCAGGCTTCACTCGGCCCGCCTCGGCTCCACCCACGCTCCACCTCTTTGCCCATTTTTGGATTAGCCGGGAGCCGGTGGAGTCAGGCACTGCCAAGAGGGCGTCGCCCGGAGCCACCACACTGAGCTTCACGCTGCCTCTTCAGAAACCCATGGGTGACGTCACGGAGACTACGTCCATGTTTTATCCAAAAATCTCAATCAAGTGCGACTAAACATTTTCATTGGTCGCAATTGGTGTGCCTGAAATTTAGCAGGTCTGAAAAAGATTATGCATAAAAATACTTTTTAACAAACAGTGTGCAGTGGTGATGCGCGGATCGGCTCTGACGTGATTCGAATCCACATGTACATATAAATCATCCACCCGTCACCCACCCGAACAAATTATTTTCTCTGCTTTAGAGACCCACACCTGCACGGACACTGTGCGCTTTATTGCTGTTGAAATTGCGACAAGCTTTAAATAATCGGTGAAGTTACGCTGCTGTGACTCGTATGTAAACACTTCACCCTCATTTCACCCACCACAACCCATCTGAATTAATCAGAATATTCATTTTTATGACCCGATCCATGGATTTTCCCTGCGGATTTAACTGCGATCTGCTTAGCACTACTGGGAACAGTGCTTTTACTGTCGGAGCATCGACGTTCCGAATCGAAACGTTTCAAAAGCACAGTGTCTCAAATAAACACGTCCCACAGCCCCCTCCCCACAGCGTTTCAGCGCCAGGCAGCAGCAAACCGAAGCAGTGAGGAGTCAGAAATGATAATAGAATTCAACACTGCTCATAATATTGCCAAAGAAGAGCTACTTTTTTACTAAATTTAAGTCTGTTTAAAAAAACTAAACTAAACATTTATCTGCACCTTTATTCCTGTTTTACAATAATTTTAAAATTCCCAATGTGTATGGGAACTGACAAAAATAGCCTAAAGCTTAACATGTATTAGGGTGCACCTAAATTATGTGCTGCTGCACCTAAATGAAAAAGTTAGGTGCACCAGTGCCACCAGTGTAAATAGTTAGTCTGGAGCCCTGTAGCTAGGTTATGGACATGTAGAGAGGCCAGTAAAGAGAGAGAAGCTGCAAATCATCACATTTGAAAAGGTGAAATGTTTAGCATTTTTGCTTGATCAGTTATCAAAATGTCTCTTCAATCTTTGTTGATCCAAGCCTGAATTACCAACCAGGCAAACGGGGCAACTGCCTGGAGGCAGAACAGAACTCCGGGGGCCTCCAGACCACTAGGCTCTCTGTCTTTCAAGCAGTGTGTGCTACTTTAATTGAATTCTTTCTGAAATATATACCACTAAAACACAATATCTATTGACATGATTCAATTCAATTCAATTTTATTTATATAGCGCCAATTCATAATAGAAGTTGTCTCACTGCACTTTTCCTATAGAGCAGGTCTAGACCGCACTCTTTATAATCTGATAGGGCCCTTCACATGTGGTTCCTGCTTTAAGACCTCAGTCAGACAATCAAACAGGTTGGAAACAAGCCAACAGTTTAGCTGGATTATCGAAACTATTTTATTTAGCGGTAAAACTGCAAGCGAAGGCCCAGAAAAGTCTCTCACTGCACGGAAAAACTGTGTCCGTGCAAAACTTCGGCAAATACGGTAGGTCAAAGCTGAGGCAGGCGGTTGGTCCGTAAATTGTGATGGCTGTTTAAAACGGACAGTTTGTGTAGTAATTTTACAATAACTTTAGTTTTCTCTTCCAAATAAGTTTGGTTAACCCAGGGGTGTGTTTACAACCTGCTGATTGTCCGACTGCTTGTGTTTCTTTACCCATCTGACTTCTTTTTAACAATGTCACAGGAATACAGCATCAATACAAAAAGCAGCAGCAGCATTTGACAGCTATGATGCCTCTTCACATGCCTTTTGCGTATGTATCTCTGCACATGTATCTATGTCTCTGTGTGTGTGAGTGTATTTTTGCATGTGAAAGTCCTTGACTGCTGTGTGGGGTCATACATCTTTCATGGCGCTCCCTCTGTCTGACTGACTGACTGACTGAGATTACATGCATGACCACAGCCTGCACATACAGCCTGCACGCTCCACTCTGCTCAGCAGCTCTGCCACCATCCATCCATACCAATGCTGCTGCAAAGTCATTACCCTGTAGCGCGGAGGGACTCATCCCGCACTGCCTCGCTCCGCTCGCTCAATAATCCATATTCATACAGCACTTTGGATGAATGAGAGTGAGCAGGGAAAGCAGCTAAGGCCAGCTCCATCAGCTCCACTGGTTTTGATGTTTGAGGAGATTCCTTTGTAAATGATCTGGAGGAAGGCGGCGGTTACAGCACAGTGTCTTTAATCCGCCAGAGGAGGGCCTAATTATTCTGCTGCCTCAATCAATGTGTCCGATTGTTCTGCATGATGTGGCATGACTCAGCACTGGAATAATGATTTTTTTTTTAACAGTTCCAAATGAGATGATGGAATTAGCTAAAAAAAAGTTTTCCTTATTGCTATTGAAATTGAGACTGAAATTGTGGTTGTATGTATGATGATGGTTAATTATGAAGATACAGTAGACTATATGGCCAAAAGTATTTACTTTTGTGGACTGGAGCTAATTTCATGGTCTGAGCAATGCCTCTTAGTTCCAGATAAAGGAGATCAGAGTTTGCAGCATGTAGTTTGGGGAAGACCCATCCCTGTTCCAACATGACAATGCTCCAGCTTCAAAATGTTTTCCCTGTTTGGTGTGGAAAACTTGACTGGCCTGCACAGAGCCCTGACCTCAACCCCATCCCACACCTTTGCGAGCCAACTTTTATTGCCCAACATCACTAACAGCGACAATGCACTGAATTCGGCCCTATTCATTTCCTATACAATACGATTAAAGCACGTCTCAAAAAATTGTGGGATAACAGCTGAGACAGGACTGACCAGCAACGTGAGGTAAGGGTTGAGACTGAAAATGTTACCTTTAGGCAAATGACGGAGAAGTTGGCGGGCAAGGAAGTTTACATCCCATTTACACTGAGCTACTTCATCATCTTGGGCAAATTGGATAGCCATCTGCTATCAAAAAAACTACGTGTATAGAGCGCCCTGGTAGCTTGTATCAAGAGTCACTTAGATTGCTGGTTGCATATTTATACAATGTTTACTCTCTCTGCAGCCAGGTTCCAGAATGTTGTGGAAAGCCTAATTCCCATTTTGGAATGAGATGTTCAACAATCACATATGTGAAATGTTTGTATGTCCACATACTTTTGTCCATGTAATGTATTTCATGGTATGCCATTACACAGACAGTGTTCATTTAGTGCCAGGTAGAATCAATATCGACTGTATTCAGTTGGCATTAGTACATTCGCACCGTTAAGCTTCATACTTGACCACATTCCAAAGCTTAACATTGTTTTTCTTCCAAGCATTAATATCCTCCTCCTCAACTCATCCTCGTGCTAATCCGATAGCACAAGTCAGCGCTTTTCCTGCAAACACACGGGACTTACTTAACACCACGGAGAGCTCAGCATCTCCAGAGCGCTCAGAAACCTACTTAATGGAACGTGTGACCAAAAGATTTTGCAAAGGAGTCCGCTGACCTCTCTGCAAATAATCTCTGGCTCACATTAACCAAATTTTACAAGAGGTGCTTTGCAGTAAAAACCTCTATTACTTCTCCCATTCTCCAGATACTTATCTGTGACGCCAAAGTGATTTTGGTAATATCCGTCAGGCTCTCTTTACTGCTCTCTGCATCTCTCATCAGATCCATCTCTTTCACCCCATCTCTCCCCTTTCCAAACATCATGCACAGGACCTGGAAATGCTTGCAATTAGTGGTAGTCAAGCGAGCCATCGTGTGAATCACTGAGTGGCTCTTAATTATACAAGGCTTTTAAAGTTGTACGACACTCGAGGCTTCCCTAAAAAGCATCATTTCGGCTAACAGCCTGTTTTGCTAAGATTCTCGCTTTAAAATATAGATGGAGCTGCTGTGTTTTCTCCAGCAGGGCGCGCAGAGATATAATCTGTTTCTTTTTGATGTATCACAGAGAGGGGTCAAAGAAGATGCTTTGTGGGTGTGCCAGTACGTGTGGATACTTTGCACCCTACAATATGTTTCATAATTCTTCAGTAGAGTTTGGAGAAAATCACCATATCACCCTCTGTATCTAGTCTAAATCCACTACTGACAATTTCATGCTGTGCTTTTGCTGAACTTAAAGAAAAAAACTGACTTCAGATGTGGACGTTCCACTGCGAAAGGGAGAGAATCATGAGGCAATGAGCTGTTTAAACATGAATGAGTGTTGTGTGAATGCCTCTGCTGTGATATTTAGACAAGAACAAATCCCTGTGTGTTGTTGCAGTGTCTTTAGCAGTAGCTCAAGGGAATGTCACTGCAGTTATAGTATTTTGCAGGCTGGAAATGATTGCAAATGTTTATGCCTGAGTAAGATCCCTGGGAATCTGCAGCACTATGGATGAAATCCTAACTGATGGGTCTTGCGTGTCAACAGGTCCATCTCTATGAAAACTCTAAGTGGTGATGAAGATAATGTTATACAGTTGAAAGCACTGGGAAAAGCTAGTAAGTTGCCTTGAGTTGGGACTGCTTTGTCAGACCCTCAAACTGTCACCCAGTAAGAAGCAAATCCATGCAATCCCATGCAGGACTGTGATGCACAGTAAACCGTCCTGGATCAGGGCTAGTACCATGCATAAACCCTTGAATGAATAAACTTGTCACTCATTCAGGTTCATTTCTCTTACCATTCATTCTTTGCATTTCATATCATAAATCCAACAATTGATTATAAAACACATTTTCTAAATTGCGACTTGAAGTTTTGGTTGTTGCTGTTGTATTTAGGGGTCATGAGCCTGGGAATCAGTGAGGACAGATGTTTAGGCCCACCCTAGATTCCAGTATTTACAGTACTGCTTTCCGTCCTGGAAACGTGGCCCACTTCTTATACACTGGCTTCAGACAGGAAGGACGCAATGGACTGCCAAGAGCTCCATCTGAAAAAGCAAACACACACACAACCTCATGTGCGTGCACACAACACGTGCATGCAAAATTTAGTCAAAAGCAACACACATGCAATTACATGCAGGCACTATTTCAGTTGCACACACACTGATGGCCGTACACTCAGTATGGGGTAAAAGACTTCAGCAGACTGCAGTGAGCACCAGTGACTGGCAACTAAACCCAAATCCGCTCAGCTCTCCCCTGATGATAGGCGATGGAGGCCGAGAGAGGGGGGGATGTGGAGGGAGGGCGCTGGGTTTGTGGCACAGGAGCGAACAATTAGAGGCGAATGAGGAGGAAATCCAGCAAGTGGGTTGGTCAGTGAATAAGAAATGAGAATCAGAAAACGGAATGCATGAAAGAGTGATCAGTGAAGTGAAGTGAAAAAAAGAAAGAGACTGGAGGATTTGACAGTTACAGTGAAAGAGCAAGAGAGAGTGACGGATAACAATGGGAGTGAGACTGAAAGTGAGTGCTAGAGCGAGGGAGAATTCAATAAGGCCTTGGGGGAGAGGAAGTGAATGCAGGGATGAGAAGGGTTGTTATTTACATAAATTATGATGGATGGAATTAGAAGGATATGGAAATTTTTCATGTTTTTAATTAATGATGGTTTCAAGCTCATTACATCCCAAATTAAAAGTAGGGCTGGTTATCGTTTAACAGTTAAGGTACGAATCCCAAAACTATACTTTTTAGATTGGCCATATATAACCTATTCTTCCACAAAACCATTTTTTATATTTATCAAAGGAAGGCAAAGTTCCCAAATGTTAAATGTTGTCTTAACACAAAGAGCTGCACAAGAACTTTGCCTGAATAAAATACTTTTTAAAATTGGAAAAATTATGATTTAAACCTCATGATTGGCAACCTCACTGCGATAACGAGACTCCAGGAAGTCACTGTTCCCAGCTGTTGAAGAAACAGCTGCGGCACTTAACTCCCGGTAACACAACAAAGTGTTGTTTGTACATTTCTGTTTGTGTACGGATTAAACAATTACATAATTGGTGTTAAATAGTGAGATTTAGAGGTTTTGAACTTTGAAAAGAGCCAGGCTAAATTTACCATCTGTTTCCAGTCTTTATGCTAAGCTAAGCTAGCTAATCACCTCCTTGCTCCAGTTCTGTACTTACTGTAAAGTACAGACCTGAAAGTGATATCTTCTCATCGAACTCAAAATGTTGAAGCATTCCTTTAAATGTTTTCTGCCAAACATTTTGTCTGCTAGGAGCTACAGTATAAGGCATGTTAGGGATGTTGTTGTTGCTCCTATTCACAGTGCACAAATTGTGGAGACTGTCAGAAGCAAAGGCAAAAGTAGCGTGACATTGTTATAAGGCCAAAAAGCTTGGAGGAAGGAGGCTGGTTGATAGTCGGGTCAACAAAGCTTTTGAATTGGACACCGGAGACTGGTTTCAGTAACAAATCTCCTACCAACAGTCAACAATGATTTATTTTAACCGTGACCAGTATCTTTCCCTAACCTTAGTAGTCACAAACCACAGAGGTGGCAGATCAGAAAATAATTGTATGGGTAATTTCAAAGGCAGTGACAACCAATATATTTAGTTGTTTAGGCAGGAGGACTTTATGAATTGTGATGCAATATTGAAGCAGTGCATTTCTTTATTCTCCTCTTTACATATCATAAAGCATGGCCAGCATTACACCACAGAACAACAATTTGCTCAGTAATAATTAGTTTGAAATTAGTTATGTCTGATGGAACTACTATCTATGTTCAGAAAGCTGAACTTTGCTTCAGCCGAGCACCTACATTCAAATGTTTTATTTGCTACATTTCAGAAGTCTGCTAAAAAGCCTGTGAGCAGAAAATGGCTGGATAGAAATCTGGCTGTTCAGTGTGTGCATAAGAAGAAAGACAAAGAGAGTGCAGGAGAAGGATGAGGGTAAGAAAGAGACAGTTGTTTTATGCTGTAATTTGACAGTTGCCTTCCCATCATCCCTTCATGTTCCTCCTCTCGCTCTGGCTGAGGGTTTGGGTAATCCTTAGAGTAACCCTTGCTGGCTTGACCTTCTTACCAAGCTATTAAAAATATAACACACAGTCACCCCTACACACACACACACACACACACACAGAATGTAGAGACACCCAAGGGCCTGCCAAAAAACTGCTATATTATTGATTTCCCCCACGTCACATGACCACAACACAAGATCTAAATTGTTACCATAAAACGATGCTGATGTGACAGTGATTATGCTGATGGTGTTTGATGATTATTATTATGATAGTAAATCTACTATTTAGATGATTAAAATGCTGAGCATTATTTTAATAATGAAAAAAAAAATGAACAAACACAATGAAAACAAGGTTAAGTAAAGACAGCTCGAAGTCATCAACGTCTGCCTGACACCATAAACAACAGCATCGAGATGAAAGAATAAGCTAAAGGCAAACAATTGACAGATGGAGATCAAATTTGATACTTTTAACTTTTCTCAAACACTCCAATCAGCCTGCTAGAAAAATCTGGAGTGGTCTAAATACTCCATTATGGCTGTATGTAAGAACAGATGGTTGGTATAATTTTTTAAAATAAATATTTACAGTTTTACTTCATGGAAAGCTTTTTTTAAAATTTCTTTTTAGTTTAAAACATTTCTTTGTACTTTGAAACAATTTCTTTTGGATTAAAGATGCACAAAATGTTGTGTTTTTGTTATACAAACACCATTAATGTAACTTATTTATTTACTTCAAGTTGCATTGATAATGCGTTGAAAGGAGCTTGAAAATGTGTGTCATGTTAATTAGTACCCAGAAACAGTCCAACAACAGCTGCTAAGACCTGTTCCACGTGTTAACCTGGATAACAACTGTAACGTGTTCAAACAAAGTGGATCAGTTAAACTGGTTACAGCAGGAATCCATTAGAAGAGTTTTCATACTTCCACCTTCAAGCATTTAGAAGGTTCCTATGGCAAAAAGTTACTCAAAGAATAAAACTGATGTTATATAATATTTCCTAGTATGTAATTTCCTAAAACAGCAGGGCACTCTAGTTCCAGCAAACGGAGGAATAATGCATTTTTTGGGGACTATTTTCAGTTGCGGATTAATACATGTTTAGTGCTCTAGTGAGTATTTCCAGCAGCAGGATGGTGTGTGTATAATGGCCTCACACAACATGTGAGGCCCCCCTGCAGCTAACCCTGAGTGGGCCTCTTTCCTGCAGCACAGAGAAGGCACATTTTAACATCTTTCATAGTGAGGAACAACATTTATCAGACCACTTTAGAACACTGGACACAGATCATGGAGTAAATTGTATTGAGCAAATTTTAAACTTAATGCTCAATACAGCTTTGTATCATTACAAACTATAAAGTGTCACAACTGCTGTCAAGGTGCTGATCCTGCGATCAGGTAGGGCCGGTCGGGCGGACCTACATTTGAACAAACGATGTAAAGAAAATGTAAAACGGTGTTTTGAGCATAGAGACATTCATGTGGCAGCTGCCCTGGAGCACCTCATTGTGTCAGCAGCTGAAAAGGAGACGGTCAGATTCTCGTCTTGCATAGCGGATCTCTACGAGAGGTGGGTTGCAGGTGGGTGAAATAGGGTGAAGCATAAGAGTACTGTGGTGCTGGGACCCGACCAATTTGAAATGCATTCCGCAGTCCATGTTTTCAAAAAGCAGGGTGGCCAGCCACGACAGTCTCTCCTGTGCCATGGTGCTTCTCAGATATGTTTTAATTAGTTTTAGTTTTGAGAAGGGTGCTTGCGACAGTCACAGGTAAAGTAAGTAAGTAAGTGCTTTATGAATACAGTACACTTTACAGGCCAGCCACTGGATCGATTATAATATCTTCTATCTTTGACTTTTCATCTAGCGTCATCATCAGGTCAAAGTCATAATGAGCATGTTAGCATGCTAACAGGTTAAACTAAGTAAGTAATTAAGCTTTGTTTCACACATACATTATAGGAGAATTAGCCTTATAATCAGACTGAATCACCATTTCCATACACTCCTTTATTCATTAAATCACTTCTGATTGTGTTCATGTTGGCTGATTTATGTTAGGGAGGGGTTGTTATTCTGTGCCCCAACCAATCAGAAGCGAGTGATATATCTGTAACATCATTTTCAGTCAACGCGAAAGCTGCAGTAGTAGTTGCTAGCAGTTGTTAACATTTTTCACTTTGATCAAATAATTATTCTGATTTGTTTTTAGGTCAATTTACAACAACCTGTACAGCTGCCTGGGTCTCATACACTCATTTTCAATCTGGTTGTTGTCAGCACCACAGCACTGAGACAGCCCTTCACTGATGACGTTTTAATGAATGCCGATACAGGCATGTGTTCAATTTTTGTGCTGCTGGACTTAAGTGCTGCCTTTGACACTAATGATCATGGCATTCTTTTAGATAGTCTGAGGCACTGGGCGGGCATATCTGGCACTGCACTAGACTGGTTCTCATCATATTTGTCCAATAGGAAGTTCTGTGTCGCCATTAATAACTTCATCCTTTTCCCATATCAACTATGGTGTGCCTCAAGGTTCAATTCTGGGACCAATACTGTTCTCCTTATATATGCTCCCCTCGGGTGATGTCATCCGCAGACATGGTATTTCTATCATTGTTATGCGGATGACACACAGTTGTACCTCCCTGTCAAGCCCACTGACCAACATCAAAGTTACTCAGAGTGGTGTCTTACCTTCAGTGAAACCATCTTCAGCTGAGCATAAAAGCAGACAAAGCAGAGAGTTTATTTTTTGTTGTTTGGCAAACTCACAGAATTAGTGTAAATTTGCCAGCCAGAGTTGACAGTTATATCTGGTGAAATTGAGAGTTGCACATAAACCTTTCACCTCCTCAGCTAGTGAAGACAGTTAATTATGCATGTTGTAATTAAAATAGCAGCTTGTTTGATTTAATAAAATTGCACTCTTCCGTGATTTGTATTAATCTTTCAGCCCTGACTCTAATGATTCATTGGTATAAGATGGAACATGCTGCTCCATTTGATGTTAAAACATACTTTTTTTATCTTGGCCAACTGATAACGTCTATATCTCTGGCTTGATAAAGAACTCGGTCAGTTTTGCTGCTTTTTTCTCTGTTGTTTGCTTCAGTTACTCCACTATGTTATTACATTATGGCCCAGTTCAAAGTCTGCATTGTATTTTACTTTTACATGACTTGAAGTGTATCATTCTATATTGTTTAAATCACACACAAAAAAAAATCTGCAAAATAAGTACTTTCTCAACAGTTAACTTGGAGATGTGATGTTTTTATTGTGCGGTGTGGTTATATTTTCTGCTCTGTGGGCTGCCTGGTGGGCCTCCTGGGTTTGCCTTAAAGGCCTTATGACTAGTGGATCATTAGCAGCTTGGCTGGGACACTGGAAGGCACACAGGGATATACACATTGCCACACATGCACACACCAACACACACACATATCCTTATTTTATACCCATTAAAAATAGTCTCCTCTGATCTTGAGTCAGCTACATCAGCAGAACTGGAAGTACTTTTTCTGCTCTCTTTTTTGTAGCATATCATCATATCAACACATCATGAAAATATTTACAAATAGGCGTTAAAAAAAACCCTACACGGTCACATGCTTTAACTCTACTTGTATGAGATTAACATTGTTTTAATCATTTGCACTAAATGTCACACTAGAGCACCGGCATCTCAGACCAAAACAAATATGCGCTACGGCGCACCAGACTCCATTGAGAAAAACAATAATTGTACCTTGCAGATCATCATAAAACACACTTCATTCAAACTGGACAGAAACTAAATAAAACTTCAAAACCATCTTTGTTAGTCTTTCCACTTTTTCAACAATCACCAACTCTAGTTTGGCCGAAATAAATCCTTAATTCACGAAATATTCAAGCTTTACACCAGTGAATATTCGCCTCGCGCTACTTGCGGTGGTTTGACCGGCAGATCATTTGTGTTTACTTGTGTTACTCAGTAAATACAACCCACAAATATTCACCCTTTCTGGCTTACTACAGCGGTGTGAACCCAAAATAGACTGATTTTGCTGTGATTTAATTGCAATAAATGGATCAAAAGGATGCCGAAATAACTACATCACGATGCCGATTTGTAAAAAGTCTGAATTCATGCTTTGTAAGGTCTGTCCACAAGACGACAAGCAAACAACTTTAAAAATGCTTGTTTTCTTAATGGAGTTCGGATCGATCAGGGCTAGTGCTAGTGCTTACTTGTTACATAGTAAAGTACAACTGACTGCTGGAATCAAGTAACATACACACATTTTCAGAACTTACCAGGTTACTTACTTTTCTCCAAGCAATCTTCTTTTTTGTCCGTTCTCTGTATGAATATAAAGTTGAATAAACTTGAAAGGAAATGGCGTTCCAACAACCTGGAGGAATCCCGTTTAGTCTGGCAAGATAGTCTTAAAACATATAGGAAGGCCCTCTGTAATGCCAGAGCAGCTTACTACTCATCATTAATAGAGGAACATAAAAACAACCCCAGGTTTCTTTTCAGCACTGTAGCCAGGCTGACAGAGAGTCATAGCTCTATTGAACCATGTTTTCCTATAGCCCTCAGTGCAGGGCTATCATGTCCTGCTTTTAACTTGTCTTTAAACACAGGAACCTTGGAAACAGCTGTAGAGCCTGATGTGTGTTTTGGCTGCTTTGCTGCTTTGTCAACCTTCTTCAGCTGACTTTGACGATTAATTCATCTAAGCCATCAACCTGTCTCTTAGACCCCATTCCAACTAGGCTGCTTAAAGACGTTTTACCCTTAATTAGCTCTTCTTTAATGGATATGATCAATCTGTCTTTATTAACAGGCTATGTACCACAATCCTTTAAAGTAGCTGTAATTAAACTGCTTCTTAAAAAGCCCACTCTTGATCCTGGGGTTTTCAGCCAACTATAGACCTATATCTAACCTTTCATTTCTTTGTAAGATCCTTGAAAAAGCAGTCGCCAATCAGTTGTGTGACTTTCTAAATAACAATAGATTATTTGAGGATTTTCAGTCAGGGTTTAGAGTGCATCATAGCAGAGAGACAGCACTGGTGAAAATTACAAATGATCTTTTAATTGCATCAGACAATGGACTTGTCTCTGTACTTGTCTTGTTAGATCTTAGTGCTGCGTTCGACACCATTGACCATCACATCCTATTACAGAGACAGGAACATGTAATTGGCATTAAAGGAACCGCACTAAGCTGGTTTAAATCCTATCTATCAGATCGATCTCATTTTGTACATGTTAACGGTGAGTCCTCCGTGCAAGCCAAAGTTAGTCACGGAGTTCCACAAGGTTCTGTGATTGGACCGATCTATTCACCTTATATATGCTTCCTCTAGGCAATATTATTAGGAAACACTCCATAAACGTTCATTGTTATGCGGAAGATACCCAATTATATCTATCAATCAAGCCAGATGAAACTAACCAGGTAACTAAACTTCAAGCATGCCTTAAGGACATAAAGACCTGAATGACCTGCAACTTTCTGATGTTAAACTCAGACAAAACTGAAGTTATTGTACTTGGTCCCAAACACCTCTGAGACAAATTATCTAAAGATATAGTTACTCTTGATGGCATTGCCCTGGCCTCCAGCACCACCGTAAGTAACCTCAGAGTTATCTTTGGTGAGAATTTATACTTTAACTCCCACATGAAACAAACTTCAAGGACTGCCTTCTTTCACGTACGTAACATTGCGAAAATCAGGCACATCCTGTCTCAAAATGATGCCGAAAAATTAGTGCATGCATTTGTTACCTCTAGGCTGGACTACTGCAATTCCTTATCTGGCGGCCCGAATAAGTCCCTTAAGACTCTCCAGTTAATCCAGAATGCTGTGGCACGTGCACTGACAAAAACTAGGAAAAGAGATCATATTTCTCCAATATTAGCTTCTCTGCACTGGCTCCCTGTAAAATCCAGAATAGAATTTAAAATCCTTCTCCTCACCTACAAAGCTCTTAATGGTCTGGCACCATCGTATCTTAAAGATCTCATAATACCTTATTATCTGACTAGAACACTGCGCTCCCAGAATAAAGGGTTACTTGTGGTTCCTAGAGTCTTCAAAAGTAGAATGGAAGCCAGAGCCTTCAGTTATCAAGCTCCTCTCCTGTGGAATCAGGTCCCAGTTTGGGTTCGGGAGGCAGACACCATCTCCACATTTAAGAGTAGGCTTAAGACTTTCCTCTTTGATAAAGCTTATAGTTAGGGCTGGATCAGGTGAGTCCTGAACCATCCCTTAGTTATGCTGCTATAGGCCTAGAATGCCGGGAGACTTCCCATAATGCACCTCTTTCCTCTCTCCTTCTCTCCCTCTCCATCTGTATGCATTTTTAACCCATTACTGCATGTTATATATATTAACACTACAATTACTATTTTACTATTTAAAAAAAAATAAAAAATCTACGTGGTCTTTGCATTGTCGGCGACTACAAAAACAACGGTGGAGTTCAGCACCTTTAAAAAAACGTAAACTCTGAGCTCTCCTCCTGCCGGTAAACAGCTCCGGGAACAGAGCAGAATCCGGTCTGGCTTGGAAGCTCCAGCTCTGCCCCCTCTGCTCTCTCCTCAGAACTACCCAGCGCTCAGCAGCTGTCTGTCGGCGAGCAGCAGCGCTACTCACCGCTCCGCCTTGTCCTCCCCACACAACACTCTGCAAAGCCCTCGTGATACACGCACATTTTGGGCTCAAGTTGAAAATTTTCATCTGCAGCGAATATGCGATTTTCACGTGTCATTTGCAACGCCTGGCCAGATTCGCATTGGTTCACGTCTTTGCATTAACTTTGTATGTAATCTCTCCATACAGAAAATGCAATTCACGTTTGGTGTGAACACACCTTCAGAGGGCAGCTGTGGACAAATGTGCCCGTCAAAGTGTTTGTTTTTGCCACTGACAGGCTCAGATTGTTATTCTAAGTGTCTGACAACATTACGGACAGGATCGCTACAAAGCTAGACCTTTTTGTTAAACAGAAAGCTCCTTTTTATTTAACCAGAAACAGTCGCTTAACGCTTTCATTCGCAACCAGACTCCTTTGAAAAAAACAATAATTTTACCTGGCAGATCATCTAAACACACTTCATTGAAACTCTACAGAAACAAAATAAAACTCACCAAAACCATGTTTGTTAGTCTTTCCACTGTTCCAACAATCAACATCTGATGCATGTTGATTAACATGTATGTGCGGTCGGTATAAACAAAGCACAGAGAAGCTCGGACAACAACACAGGCAGAAGCGCACCAAAAATGTATTCAAACCCCTCATCTGTACCTACTACCATCCTGTTATGTACTCCACCTTAACAGGAGTAAGGAGTACATAACAAGACTCAAGGTGTGCTTTAGAATTTAACAAATGTTAAAGGTGGCACATATGAAGTCAACGAAAGATGTAAGTGGACACAAATAAACACAGATTTGCCCAGGGTGGAGCAATCTGAGGCAGAGACGCAGAAAATGTTTCAGTTTGAGTGAAAAAAGTATGCTTGACAACGGTTCCTGAACGTACTGAGTAAGACTAAAAAGGAGAGAGACTGGAGGGAAATAACACAATGTCAGAAGTGAAGTTCCTGCTGAGTTCTGAGATCAGTCAGAGTCTGAGCTGTCACACATACAGACACACTCCACACACATGGTTGGTGCATACTGTGTGTTGAGGCCAGGACCCTTATGGGAATACGATATATTAACTGTTTTTATCCTGATTACTTGCTGTAACGTGTTATTTTTATTTTATTTCATTTTATATTTTTTTCGTTGCATGTCTGGGTCCCATGTTGAATTGAATTTGTTTATGTTTTGTTTTATTTGTCTTTCCAAATGTCTTATGTGTATGTTGTTTATGATGTTTATAGTAAAATCATATACTGAGAGGTGTTTCTAATATTTAGTCTTCCTTCATTGATATAAATAGGGTGGACAGAATATTAGAAACACCTCTCAGTATCATGTATCAGTATCAATACAATTCAACACCACAAACCATCATGAAGGTAGGATGTATTGCAGGGCTGTTGTATTAGACTGCATATGTTTTAGTTGGGACGACCTAATAAACTGGCAACTGGGTGTCATATGGATGCTTGCAGCTTCAACACTAAGAATGTGTTTTGACTGCTTGTGCCGTAGCTCCCTACAGAGATAAAAAAACATTCAAGTCAAATGTGCTCACATAGATGTCCGTCACACACATGAGAAACAGCAACACACTCGCGGACCACGCCAGCTCCTCCACAGCCAGTCACACGTGCCCCACAGCAGGCCTGCAGCATGCCGTCATACCGTTCACCTGCACAGATCACAGTGTGGAGTTTCATAAAACGATATTTAATCCACATGTTATTTGGCCAATATGGTTCTAACCATTGGATTTTTTACTATTATTCCACTCACAATATTGGTAATCAATCAATTAGATCTTATTCTACTGCAGTACTGATTGTTAATCAGTGTGTATGCATACTTACGGGTTTATGTTTGCCAATGTGTGTGTGTGTGAGAGATGAAAGACAGTTGAGGACAGTTATGGATTATAAAATGTAGTCCAGAGGCTGGCAGCAGAGTAGAATCCTGGGAAAGGTCAAGGGTCACCCTGCTGCGGCCCCTTGGGGGGACATTAACCCTTGAGCTGTGTGTGTGTGAGCGTGTGTGTGTGTGTGTGTGAGTGAGTGAACACCGGACAGGTTGATTGGCATTTTAGAATGAAAGACGTTGATAGAGAACAGGTAAGACAGTAATCCTGGTAGTGTGTGTGTGTCTGTCTGGGAGAGAAGCGTATATTATTGACAAAACACAAATGGCTGATGACCTGGACTCCTGGAATGTCATGCACAGTGTGTTGGACAGGGAGACAGACAGACAGACAGTGTGTGTTGGCTGTGAAACATCTGTCAACACATCTGTCATCAGGTGAATTAGATTCAGTGTGCAGGAAGAGAGTGTGTGTTACAGAGAGCAGACGCACGACGAACCAAAACATTTTAAGTGCACCTTCTTTTCTCTCTGTCTTCTCTTCTCCAGGTCCTCCACCGGAGGTCTACATGGGTCCATTTAGTTCCTAGTAACAAAGACCCAATCTGGGAACCGAGTCAGGCCAGGTCCAAGTTATATTCAGTCTAAGCAGGCCAGATAGGGTCCCATTGTACTGCAGAGGGTCTCAGGTCTCAGGTCCATAGTCATAACAGGAGAAAATGTTGTTAGCTGCACTGCAAGCAGTGTGGATCAGAAGATTCTGACTATGGCAACGGCTGCGCGTGAAGATGCTGCGGCCTGTATGCGAGCTCCTTCAAACTCCACTAGCTACATTCTTGCTTTTCATCTTATGTCTTTTCAATATTTGGCATTATTGCTGAAACACGTATTACCTATGACAGTAACACATCATTGCTGTCATCGGAAAAGGAAGCCGGGGTTTAGATTAAAGAGCAGCGGACCTGGAGCCAGCTCAACCGGATCAGGCAGGCACCGCGGTGGCCGCTGTGATCGCCACGGGAGGAGAGGAAAGAGAGGGGACAGGAGCCATGCTGGCCCAGCGTGGACTGGAAGGAGCGCAAGACTCCGGCAGGATGAGGGGAGGAGGACTCTGTGTTTACATCGATGACGCTTGGTGCTCAAACGCAGGCCAAGTGGACGGACACTGTCTCACAAATGTCGAGCTTTTTATGTGAAGATGAAAACCATATTATCATCTGCTGTTTACATTCCATCAGACGCAAATTCAAAAAATGCACGGCAGAAGTATTTCCTGGGTGTAATACCTGTACGCTATGTATATAAATAACTGTGTATATTGTTTTATTTGATTATTTAGTTACTCTATTTTAATGTGAATGTAATTCTCCTGCCCTGTATGGGAATGTTGGTCTGTTGATCGGTCGATCGAAATATACAACTGCTGGATGGGTTGCCGTTAAATTAGCTACACACATTCATATCCCCCTCTGAATGAATTGTACTCACTTTGGCGATCCTCTGACTTTTCCTCTAGCGCCATCATCAGGTCACAATTTCAATTTGTCCAACACTTTGGTTTATGACAGATCTGCAAAACTAATGACATTCCCATCACGCTCAGCTGTACCTTGTGTTTGGTGCTAATTAACAAATGTTGACATGCTAACACGCTAAACTATGATGCGAACATTACCTGTTTAGCATCAGCATGTTAACACTGTCATTGTGAGCATGTTAGCATTTAGATCAAACCCCCTGTGCCTCCGTACTGCCTCACAGAGCTGCTGCTGTGGCTGTAGCCTGCACATCACGATGGAGAGTGTGAACTGTGAAGGACAGGAACAATGGCGCGTATTGCTAGCCTTGTTGCATATGATTGCTTATTATTTGGTGGAGCATCATGCTGCTGCCAGTGTTGGTGTTCTCTTCCTCTGTTTTGGTCTTTTTGGGTCAACCACATTTTAGAGACAGGTCTAATTAGGTCCAGTCGGGTCGGGTCCAAAATGTACCCTTTAAGATCTCTTAACATCCACACTAAACCAGCTAAATTTGACAAAGTATTCTTTTCTGTTTTAGCTTTCCATAAACACTAAGCTGATTTTGTTTACATCCAAAAACTGAGCTTTTGAAAACAGTGTGGATGAAAAAAAAAAACCCCGGGGCTTCTGGAAAACAATGACGTAAGGCTGCTCGGCAGTGTGGACGGTTCTGTAACCTTCTGTCAGACGCCTTTGCCATCATATTATAGTGATTTGACCAACATCTCAGCACTGAAGCGCAGAAGTTACTGTTTGCCTTGTTAACAGATAGTATTTATGAGCCACAATTGAATTGCTATGTCATACTGTGTGAAAGAGAAGCGTTGAGCTGTGTAAACACAGCGTGTGTGAGCACAGAAAGCAGGCCACTGAACAGAGGTTCGACCAGCGGAGCCTCGGCACAGGAAGCTGACTGTCCCACTGTTGACGACATGTTGGCGGACACGGTTTCGTTGTTTGAAAGAAGATATTAAGCAGCTGTCCTTTTTTTCAGAGGTTGCTGTGTTGACAAAAACAGCCTGAAAACAGCATTTCCCAATGGCTTTCAAGTGTTTAACTGTGCTTGAGGGCCCGATGGCTGGAGGTTGCTGCTCAGAACACTACAGTGTGTCATGTTTAAAATATTCATATCATTATTTCTTATGACCGAGGTTCTAATCAGGCCTTGATTTGAAATTTGTTGACCTCACCATGACTTTTGATGAGGAAGTTGGACTACTTCCGTCTAAAAGCTTAACTTTTCCTGATTTGTTTATGTTGTTTTTAAGCTCAGAGTGGTTCTAAAGCGGGTAAACAGTCTGGTTTTCACTCCAGTTGAGGTTGTTTTGGAGAAACACAGATGAAAACCACAGTCTCATGCAATAAAAGTGTAAAACAAGTTACATTCTGGCATATTTATATTGGGTGACGCATTTAGAAAATTCCCCTTACATTTCCTTTCTTCCCTGGATAATTGATCAAATCCCCCTCTGTGTGTCCGCAACACAACTCCCAAAGACTTCCTGAAGTTGCAGGACCTGTGGGATCCCTTTATAACTGCCTATATAACTAATTTGTCATAACGTGACCTCCCTCGACCATCTACTTTTCTAAGTTGGTTAAAACATGCAGAAAATAAGGCATTTGCAAATATTAAGTAACCCAGGGCTGACATGAACAGCCCCAGAAGGCTGAACAATGGCATTATTAACTGAAAAATGCTGTCCACACATTCCAGCCCGTTCACAGACACAGCGAAACACACATTCTGCAAGTTTAACACAGTCTAAAGCCCTCAGCTAACACTGCATGAGTTCATAGCCGTGAAAACCATCAGAGCTTCCCATTATCTAGACACAGAGGAACCTCTCTTTGGGATCACAATAGCAGACCTGTGTCAAATAGCTGTCACCAGATTCCTGACGTTTGTTTTAACCTGCTTCGATTGCCAAATGGCTGGGATTTAGTGCAGTGGGATGATTCATATTGCAATTTTAATAACATGGAATTAAATCAGACCAGTTGAACTGGTCAATGAGGACTGGCTGTCTTTCCTGTCTCTATTCCCTCTCTCTCTCACGCGCACACATTTATATTGTTGCAGGCACCAGACTGCTCATGCTCAAGACCCAACACAGCGGTCCCACGCTGTATATCAAAGGGCGCTCATCTCTCCCCGGAGAACAGGAGTGGCTGAACTCAAACAGAAAAGAAAAAAACATAAAAATAAAAACACACTGAACCCATTTTAATAAGGAAAGAGCACTGGATGAGCAGAACTGTGGTAATTTTTCTCGCGTTCTACAGGTCAGTCATTCATAAATTCTTCTTCATCTGGCTGTGACTGTGTGTGAATCTGCCTGCCTGTTTGTGTTTCTACCAGTCTGTTTGTCCTAACTCTAATTGCAATCTTCAAAGACTGTTTCACAGCATGAGAGAGTTCTGATGAAGACCTTCTAGCTTGTAGCAGGAATTCTTGGCATATACCGTAGAAAACATTAAAATAATTCTTCTACGGATAATTATTCAGAGATGACTTACTGCCGTCGAGAGAGGCCGTGGGAGTGCATTCAAAGTTGAGTTAATAGAGAGGCAATGAAAATACATAAGGAGAGGAAGAGCAGTTAAACAGGGCAGCAAGAATGTGACATACAGTAACACGCATGAGGTGACCCGGTTCTAAACCGGTTACTAAAAGGAGAACAGAGTCACACGCATTGTGAAAATATACCAACTGCTGGCACACAATGAAGCGTAAGCAGAACAATCCCTGCTAACTGAGATTCCATAGATTCCTCTTATTTGCCCAAATTAAATTCTGGTTCTGATGTGGAATCAAAATGTCAGTTAGGAACATTATCATAACACTGAATCATTATATTAGATACAGCTGTAACATTTTTATCACATGTTGTTTGCCTAAACCGTGCTTACTGTAATATCGAAATGATGCGGAGGCAAATGGAGGTTTTTGGAAGGGAAAGCAACTCTGTGCAGTTCCATCATCCCATGTAGAAGACAATAAACTTTAAAAGTGTTATTGACAAAACTGTTGATGAATGAAACAGAGGCAAACAACTGTCAGAGCAGGTTTATATAAAATTGGATGGTGCAGCACAGATAATATAATAGCTTCCTCCATTTTGGACTCTTCAGGTCTTAGTTCCCTCGTTTCGGTCTGAACTGTCACTGTTGGTGACCTGGCCCCTAAAGGTGTACACATTTTGTAGCTAAAACATTATTGTTATTTTTAGGCTACTTGAACAAACTGTAACACGACTGACATGTTATCCTTTATGTTGTTATGGAGAACATGTTAGAAAGAACTGATTATTTACACATCCAGTAGAGATGAAGCAACATTAGCATTCATTTGGAGTTGGAGTCTGGTCACATGATGAATGTAAGTCCAACATTCACTCTCCTTTAGGCTCTTTGGTCTCCACCAACTCCTGAGAAAAATATCCGGCTCTTCAGCTGCTAAATGCTCCACTATGTTCACCAGCTGGTCTCCACCTTTGTCTGGCTGCTGTCTGCTGGGCAGGTAGTGTACGGTGGGTTTAGCAGAGTTTTCTTGCTGAAAACAGCTGCTGCTGCTGGGAACGAGAGTGATGAGAGCAGTTTGCCAGTCGGAAAACAAAAAGATACGCTAAAAGAGGCTAAAATGCTTTGTAGAGCTAAAGGGAACTGCAGATTGAGTGATAATCGTTAAAAGTTTGTCACTATGAGTGACACCTTTCACATTACACATAATCATTTGAACAATTGCTGATATAAAAATGTTGATAAGTGCAGCTTTAACATGAAGTTGTGGAACATGGCCTATTCCACAGTCTGTACTGCTTGCAGTCAGGAGACCATAGTGATGCTGGGCAGTGATGAAGTCACATCACAAATTCTGTCATCGCCTTTAGCCGTCAGCGAGTGACAGTAAGTCCTCTCGAAGCGCATCTGTCAACTCCACCTGCACTGATACTAATCCTCGCAGGCTCGCCTCAAACGGAGCTCCATTTTTCATAAATCACACACATTTACACACAAACTCAATTGTTACCATTTTCATTGTAAAAGAAGATGTAGCGAGTAAAGCTTCCAGCCTCAGCACCTGCGAGGCACTGACAGGGACAGCTTTTTATCGCTTTCTAGTGGAGTGTCAGTTCATGGAGTCGAGCAGGAGTGAAGCACAGTGTAACTAGGACACATAAAGAGCATTTCCAAGGAGAGGAGACCAAGGACAAGCAGGTGAGCTAGATTGGTGTGATATCACAGGAATGGCTCCGGGGCGGGAAGTGTGTTTGTGAGAATGACGTGAGGCAGCGGAGACTAATACACTGAAAAGAGTCTTTCTTCTTCAAAGACTTCTGATCACAAGGCTTCTCTCTCTCTCTCTCTCTCTCTCTCTCACACACACACACAAACCCCAGCCAAGAGTGTGAACACACATCTTTCACTGCCCTCTTCCTTCTTCTGTCCTCACCTTTCTTTCCCTGTCACAGACACACAGTAATGTAAATGTACAAAGAATGTGTTTTTGTCAGAAGCCTTGGGGGACATGGCTCTTATCATGGCATGTACTCGCAGGTTTGTCCTTTCATAAAAAATTTGGTGGACGGACTCACGAGGGTCTAAGGGCAGTATTACAGTGGACAAAGGAAATGCACAAATGTTTTCACACTTCACACACAATCTTCTTTCTATTAAAAGCACACATGGTAAATTATACTCACACACACATACACCACACAAACTGTACTCCTGTGAAACACATACATACAGTCTATATCTGAAGACAAATGCAATCTACAACTTAAGGGTGCATTCCACTGATTTTACACATAATGACCAGTTTGTTACTCTTCACCAGGATTATCTCAGTTTGGGTTTGGAGGCAACACATTTAAACCAGAATGCCTTCATTACAAACTGGAGTTTGAAAGATGAGGGCGTTTACCAGGGGTCCGATTTAGAGCCACTGCTGCTCTCACTATACATAAATAGTACCTGTTCTTCTGTAAAACAACATTCTAAATATACTTTTTATGCAAATGATACAATGTTGTATGCAGTAGCTTCATTTCAGTAATTGGAATATAAGAGAGACTTAATTGTAATCCAAGTCTGGTGCCTTTGTGAAGTGTACATCTTTAAGGTTAACTTGGCTTTCATCGCATATTATTGTGTTCAGATTTTATTTAATGCAGGATTTGGATGCTCCCATTTAATTAAACTGTCTAAACAGCCAACAGTTTATTTTGACCTGCAGCTTACGTATGGAGTATGGAGGAGCCTTGCCGTTTTCGAAACCTCTGCAACAGAGCCTATGAGTGAAATGTTATCATGACCACTAATGGACAAAAACATATGAGAATAACACCTTGCTTAATTTCCCTTCGAATGATTTCCCTTCGTTATGATTCTGCCATCAGAAATCCTCATTGCAAGCATCTTTACTGGAGTGAGCAGAGCATGTTGCCATGAATGTGGATATTCCCTTTAAAGAACGTTACAATTATTATGCGATCATGTGCTGTATCAAACACCTTTGACGCCGCCGATTTTTTTGTAAACCAAAACATGAATAGCAAACATCATCTTTGTATGAATGCACACTCTCGTAACTGGTTATTGGTCAGAACTAAATTCTATCAAAGAGAAGTACTGCCCACACACAATATAATGCAATCTCCTATGTTTTGTTCCAACATTTGCTACATACAGGGGGCTGAAGTGATGAGAAATGCATTATACCATGTGTGGACAATCCCAGTCCTCTTTTTAGACTCACGTTTTGTTCAGACGTTCAGCAATCACTCGCAGAAGGCAGGAATATCAATTGATGCAGCCACAAGACCTGTTATGTTTGTGTAATGGAAAATCTCCTATCTCTTCCTCTGTGGGGGTTTTGAAAGGCTTTCTGGGAAATGTAGGAAATGAAATCAAGGCAAGTCAAGAGGAAAACATAGATTAGACATATATTAAAAATGTAAACACTTCACTCCCTGAACATGACTGATTGATGACATTGTACATTCCAGCAGTACATGAGCAGCCCCTGAAGACCTCTGAATCACTGTACACATCCAAGGCAGCAGCATAAATAGGTCTGACACTGTGCTCATTAAGGGCTGTTTCCACGGCTCTAAAAATGACTGAGCCAATCATATCTTTGAAGGTGAGATTTAGAATGGACGTCACATTACTGTGGACTGATCAGTCACTAGCAATCGGTTAGGGACAAACAAGGCAACAGAAAACAGCTAACATAATTGTCAAACTTCCTTATAAATCTTTTGTTCTTTTGATAGACAATCATCCATTTGTATCCCTTATGTTAGCATATAAGTAAAGGTGAAATGTAATAGTATAGCTAACTGCAGTAAGTTTCAGTTTAAGTTAAAAAATGTTTGCTAGAAAACAGAAAGAAATCTGTTTTCACCAAAACTAGCCTATTGTTTGCTTGCTCCTTGCCAGATCACCGTCAAATATTACAGTCAATGGACCAATATGCCAAGACAATATAAGTTGACCTAGCACCTCAGTTAAAAGATTTTCTCCACAGGATGGTGAGAGATGATGACCACGTGTGAGCAGTTTAATATAGCATTTTTTCTAGGGGAGGGCTTAACTCTCCTTCCTCTTTGCCATTTCCCGCCCAAGATGTCCTCCTTTTTGATGTTTTCCTCATTACATATAAATAATCTTGTCACAGTGAAGTGCTTTATTTAAAATAAATGTGTCCCACACCCCCTAAAATGGTTGTTCCCCAGCCCTCATTAAATCAAAAATATGTTTGGCAGGAATGTTGGCACAATATTGATTAAATATTAGTATTGTATGTTAAAACATGGCCCTTGTACAATATTGATTTTATGGCAACATGTTAACTGTGACTGCTGTAAAAATTTTGATTTAAAGTAGAATTTTTAACTTTAATCATCTAGCAACCTTTCTGACCATAACTCAACTTAACTTAACTTCCTGTTTACTCTCTGGGTAGTAAAGGTTGCTAAGCTACGATTGAACGGTCACTGCTCCCAAAGGGGCTGCTATGCAGGTGGGCTTTTAGTAGAAATGTCAAAGTTCATGTACAATATACATGCCAAATTTTGTTTGTACTTGCATCTTGTGTTCTCGCTGTATATTTATATGTCTAAGCTTGACACACAGCAAAGACTAACACATGTGTCTTTATTTTCAACTGTTCTCTCAAACTACAAGGACTCCCCTGCTATAAAATGAACACTGAAAAAATGCACAACACTTATTCCCACATGTACATCTTCACACTGTGCCTTGGATCTCTTTCTTCCTTGACACTGTCTGTGATATATAAATGGCTCTTCTCATTAGTTCATATGGGGGCTTCCTGTGTCAACTGTGTTTCAAGCCCCGTGTCCAGTTTCCTCATCTGACCTAAGCACATCCGCTATGTCACCCTTGGCAAAGACAGAACAAATTGCTCAAAGTCTGTCACTCCTGAAAGCGAGATGTCATTTCTGAACCCAATTACCCACAGACATCGTGGAAACAGAAGCCATTCTGTGCCTTTGGAAACAAATGATTTGGAAATGAAAGAGGGGAAATTTGGCAGGAGGAGACAGAAGAAGAGAAGAAGGAAGAGCATTTATTGCACATGGGAGTAATGCGATCAGAAATGGATGTATCCATCTCTTAGCGATTGTTGGTTGCGTTTGTGTATTCATATTTGTGTGTAATGGTGCGGGACAATGTGGCCGTCAGAAGGGACAATGTCACATCTCCCGCAAAGCCAAGCGCATTATGGCTGCAGAGGAAATGTGGTGTGCAGCAGTTTAGTGTGTTTAATGGCTGATGTATGGACAGAGATGGGAAATGAGTCAGAGACAGCCTCAAACAGAAAACACTGTTGATGGAGCCGCAAAAACGTTAAATGAGGGAGTCGAAAAAATAATGGAGAGAGTGAAAGAGATGAAGGAAAAGCTTCCGTTAGCAGCACCCACAGAGTTGAACATCTTGTCTTATTCATAGCCAGCATGTACAGCATCTCTCTTAAGCACACAGTGATAGTTCAAGGGAGGGTAAGGCTTTCTCCCAAAGGTCTCTCAGAAGCTATAAGAACATGTATATTCAACACACAAACCCACAAGGCTGCTCTTAAGTACCTATGTAATTGAGGGAAGCTGTAGTGTTAGAACCTGCTAATCTGCCTGCATGTTTATATGCTGCACTTGAGAGAAAACACACAGTTTATGTTTTATTTCTTTAAATACATTTCACCTTTGACATTTATTTTCTTGAAATGTCTGGTTGAGAGTAGCTCAAGGAGTTTGAACTTAGTCACCTCTTCTTGCTAACGAAACCATGATACAGAATGTCTGTTACAAAAGAGCTACTTTATACAGCCTACCAATAAGGAGAGACCCAGGCGATGCCAGTAACTTGGCTGACATTTCTGCCTTTAGTTCTATCTGTGGTTCAGAATTACTGGAGGGCATGAGAGAGTGATTCAGACCTGAGGATTTCACAATCAGCCCTTTAGACATGTGTGTTTTTAATTGAATATTTTTAGCTGGAGACACACCTTAGGAACACTTGCCAAAAATAAATACACAGCGTTTATGAGGTTATGAAGTGTCAGAATCAGTTTGTTACAATGGCTTATTCAGATGACAGTCTTAGGCAAGACAGCACCTGACGAACATACTGTCTGATAACATACTGTTCCGCATGAGGGATGCTCTGACAGAGGCCCATTCTTCTCAAAGGCTTCACTACATGTGACTTTATACACACACAGGCAACCCAAACATTTTTTTTCCACTGCCCGTGTTAAAATAGTTATTTTAATTCTATGATTCTGCAGATGAAAGATTTCTTAATTTCTTGCAGCTTTACTGGAGTAATCTGAAATTGTACGGAGCAATGTACTTGTTGCCATAGAGATTTAAACCAAGACCTTTCAGTAAAAGGACTATTCCGGACAACTGATCAAGCTGTGTGCTGAGCAAGAACCTCTGACAAGGAGAGTAGTCAGATCCTAAATACCTCAAGTAGTAAGATAATGAAGACAGTTATACGATTTGTCTCGTCCACATGCAGGACTGTAGCCACCTACATTGTATATTGGGAGGAGTTTACATTCGAGGATTAAATACTTATTACACATGTTGGTTGTTTAAGTGTGATTCTGATATTTTTTAGATGAAACATCTTGTAACTGGTTTAAAGGCAAAAATGATCCATTGGAATTACATACAAGGTTGTGTAGAGGAGGATTTAAAAATATTTTTATATTATTTATATCATTTACCATAATGTAGGCATATAAAATTGACAGATAATATAAGTGAAATGAATAAATACAATTTTAATTTTATGATTTTTTTTTTAAATACTCGAGAAAAAATAGTTTGATTGGTGGCTAGTCTATAATTGTTTAGGTGGGTGGTATTCTGCTAGGGGAATTTGGACTCATGAGCTCAGTATTTATAAAATCCTGGCTACGGCTCTGTCTACATGTTGGGCAAAGTGAAAGACTGCAGTAGAATTCAATGTCAGCTCAACATTATCCAAAAAACATGATCCAACACACATTCCCTGTCAAGTTAATGAATAAATATTTAGTTTGAATTGACTGGAGGAAACCTCAGAGTAGCTTAGCTAAATCTGTTGTCATAAACATTAGTTAGCTTAATCCGATCAACAAGTTTACTTTATCTCCGTCTACCTAAGTGACTCTGACCTAACCTAACCTGCAAATAGACGTTAGCCACATATTATTTGACTGACAGTGGGAAGCACACAAATGTCTAAAATATTGTATGCTGTAGCATTAAGATTTCAGAATCAGATCAGAATCAGCTATGTGTACACATACAAGGAATTTGACTCTGGTTTAACAATAGATGTGTATATAAATATATATAAAAAGCAACAATGAACAGTAACATATAATGGCAATATATTAATCAAACATGAATACAATAATGAAAGGGTTCAGAGTGCAAAGAGTAATGGAATGTATGTTGAGTGATTCATGTAAAAGGTTATTTTGCCTGTCTGCCGGTATCTTTATTAGAGTTAAGCATGAATGAGTTGAGCACAGTGTTGGTGTGCTCCTCCTGAAGTCCACTGTCATCTCCACAGTTTTGAACTGTTCAACCTCCCGTCTGCATGCAGACTCGTCAGAAGAGATGAGGCCGAAGACCGGTGTGTCGTCTGCAAACTTCAGGAGTTTAACAGATGGGTCTCCTGAGGTACAGTTTTTGGTGTAGAGGGAGAAGAGCAGTGGGGAGAGCACACATCCCTGGGGGGCAGCAGTGCTGATTGTCCGGCTGCTGGATGTGATTTTCCCCAGCGTCACCTGCTGCCTCCTGTCTGTCAGGAAGTTTGTGATCCACTGACAAGTGGGGGCTGGCACAGTGAGCTGGGGGAGTTTGGAGTGGAAGACTTTTGGGATGATGGTGGTGAATGCCGAGCTGAAGTCCACAGACAGGATGCTTGCATGTCTCCCTGGGGAGTCGAAGTGTTGCAGGATGCAGTGCAGTTCCATGTTGACTGCATCATCCACTGACCCGTTTGACCGGTGGGCAAACTGCAGGGCCTGTGATGTCCTTCAGATGGACCAACACCAGCCTCCCAAACGATTTCATGACCACAGACGTCCTTTAATTGAAACAAAGGGGCAAAGCCCAAACCAGGAAAAACAACCCCAGACCAAAAGTACACAAAAGTATATGGACAGGGGGCATCCATGTACTCATATAGTTGTACACTTCTAATATGAGCCGGAACTTCCCCCGTCTCTTCCTCTTCTAGTTGACATTTAAGCGGATGTGTGAGACCATGTGAATGTGACTCTTTTAAGTTTTTCCTTTGAAAGCCTTTGCAGCTTCCTGATTGTCCCTGAGTGCTACTCACCAACAAAGTGTGTGTGTGTGTGTGTTTGTGTGTGCACGGATCCCATTGACTTTCTCTCCCATTTGTATACGCACATACACTCACCCACCGTACTGCAGTGACACCGAGGCTGGCTGAACACAAAAGCCTGTTGGCCGTGACCTATGTGGGCTGAATGCTAACAGAGGCTAAGGAATGCGTGCCACTGGGGCAAACTCAAGTAACACACACACACACACACACACACACACAAACTTCTTTTTTTTGAAAAAGCACTTAAAAACGCAGTCAGAGTTGTTGACTTGTAGCTGCTGTTTGGGATAGGAGACAGAATGAAAGAGATGGGGGTGGAAATGTAGCACTCTGCCACCGACAGGCAGGGTCAATGAAAAGCACTTATGAAAAGAATGCTCACTGCTTGTAAGATTTACAATGAATGCCCAAGTATTATTTTTTCCATCCTGCTTGTTTTTCCTGTGGCTTCTTTTTCTTTCTCAGAGAGGATTCTTAGAAGAATGTCCCTCAGTTTGATACTGTTGGTTGACTTTTTGCAAACAAGCTGCACAAACTGAGTTATTGAAATCATTTATACTGTAAATGGGACATTTGTTCAGGCGCCTATGAACAAAAAAATTCAACCAAGCAATTATTCTGTTGTTAAACTCTCTAGGTGATTCACAGAGTGCACAGTAATTTAAAAAGCATTGATGTTCTAATTCAAACATCTTGACAAGGAAAATGGAGCCTTTGTCTGAATCTCTTTGGTTATTTCTCCAGCTAATGGCTGCAGTTGTGTCAATAAAGTCTGAATATGTGTGTGTATGTGTGTGTGCGTGTGTGTTTGTGTTGGGCTTTTTTCAGTTTTGTTTACTGAGCTGCACTTTCAGCAGTGCCACCCTAAACTATTTTCACTACCAGCGGCCACAAAACTGCCCACTGGGTTCCCAGATAGTCTGCGAGCATTTAGCGTTGACCGTTGACCTCAGGGATCGTTTGGGTAGACTGTGGGAACAAAATGAGATGGTGATTTCAGGGTCTACCCCTTCATCTGCCATATGAAGCTCACAGTGGGGGGGGTAAGAAGAGACACGGTGGGCAGATAAAGACAGGCGTGCATAGTGTTGTCGTTAACTTGAGAAGGAAGGAAGATTTTATATGTTTTTTCACGAGGCTGCCTTGGTTACCCCTGCATTTCAGATGCTAGGAAGGCAGCTTGAGAGGAAGCATCTGAAATGCCTGCCAGTCACATCTTTGTAATGACCTTGGATTTGGTGCTATTTACTGCCTTCGGCTTGGTCTTTCCCTTTCCTCTTTTTCTCTTTCTTCTTTTCCTCCATTGTCTGGTCCTCTATTTAACTTCCAGCTTCCTTTGCATCCCTTTAAAGGCCGTTTTTTGGAAACAAACCCTTTCGTCTATTTGCCACAGCGCGATAAGAAAACTGGTATGTGGCTTTACCTCTCTGTGGCCAGTATTTGTTTAGTGAACACATTATCCCAGAGGTGTCCCGATTTTTTGTCTGCTATTTATCATGAAGACATTTCTTTGCTATTGCATACATTTTCAATGACAGATGGGGATTTATGAAAAAACATTTTAGTCTTAGACAACCATGTTAGTCTTAGACAACCATGTCTAATGACATGGTTGTGTGCAGCTCATCTCATCTCATCTGTCACGTCTAGCCAAGACCAGTACTGTCATTTCGTGCAACTGAGAGCACTAAGTCCAGTAAGTGCTTGCAAAGGGAACTATAAAAGCCTGGTTAGGCTTGAAACAAACTAGTTCATACAAAGTGTCATCTGACCATGTCTTAAGGTAAAAGCAGGGGTGGAAGTAATGAATTACATTTACTTTTCTTACTGTAACAAAGTCGGTTTTTGTGTACTTTTTGGAGTATTTTTGAAAATGGGTCATTTTACGTTTACTTAAGTATTTTTGTACTTTGCATCTGTTACAGAGTAAGAACAAAAGTCACATGATAAAGTGACGATAAACTGCGTCAACAACCACTATGCTGCCTAGCAACGTAGAGTGTGTGTGTGCGCTACGTGGTGTGTAAAAAACTGTGCAGTTTCTCCTTTGCTTATATATGTGTGATTGTGGGCTGCGGTCGCTGTGGAGGCTATGCTGTTTATACATCTCTGGGTTTGCTGCTCTTGATTCTATAAGTGTCAGGCTATTTAATTTATGCTTGTTTTCCAGAAAGGACAATGTGTCTTGAATAGTCAATTTCACTGGCAGCTAAAAATGAGTCAGGGTATTTTATTCTGTTTTGCTCTAACCAATCCGTAGTGAGTGACGTGCCTGTCCTCCCAGTGTCATGTTCAGCCACATGGAAGCAGAGGCTGTTGCGAGCAGCTGTTAAACGCAACATTCATCTCGATGATGCGTTGATTTAAGAGTCGTTTCTGTCACTCGACTTACAGCAACCTGCACAGCTGCGTTGATCTCATCCACACTTGTCTTCATACTTGTTCTTCATGGATGTAGCTATTTTTCTCACTGGCTAGCTTGTTTTTGTAGTACGGAATTAAAAACAGAAACCCAAACTGAAAGTCTGTGGTCGTCACAGTACTGTCCACCAGAGCAGACACTGTTTAGCTGTCAGCAGAGATGTCAACAAAATTAAAGCAACAGGCTTTGCATTGCTATTTTATATGTAATAATTTAATGATTTTTATCCTGGGGAAAAATATTTCTTACATTTTTAATTTTTGGCAAACCAGATATCCATGTTGTTTGATGGTCAACATGTTATTATTATTAGACTTACATGGGACACTCCCAACATTTTCCATAATTTGGGAGTTTTCCATTCTGGGAAATGTAGGATCCAGCATTTTTGGAACTTGACCCATACGAGCCATCTCAGCCTCTACTGCTTCAATTGTGACCATTCTTTTTTTAATCTCTCTCTTGTGAGTCCATTAACCATATGAAACTGCAATACTAAATAAATAAACTGGAAGACCCGTTTAAATTCGTAAGCACACTGTATTTTAGTGCCTACCTTGAAAGGCAAGTCATGTAAAAGGCTAAGGGAAGCTCATCCTCAAAATTTTTATTTCAGTTTCTTGAAAATCAGTTTGCCTTTGATAAAAAAGCCCTTATCATCTCTTCTCCCTTTCTCCTTACTCTCATCTCCCTGCCTTTCATCAGAAGTTCACCATGCCCCCTCACCCAGCGCCCCCTGCTGTGATCCCCCTCCTTCTGCCCAGTGACAGGTGAGGAGCCTGAACGACATGGGAGACAGATGAAGACGGACGGCGATGGCTGCTGTGTCCGTTTACACCGGGAGTGTTTATGTTCACGCGAGGAGTGTGTGTGTTCACGCGCTTCACGTTGACCTCCCGCGAGGTTTCCCACACCAACTCCACCTGAAAAAACAAACAAACAGCCTCAGCCTGTTAAAATACCACGCAAATAACCACAATCAGGGCTTCCATTGCTTCTGCTGCCTTAAATCAACAACATACACACATGCACAAACAGATGGTAATGCAAGTCAGGCTTTTAAAAAAACCACGAGTGATATCTTTTCCTTTCCCTCTTCTTTGTTCCCCCCTCATACCCACTCTTATTCTCTCTCTCTCTCTCTCTCTCTCTCTCTCTCACACACACACACACACACACACAACCAACTAAGCAAACATAAGGTAGCAAACTAAGCTATTTGGACACCCTGAATAGTATAAACATTGCTATAAGGTAGGTTTAAAACACACCTGCTGCAGTCCAATGCATACCAAAACACACACACACACACACACACACACACACACACACACACAGGAGTTGAATGTGCCAAACCTGACACTTAAAACAGCAGTTCAGCCACCAACTTATTTGAGATATACACACTGATATTCAGATTCAGAAAACAAGCATTTGACTTGGGCTCATCAATCAATAACAAGGCTAAAAGTCTAGAGCCATGTAGGCTACTCAGGTGTAACAGAGTGTTAACATCAGCATGCCAACATGCGCACAATGACAACGCTAATATGCATGTTTAGCACGTACAATGTTAACCCTGTTTAACTTCTGAGTTTAGTGTATAAGCATGCTAACATTTGCTAATTAGCAAGAAACACAAAGTACAGCTGAGACTGATGGGAATGTCCTTTTGAAGGCATTTGGTCATAAACCAGTATTGGACAGATTCAAATTTTGACCCACTGATGGCCTAGAGCCACACCACTAGACTGGCTAGAGACAATCTAGTGGTAAAAAAACTTGGAAGTTTGCATTGCGGAGCTGTATTGATTGTAGTATCAACTAAATTTGATCATTTAGCTATGTGAGCAGCACAGAGCATCATCTCTAAGGTCAGACCTTCAGTGTTTGCATATGAAGTTTGACTCATTTTGACAGGGGTTTCCGTCTCAAGACAGATTTCCCTGATGCTTTGCTGTGACAACAAGCAGTGACTGCGTGCCGGCTCGGATAACCAAACCTAAAAGGGGAGATTCTCTTATTTTACCCTGTCTTTGTATATTGATAGTCATAAAACCCAGACTAACCACAATTCCACCTCATGCAGACACGCCTTCACATTAGTTTGCGGCTCCTGGAACAAACCTGCTTTAGTCCTCTTCATCTTCATGTCATAGTCTTCACTGACTGTGACATGCAGTTGAAATCTCAGAAATATAGAAAAATGACCTTTGATCTTAGATTACTTTGTTCTAAATCTGCGTCTGTTGTCTAAATAGAAGTCAAAATATTGCACAAAAGTTTTTATGCTTGGCTGAGTTGAAGAAGTTGGTGTATCAATGAAAACAAAATGTGACAAAGTGCACTGTAAACAGAGTTAGAGAAGAAATCGTGACGAACATGAAGCATGTGACTCAAACGTGGCTGAAGCTAATGCTCCACTGAGGAGAAGAAAAACGTCAGATCTGTGTGGAGCGACGAGGAGACTGTAACATTCCTCACATTAATACCAGAAATTTTCTGGTAATGTGGTTGAAATATGGGCTAAATTTGGTTGAAACTTTACAAGTGCGACAGCGTGAACAATACCAGGCCCCAGAAACTGAAACAGCTAAATGGAATTCAGCCATCTTTCATTTTTATTATTTACTATACATGCCATGTCAAAATATAGTCAATTACTGGCACTTTGCTCCAAAAGCTTTGAGAAACAATACACAAACAACTAAGAATACCACAGGAGGAATAAACAAAAATCATAGTTTATTTAAGTATCATGCAGTGTATCGAACTGTGAGCGCTGTATCTAGAATTTAACTGGCAGACAGGTCGAAGTAACTGTATATTAAGTTCCTGTGTTAGTTGAGTTCGGTTAAGTGTTTATTTCACCTGCCTGATTAAAACATCTTTTAGAGTTTTGTTTTTCTTTTCATAATGCAAATCATTGTTGTGAACCAATGTGATATTAAAGCTAAGATATATTCAGTGAGGGATTAAGTTATGGTCTGGAGGTGTGTGAGTCAACACACACTCAGTAGGAGTGATCGCTACGGGGATAAACTTTCAGGAACATTGTTCAGCTAAGATTATGGCAGCAGGGGGAGACTGTAAAATCCATGTATGTTTTAATATATAGGTTTTTCTTAAATACAGACATCGACGGTTCCCAAGCATGGAGCCCACACATCTTCACTTTTAACATCTCTCTGCTGAAGCACAGCTAGTCTTGTCTGGCTCATAGCTACAGCTGTTGCAGCTAGAAAGCTGCTGCACATTTCTTTTTCCTATGAACTGGAGCACAACCTCAGATCTTTTGGCTCTTTTATCCATCTCTCAAGAGAAACTGCTTTTTCCATCCAATTCACTTCATTCATTTGTGTCATTTGTGTGGATGTAATTTTAAAAATGTTAGAAAAGCCTTTTTGTAATCACTTTAGTCTCAACCAAACTAGCCATTATGCTAGCCATTTCACCCTAATGCGTTTAAGGCTCATTATAATTAGGTTTCTCCTGTACTGTAATCATTTTGTTTGATTAACCTACAGTAATACAATGTGTATGTTGTGTTTTATGGTTAACTAATGTAGAAAAGCATATTTAGGTTTCATTTTCAAGGAATTACATGGCATAGTTTTAAACTTTCTCAACTCATGCTACCTCATTTGCATGGAACTCTGACCTCTTTGCACCTCTAATGGAATAACATCAAACCTTTGTCACAAAATGGTATCACATTACTCGTTTGAGAATACACAAACAAAACTGGGACACACCAGTAAAGACACTGCTCCGTAGCATTACTAGTGCTCAAAACAGGATACCTTTAAGAGAGTACGCTACCGATTTAGAGTTGCACTCCTATCACATCAGTCAGTCAATCAATCAAGTTTATTTGTCACATGTAATCATATATGATATAATCGTAATAATAACATTGTTGGATGGTGGACAGTTTATAAAAGCATCACAATGTAGCAGAACCGGAGATATTATCTTCTTCTTTGTCAAAACCTGGCACCTACATTACCCACAATGCAACTCGACCACCAGTTTGGGTGTGTTATGCTAGTAGTAGCTAATGTAGCCTTGAGCCGCTAGCCGCAAGCAGAGATGAGGGGCGGGCTACAGGTCTGGTGAGCTCACGTCTCGTTAACTCCACACCCCCAGATTGTTGTCATCAGTCCCAACAGATGCTGATCTATCTATCTATCTATCTATCTATCTATCTATCTATCTATCTATCTATCTATCTATCTATCTATCTATCTATCTATCTATCTATCTATCTATCTATCTATCTATCTATCTATCTATCACAGTCAGTGATACACTGATGTCAGTGCCTCACAAATCCACATATGACAATATCAACATGTTTAACACCAGTAAATCTACATGCATCTACATTTTAATACAACTACATTCCAAGACAGAGACAAAAATATCTCCGTCTCTCTCCCTCCCTTTCTCTCTCTGTCTCCATCTCCTCGTGTCTCTCTCTTCCACCTCAGAGGAAAAGCAGATATCTCTCACACTGCCCTGAATAATGAATGGGGCTTGGGGGTTCTCCCACACAGTAGTTCAAGCCCCCGATCAGTATGCCAAATACAAGAACACACATCACTGCTGTTGCATTAAAACCCCTTAAGTCCTTAAGCTTTGGACATTCCCTTGTTGTGGTGAAGCTGAAGCTGAAGTGCAGCCCGTCTGTTAGGGAATGACAAAGTGTCACAGCCACGGCGGCCATGGAAGCCCATTCAGAACCTGCTGTGTTGTTTCACAGTATACTTGCCACAACTCTTGATTCACTTGGTGTCTTGGAACTTGATAGAACTTGATACAAGCTTTTCTTGCAGCAAAGATGTGCTGCAGCCCCCTTCATTACTGACACCACCATAAGAAGCACTTTGAAGGCTCTCACTAAGTGCATTCCTCCCCACAGCTGACTTTTCTGAGCTCCAGTCTAGTGGAATTATTGATCAGGCTCCTTGGGGGGAGTATGGAATTGAAGGGTGAGAGGAGGTTGTGGGGGTTTGTTAAGAAGAAGGAGAGCGGGAGTCTTGTGTTCTTACTGCAGGAGGATGCCCACCCATCTTCTCATAGAGGCTCAACCAGTCCTCATATCTAAACTGGGAAAGAAATAGGTGGTTCGTCAGCACCTTCAACTGTTACTGATAAATACTGAGCTGCCACCTCTATGGTTAAGATCTGGTTCAAATTTTAATCCGGAAGATTTCAGTCCTGATTGATGGTAAGTGCTTTTTAATAATCCAGGTCCCAGAGTTCAGTTGGAAATGACATATGTCTTAACCACTGGGGGCAGCAAGCACACCTTGAGCTGCTGCTCTGTGAGAAATGCAACAGAGGAAGAGGAACCTGTGTATCGAGTCACAGTACAGCCACACAAGCCATGGCCTGAGAGGATTCATCACGTCACGTTGTCTCAATAAAGAAGACTGAATTCACCACACTAATACTGAACTCATCGTCAAACGTTCCTCCAATGCCTCCTGCATTGTGTGAAATACGCGTATGCCCCAACTTTTGTCTTCTGCATCATGTCCACTACATGCATTGTTTCCTGTGAAATCCTTGGGTGTGTGTGTGTGTGTGTCTGAGCGCGCACAATTTCAGTCAAGACCAAACCATGAAAACGTCCATATAGAGAGGCATTTACAGAATGCAATTGCTGAAGAAAATACCAGCCAGCAATAGCATCAAAAACCAGCAACCCAGATTACATTTCCTATTAACATAATGAGGAAATGTTGTTAATTAACGTAAATACGGCAAGTCGCAAACATTTTGATATTGAACGTATCAGTAAATTGTTCATTGCATTGACAACATATTTCATTTGTTTTCTGCCAAAATATCCAATCTTGCAATACACTATCCACTTGGTTAAGGTGAGTGAAAGATCAAGGTCTGGTTTAATTCAGAAAAAGTGCAGTTACTTGTTTTAACTAAAACCATAATATTTTCCTAACCTTAACCCAAGTGCTTTTGTTGCCTAAAACTAACAATCTAAATCTCTGTCTCTAACTAAAACTAATTTCTTGACATTCAAAAGTTTAGACACTAGTTTGCTGCCAAAGTATTTCAAAGACCTAGTTTCAAGCCCCTTTAATGGCTAGTATCCATCAGCTGTTTCCTTGGGCACGACACTGGATCCACACTGACTTCTGACCTCCCTGTGCAAGGGGGGCAACAGAAAAGATCATTTACCCCTGGGGAGTTAATTAAACATCACATTATTACCATTATTTATCTCACAGGTGTCATTATACCGGCTTTGTGTGGGCAAACCCTAACCAACCCGCTACTGCACACAAATCAGACTTGAGCCTGACTATTATTAGTTAGTTTTTCTCTCAGGCAGTTGCACAGGCGCATAAACACACACACAAGATCACATACTCAGATACACTTGTAAAATCCCTTTATGTGCACACACAGCACTGTTTACTGTACAAGCGGACCTGCGCACACTAAATTCCCGCACGTGCACACATATACACACCTACTATAAATACATACCATACTGTACATACAAGCTTGCTATACATAATAAGTCCACTCACACACAATCATCTAAAAGCCTCTTGCACACACACCCACACACACCCACAAACACACAAACGTTTGCCAAACACACATTATCTCACGCAAATACTATTAAAGTAGCTCAACCTTTGCTCGGCCCATGCCGTCTCAATTACAACCCTTTTGTAATGCACTAATTTAAAGCATAAGTCCCAGTATGTGTTAGGTGTGAGTGTGTGGGTGTGTGTGTGTGTGTGTGTGTGTGTGTGTGTGCAGCAGGGCAGGCCCAGGGCCAGCCAGACAGACAGACTAGTATATATTTACCCTAACTGAGGAGAGTGGAAGTGAGGGATTAGTTACAACAACAGGCTGGCTGCTCACTGAGACACACTGCTGAAGGAAAAGGGACATTAAGACATCCAGGACAGGGCTGGATAGGCAGAGAGGAAGATGAGGTGGCTGCTGTGCGTGTGTCTGTGTGTGCTTACCGAGTCATGTGTACTTGAATGTTGTTGTCTTTTTTGTTTCTGTGTGATGAAAGTGTGTGAAAGTGAGTGTGTGCCATTGTCTTGTGCCCTGGGTCACTGCTCTACCAGGTGAGCTACCATGGTGTCCCAGTGTCACCATTTTGAAAGGTGCTAAAACTGAAGTATTTCTGATGTGATGTAATACCTAAAACCATTTGGGTTGTGGAGTTGGCTGGCAGCAATACACGATGAAACGTTGGAGTGAGAATGGGTTGGTTTAGAATAATAAAGTTAAAAAGCAAACAGTTTTTGGTTGACCTCACAGTTAAAAAAATGTGTATCCTAACAGAAAAGCATCCTTTTCTATTATCCTTATATTTGGACAAAATTACATGCACTACAAAATGATATGTTTTTGTAAAGGCTGACTTGCGATGTTTAAACATTACCACAAGTTATCCTAAAAAATCCCACAAGTTTTAGCTCAATGTTTTGGAAAAGTGGCAGAAAATTCAGTAATTTGTGTGTGTGTGTGATGGGTACAGGGCACTGAGTAACACTGAAGAAAACAGGTTACAATAAGACAGCCATCAAGAAAGTAGAGGGGAACACATAGCAGAAAAGAACAGAGCAGAAAAGCAAAGCCCCTGAAATCAGCCCGTCAGCCCCTCGTTTGCCCGTCCTGTACACAAACGGTGGTCCTAAGGGAGGAACCAGAACAGTGGAAAGGGCCAATTGGCCTCTGTGACCCTGTAAGTGAGAGATGGATAATGTGGGGGCCAAAGGGGCTCTGGGCCTAGCTGGTGTACTGTTCCCCTTACAATATGAAAGCACAACACACACACACATACTCACATAACACGTGCACACACAGGCGTGTGCAGACAGGCGTGAAGGCACATGTACATATACAGTATCATATGCATGTCAGTGCAGTGTCATACACAAGCACATAATATAATGTAGGCACACACACACACACACACTGCCACACTCCTCACTGTAAATGGGTTGAGACAGTGTTTGTTGGTGTTTCTGATGAGGAAACTGAAAAGTAGCGTCACCCCCCCCCCCTTTGTTTTACAGGAGTTTGGTTTCCCTTTTCTCCTCGTTAGCAAAGAATGTGTAAAGGGGGGACAGTCAGTGAAGAATGCCAGGCGACTAAGCTTTTCCGTTTTCACTCTTAGACCTGGAACCCACCAGATTTGTTGGGAGCTTTTCGCCTTGGGCAGCTCCAATTTATTATATGCTGCCTGGGACTTGACAAATTAATATGAGTCCAGCACTTTGGAGCGGGTAGGCCGCTCCACTTTGCTGCTGGTCTTTCTGCAGCGTCATGATTTCCACATCCTGGAACCGTCTATTGCCCTTTTACCCAAATAATCACCTCAGTGTATATTCAACAAGGAGCCTGGGCCCAGAACCCTGCTAATGGTTGATCCCCACACAAAATATAAGTATACAAGAGGTTTTAATGAGCCTGGGGTTTCTGGGCGACACTGAATTTACTCATACAGTATGTCGTGTAAATGAGAACACTTATGGACAAAAACAGGCATTTTCAAGATATGAAGGCTCAAAGTGAGTTACACCGGGGACACACAGGAGGCAGAAGTGTCAAGCTGCGCCGCGAAGCGCTGCCTGCTTCCTTTCGGCGCCCATGTTAACCAATTGGGCAGACAGAGCGCTGCGGCACGGAAATCTGCAGTCGGCTCGCGCTCAGTAGCATTAGTTTCGCCGTCTGGTCTATTTTTCGTGTGCAGTGAGTGAATCTGGCAAGAAAACATACTGATAATCTATTAGACACGATATAAATGGATATTTGATATGATATAAATGATGGGAATCTGATAAATAATATCCCATGCTTGCCAAGCCTTTTGATTTCTCTGCCCTTCTCCCCGCTGTTCTCCTGGAGTGATTTTATTCCCCTCCACATGATGAAATATCAAGATCTGCCCATCCACTATATTTATTAGAAATAGTATCACCGCTGTTTGTGATTGTGTTTTTTAAATTACGTACTTATTCCACATATTTGTCAGTTGTCGCTAAACAGAGAGCGAGAGAGACGAGCAGACACACACAGGCCTGTGTGTGTGGACTTGTACTTGCTACATAGTGAGAACTGAAACATGTTTTTTACCTACAGAGTGTGGACATTTTTGGAAAGTGAGGACTGGCAGGTCCTCACATCTTCAAAGGGCTGTTTGAAGGTTAAGACTTGGTTTTAACGGTTAGGTTAGGTTATGGTGAGGGGGAGGGTTAGGATTAGGCATTTATTTGTGATGGTTAAGGTTAGTGTAAGGGTCTAGGGAATGCATTATGCCAATGACAGTCCACACAAAGATAGAAGTACAAGGATGTGTGTGTGGGTGTGCCCCTCCCCGCAGATCATCACATCCTTTTAACTTCGTTGTTGCAGAAGAAGCGACTCCCCGCAGAAACTCACAAAAAGCTTTAAAATCTAAATTCATGAGGTTATTACAAAGATCAGCTCGTTACTGTGCTTAGAAACGAGCAGAGGAGCAGGATCGCTTGTTGATGCTCTTCTGGTGTGATCAGCCAGGCTACTGCTCGCAGCTAGCGTGGCTAGCGCCTCCTGTCTGCCCCCTGCGTTAGTTGGTTGAACAGACTTGTGAACATTTCCTTCCACATGTAAAAACATCAACAGGCCCACCTATTAAGCCAATTCATTACTGAAGATCATTTCTTGTTCGTCCTGTATAATCATCAGGGCAGGGCAGCTTTTTTAATAGATTACTTACATAACAGGTTACTCATTACTGGTAGTCTTTATAACTATTGCCAGGATTGGGGAAGTTCAAGACTTAACTGTCCAAGTTGGAATGTTGCCTAACCAGAAAGTTATCCCAACACAGAACATAACCATACTTCACACATTGCATCACACATTGTAATGGAATTTACAGTGAGATTATTTTTGGTCTGTAAGTAATAATGCAAAGAATTCAGCAACAAAATACAATTACTTCCCACAAAACAACACCATAGAGAACAATACAACCCAATCAAACAACATAAGGTAGAATATTTTCTACAGACCAACAGCATGTAGACGGTGTTTGGGTTACACCGTGGCTTTCGGGAGAACCCTATATTTCCCTTCTTACCCTTTGTTTTTTAAATATGCACATTCCTTTCAGGTCATATGGTTTTCTCTCATTCTAAACAACTTTCAGATACTTTCAGGTAAATTTGTTCTCGACTTTATACCTGATTTATGCGATTTTAAAATCTACCAAGTCTCTGCATTTTAATTTTATAAACAGTGGTTACTGATAAGTAGTTTTGTTTACAGTTTTTATGGCCCATTTTGAGGCATGAAAATTTGATTAAATTTGTTTTATTTGTATTTCAGCATTTATCCATAAAATAAGTAATTTATGGAAGAATAAGTAATATGAAACGTATAAAACCTGGTTTAAGAAATCTAAAATTTTATACAGTATTGCAGTTGAATTTGGCATACATTTTATGTGGTCCTCAGCACAATTTACTATCACTTATCACTCCCCAAAATTTATCTTTCAATTTATTGTTTGTTTTGTCAATTTGTTATGTGATTACCAAATGATTATGAATTTAGTCTTGCTTTAATGAAATGATAAAATCTTTGTAAAAATCAAACCAACTCTCTAGACATTTCAATTCCTTTTCAACAGTGTCCAAAAGTTATTTAAAATTCTTATCACAGCAAAATAAATATCCTCTGTATATCCTCTGAAAATAAAATAAATGTTGATGATAGGAAACCTCATATACAAACCTTGTGCGTTTACAAAATAAACAATAATGGGCCTAACACAGAGCCTTGGGGAACCCCAACAGGTAACCTTCAGTGATTTTGAATAAAATGTATTTATTTGAACATACTGGTAGCAATTCTTCATGTAGCTACTAACCATATCTAATGCCCCCCCCCTACCCTTACCCTAACCCTAACCCCTAACCCCTTTCTAATTTCCTCAGAATTAAGCCACGGTCTAAAAAATCAAATGTTTTTACCCCCAGTGTATATGCATTATTTTTTCATACAGTTGATATTTCATACTGTTAGTCCTAAAACCATGATGCAGCAAAGACACAGGTCTATGTTTAGAGATAACATGTCTATCTCTAGGACGTTGTAGTCCCTCATTCGTCCAGGAGTGTTCTATCGTAGAAAAGGTTTCAGTCGTAGTCATCTGGACACTGTTTTCAGAATCAAGACGTTTCGGCTCCCATCAAACAGTGTCCAGATGACTACGACTGAAACCTTTTCTACATGTCTATCTCTAGCTTTGTAAATAGGAATGACAAAGAGCAGTGTGCTTTAATAACACCACTTAGTCTTTTGTGGTGATAAACAGTTTTTGCATTAGGAACTTTTAGTATGCATTCTTATTCTGATAAACCTATGTAAGCAGCATGCAGTTAAATAAACAATTAGTTATAATTCATAGACTAGTAGTTTAATATTTTTGATCAAATTCAACCAGGATTAGCTACAAGCTTAAGTATAATTCTGCAATGTTTTGATTAGCAGATTTTAATGATTAACTAACGAGATGCAATCAACGCTGATTTCAAGTTACTGGAAATCAAATGAGGTAATTAAATTAATTGGAAGAATTGATGCATGGAATACATTAAATTCTAATGATAAAATCAGAACCAAATTTTTTTTCTAATCAAAGATGCAGTTTGCAAGACTTTTAAGCAGTGAAACATCTCAAAAGTGTTATCAAGACTCAAGGGGAATAAATAAGTGAAGCTTCTCTGTGAAGAACCCATCACAGAACACAGATTTGCTGTGTTAAATGACGTTCAAAATCTGTTTTTAGGTCAGGCACAGAAAAAAAGATTTTGAAGCTCATAATGTCTTTCCCAGTGAAATTTGGTCATGGTTATATAAGTTGTGTATGGTTAGGTTGTTTGCCTGAAGATGATCAACAATGTCAGATGCAACATGTCAAAACAACTCGTCCACTCGAGGTTGTAACTGCCTGCTATACCAGAAAAGTTATGTTGTTTGATCTGGATTCTCTTGAGTGATCCTGAACCTGCGGTCAATGAACGAACTGACTCTGCCATTTGATCATGTACAGCTGCTGGCACTCCTGGCTGCTTTTGAGTTTGTGAAAGTTGCTACACGTAGCATTCTGTCATTTTATTATGGGCCAAACAGGCTAGCAGCAACAGCAATGTCAATGCTCTGTCTGCCTTTTAGTGTAAGTGATGCAACTGTGGCCTGTGTTAAAGGGTCATCTAACTATCAGCAGATAGTTTTGGATTCATTTGTTGACGTTTTAAGATATCTTTCTCTGAGATTCAACAGTTTTCACTGAAGCTAATTTACACAGAACAAATAGTATATGAAAACAGTTGACACTAGTCTGTGGATTATCAGTGAAATTAATGAGTGACTAAAACAGGGCTAGTGGGCGAATCGCTGTAGCTGGCGAGCTAACTGCTAACATGATAGCTGGCCAGTGATAATAGCTCTCTGAGCTTCTCTCTATTCTCTCTCTAGTGTTTTGTTTACTTCCTCCTAGCATTTTGATCACCTTTACACACCATTTTGTTCAAGAAAAAGTTATTAAAGCAGGAGAGTAAAGCTCTTCAAGCTAGCAAGCTTGCTAATGGTCAGTGAGCAAACTCTTTAGCTCATTAGCTTAGCTCTGTCACTAATGGCTCAATAGATTCACACACTTTATTCAAAAGACATATTTGTACCATCAACTCCCATCTCATAATTGTCTGTAAACCATTCCTCCAGGTCAACACTGCTTGCTATTGGTCAGCTCGCTGCAAAAAGTACTTCGGATTTCTTCGCCTGTGCCAGCAAAGTCCAAAACAAACACCAATGATAATATAGTGATTTTTAAACAACAGTTAATTCAGGTAAAATATTAAACATCATGAATTTAAGATAACACTTCACACAGTATAAATTGATTTGGGGTTGCATAATGGTGCAGGTTAAGGAATCCCATTATGAACCTAAGTATATAGCGCACCAGTATCCTGTTGTCCAGGTGGTGGACAGTGGTTAACTGCAGTTCCACCATTCATCCGTCCAGCAGCAGCAGCATTCTGTCTAATCGTTCTCAAACAGTCCGTATGGCTCTTGTTATTTTGTATTGTGGAATGTGATGTCTGGCGCAAGATTCCCTCATCGCGGAGATCAGACATATGAGGAGTGTGTGTATAAACAAGACTTTGGTGTGTACCACATGATTAGAAAATGATTTCCTCCTGCACTGACTGTAATCTCCTCCTGCCAACACCAACCACTGGGGTGTTTTGTGATTGTTTGGGACATTGCATTGCATCAAAACTTTAAGTCATTTTCACATAGTACATATACATAGATGCATACACATATACATGTGGTTTAAAGTACATATACTATACTGTGCAGCTTTCTTATCTGTCTCCTGTGCAATTCACACATCAGTCCCTGCTTTAGATCTCAACATCTGTACTCCAGGCTCATTTATTTCAACAAATCATTTTATCCTGGCAATTTCTGTCTTCACACATTCTCATACCATCTACAAGCTGGTGGTGATAAATATTTCTTTGCTTTGTGTTGCAGCAGTCGGGGAGATTCTCAGAAATTCCCGTCTAGCAGTCATACTTGGAACACAGTACAATAACAACATAGCATAATTAAAATGCCTCAGGTAATTCAAAAGTCTAGTGTGGTATTAATACCTTGTCAGGCGATGTGCTAACACTATGCATTTGTAAAGCCATCACTCAGAGCTGCAACAGGCAGTTTCACTCATGGGTGAGGCACACTGCACGAAGACATGCTTCATACCTCATGATCACACAGAGATGATTCTAATTGGCAGATGACTGAAGATGGGAGAGAGGCTGGTTGAAATAGCTGGGGTTGACATATACAGTATCTACAACAGATGAGCAAAAACCAAAGTACAAAAAGCAGCTGTTGAGCCTGTGAAAAGTATTTCTAACCATACAGTAATCACTCTGATTGTGTTTGTTGGACAAGCGGCATACATAACCTGCTGTCTTTAAATCTTGAACATGAATGTTCTTCCTGAGAACCTGTTACTTCTTACCTCTTTCATTTGTGTAAAGAATCTGAGCAAGAATGTGAACTGAATGAAACACAAAATTACCCTTTAACTGTCATTTTATATTTTTGTAAGTATCAAACCAGCTGTTATACCTAATGTGAGTAGAAAAAAAAATGGTTACTTCTATAATCAGGGACAATTCAATCCATATGAAGTACTATATTCCCCAAATGCAGCTGCTTAGGACTGCCTTTGTTATCCTGTGATGTCATCCATATGTAAAATGTAGAGCTGTTCTTATGAAAAACTAGCTCATGACAATGAACAGCACATATCATTCTGTAGGTGTTCAAAATCATAAAATTATAGCCTGATGGATGCTGGATTTTGTTTTGGCAGACACAGATGCCTATATTTAAGATTTTAAAAGATCTTATAATAACATATTGGCCAATATTTGTTTTCATTATAAACACATACCATTATTGTAGTGCTGTCAGGTGGACAAGCAATGTGTAGTGATGGTGTCAGTTTCTAAACTAGAAACTGCTGAGGTCATGGAACATATTGAAATTGCTACAATGACAGGGCATGACCAGGAAGTTTGCAAACAAGCCAACAGTTTATCCAGATCTATCTAGAGGTGAAACCAAAAGTGAGCACAGTATTGTTCTTGCTCATGGTGGGATTTGTTGGGTCTCTGTAAATAATATTATAGAGAGTCCGGTCTAGACCTGCTCTATAGGAAAAGTGCAATGAGATAACTTCTGTTATGAATTGGCGCTATATTGATAAGTAAAATTGAAAATTGAATATTGCTAATAATGCCTCATTGCACAGGAAAAGGAAGTGTGGTAAGTGCAGTAGGCCAAAGTTAAACCAGAAAACTGATCTGTAAACAGTGCAGGATGTTTAGAGCAGTTTTGCTGTTCGCCTTTGCCTTCTCTTTGTAATAAGTTCGTGTTCATTGCCCCGTTAGGCGAGTGTTCAGGTTGTCACCGCGCCTCAGCAGTTAACTTGATGAGTACTTGGTGAGTATGTTATCATAAGCAATGGAAAAGGTAAATAGAGCTACAGTGTGAGACATATAATCTTCATCTGCCACAAAGTTTAAAGGTGCCATTATGTGATACATTTAACCGTTAAACCATCATGGATTAAAGGGCCTAAAAGTGCAATGGATGAAATCATAACAGCTACTGAGCTTGCATGTCAACAGCATGACAAATGATAAAGACCATGTGTACAACTGGTAAAAGAAAATAAGTTGAACTTGAGTTGGCATTGTTTTGTCAAACTACTATTTCCAACGTAAAGAATGAACTTTAACGCAAAACCCAAGTTGTAAAAAGCAGAGTTTAGCGTATATACTTCCATGAGATCCCTTTCTATCCTCCCGCAGTGTCTCCTACAGAAACCTCTCACACTCGCCTGTCACGCAGAGGACAGAAACCATGTCGTCCTTGCTGCCGCTCCACCTTCCTGCCCTGCTGCTTTGGCTCGCCGTCACACCTCATTCATCCCTGACCCCTGAGGGGGTCAAGGTGTGACCCTGGGCCATGCTTCAAATTGTGAGGTCAAAGGTCAGCCTTTCAGCCCTTGCTAAGAGGTCGGTGATGTTTTGTTGTCATCAAAGCGAGACTCCAAAAGGCATGACACGTTAAAAAAACTGCAACTTGGAGCTTGCTGGACTCTCAATTGATTAAGTGTGTGTGTTAAGGGGACAGGAGTTTTCCTTTTTCGTTGGCATGACGATTGCCATGGAAACTTAGAGGGAAGTTAGGTTGATTTTGTGGTGTGCCGTGCCCGTAACTAATGACATGCCTCAAGCGTTATTCCCTAATATAGACACAGCCAGGAATAATATGGCTGGCTTTTCTCAAATCAAATCACAGGGGAAAAGAACACTCCTGGGGCTGTACTGTATGTGCATGCTCTCAAGCATATTGCAGCCGGATTTTTTTTGTTTTGTAGTCCTCCCGTCACAACACACATAGTCTTCCAACACACACACACACACACACACGCACACACACACACACACACGCACATATGTACTTTTATCTCCAACACTATTCTCTCCAATCCCCGGCATGGAAACTTAATTAATCTGATAATGTTAATTCCCTGCTTCGTATAGAGGATGAAGACTAAACGCTGCTCTTCTTCCATTGCCAAACCTGTTCAGTGACGTGCTCTATCTCTTCCTCGCATTCTCTTAAATGTTTTTCTGTGGAAGGACGCAGTGACTCACACAAAGCAAAGTTAAAGGCTTATTGTGATTAACTGATAAAGAGACAGACAGAGCAGAGAGCTTGGCAATCATTTCCATTAATTAAAAATCAGAAATGCATGATTGCTCTCCTCTCTGGCAGGACCCTAAGCCATCTCTATGGGATGGTATGAGCCAGAAAAACCTCCCCCCTCCTCCTCCCCTGCGCCCAACTCCCACACTGCCAGTGGTGGAAGAAGTACTCAGATCCTTTATTCCAGTAGAGGTATCAGTACAATAATATAAAAAGTACTTCATTCCAAGTAAACATCCTTATAGAGTAAAAGTACATAAGCATTATCAGCTGAATGTACTGAACGGATCAAAGTGAAAGCACTTGTTCTCCCTGTGACTGACACAAGACATTATTAGACTGATAATACTGATGTGTCACTTTGTTGTAGAGCTAGTTTTCACTACTATATATACAATTGGATAGTTTAGTCCAGTGGTTCCCAACCTAGGGGTCGGGACCCTCCTAAGGGTCACCAGATAAATCTGAGGGGTCGTGAGATGATTAATGGGGGAGGAAAGAATAATAAACACAGTTCTGCTACACAAATCTGTTTTCTGTTTTTGTGAACTGTTGGATAATTTGACCTCTTTGGGCCTTGAACAATTATTTAAATGAAACCACTGGAAAGTTTAGAAGGGAAATCTCTCTTTGGTGGAACTGCCAACAACTCAAGGTTAGGAACCACTGGTTTAATCTGTAACAATGCATTGTATTTTATGAATGGATTTTTTTTTTTTTGGTACAATCTTAATCTAAAAGGTAACTAGTAACTAAAGCTGTCAGATAAATGTAATGGAGTAAAAACTACAATATTTCTCTCTGGAATATAGTGGAGTGGAAGTTTAAAATAGCATATACTGGAAATACTCAAGAACAGTACCTCAAATTTGTATCCAATACTTGAGTAAATGTACTTAGTACTACTATTTTCCACCACTGCAAACCACTCCCTCCCCCAGCCTGTGCCCTCCTTACATCGCTTCCTCCCCTTTGAAGTTCTAAAAATTGGTTTCATTTCAGGAAATACCTTTTTTAGATTGCCCACTTTCCCCTTCACATTGTATGTGGTGTAAAATGCTTTAAATTAAGTTATGGTGAGGTTTGGCCTTCATTCCTCTCTACTCTTCCTCTCCCCACTACCTGCCAGTCTGCCAGAGGAGAGTTCGGGAGAGGGGCATGAAGGTGGAAAGCAGGGACGGAAAGATGAAAAAGGGCCGCTTCAGTGTTTACATGTGGGCACTGGACTCGAGCTGACGTGTGCATCCATCTTTAGTTAGCCTCGGAAAGCACAGCAGCCCTGGATCGTGTCCCTGCCCTGCAGCTTCCAGACAGCAGACGCTTGTTCGAGAGGTACAAAGGTGAGACATCAGTGCTGCCCGAAGGCCTGCAGCAAATCAAACCTGACGAGTGGTGAGAGTTGAAATGTTGAGGATAATAAAGGTATTGAAGGCATTTCTGCTTTAATAGCCTGGATCGTTGTAGGAAAAATGACGAAGAAGAAATGCAACAAATCACATTCAAAGCAGCGGAAATGAGAGTACATGCTACGTGAGATACACCAGAACCCCCTCTTTCCATAATCATCACGCACATCGCACTGCCATGGAATGTCCTCCTAATTTCTCTGGCACCTGAATAGTTGAGAAACCTTTTAAGAGGGAAATTGGAACTGTACTGAAGTGGTCTTGGCAACGTGTAGTCAGATTTTTGTTAGTTACGTTGTGTTTTTCTAGCTAGATGTGGGCTATTATCTGTAACCTATCCTACCCTCATGAATTCACAGCTGAAGATGTTTAAGTTTGGCATGTGGACATGTGCACACACGTACACACTCATACAGACTAGACCTGAGAGAAACAGTAGCTTCAAATGATTCTGAGTATTTGTTTTGAACCTGTTTGAAATACCAGAGGGGTGGAGTTAACAGCAGCAGCAGGATTCAGGTGACGTCAGGTATCTTGTCAGTCCCAGGCTCACAAGAGCGGCTTTGACATGTTTTTTCAGTGATTGACGGAAGTTCTGGCGGCATACAAAAAACCTTTCCAGATGTTTTATTTTAATGTTAATTGCAACAGCTGTGACATTTTTTGTTTGTTTTTCGGATGGCGATATCTTATTTCTTGATAAAAGTCATCATTTGGCTGTTTTATTTGACGTATGCAAACTTACATCCATCCACCCACCCCCTTCATCTACAGTCTGTCATTCCACTGCACAGTTCACCTCGCACTAACTCTAATGTGACAGTGAACTGACAGCTAATCATTGCAAAAATCATATTTCATGGCAATACCATTGGTCTGACCTGTATTACCTTTCTCCCTTGGCCATTCCTAACGTAGAGTTTCGTATGGGAAGCAATTCAATCGAAATGTATAACTGCATCTTCATGCAGTAGCTGCATGTATTACAAACTACTGATATGCTCTGCATTGTTATAATTTGAAAATTAAAGTGCTATTTAAATTCTAAATATATGTAGCCTGCGAGTGTCTCCTGTAATGTTTAGCGGTTAGCGGCGGCGAGGAGAGGGAGGGCGCATGGCTCATTGCCGCTGCATTTGGAGTTCATGATGGCTGAAGCTTTTTAACTTGCTGCTGCGACTCGCTCTGTGACCATGGCAACCACAGAACTACACTAATTTTACTTTACCAATTTTAGTTCCCTGAATCTTACATCTCTTCACCAACAGAGAACAGACACCAGCGAGGGGGTTCCTGAAGCTATTCGTCCATCCAACAAGCAATTTTCACAAATAACACTGCGCAAAACTATTTGTCTTCACGCCTAGTGTTTACTTTCTGCTCATATGTGAACCAGAGTTCCACACTGGTAGAGCAGGATTTCTCAAACTGTTCTTCTCAGAGTGGAGCAGCACTTGAAAACAGTAAAACTACAATGGAAGCTATTAAGCCACTATTGACTATTTCCTGCAGAAAACCCTTTATTGTGTTTGGTGTATTTTTCACTATGTTCCTCATTTTTAAACCACACCATCCATTATCAGTTGGCAGTAGCTGGTCAACTGTCTCAATGAAAAAAATGTCTTTGTGATTCTCTTTTACAAAGTAACGTTGGGGTTCACAAAACACATTGTGTTCCTGCACTACAAAGTAATGTTTCTCAAGCTCGGATAATTTTCACGTTAGCCCCTGCATTACATTTCCTCTCTGACCCTGTGTTGAACTAAGCTTAATTGCCTTGCCACTGTAGCAGGCTGTGTGTATGCAAGTTAAATGAGATATAATGAGGATAAAGTAGGGGCATGAAAATGCACTTGTTTCTTCAGGGGCATAATGTTTATTTACAGATTCATCTTGTGAGTCAGAAGGAAAGAAAAAAACCATGTACTTGGAAACGAGTGTTACTGTGTAGCCGGCTGCTGTTAACGTAGCTCCTTCATACGCCAAACAGCCGGTTGTTTGCATGGGAAAGTGAGGATTACTTTTATGTTTTCACTAGTTCAATTTAGACAAAGACAGGAAGGCTGCGCTCTCACAGTGAAGTCATGAGAAAGAAAAGGAGAAAGAAATGCCCCTGAGGTTAGCACCGGGATTCTTATGGCTTCAGTCATGCACACCATAATTGGTTCAAACTGAGGAGCAATCATTTTACACTTGCAGTCAAATGTGTCTTTGAACATCAAGGCGTGTGCTGACGTGAGTGCATTCTTTTCTTTCTGTTTGCTCTCTGTGTTTTGCATGTACCATGTGGAAAGTCCCCTGGCTCAAACTAACACAATTATTTAACACAGTGCCATTAAGCTAGCAAGATAAGGGCTCATCCGAGCACTGCTTTTCCACAGGTGAGTCTATGTGTTATTCTCTGCCACTCTTCCATAGCAAGCCATGGAAAGAAGTCAAAATAGTCAGACAATGCTGCAGCCCTCCTGTTCCAGATCTCCTCAAAAATAAAAATGCATACATATCACAAAGCGTTTTTCTTTTTTAGTCTTTCATTTCTTCGGGTGGTCATAAGCGTGGTGTCAAAATCAGCAGCGAGGCTATCCGGCTGGCTGGTTGGCTGGCCCGGTCTGCCTCTGCTACCTGACAGCTCCTCTCTTTCCACTCCAGCGTCACTGAATGTTATCTGCACAGCTGTGCATCCCATCCTCCACGTGTGAAGCTCGTGTACCTCTAAGACTGTGAAAAGCCAGGGAACAATAGCATCTTGTGTCCCATTCCCTGTTATCTGTCCTTCACTCCTTTATTGAAAAGGCTTACCTCATTTTCTATTAATTACACGAAAACAATGATTTTAGCCAAAGATGGGCTCCCCCGGCGATTCTGGAGCCACTTAAACCGTTCTTTAATCTCGGTTATGAAGAGGGAACAATGAAGCTGTTGTGCTGCAGTGGAGGAGAGAGAAAAAACAGCATTTAAATGACACTGAGATAATATGCAAGCAGTCTTGCATTGACGCGTACAAATATCTAAAATCTGGAATAAACCAAATATGAGTGCTTGTTATGATAAAAGCAATAATACATTGTGTGAATACATCAGTGGATGCTGTGTGTGTGTGTGTGTGTGTGTGTGTCTGCTTGAGAGTGTGCCTTTGCATTGAAACTACCTTATTATCCTCCTCAGGGGTGTTAAGCATTGTCCTTAATCCTTGTAAGAGGAACTTTGCCTTTCAACAATTTACGTCCCTCTCATTGGCCTTCTTTACGTACAAGGCCAAAACTAGGATCAAGACTAGCAGGCCTTCAGCAGGCTGTAAAGTCCAGAATTTACACTTTTGACTCTTTAATTTGAAGTACCAGGTTTTAAAACCTCTCAAATGAAAAAAGTAGAGAACAAGGATTCAATCTGTGATGATCTGAGGAGGCGAAAGCTGAACTTCTCCATACTGCAACAGCCAAATCATCAGCGTTAATTTAAGTGTTAAAATTAAAATGCTGGTATTCATGGAAGTTGACACCCATCAAAGTTAATTTCGTTTTGAACAGCTGCCAGCTATAACAGCTTTCTGCGCAGACAAACAAGTCTCCATTCAACATTTTGTCAACACCAACTTATCGCAAGTGAAAACCCTGTGTTCATTAACACCTTAAACTTTACTGTGTGTGACTGTGTAGCTAAGTTAGACTAGAGGAAACATACTTCTGCTTCTTTTAATGAGAGCAGATCACAGAGGTACATTCACTGGTGGGACAGTGGTGGCCTGAAGGTTAGAGAGGAGAGCTTGTGACCGGGTCGGCCGTTCCATCCCCAGATCGGCAGGATAAATCTGCAATGGGGAAGTGAAAAAGCAGCGGCATTAGCCCCGCTGAGGCGCCCTTGAGCAAGGCCCTTAACCCCAACCGCTCCAGTGGAGCTGCTCAGTGGCCAGCAGAGCAGGCTGTGGTCGTACTGGGCAGCTTCCAGGTGTGAATGTGATCAGGGCGTTCCTGCAAACGAGAGGCTTCCTCTCAGTGAAACGTCCCTGAATAAATTAAGGTTAAACAGCCACGATTCCTTAGCGTTTCTTGTTTTTATAAATTTTATTCAACTCCTCAACTGGCCACAACTTTTCAATGTGGCAGTCATTATGCAGTGCAGCCAAAACATTGTTCTAACCCACAGAACTTGTTCTTTAATTCCTGTGGTGTCCAAAAGTTTCTAGCGATACCAAATATGTAATCGATAATATTTCCATTTGATGGAAAGGTGCAGCCATAAAAAATATGGAATGTAACAAGCCAAACCCTAAGCCTGAGTTTGAATATTTTACTAATTGTAAACGTTCAATGAGGAGCTGGAACAAACTGATACAAAATTTACATGATACTGTCAGACAGTGTGGAATGAGAGGATTTTTTAACAAACCTAAAGCTGACAAACAAACAAAAGGGGAAAACTGCATGTTAACTCAAACAATTAAATGTTTTAATTACATTTTTTTGTTTTTAAGGGGACACGCTACAGGTTAAATATTGCACTTCCATAAAGTTGTAGGTTTTGGAAGAGACGTATTTAAAAAGTAATGGTCAAAATCAAGATATCCTGACTGTTCTTCCAGAATATGGCTTAAGTTACAAAAACGCTGGATCCTACCTTTCCCATAATGCAACTCAATTGCATCTTTTGCTAGACTCTCCCTGCATGGTAAATGCCCACATTTTTCAAACTCCACACCTCCAGTTTGTAACAGAGGCTTTCTGTTCAAAATCTGTTGGTGACATCACCATTGGCATGGTGGTAGAGCGGGTCGTCTGTGACCCAGAAGGTTGGTGGTTCGATCCCTTCCCCAGGCCCACAGGCTGAAGTGTTCCCTCCTGATGGAATGAGTTAGTTTCTTTGGACCGATGACCAGCAGCGTGTGAAGCGCTTTGAGTTGTCAGAAGACAAGTACAGTCCATTAACCATTAAATCATCATAGTTACTTTCTCAGACTGGACAAAGCCAGTGGAAGACGTTATACTGTTGCGTGTTTTTACAGGCTACAGACGGCTCCCCATGACAAGTAAAGTGATCCTCGTGTAAATTTGGTCTCCCTTTCATCTCGTTTATATAATTTTTCTGCACAGAAAGCCTGAAAAATGTCTTCACAATATAGCAGAAAAGTAAAATAATAATAATAAAAAATAACCTTAACTACAGTATTGCTCTGTTGTTTTGTGGCTGTTGACTCATGGCTATTTTACAAGTTGTGATATTTGTGTTGTGACTAACCTACTTAAAAAACTGTATAATGAAATTAACCTTCAGTTGCACTGCCCAGCTTTTATTTGCATACATCAAGCTAAGCACTGACCAGAATATTTTGATCCAGGCACAGGGAATGGAGTTATGTAATGGAAAATTTGTTCATCCTCGTTAATTCAAGCAAGTTCTTAAAAGCCTGATATCCACTGGAATGTACTTATTTTAATAAAAATAAAATATTATGACCTACAGACTTACAGATCTTTATATGTCAGCCTCTCCAAAGCACACTAACTCCATCAGTTTGACAACAGTAAACACCATGCCTTTCTCTGGGCAGATTCAGTATCACAGCTGTGTGCTCCAAGCTCACAGAAGCCCTGTAGTCACCAAAACACCGTAAACACACACTTTTACAAGGTGATGTGTGTATGTCTGCGGCTCTGCAGTCAGTAAAGCTTCCAACTCCTTATGGGTAAATAATGAAGGTGGGCCCAGGCACAGTGCCCCTCGCCCCCCATCCAGTCACACACACAGCCGCATACCCACACTCCCCACCTGCTTGCAGTTGGCATTCCTCTACACTCCAGCTGAGGTTGAACAAATATATTAAAGCGTTCCGCGGCTTTGACACTGTTATCAAAAATGAGCTGGGTGGGGCCGCTTTCGGTAGCTGCAGGGAGTCATGAAAGTAAAATGCCTCCCATGGAGGCCAAGTTAACGTCTTGGGAGATTAAAGTCAAAGTGTGTGCGAGTACACAGGCTGTATGTGTTTGTGCGGTTTAGGGGGAGTAAGTCAGACAGCAGGGCTTGGTTTGTCTCGATCCCACTCGGTGGTTGCTGTTGTTTAGTCTCGGAGGAAGGGGGCGGGGGCTTTTTAAATAACTTGAGGCATGTCAAAACCTTCAGGGGTGTGAAGACACTTGTTCTTTGTGTAATGAAAAAGGAATACCACTTTATTAAATAGATAGTAAAAATGGACACTGGTAAAATCTAAATGTTAAAAAAATGACCACAATGTACATCTTTTATCCTCCTTTTTATCTTGTAGAAAAAGAATCAACCTTTGCAACAGAACGGCAAAGTTGGCATTTTTTTCCCAATAATGTCAGTCAAGAAAATTACACCTTTAAAAGGTTTTACAGGCTCTTCTGATTTCTCACTCACTCCACTCACTCCAAGTGTACTGTAGTATTCTTGTTTTTTTTCCTCACTGTTGGCAGCATTCACCCCTCTTCCTCCATATTTTAACAGGTCACTCCACAGTCCTCCGCTCTCTCTCAACTCTCATTTTCTCTGCTGCAGCTCCTCTCCTATCCACCACCCTTCCACCTCCGAAGTGTTTTAATGGACCTGTCTATCAGAAGACATACAACAGGTAACAGCTCTCAAATCACACTGGCTGATTATGATTTGACGAGCTACTGGGTTAGTCTTCATTGACCTCAATTGAAGCCAATGATCATCCATCCCCTACCCCACTATGTGCATTTGGATAATTAATTAGTCCTGCTGCAGCATGATGTGTATACATGTGGGGGGCCTATTCATAGAAAATACATCTCCATAGATTTGGAACATATTAACTCACCTAATCTCCACAGGTATCAAAGCTATTTCCGGTGTCTTCCTGGTTAAGTGTTCTTGTATAAAACTACATGTCGTCCTCCTTATTACCCATCGCAGTCAGCCGTGACCTAGTAAACCATTTCAAAGTAAAATATACACAGGTCTTGTGTATCACTGTTTGACTGATTTTGGGATTTCCAATAGTGATATTTTTGTATAGCCTAAAAGGTATTGCTATGATGCCGATATTCAGCAGTATTAAATTTGACCATTTTTATACTTGCAAAAATCATGCATAGTAATAGTAATACACTTTATTTATAGAACTCTTATTTAAACACAAGTTACATCGTCATTTGCAACATAAAAGCAGAAAAAGAAACAAGTATTCAGAAATACAGAATAACAAGACAGAGTCTACAGCCATGCTGCATGCATAAATGCTAATGGAAGTATGCTAACAAGCTTACAGTGACAATGCTAATATGCTGATGTTTAGAAGATAATGTTTAACATGTTCACCATCTTAGTTTAGCCTGTTAGCATGCAAAATTGAGCTAATTAGCAATAAATACACAGCTCAGGCTGATGAGAATGCCATTAGTCTGGCAGGTATCTGATCATAAATCAATTACTAGACAAACTGAAATTCTGACCTCAGTCACCCCTGGTCTTTAGACTAATTTTGGCTGCACATGACACTCTTTGATATTTAAAGGTCCAGTGTGGAGGATTTAGTGGCATCTAGCGGTGAAGTTGCAGTTCGCAACCATTCAAATACCGCTCACCTCACCCTCCCCTTCCAAGAGTGTAGGAGAAACTACGGTGGCCGCGAAACTCGCAAAAAAACATGAACGGCCCTATCTAGAGCCAGTGTTTGGTTTGTCCATTCTGGGCTACTGTAGAAACATGGCGGTGCAAAATGGCAACCTCCATGGAAGGGGACCCGCTCCAACTGTAGATATAAAGGGCTTATTTGAAAGTAATGAAAACTCAACAATTCTTATTTTCAGGTGATTATATGCTAATGAAAACATACTTATGCATTTTATATTCCATTTCTACCAATAGCTCCTCCCAAATGTTTCATTCTGGACCTTTAATAAAAGCTTTCACCAAACTGACATTCTCATTCAAACTGTAGAATATGTAGCTGTCTGCTGAGGCAGAAGTGACAGCATGAATGCAAACTGGCAAACAGGAAGTGTGTCCAGACAGTGATGAAGCCTGTTGTTTTGACTGGAACCATCTTGTCTTTTGTCTACAGTTTGATCTCTTTAGGGCAGATAAGGAGTAAACACAGGTTGACAAACTGTCTCATGTGTCTTTGTCTCTCTGTGTCTCTCTCCTTCAGATCCAAGGGACAGGAGCTGATGTGTGAGGGAGCCGCTGACTGATAGCTCACATGTGTTTTAGGTGTTGGCCCATGTGCCTTCCAAACAAACAAGTCAGGTCAACAACAAGTGTTGAAACCACATACACTAAATTTACCCCTGTTGCTTTTTCTTTGACTGGAATAAAGTAAAATTGAAATGATCAGACTTTACAGGCACAAGCTATGTAATTTCATAGTGACGGAGCACAAATCTATATTTAATTATCTTGTTAAATGTACAAATAAATGCACAGATGGGAGGCCTCTCTCCAGCATCTAACCACACACAGTAATGGGTCTGCACTGTGTTTCATTTCATTGTTGTTTTAATATTCCTGAGTTGTAAATAACTGAGTGCTGGCCCAAGGCCCAGAGATCAAACTGTCTTTGATAGTTAATATATCTGTATATTTTTCAAATGACTAAAACATGACATAACATAAACCAATATGTGGTTAACCAGAGGTAGACACAAAAGAACAACCACACAATAAGTACACAGAAAGACAGACAGACAGAGCTAAGGGGTCAGTTAGCCCCGTTTGGGACTGTCTCTCCCAGACAAAGATTTCAAAGCAGACTGCGGTGTCAAGATGTGCTGTTCAGGTCTTATAAAGAGGCACAAAGAAACGGGCGACGTTGAGGATTGTAGACGCAGCGGTCGGCCGAGGAAACTTAGTGCAGCAGATGAAAAACACATCGAGCTTGTTTCCCTTCGAAACCGGAAGATGTCCAGCAGAGCCATCAGCTCAAAGCACGGTGGAGGTTCCTTGCAAGTTTGGAGTTGCATTTCTGCAAATGGAGTTGGAGATCTGGTCAGGATTAACGGGGTCCTCGATGCTGAGAAAAACCGGCAGATACTTATCCATCATGCAATACCATCAGGGAGGCGTACGATTGGCCCCAAATGTATTCTGCAGCAGGACAACGACCCCAAACATACAGCCGGTGTAATTAAGAACTAGCTTCAGCGTAAAGAAGAACAAGGAGGCCTGGAAGTGACGTATGGCCCCCACAGAGTCCTGATCTCAACATCCTCGAGTCTGTCTGGGATTACAGGAAGAGACAGACGGATCTGAGGAAGCCTACATCCACAGAACATCTGTGGTTAGTTCTCCAAGTGTGCACACGATGTAGATGTTTCAGTCTTATTATTATTATTAAGAATGAAGTAGAAAATGATGATAATTTAAAATTGAAAAATAAAATAATGTTTCAAAATGTCTAATTAGTAAACTGATAAATTAAATAAACCAGCTGTGGGATTGTGGGGGACACTAGGGAGACAGATTGTTTCTGGGCCTTTTTTTCCTTTTTTCTTTCTCCCTTACTTTCCTTCTTCTATTTTCCTCATTTTCCCCCCTGTTGTTTTTTTCATCTTTATTCTCTTTCATAAAAATATTCCTTGTTGCGTGAGGCAGGTTCCTATAGTTGCTCGGAGCTGGAGGGTGATACAGCAGGCCAGGATATCAAGCGACTTCTTACATTTCTGAAAATACAGTAACAGAAAAAGGATAGGTGGCAGGGGAGAGACAGAAACAAGACAGAGACAAACTAAATGGAAGGGTGGGGTTGCTTCCGTCTATAATGTATTTGACACTTGTGCATGTGTCAGCAGATGAACAAATAGGCTAAGGGAGGGTAAGTAATTCGAACAGAACACAATGACTAATTTCGCTGACTTTCCGAAGATAATCAAACCATATGTGTGTTTGCTTCACCTTGCCTTTGTGTGCTCTCCTAAGAGCTGATAACAAAAAACTTGCAGCACAGCTACATCACTGCAGCTACATGAGTGATTTCTGTTTTTTCAATGTACACACTTAAGTCAAACAGCAGTGTAACAAGTGATTAAGATATTTATGATTAGAGGGCTGCTTCCTTTTGTAATCAAGCAACAGTCAAACTACAGCAATATAACAAGTGTGCCACTTAAGGAATGACTTAATGAAGTCATAAAATCTAAGGATTAACACAGGCTTTATGAATGCTCTTTAACTCTATGTGTTCATGCTTGTGTTTATGTGTGTGTGTGTGTGTGTGTGTGTGTGTGAGGAGCTGTGTCTGTGTGTCAAGAGGTACATGCCGGGGCTTGCAGAAGAATGAATGATTAATCTGCACTGCTTTGTGGGTAATTTAGATGTCAAGCTCTCTTCTTCTGCTCTTTGCTAACTGAGTTGTGTGTGAAAAGACCTCCCTCCTCCCCTTTAATCTGGGCCGGTCAGGCGAGCAGCGTCGCCCTGCTATATTTCAAAGTGTCTGCTTAGTGATTTATTGAGACTGATCAGGGAGTAACAAGAAGCAGAGCGACCTACAAAGGCCTTGTCGTCCCTACACAGTGCTGGAATAATATGGCAAAAACATTAGCTAATAAGAAAAAAATAATACTTATTAGAGGTTATTTTTACATAGATTTTCCAGCTTTGATTAAGTAGACAAAGGAAAAAAATGCAAAAAGGAAATGAATGTAAATATTTCATTTATCATAACAAACAACACAATGCAGGATAAGCATCTGGGTTTGAGCCACAGTATGATTTGAAAGAGTGCTCAAAAATTAGTTCAATGATTACTTCCCTTAATATCGGCAGTGTAATTAATTAATCTCAGTAATTACTCAGTTTTGTTTGACTTTTTTCTCTTTACACAGAGACATCCTCTATTTTCAACCAAGGCACAAAAATGTAACTAAAATCAAGATCAGTGCTCAAACTTGTGATAGCCATACTAACTGAAAGGGGAACTTCCCATCTGCCTGTCTAGGCTTTGTTGTTGGATGAATACTGTTTTCAGTATCACTGGCTGCCATCGGCGGTTAGCATTCATAGTTAAGAGATTGTTGTTCAAAGATAAACAGGCAGTGAGTAAGACAGACAGTCAACACTGCCCTCCAGATGCAGACATAACCATTATGCACCTGCAGGAGTGCGCCGTCAAAATGATGTGGCAGGTAGACAATACACCTGTGTGATGAATTGTCTGTCTTCACCTGAACATGTTGTCTCTATCATAGGTGTGATAAGAAGTGTGTAATTGTGATGGTATTCTAGATAGATATACAAAGATGTAGCCATAATAGAAAGCCAACTATATGCACGATGGAAGGACTCCTATAATAATATACATATACAATTATCAAAATCAGTGGGTTAGCCTGGCTGACTTTTTCACACTAGCTTATATTAGCCTAAATGTATCTAAGCTAGCAGCCTGTTGACCTTGCAGAATCATGTCAGAGTTATGAATCCTTAAGAATTCCCCCTTTCAGCAAATTTCAACGTTCCCAGTTAAAGCTGCACCAACTCATTATTTGGAGACCTGGGGAAAAGTGAACCAGGCTGTAAACGCAACACTGACATATTATCAACTTGTAAAGTTGTTAAGGTGAATGTGTTAGAAAACAGTTGCCTATTTAAACATCCAACAGACATGGACCGACATTAGCTTTCATTTGGAGTTGTGTTTGTGTCCACTTGACAAAGTTAAGACTCACTCGCCTTTTAGCTCTGGTTTGGCCTCCACCAAGTCCTGTGGGACATATTTGGCTCTTTTTTATATCAGGCTCAGCTATTTACTCCTCCTTTAGCAAACAGGGGGTTTATCAGAGATTTGCATTGAAAACGAGGTTGACAAGAGCTGAGCTTGCAGGTCAGACAAAAAGAGCTAAACGGGGCTAAAAGGCTCTCTAGAGCTGAGGGAAACTACTGTCACTATGAGTCACACCTTTCACATTACACACAATCATTTCATCCAGTGCAGAAAAATATTGATTTAAACATTTAAAAGGTTTTTTTTTCAGCAGGGGAGGTTCAGTCCCAGTTTTACTGATAGATCAATCAGATTTGATAAAACTGAAGCAAAAATATTCTGGGTAAACTGTCTGTCGTAGTGATGGCACCATGTCCCTAGCTCAGCAATTAACACTAAATCATTTTTCAGTAAATCCTTTTTTAGTTAATTACATGTGCAGTCACACTATCTATTGATCCTGGTCCCATTTTATAGTGTTTATAGTGACAAGGTATACTGGGGGTCAGGGTTCAAATGAGATCTTGAATTTGTGAAGGTGGTGTGTTCAAGCTAAAATGGGTTGTTAAATTGCTCTTTAACTTTGTTAGTAAAATGTTATTCTAACATACCGGTTCCCAAACCTTTTTGTCTCATGACGCTTTAAAGCCAAGAAATGTCTACTCGCCACCCCTCCTCACATGGCTGCATATGTCTAAGATGTGTGTGCAGTTCAACCTGCTAAGGCCAAGAGAGATTCATTCCTCCAACTGATTCATTTGAGTAGTTTTTAGATGCCTGAATAGGAAGCAGTATTTTACAATAAATATCAAAATCTAGACAAAAGTCTGATTTGTGCAGCAGAAAGAAATGATCATGTCGTGCCCCCTCATATTGGTCCGGTGACCCCTTGGGAGGTTCTGCCCCACTGATTGGGAGCCTTCATAACATATATTATGCTACCATTGGACAGGAATACTTGCTAAAGCTGCAAAATTAAGACCCATGTTGAAAAAAAAAGAAGAAATAAATAGGTTGAAGAGTTTCTTTCAACCAATGAGTGTGGGTCTTCAGCTGCACACATTTGGATGTTTTTATGTGTGGCACGTGCACACACACACATTTGTAGCTGAAACACTTTGCAAACTGCAACTCACAGCCAACTGCAAACTCATGCAAGACAAATTGTTGCTATAACCCTGTTTGTGTCAGACACTGTGTAAGCCTGTACACATGCACAGCATAGGTCTTTGATGTTTTGATTTGCACACACAGACACACACACACACACACACATTCCATCGAATATCTACTTAAATAATTACCTGTTTTCCTCGGGGCAGCCTGTTATCTGCAGTGCTGGGGCGCAGCTCTGGCCTGAGCTGCGTGAGAGCCGGAAACGCTCATCACCCCTTGCCCCGAGTCTCAATCTATCCCGGCTCAGAGCTGGTGTGAAAATATTTCACCTGAGAGAGAAAACAAGGTTTTAAAGAGCAGGCTGCAGGGCCACAGGATGGGCTAAGTTATTCTTCTGGCCTACAAGAACAATACTGTCGTGGCCTCGCATGAAGAGGCTCTGCTGCCAGGAAAAAGTTGTGAACGTGCCAGTGTGTGTGTTTGTGTGCATGTAGTGTGTTATTAGCTGAAATTGGGGGAGAGAGGAAGAAGAGACGGGATAAGGGACAGTCACAAAACATCAAGGAGCGATGACACAGACTGCCCCTGACAGCGCAGAGAGAACAGAATAATATCAGTTCTGCTGGGAAGGGAGGGAGAGAACGGAAGGAGAGATGTTATTTTATCTGTCAGACAGACAGAAATGTCAAGCCATTGGGGAGAGGAGAAGAAAAAAGATGTAGAGACAGGTTGAAGTTTGAGATAAGTGCCATGTTGGACTGATGTGTGAAGAGGAAAAGGGCAAAAAAGAAAATGAAGAGATTTGAGAAACAGACAGACAGACGGTCAGACAGCAGCGAAGTGGAATTTATTGCAATGACGGTCTAGACATCTGGATTCAAACATCTGGAATTAAATTATCTGGCATATGATTATAAAAAAAATTCATAGATCCACCTAGCACTTTACTCTGCGTTGGTGTGAAAATTCCCAGCAATTTAGGGTGGAAAGGCTGCGCCTGTGGTATGAGGAGCTCTGTACTGCTCGTTTGTCATAGTCACAGAATGACTGACATTGTTTCCATGAGGATAAACAAACGGATTCCTCTTCTCGATCATTATAAAGCCATTGATGGAGACCTGGTGACGCTGTGTTATGACATGTGCAGCTCTCTTCCTGCCTCCTAGACAGCAGGAGTGGTGGGAACCTGGAAATTATGGCCAGTCAGTGCTTCTGCCAGTGGAAAAAGAGACCATTGTTATGTCAATCACTTTGGCATGAAGAACACACAGTGTTTGACGTTTGGCAAGCTGATACATGGTTCAGGTTATGTTCAGCAGGGGACTTATTTTACGGTCTTACTCATTAGTAGTGTTTCCCAATATAGCAGGTGGGTGTTAGCCATTTATTAAAATTCAGTCATCATCTAGTTGTGACTGTGTGTAAAAGAAGTTCCTCCTTGATATTAAAACAGTCCACAAAATCTGTAATGGCATTATAGGTTTCTGCACATTGCATTTAATAATCTTTTCATGGTAACACTTTACTTTAAGTCCCCCTATTTAGCATTTATTAGCAGCATATAAACATTTAATAAACGCCTTTATTGCTGAGTGCTGCGGACCCTGGGGCGATCACCGCCCACCCAGCCAGTCCAGCCGGACCAAGCGCCGCGACAGGCCAGAGAGGGAGGAGAGGGAAGACAGCCAGGATACGAGCTAAGCTAACCCAGCGTGGACCTAAGGCTGCTCCACTACCCAGCCTACTCCTGGCTGATGTCCAGTCGCAGGAAAACGGAATGGACGAAATGGGACTCAGGCTAACCCAGCAACGGGAAAGCAGAGACTGTTGTGCCCACATCTTACAGAGACCTGGCTGTGTTGTAACATGACAAATAAATGATCTCGATTCCTTGATTGATATTTGTTTATTAATGTATTTGTCAATAAATATAACTCGTCCTGTGGGCACCCATAAGGGGAGGCTTGTGTATAAACAGATAATGAATAATAATGATGTCAACACAGTGTTTCAGTTATTTGATTTTAATATGTAATGTCTTGTCCATAATGAATGCAAAAGGGTAAAAAAGGGACACCAATCAAAATTTGCTAAAAAAAAGATTATGAATAAAATATAGGAAAACAGTTAATAATGTCAAATATGTCTTCATATGAGAAGTTATAATTGCTGACAAATACTGTAGATTAATAAACACTTAAAAATGTTAAAAAGTGTACAGTTCCTCAACATGTCAGCCACTCAATTCTCTACCTATTCTCTCTACCTGAATATGGTGTTTACATGCCGCATATCCAGGCTTCTCTAAACTGAAGTAAAGGCTTATCCTGATTTCTGAAGCGGAGTGCTAACTGAGTTGTATGGATGTTTGCTGCACATTTAATAAGGTGCTAAAGCGCTCTGTTGTCCGTAGGGATCTTTGCCCTGATCCGAGTGCTTTAATAGTGTGTTTCTGCCAATACCAAGGCAGATCCGATCCTTATATTTACCTAAATGAAACAGCTGCCAGTGCACACTTAATATAGTGTAACCAGTCCAATGGTAGCTAGTAAGGTGTTATATATTCTGTTGGGTGTATATGAAGATTAACTGGGAGAATGTGAACTCTAAAATTGACGTGATCGGCTGATCATTTTACTAGAGACGACTCATCACTCTGTTGATGTGTTGGAACTACAAAAACACTCCACTGTGCCATGGTGTTACAGAGAGAAGCTTCTGCCCTTACGAACTGTTCAAGTACAGTACAGACAGCGGCTGCAGAGAGCACACGTCCATAATAACACCACAATACACAATACGCCTCTTCATGGTCCTGTTTCGACCTGTCCATCACCATTAATGGCATACAAGGTCCAGTTGCAGTCTCATACTGCTCACAATCAGTTATATCTTCATGAGCTCCAAAGACAAATATACACATCAGGTTCAGTAAAGTGTCGCATGACCTGCTGTCACTGGGCAGAATTTGATTTGCCCATGTGGGGTCATGTAGCTCTGATGATGCAGCATGACCAAAACTGTCCAATGAATGAGTTACCTGTCAGTCAGGATCTTTTTGTTCTCTTTTGTCTCAACCAACTGACCCAAACTACAGGTATAGAGGCGACCTTTGATGGTTCAATTGCTGCTCAACACTTGTCATGCCTTTCTGCTCTGACATGAGGAAAATGTCTGCAGACAGGCACGATATCAACATTTTATCAGCCTTTACAAACAAATATCAGTCCTACCTTAGTGCCTTACATATAACCTGAGGCCCTGTTCACCTTGGATGCACAGCAGAATAAACTACATAGTACTTACATGGCTCTCAATAGCTTGTGATTAACTATATAGCTTCCTTGTGTACTTTCTCGAAGGCACCCTCTGGCTGCTTCTTCCTTTTAAAGAAGCTAAATAAAAGGTAAGTTAAATACCGGGTGTCTGACTTGTAAATGCACTTCATTCTTCCCAGTCTCTCTGTCCAGCTCTCACTCTTTCTCACCGTCACTGTTTATCTCTTTCTATCTCTCCACTCTCGCAGCGTTTGGACCTTTGAAGACATTATGGAGAGCTCACAGAGGATCCAGAGCGCCATCGATTTCCACCTGAAGTACAGATGGCTTGTCTGCAGGGTGTCTGCCCATAATCACGACAGGGTTTTGATAACGATAATAATGATTGCTGCGGTGAATAACAGCCTGCGTCTGGTGGAGGCTGTCTCTGCCGGCGAGCCTAACGCGCAAACAGCTCGGTTGGCCTGAGTAATCACAGATGCTGGACAGATTTCTGCTCTTTCTCTCTGCTCGTTAAGGACAGGTCCTGTGGTGGGACGTCCACAATGTATGCAGCATGTTTCACTGAAATGCATGTGTGTGGTTTGCACTGCATGACTGCTTCCAACAAGTTCACACCAAATGTTACTGCCTTTATTTTATGGACACTATGGACAGATATAGGAAGACTGAGGCAGAGTGAAGAGAAAGGAGACAAATCACTGCCCACCCCTAAATATAGAAAGTTGAATAGATGTTAATATAAGCACCTGCAACAATGTTGGAAACTAGTTTTGTAAACAAATATGAATACATTATCCGAACAGATACCAAAAACATCCAAATTCTTGCAGTAGTATCCTTCTTTTGAAGGCGGGGTTCAAAAACATAATAAGTTTTGTTATTTGATCAATTCAGGTACATGTTCAAAATATTATATTATTTTGTTGGCAGCTAATTTTATAGATACGTGTATGAGGAGTACAAATGACAGTATAAAACACACCCACTTCCGGTATAAATGTGAATACAGATATTTTTATGATTTTTTTTAATACAGTAAGCAAACCTGTGCCATAAACATATCTATCATTTTCTATATAAACTATGGCCCTGTGTCTATGGAAAGCCATGAAGTGAAACCAGAAGTTCGAGGTTCTGTTACAGAAGTAATAATATTAGTTTAGTGGTCAAACTTAGTGGGACCTGTAGTTTCTGTAAGCCAATAAATGAACTCTTTAAGTCTTTAACACATTTATCTTGGACTGTGGATAGTAAACCCCAGGAACGTTTCATTTTTTCAAAAAGAATGATGAAAGAAACCCTCACTGAGAGAGTGTACTGAGTTAAAGAAGCTAGTTGAACAGCTGCTTGCCCAGAAGTGACTTCAGGACTTTGGCTCTCAACATTGATCTGTAGCTGCTACATATAATATTTTGTAATATATTATGAACCCGGACGTGAACATGTTCCAAATCAGATTAAATCACATTACATGTGAAGTTTTAATCTAGATTGGTCTGAGGATGAACCTGCACCCTGTTCTCACCCACCTCCTCTTTCCTTTTACCATCTAAACCAGCTTTGTAAATGGGTGCTTCCTGTGAACAGCATGTTCAGATCAGATCTTGAGTGTGCTTAAATGTTAAGCAGTTATTGACACTCTTCCCTCCATACAATGCTTAGTAGTCCAATGTTCTCTTTTGTGTTTGAGTCACACTTTGGCAGTGACTTCAACAATACCAAGTGACAAAGCTGCCCATATTTCCCTGCTCCCAGCTGCACCTGAGCAGCGCCACAGTAGGCCCAAATCGAAAGCCAACCTTAGTGTTTACAGCCCCCGTGCGACAGAGCTGAAAAGAGAACAATGGTGTCTATTGTGGCGCAGTACAATGCTCCTTTAATATGCTTTGACAAGGCGCGAGCAGTACAAGCGATGGCAAAGCATCTGGGTTGTCACTGAGATTATTAATGACAGTTCTGTGTAATTGTATTATTCCCACGCTTTGTTTGTCTTCCATGATGACATGTTGCTCATAACAGAGTTAATGGAAGTGAATGTGTGCATACCTGGATTCTGCAAGGTTTACAAAACATCCTGAGCAGATCAGAGGTCAGAGATGTCTGAGAGTCATCTTAGAGCAAATGAGACAGGAGCTTAGAGCTAATATCAGCCTGCATTAACAGATATTAGTCTGACACAACCTCACATTTCAAAGCAGTGTGTCATACTGTCGTCATAGTTTGTAGTCGTAGAGGTGCACATTTCAAGAATATGTGATGTGTACACACAAACAGACCACCCACAACACAGATAACTTATCTCCAGATCACATGCACTAGCAAGTAGGATAACATTAGCAAAACATAGCATATAGCGACTCGCCGGTGTTGCATGCTGTTCTGTGATCATTAATGTGTGACTGCAGACAGAACCTGACTCAACAGACCATAACCAAAAAGCATTTGTCAGTGTTTCAGCCACTGTGTCTGCAGCGCATATTTCAACAGGCACAAAATGCGGTGTAACACCAGCATTATCTTCCTGTCACTACCACCATGTGCATTTCAGGACAAGCATAGTTCTTGTTGACAGTGTGAGATTATACAGAGAATCAACAGGCTGGTCATCACACACGTTTTGACTAAAGACTTAAAGGATACATTGACATTTTTTCAAGTCTGTTTTATCCTCCCATGCCATATGCAGTACCATAACACAACCCGACAGCCAATCTCAGGTGAACCCGGAGTAAACAATAGCATCTTCCACTGTTCGACAGCCTACTTATCATCTTAAAGAGAAGCCCTCAGGTATAGTAAGGGTCTGACATCAGACTCTGCCCCATCTGATCCCGCCCCATTCTGCTTTCTGCAGCTAGTTAGTATGGACAACAAAATAAAGTTTATTATGCTATTAGGCAGCTACCTGATGGAATAATTTAATATAATTTATACAGGGTTATGTGTATTATTATTCATTGTTCAAAAGCAGCGCCCGACTGCGGGGTCCACCCTCCTCACTGCAGGGACATACTTTGCAGCCCAGGCCATATGTACGATGAAAAAGGTTTGGCTGTATTTAGCCTGACTTTAGCACTGCTTGAAGAATGCAGGCCCCTGGATCGTACAGATAATAAATTAAACCTGGCTTAACTTTTGCTGGACTGCAATGCAGTGTCATCGAGCAATGTCGGCCAGTCAAGTATGTGCAAGTGTAGATTCCTGGTAGGTTACTTTGTAACGCTGTATGTTTACTGTTTACCTCGTAACTGTCGGAACGAAAGATAAAAAAAATTGCTGCCATGGTAACTTTCCTCATTATATTATGAACTGCTGTGGAGTGTTTTGGCGTCTGATAAGCCCTCATACTTGCATCCCATGCATAAGCAAGCGGGAGCCCTGTAGGACTTCAAGCAACGATCTTTTGTGAAATGTGACACTGCCACCATTTGCGTGTTCCGCATGTGAGTAGTGCTTGCAAATCGCTGTTGTGAAATGGGCCCCTGGATCATATTTCATCATCTCACGGTATCTGAAACAACACGCCCCCACCAACACCCTCACATTTTTTAAACGGAGGGCTACGTGGTCTAAACGGCCGCCTGTTTGTCACTGTTCCTCCTGTCCATACAGGCCAAGAGATCCCTTCCTACTGTGATTCCATTGTACGAGATGTAAAAATGCACAGTTGAAGCTAATACGGGTTGCCGCAGTCTGAGTTAGTCAGATCAAGTGTGTATCTTCCATATTTAGTCTTTTTAGTACCAAATTCCCTCTTTGTGTTTCCACAGATAGTGTTTACTTCCTGAGCTGCAGTAAAGGGATCGTAACACAAAGAAGTCATTTTGTACTAAAAGATTTTGGAAGTTACCTACTTGATTTGACTAACTCAGACTGCTGAAGTCTAATATTAGCTTCGGCTGACCTTTAGAATGCATGGACAGGAGAAACAGCAACAGATATCTCTTTAAATGTACATATGGGCATATGAGTATTGTTTTAAAACAAAAAGGCAGACAGACACAATGGGAACCTTTCCTTTAAACACAGCATGTTTTTTTCAGAATAGTCAAGACGAAAAGTAAAACTATGAAGTGCGTTTAGTGTAGGCTAAAGGTGACAGACATTTATATCTATACAATGTAACATAGACACACATGACAGATTTGTGAAATACATAAGCTGTATGTGGATGGAAACGTGTGTGTACCGAGAAGGTGTGTAATCCCTGCCGGTGAGTAGCCCCAATGCCCTTTGTATGTCTAAAGGCCCTTGGTTGTCCCTTGGCCTCTCTGAAGTTGAAATGCTTGTGCTTCTCTATTTGAAGTCCCTTTCAAGGAGTGTATTGGATAAAACAGTGTGTATCTGACTTTCATGGTCACTCTGTGATGTTAAGCAGTGGATTGTTGGACTTAAGTCGATGCTGAGTGACAACTTCAGTTCCTGCCATACTGGCAAAAGTTTGCCTATTTGAGAATTTGGGAGTTGGGTTCATGTCTGAAATGAGGTCGTCAGAACTGATGATAATTCATTCAGAAAGTATAAAGTTAGTGGTTAAGATCCCAACTAAAGGCTCAGGTTTAGGTTAATATTCACCACTATATTTGAGTATAAAGAGTAAAATGTTTTCAATTCAGCCTTTTAGTAAATGGCATCACTGTCTATGTTAATGAAGGTTAATCAGCGAAAACGATGAATAAACGACATGAACCCAAAAAGCCATTTCCTGCACACAAAAGAGGGTATTTAGAATAACATGCAGTCAGAATGTCTGACCTCACACATACCTCAGACCAGGCATACACACATTTTCCTTGAGCGAGCCCAGTGTGATATAGTGAAGTGGAAAAATAAGGTGAGAGACGGAATCTAATACCCCATTTACACCTGGCTCTAAATGATCTGGATAAAGAAAAATGCATGCAGAACAGATGGCAATCCGTACAGCGTGACCATGTTCTTAAGAAAGAAATCCACCCAGCAAGCTGAAAGGTCACCTAACTCCATCTCTTCCTGTTAGCTCAAGCAAGCCCGACAAAAGCAACAAGGAGTAGCAGTAGCTAGCAAGCCTTCCCTCGCAAAAAGTGATTTAGAAATGAATGACATCCATTCGTAGCGTTGCTTCCCCTGACCTGGGACAGGCCACGTTTATTGACAAGTCCGCCAGCCCCGCCAAACTAATTTGCGATCCAATCACCATGCGGACACAATCAAGATAACGAGAAGGCATTTTAATACCAGGTGTAAATGGGGCCTAATAGGCAACACTATTCTTTAAGGTTGTTGGTCAGTTTTACTAAGTGTGTATGATTTTTAAGTCTGGACACCTAGCAATTGAAATGTTTATGTAGTTTTGATTTTGTCTATGTGACTGAGACAATATTATTAATAACCTTTCTGATGGTTGATAATGAAATATAGCATCACTGCTGCTCAAAGGTAGACGTGCGATTAATGAATTACTGACACGATGTGTGCTATAAATAAACACACCTGTGTAATGACTGGTGCTCCGGTGCTGCTGGTGGAGCAGGCTAATGTGATTTAGTGAAATTGTGCTTCTGCTTTGCTTTTCTCCAGGAGCGGACAAAGTGATTCTTTTGCAAACAGCTGATTAACTGTGTGTGCATAACCAGCCAAATTTATAACCTGCTCCAAAAACCCTGCCCATTATGCTGAGGTAGAAAACATTACTCTTCAAACACTAGATGGATCTAGCAAAAAGTCTTTTCAGACAAATTAATCCATAACTTCCATACCACATTAAGAAAAAACTTGAGTCACTTCAACATTTTACTCTGAATGTTCAGTAAAAATAGATGGTTCCTACATTTCGTACGACTGCCATTTACAAACGTTAAACGTAATTTGGAAATCTGCCCGGTCCTTTCTTATTGTAATACTGTATATGTTTATGTTATAAATGAACTGTCTGTGTTTTTATGTGAGTGTTAACTACTCTATGCTGCCATTTTGGCCAGGTCTCTCCTGTAAAAGAGATAATGGGTGCTTTCCATTCTGCTAATTCTGCTTCCTTGCTCCTCCGTCCTCCATGACCCGGACACTGACCGAGGTCTGCCTTCATCGAGGATGTTCCATTCCTTTAAATACATCTTGGTGGAGATGAGGAGCGAGGAGAGAGGAACCACAGGTGTCTCCTTTGCTGAAGTTTTTTTTTTTTTTTTTTTTTTTTACCAAACTTTGGGGTTAAATAAGGGTTAAATAAAACATTTGACTGTATGGCTAACTGCAGTGCAGAGTGCGAATCAGGCTTGTTCGTGTGTGCACAATCAGGTGCAAATGCATATTTCTGCATCGATCAGAGTTTTAGTCATTAACTTACATACAGTTTTATTCATTGGGCCTTCTGTGTAGTATTTATTGAAATAAACTCCTGCATCATTGCAGCTTTCTGTGCCCCATGGTTGTGCTGACTTTCACCAAAACTTCTCTTTTTCACTTCACCCAACTTGGTCTGCCTCTAAGTGTTCCCCTGTTTCAAACACTGAGGGCTTTGGACAGTCTATTTTCTTTAACATGACTTTAGGAGATTGCCACTGCCATTTGCAGGACACCTGTCTAGTTCTACTCTCACAGTGAAAGCTTGACACACTAAACTGGTCCTTTTCAGTCCACCGTTCTATGTATCGACAGTGACAACCAGCCCTGATGTATCAAAAAATAAGCATTTTGTTCCACAATCCTGCATGACACGTCATTTTCAAACCATAGAGAGGTTTCAGATAGTGCAGTCTGAGCAAATGCAGTGTCACTGTGCTTGTTGTGGAGGTGACAGAAGATAGACTGATCATTAGATACTTATTCTGCCTGCCTGTCTGTCTGTTAGGCCGCTGGCTTGCCTCGCCATCTTTTTGCATGCCTGGCTACCATCTCAGTAAATAAGCACCCAAACAACACAAGTAACTCCCAACACACACACACCCCCTACTACACCACTATGCCTGCCAGGAGGACTTTTTTGTTCTGTGATGCATGCCGTCACTCCAGCCTATTATTACCTCTGACTGTAATAGGCACCTCTGTTCCCAATCAAGTTTTTACTTTCTGCCAGTGAAAGAAAACGGTTTTGCAGCAGACACATTTTATTCCTCGCACACACGCAGTAATGCCTGTCGGTGTCATCTACTTTGGCTGCTGGCCTAGCTCGCCCAGATTGTTCACACAGCACTTTTACCACTCATAAAGGCTCACAGCGTTGCCAGAATGCTGTCAGAATGTTCAAACGGGGCTACGTTGTTTATTGTCTGCTCCAGGATGGATGGTAGGTGGTCTGTCTGTACTCAGACTCCTGATCTTCACCAAAGAACAATGAGTACTTGTGCACAGAAAGCAGCAGATTGATAAGCGATGGACTAGCAGAGAGGAAGAGGGGGAAAAACAACAAATAAAATCAAACACGCATTGTTCCGTGATCTCGCTGCTACTGCGGTTCCCTGTATGAATTATGTGCTTCAGTCGTGCTTCTTTTCATTGGTCTCTCGTTTTCACTCTTTCTGCCAGTCGTTCCCTCTCTAGCCCATCAAGGTGTTGGATGTTGTTTACATAAATCTTTCTATCTTTCTGCCGGGTTGGCGGAGCGATTGTGAGATGATGCTATTTGACAATGTGCTCACAAATGTAGAGAAAAACACTGTAGGCTGAGGTAATCACCGGGGAGGAAATGGGAGAAGAGTCACCCTGCAATTGTCATCAATCAGTTTTCTCTCTCTGTTGTCACTTTTCTGGCTCTCTCAGACACACTCACCTACTCTGCCACATACCTACACGCAAAAACACTCCAAACATCACTGACAGTAGATTGGTGTCCTCCGGGGTTGAATCTGATAGACCAATAAAGTCCATTTACATTAACTCTTACAGCAATATATACTGTATGTTTTGGGTCATTCATGGGCAGTGGAACAAGCTGTAAACACAACACTGACATATACAACATTCATCACTTGAATTTGATAGTGTTTAAGTATTAACGAACAGTTGCCTGTTTACACATCCAGCTGACACGTAGCAACTTTAGCATTCATTTGGAGTTGTGTGTTTGTTTCCACCTGATGAAAGTTCAATATCCACTCTCCTTTTAGCTCCGTTTTGGTCTTCACCGACTCCTGAGAAAAATATCTGGCTCTTCAGCTGCTAAATGCTCCACTATGTTCACCAGCTAGCGGCCAATGTTGTCTGTCTGCTGTTTAGTGCTGAGCAGGTAGTGTACAGTGGGTTTATCAGAACTGTTTCGCTAAAAACAGCTGTCTGCTGCTGCTGCTGAAAGGTTGATGAGAGCCGTATGAGTGAACCAAAACAGTAAAGTTGGGGGCTGTAAGAACAAAAAAATGAGCTGAAAGGTGCTAAAATACTCAGCAGAGCTGAGAGGAACTGCAGTGGTAGGAGATTATTCTCTGTGGTGTCATCACTACAAATGACACCTTTCAGATTACAAGTATTCTTTTGACCCTTTGTTAATATATACATGTTTAGCAAATTACAGTCACATAATTCAATTCCTCTACTACAGGTAGCATAATTAAGCTACTAGGTTAGTGTTGAACAGTGTTACAGTGTTGGGGGCAAACATATGTCCCTACATACATCCTGTATTCACTCTACATTGCCTCTGATGCATCTGCTGAAACCTCACTGAGCTAAGGTATTAGTTCAAACCAGTCGGGCTCTGAACCATCGTCCTGGTCTTCAGTGAAGTTGGGGTCACTGTCGCAGCTTTCCATTTCAGCTGGTAAAAAAAGACGCTTATGTGTAGTAAACCTGAGGTCAGTGGGGCCCTGCAGCGGTTGCCTGCTTTTCCCAGTTGGTAAACCAGCCTTGTAGCGATCTTTTTATATATGCGAATGCGAAAAAAACTGGCATACTTCACATACTATAGCCTTGCAGCAGGAAAAGTTGTTAATGTTAAACAAACAAGACCTGGGTTTTTCTCCTCTCTCATCTGGTAGAGTATCGACAATGAATATGATTCAAGAAGAGGATTAAATGGGAACTGAAGGGGAATTCTCCTGGCACTTCAGAACATTGTTGATGTTAGGGGTGTAGGAGCGTGAAGGCAGCTATGTGGCTGTGGCGTTTTTTAATTATTAATAAAACCACAATGGAATCAGCAGGGTTATTGTAGTCAGCTTGAAGAAATATGTTGCAGGGACACCAAATTCATCTGTCCTACAAATAACAGCATAAACAAGAAAATATTTTTTTCAAAAACATATTCTTTAGTGTGATATTGGAGCCATTTTTGCAGTGAGGATAAGATAACCCTAAACGTGATATGTGTGAAATCAAATGTTGTCATGCAATACAAATGTGCACAATAGCAGAGCAAGACTGTGGGAGCTACAACTGTACAAGCAACACATCCAAGGAGTTTGAGGGCAATGTGAGAGAACTGGAAAGTGAGTTTCAAAATGTGTGCATCCATCTGTGTGTGCTCGCTAGAGAGAAAAACTTGGAGGCCATATTACTGAATTGGAGGCCAGTTTGACCCATATTCCATTAAACCACCCACCCTGGCTATGTACTGTATTGGCAGACATGGCCATTGCTTGCAGAGTGCCTGAGTGAAAGCTGTGATTAGGCCACTGCTATTGAACAGGAGAAGAAAGTGATGGCGAAGGCACCATGAGAAAAAAACACATCATAATAAATACTTATCTTACCCATTCTTTATTCACTCTTTAGCTCTTTTCTCTGAGTGCTGGACAAAGTGCTGCTGTCTTTGTAACAACTTAAATTGTCTAGTCTGTCTTTGGTTTAGACTTGGGCATCTTTCATCTCATTTTGTGTTTTCAGAAGCACCAGAGGACCAGTTTAGAATCCAAGGGTCAGCAGATGAATGGCCATCTGGACGGGTCAAACATTTGTTTTATTATTTTTGAATTGTCTACCCTGTGCGGCCCTGATGATGATGTCAGAGCAAGCCTTCCTTTTGACTGTGTAGTCACAATAATTCACATTGTTGCTCGTCACACGGCTGGGCTAAAGACGTAAAGGCTACAGTATGCCATGCTTGCTCATTTGTTGGGTCTCTTTCTAATAATATTATAAAGAGTACAGTCTAGACCTGCTCTATAGGAAAAGTGCAATGAGATAACTTCTGTTGTGAATTGGCGCTATATAAATAAAATTTAATTGAATTGAATTGGAAGTATTTTGTCAGATTTGTCAAGACAATAACAGCTGACAGTGTGCAGGGAATCGAACATTTACTCTGACTTTTGTCTGAAAATCTGAAATTAGGCTGGTTACAGAACTCTGATCACCGCCCACACCTTTTCTATATATCAGTGTTGTGCTGTCATCTACCGTTCAGAGACAGAAAAATAGAAAATGGAAAAAAAACCTCTCTGTATTTATATAATAATAATTCTATAAATATAATTTATATTTTATTTACCATGTTAAAGGATTAGTTCAACATTTTGGGAAATACGCTTATTCACTTTCTTGCCTAGATTTAATTGAGGAGATTTATACCACTCTCATCTACGATAAATATGAAACTACAGCCAGCAGCCAGTTAGCTTAGCTTAGCTTAAAGACTGGACGACACATTGCTGTTTAATGGGGGGGTTGTGTGTCACGCTCAGACTGTTTCCCCAGCAAGGACCTCCTGGCAACCTCTGAGAGGACAATACTTCAAGAAGTTACAGCTTTGGACAGAGCCAGGCTAACTGTTTCCAGTCTTTGTGTTAGGCTAAGCTAACTGGCTGCTGGCGGTAGCTTCATACTGCCGTACAGACATGAGAGTGGTATCAGTCTCTTCATCTACAGCAAGAGAGCAAATAAATTCCAAAAATGCTGAAGTATTCCTTTAAGCATTACATTACTTACCTTTTGGCCAAAGCGACTTATAATAAATGACTTCAAAGAACATCCCAACAAAATAAAACCATTAAACATTAGTTTATGTCTACAGCTGAGTGACTTTCACAACTCTGGTTCATTCAAAACCCAATGAAAAACTGACACTGCAGAGGTAAAAAACACCTGCACAAAGTCTGACTTTTTTTCAGTGCAGATGGACCTTGTAACATAGAAAATACATGCACTTCTACAGAGTTGCATTACTGTGTCATTGCTGATATGATAATAAATAAATCCAACATCACTCACATAGGACAACTGACTCCAGCTTGGCTACAACCAGCAAGGTTCAGCCAAGAATATAAAGCTATAGCTCTCTGAAACTGTTTCAGCGAAAACTGAACATCATAACCTTCATGAGGGGAAGATTCATTATAGGACTGTTGTATTAGACTGCATTCATTTAACCTAGGTGTACCTGATAAACTGGCACCTGTGTGTAAGTGGGAGCGAGAGCAAACCTTGCATGTGGAATTTTCATGTTCATGTTGTTATTGGATATGGGTAAACATATGTAAAAAGTCTTTTGAAAAAATGTCTAATGCAAACAGCAAGTTAGACATGAGAACAAAAGCTTGCAGTGCGAAGGTAGCCCATGTTGTCAAAAACTGCACTGACATCAGTGAGAGATAATGCCTGCTTTGGCAAAAAGTAACCAGCAACAGATAGAAAGCTGAATGGATTAGAGTGGAGAAATTCATTCATTTGTGACTCACGAAAGTTCTCTTTAACTTACAAATTCACTCAGAAGTTGAATGAGCTTCTGAATGGGGTACATCCTGCAGTGCATCCAGAGGTAACAGCCTCAGGTAACCCGCTGAGAAATGTACCATGACACAAATTCAATAATGCTGCAAACGGTCCTGTGAATGAAGCACAACATGCACTCCTCCTTCCTGCTCTGTTTAAGTAACTCTTCTCTCTCTCTTATTTATTTTTTGTAACCTCCGCATTCCTCTCCTTCTCCTCCTGTTCCCAGTACTCCCTCACTGGAGGTGACTGTGACAGAAATGACGACAAGGCAAATCTGTCACACTGTCCCTCCCAGAGCTGGCTGACACACAGTGTGTGGGTATGTGTGTGTGTGCGTGTGTGTCTGTTGTCTTGCACATAACACATACACTTATTTGCTCATACATCTGTGGGCCTGTTTGTTGAGGATGCCCAGAATGCCTTGGGGCAGGTCACATGTTATCCCATATGTGCTCAGGCTGTGTATTTACCAGCGTGAGCACAGTGTAGCGTGTCTGTACATTGTACACATGCATGTGTGTCCACATACGTGAGCACCACTTTTGTACACAGTGTTTATTGAAAGTGAAACTCGACTCGCTTAACATACTTTTCTGGCTCGCATTCCTCCCAGTTCAGAGTACACAAACCTGACATTCGCTCATTGCGTCGCTGTTTATATTTAGATTTACATTTGAAGTGAATATTTGTTCTACCAGGCTTGATAAACAGTAGCAGTATTGTATATTATGTCCCATGGTCACTGTGTTTTTCTGTTATGACCTGAACCCTGGGAAAATAAAAGGCTAGATCAAGTGACAAGTAGACGGCTACAGTATGTGGCATTTCTACTATCTGTCCCATGCAACGCTTTGACCTTTTTGTGAAAATTGCGGTCATGTTCTTCTTTTGAAACACTTCCTTATCTCTGTGAACTGTGTTCCAGTACATGACCATCTTAGATGTAATAATGCTGCAGCCAGTGTTCCTTAATGGCTTAAGTAGTTTCCTCATGGATCGCCATGTGACCACATTGTCATTATGTTTTAATGAACCGAGATCCTGCAGTGATACCAAATGTCTCCTTTGGTTCTTGGAGCTGATGAATATAAACTCCAGCTGTATGTGTTGCAGGAAGACATTCATCTTCAACTACTATGTTGTGATAAGAGAAAATAGATGAGATGAGTTTAGAAAAAAATGTGATCACAAGGTCCATTGAGGAGCTGTTCTGGGGCTTTCAGTCATATCAAATGAACTTCATCAGTACATGGTTGCCCAGTTGAATTGTAAATGTTCATAGTGATACTGATATTTCTTTTCGTTCAGGCAGAGCACTAAAGTTGCCTTTGTGTCATGCGTCTCAATCATTGACTTATTCATTAGCTACTTGGAGAACAGCTGACTACTAATGTCCAATTTTATTCATGCAGGTGTACAGCGTGGCCATTTTACTCTGCTAATACCTTCATTCCACTTCCGTTTGCTGCTGCAGCTCCCTCTACCACCCCATCCTCCACCTTATGTGCTAAGCTTTTGATATCGTTGACTTTACTAAAATTTAATGTTCATGTTTGTTTTGCCTTTGTGGCTCCCATTATTCTGATAAACTGCCCTGACAAATTCACTCAAGTGATGTCACTTGAGTCAGCATTGGTTGGGGCTGAAGATGAAAAAAATCTAGGGGGGTGGAGTTAGAAAGAAGTGAGCTTATCATACCTCTTTGACAAGGACGAAGAATGCATAGAATGAAAGAGAGCTCCCCGGAGCCACCCCAGCAATACCTACCACTGGATTAGGGTAATGGTAGAGTTATACATTAACCAGGTTTTACTGTGTCTGAATGTAGTATTCATAAACACTGTAGCACTGTAGAAATATTAGATGATATAGAGCATTGAGTAATTATTTCTCTTATTACTGTGGATGTATTTGTATTCTGACTGTGCTTACATGTGTGTCAGCTCTGATAAGAACTCCCTCCCCTGTGAGAACTCTTAAATTTATTCTAACCCTGGTGAGATTAAACTAACTCTTTAAAATCACCTGGGGATCGCATCTCTGAACCTACCTTTTCCTCTCGAGGTGCTAATTACTCCCCTGTAATGAAAGTAATCAGCACTTGAAGTGATGTTGCATGCGGAGCGCTTGTTTTGTGATTGCCTGTATCATCCTATGCATCTTCAAGCTCTCAGTAACAGGCTTAAGAAATGAACTGCTTCACTGGAGCAATCAGATAAGGGACAGCATATCTTGAATATTGATGACACTGGGAACAGGTCGGATGATGTACTGACACACGATGGCGGGAACAAGGCTTCTACGCTACAGTTTATCTTTGTTAATCTTTTATCTTTATCGAAAGTAGGTAAAGACTGCTGTTTGTGTGCAACATTGTACCAACATATGATTTAATGTTGGTTCTATTGTGACCAGAAACTGTAGATGACAAATATTGTAATCTCTGGAGTCACACAGCTAAACCACTGCTGTGATTTTTCAAGATTAGCTTGGAGAAAAAGAAATCTAGCTTTGATGCCATTTTAACTGTCTGAAGGAACACGGAACTAGTTAAACCAAGAAAGATCAAAGGCCATATTAAGATAACATTTTATTCATGCCGTGTTGTTGTGCGAACAAGTTCCTACACATGCATCCAGCACACAGAAAAATACGGGCATTACTTTTGTGTTTCAGCCACCTGACGAATGTAAATACTAGTGTGACCTTTAGCTCCGGTTTGGCGTCAACTTTTAAAGCAGCATTAATATATTTAGTTTGGTCACTTGGGGACACAGCACTGACATGTTCACACCTCAGAAAGCTGTTGTGGTAAACAGTTTCCTATTTACACATCCAGCAGACACGACATTAGCATTCATTTGGAGTCCAGTATTCACTCTCCTTTTAGCTCTGATTTGGTCTCCACCAACTGAGCTGGCTCTTTAGCTGCTAAATGCTCCACTATGTTCACCAGCTAGTTGCTAACTGTGTCTATCTGCTGTTTGGCGCTGGGCAGGTAAAGTACAGTCTGAAAATAGTCTGCTTTTGCAGGAAATGAGGTTGATGAGAATGGTTAAAACTAAATAGTAATGTTGTTGGCCATTTAACACAAAAGGATGAGCTAAAAGATGCTAAAATGTTCCAAAGAGGGGAACTACAGATTCAGGTGATAATTCTCTCTGGGTTTGTCAACAAGAATGAAACTTCTAACATTGCACATAGTCATTTTATCAGTTGTTAACATAAACTATTGATTAGTGCAGCTTTAGGAAATATTTGGGTGTTTTTGCCCTCCTAGCTATTCAGTGTTGGTGACCTTGTTTGCTGGGAGCAGCTGTAAAACAAATCTACTCTGTACCATAAGAGAAGTAAGCATTTTGCTTTGGGGGATTTTATGACCACTTGACCTTAGCTTGGGAGCCTCAGATTATTAGGCAAACCCTTCACATGGGAGATTTGTGATTGTGAAAGTCCTGTTCGATTTCTGCTTTTTTACTGTCTCAGTGGGGTTTTTGAACTTGTGATTCAGTTTGGAGGCATTTTATAGACCACCTTGGGGATTTTCCTTCTGACTGTTTGTGTGTGGAAAATGTGCATATTGGATATTGGATCTGTGATGTTTCATGCTGGCTCTCAAGTACATGGATATAGTAATTAAAGATACTTGATCTGATCTGCACTGTTTCAACACTATGTTCATTCTGGCCTAAATGACTGGGTGTTGCCTGACTGCCGCCTGGAAGTAAAGGTTTACCTTGTGTTATGTTTAGTCTCACTGCTAGGTTGAGTGGGAGACAAGTAGTGTTTGTCCATAGAAATCAGAAAAATAGATGGCTTTATGTATCCTCCCCAACATCCCCTGGTGCTCAGGCACTCATGATGACATGATAGCTGACTCTGGATGTTTCCTTACCCCATTCATTAGATTTCAACTGCACTGCTGTCCTGTCTGTGTGTGGTTAATACAAATCGATGATGGGTCAGCACAGTAGAATCAATCACATGCTCTTGGCTGGGCAGCAATCAGGTGACATTTCAGTGTCTGATGATGCTGTGCCCCTCACCCCTACGTACATCCTGTACAAAACGCCCCATGACCTTTTGCTCCGATGCTGCCACAGGGAACAGTAGGGATGGATGTGTGGGGGGAAAAGGGCAAGACGGGAAGGATGGATGGAGTCGGGGAGGGAGGACTATGCCCCATTCCCTCCTCTTTGTGTAAATATTTATGGTAGGGACGGTTTGAGCTTGACACAAACCTAGAGTTTAAATAATTAACATGCAAGTCTCCAGACTGCTTGGTAAATAGAGTGCCCCAAAAAATTACACTTTGCTTTTAAGGGACATCATTTTGGCTGTCGGATGAATGCTAGTACTAAGACTAAAAGGTGTAGTCTTAAGTTGAGTATAATGCTGTTTTAAAATATTTATTTTCACAAAAGACATTGTTTAATAGAATGTCCTTTAATTTGTAATAATTTCAGATGTTATTAGTGATTTTGAACCAGAACAAACTATTCCCTAAATTCTAATAAAGCAAGACATTCTCTGCTAATAGTAATCTATGGTAATTTTGTAATTACAGCTGATTTTGACTGAATTTGAATTCAAACTCGGGAAATTCATTAATTACATGATGCCTCCGTGTAATACTTGCGCTGCTCACACAGACCTTAATATTTGCTGTGAAATCCACCTGGTACAAATGAAGTAAAACCTGAATTGTGTAGTCATGCACACAAACACACACATGTTCATACACCCAAACTAGTTGTGGTTCCCATGCAGCCATATGCATACGTTCTAAGGCAGTGGGAGGGAGGTTGCAGGGAGCTGAGAGGTGTGTGTGTGTGTATAGGTGTGTGTGTGTGTGTGTGTGAACGAGGGGATGCTAATGCTTTATCTACTCCCCCCATCTGTTACAAGGGAATACAGGATCCTGGCTCTCAGCGGTTTGCTGACACATACTGTCTGCGCTGGCCGCTGACTGACAGCCAGACTGGGAGGTGCAGAGAGAAGGGGATACAATAGAAAACACTTTAAAAGCTCAGATAGATTACAAGATAAGGAAATGGCTACATTTGGGCAGTTCTCTCACTTCTTTATTCATTCCTTTTTCTCTCATCTGTTTTTGGCAGTTGCTCTTTGGAGACATTTCTTGTTGATTCTTCTCTCTCTGCTACTGATTTTATTTCTTTTTCACCTCCTCCACTGAGCTCAGTTTTGGCACACAAATATAATATGACTTTTTCTTATAAGTCACCCTTAAACAGTTTTATTAACAGTATCATACATGGTGTAGTCCCTCATTCGTCCAGGAGTGTTCCATCGTAGAAAAGGTTTCAGTCGTAGTCATCTGGACACTGTTTTCAGAATCAAGACGTTTCGGCTCTTTTAACTTTGTTGATAGCCCAAGTAGGATAACCACAGGCTGAGAGTGCATTCTGGACATGCCTTTCCTCTTTCTTCTTACCCTCTGAGCCTGTGGGCACTTCTTGGGCTCTATGTTGTAATGCCCAGATTACACCCAACTTGTGCTGTAGTGGATGATGTGAGTCAAAGAGCAGGTATTGATCCGTATGTGTTGGTTTCCTGTACACTTCTATCTGGAGCTTTCCGTCCTCTCCTCTGAGTGTAGAACAATCAAGAAAGGCCATGCGGTTCTCTTTGGCGTCCTCTGGTGTGAACTTGATGTTGGGGTCCACAGTATTAATATGCTCTGAGAACGCTTCCAAGTCTTGTTTCTTGATTTTCACGAAGGTGTCATCCACGTAGCGGTACCAATGACTTGGTGGTGTGCCCGGGAACGAGGACAATGCCTTCTTCTCAAACTGTTCCATGTACAGGTTCCATGTAACACAGAGTAGCTTAAATTTCTAGTTCCTGGTCCATTTTTTCACAATTGAGAATGACTTCCGGATGGGAACCGAAACGTCTTGATTCTGAAAACAGTGTCCAGATGACTACGACTGAAACCTTTTCTACGATAGTATCATACATGGTTAATGGATAATTTACTATTGCTTTATATGATGATTATTAGTATTTAAAGTATGATGTATAGTTTCTCAACATGCATTCACATTGTGTATTCAAACTGCTGTGCATTTATGTGTCCACATTCTCGTGCAATCTTAAAGTAATGACACCAAGTGACTATGATCCCACATAAACAAACTGATGACTGGATATGCAAAATTCCCTCCAGTTAAACAAAGATTAAATAGAAATGGTTGTTTTTGGCTCTCAAGTAGAATAATTAAAAGTTTGTGTTCACCTTTAATCCCTAATAGAGTTGGTGTAGTTATGGACTCAACTACATTTTAAATCCTGATTACAACAATTAGATAATAAGCATACTGTCATCTTAAAATGTAGCAAGAAGGAAATGACTTAAACCTCAGAAAGACTCAGAAAAACATCTCCCTGCTTTTATAAGTAGTCTTTTAACAGGTCTCTATAAAAAAAATCGCTCAGACAGCTGCAGCTGATTCAGAACGCTGCTTCGAAGTCCTCACTAAGACCAAGAAAGTGGATCACATCAGTCCAGTTCTCAGATTCTACCACTAAAATATTACTGTTAGTTTATAAAGCACTGAATGGTTTAGGGCCAAAATACATTTCTGATCTGCTGCTCCGTTCTGAACCGTCCAGACCTCTCAGGTGGTCTGGGATCAGGTCTGCTTTCTGTCCCCAGAGTCAAAACTAAACCTGGAGACGCAGCGCACAGTTTTTATGCTCCATATATCTGCAACAAACTTTTAAATGAAGTCTTTTTTGTTTGCCACTGCCTTTTATTGAATCAAATTTGAACTATTTATTCACACTGCACTGTTACTACAATATGCATTTTTATTTTTACATTTATTCTGTTTTAGCCCATCTTCCAGTTTACTCGTGTCTTTTTACATTGCCTTGTGTTTCTTTTATGCGCCTTCTTGTATGTAAAGCACTTTGAATTGCCTTTTCTTGAAAGGTGCTATACAGTTAGACTTGGCGTGTCGTCAGTCCACAGCAAGTCTTGTGCTTTCACATCAAATCTCAAGTTGCACTATAGAAAACAAATCCATGAGGCTTTGTTGTTGATTAAGTAAATGATCAGTGTGATTTAAATAAAGGGCTTGCATATTTTGTCTCTCTGAGTGAGGTAAAGACTCAAACTCCCCTGAGTCTATAGGATTGGATTATTACAGTCCATCTCTGCTGTCCCTCCTCTGGTACCCAGCAGTGCTAAAGCACTTTGTGAGCAGTATCTGGAACTACAGTATGTAATGATAGGGCTCAAGCGGTAGAAAGAAGGAAGGTGGGTTGTGGATCGAGAGGGAAATAGACCAAAATTCTTACAGGATGACTTAAATGGAATACTTTCTGTTAAGAAAAAAGTGTGAAAAATATGGAGGCCAAAGACCCTTGGGTTCAGGCGCTGAATGGAGGAGCCGTTTTACCTTCCTCCTCCGATGGGTGAATACTTCAGCACAGCATGAGGGCCACGGTTCACAGCGCCATCCTGCACCATGTCCATTTTTCTTTTCTTTTCAGCTCTCCGACTTGAGAGGATAATGGTGGCGGTGTATTTAGTTCAAGGTGTGAACTAAATGCACTGCTCCACACTGAGGTGCAGGAGAAGGGCTTCAAGTAAGAGTACTGTGACTTATTCATCAATTCTTGACACTTTTCCCCATAGGTGAAGGCCTAATGCACGCACCACACATTTAAGATAAATGGAACTCCAAGTCTGGGCATTTTTCCTCACAATAAGGGTGAGGTGAAGCTTTTTTAACAGACACCGGGCTCGTAGAGCCAAGATGGACAGACGTAATCATCGACTGCAAGGGAGGCGTATTTGTTTCTTTTTTGTTTTGCTTTTCATCCTTTCTTCCTCTTTTTTTCCTGTCAGAGTGGTGAGGCTGCAGCCACTTTCCAACAGTATATATGTTTTGCTTTGAACAGAACTTGGCTGACGAAATGCAAAAAACTCATTTTTAAAAATCTGTAGTTTTCCAGGGGAGTCAACTATTTCTTTCCTTGTTGCACTTCTGCAGGGAAGAAAAAGGATAGGTGTGGTCCCAGTTTTTCCCCCCAAAATAAGACAGACACAGTCTCTATTTTTAGTGCCTATTTTGGAACAAGGAGGAAGTAAGGTTTTAGTTAGTTAGGTCAGTGAGTGGGCTAAAGGTCTTGTTTGCTCACTGAGGCTGTCACTGGAGCAGCAGTATATTAGTCAACAGCAACTATCCGCCCCCGTCCTCAGAAATATAGAGAATAACCCTCTTGAAAGGAACTTATAGATATGTACTGATACATTGTATACTGCTGTAGCATTTTAACTTCATTAACAAAACATGTAAAAATAATGTGATGAAACCTCTGAAATTCATTGCTACATCAGCAGCTGATCACAATCTGGGCCTGACTAGGCCTGTATGCAATGGGCACCTTCAAAATCAACTCACTTGAGTCAAGACTCCCACTCAGCTAGATATGGTTAATCCTCCTCAAAGCCCACGTGCTGGCTCATCTCAAGAGCAGAAAAAAGGCTGATTGTTTAAAATATCTTGCCATTTAGTCTGAAATGCTAAGGTCAGGTCCCATTCAATGTGGGCTCACACTTCAAATCAGTCTTTTTACTGTGTAGATGAAGCTTTAGGACTTAAAAAGTAAAAAAATATATTTTTTTGCTTCCTATAGTGGTTGTGTCTAATTCTCTCTAAAGGCTGTGAGTCAGGCCCAGTCCAGGGGGGATCTAACTAGTACAGGATAACAAATGGAGAGGGGGTGGTGCAGTCTGCAATCTTCCTCTCTTAAATTTGGCAATACTTTCAACTCTCAAAAATAATCTCTTTACTGCCTGGTTGCAGCTCTGGAAGAGACTACACCAGGCAATACAATCAGTCAGCACCCTCCCAAGAGTTTAGGTACAACCCAGAGTTACTTGTCAATGTCACCCAAATGACTTGGTCAATACCATACAGGGAAGGGGAGAAACAAATCAATACAAATGAATCTAAATTTTTAAACAATAGAACTGAAAACAAAAAAATGGAATGCTAAGCTAACCCTCCAAAGCTCTAGGGCCTGAGGTGAAGCCAACAGCATCATCAGCCCTTTTTCCTCACTTCCTTTCTTATTTATTTTATTTACCTCTCAAGCTCTAGAAAACAATGTGTACTTTTTAAAATCTCTTATAAACATCCCCCACCTCTCTCTCTCTCTGTCTCTCTCTGTCACACACACACACACACACACACACACACACACACACTACTCCCTACTCCCAGTCTAAAGCAGCGGTTGCACCACAAAGTGACATGTGTTCATCCACGCAGGCCGGAAGCTTGGTGATGTAGTTTCTCTATTTTCTCTCTACTGTGTACGCTTCCTGGCATTTTGTTCCCCATTGTACACCATTTTGGAAAAAAAAGTTACTTAGTTAACTTAGCTCGGTCGCTGCAGTTCACACAGTTTATTCAAAAGACGTATTTGTACCATTGACTCTGTGCTGGAAGTATTTCCTGGCCCGGTGCAGTGACTTCCTGTAGAACTAATTATTTAAAGGCCTGATACACTCATGGTCCACACACAGATGTCTCCACTTACTTTGCCTAATTACACTCCTACTCAAGACTGTGTGGGGGTGTGAAGACTCTTTTTGACTATCATTTATCTGACCCTATTAGTTGACCCCTGTTGTTTGTTGTATTGTAGCATGTATTGTAGTGTTATATGTTGTCTGTTTGTTGTTTTGGAAAAAGCAAGGATAAGTAATAGTAACTCTAAAAAGTAATTTCAGTTGTGAGCTGCTAAACATCCAGCCTGCAAAAAGATATCTTAAAACTTTAACTGTTATCTTAGTTTGGTACATAGTTTTAATACTAATTTAGAGCAGTGAATTCATTCAGATTCTCTCATTTTCTTTCAAGATTTGGCCATTGCTGTCATCTCTATTGAATCCCTTAACGCCTTCAAAACTGTTGTTTAAAGACAATGTGGATCTTGCAGCCCAGTTCCCTGAAAAAGATGTATCAATTGTACGTTTCTGCAAACCACAGATACGTGCATACGTATAATATCAACATTTGTCCAATACATATCATACGACGTAGTTAAGGTGACGTCTTTAGGAGCTGATTTTCTTACTCGGAGGAGGAGTTGTTGGATGGTGGTGAGATCAGTAGATGGCTGGAAGTGGCAAAAGCACCAGAGACCACTGTTCAAGACCACAATAACACTGGGTGTTTTTAGAAAAAACAAAACCGGATGTTTTTTGGCGAGGCATCGGGACATTTCCGGCCGTTTTTATGGTGAGAAAACTGGGTATTTTAACCCAATCACGATCTTTTTCTAATCCTAACCAAGTGGTTTCTGAGCCTAAACCTAGCCAGACTTGAACCACAGCGTTTGAAACGCAGAGATTAAACGTTTGAAACGTACAGAGTGGACGTACCTGTGGTTTGCAGAAACGCACAACTGATACATGTTAGGAGTGGCCTGTGCTGCACGAGGTCCCAGTGTCCCGACTGGCTTTCTCAATAGAGCTGACATCATCAACATCAGCATGCTAAAGCCCCACTCTCCCTTCTCCAACACAGGTACAGGGTTTACAGTGAGGAATGGTGAGGAATGTGTGTGTGTGTGTGTTTAAGCATAGTGTATATGATGGTGTGCGCTTATTTGTATATATTCTGTGCACTTGTGCGTGTGAGGATGGGCTAATAGGCATGGTGTTAGTGTTGGTCTATGCTGATAGAAGGAGGTCTGTCACTGTGTTCATGTAAATGTGTGCAACCCAGCAGTTTCAATTTCAGTTGTCTTCATTTCACCTCCTGTCCTGTGCACACAAAATAAAAAACAAACAATTCAAACACATTAATCAGTAGTAACAGTCTGCCTGTGGCACATTTAGCAGCTAAAGCACCAGATATTTCTCTCCGGAGTTCATACAGACCAAAACATGTTTCCTCGGGTTAATGAAAATCAGGAACTGCCATTACGTTTCCTAAAATAACACATTTGCAAATGAATGCAAATTAGCTGTACAGTTTATGAACACTATTTTCAGGAGACAGGATTGGTAAGCATGTGTGTGTGTTTGAGCACAGGACTGTGGAAAATTACAATTCATGCCATTTACTGCAACACGGCTGCTTGTGGTTTGGGAAGAGGGGAGAAAGGCCGGGGAAATAATTGGCCTCCACCTTTGCACACATTTAACGCCCACACACACAGCGGGCAGAGGTATGCCAGCTTAAAATTCAGGGGCACTGAACACACACTTACACACACATACTGGCAGGTAAACACGTGAGGGTGCAAACAGCACTTTTCCTCCCCTCAGGTTAAACTTAATGACCTAAGGGAGAAACAAAAACAAAGTTTATCACACAGTAACTCTCACCTGTGCATGTGCTTCACCAGACGGTCAGAACTTGACAGGACATAGAGAAACAAACAAGTTGAGGACAGGTTGACAAGACGGATAATTAAACAAAAAAAAGATGGAGCAGACGTGGAAACAGAGAGAGAGAGGGAAGGAGATGGAGTGAAACGGGATCGACTCGAGGGATAAAAGAGGGAGGAGAGACAGACAGAGACAGGGCGGAGGAATGAGGGGGGGTGGAAGGGGGCAGGGAGGGATGGATGAGAAGATGAAAGATTAAGTAGCATGGAGGAATGTTAAGTGTAGCTTAAGCGTGTGTACAGAACTGGGGATTTATGGGTAGAGCACGCTCAGGGCAAAATAGTTTCAGAATTATTAAATGACTTCAATTAAAGTAATATAAGGGGAGAGAAGCAGTGTGGGTGGGGGAGTGTGGGGGGAACCCTCCTTACACACCCCCATCAACTTTGATTTATGAATACCCTCTTTTCTTCTTCTCTTCTTCCTGCAGTCCGTTCGTCATGCCCCCTCTCCCCTGGCAGCAGTTTACATCCTCATTCTGCTGTTTTCTCTCTCTGCAGTTTAACTTTAATTCAGTCTGATGAAAAATGATGTCATTTTTCTGTGTAATAATGCAGGGTCTTCAGAGAAGAGAAATATGTACACACTTCAATTACATTTTTATGGAGTCTCACAAGTGTGGGGAAAACACAAAAAAATGTTTGTGCACAATTAACAAATTACTGCTCTTGAATTAATCATTTGCACCTTCAAATTATCAGAACATAATGTTGTACAATATTGTTAAGTTACGAAAACACGTTCAACAGAAAAAATATCCGAAGAATAGCCATGTATCCTCGTCCAAAATCAAAATCAAACTCATTTACATTAGCTAGTCCATGGCCTAGCAACTTTTACTGTTTATTTTGAACTTCTCACTCTCTGAAAGTATGTTTACTACTGTAATTTGTGAGCACATATTAAATAATTAGCAAACTCCTGACACCTGCTGGGCTTTGCACTTTTTCCAAAATGTAATTACTGGTTTAAAAAAACCTTTAATTTATTTATTCTTCAGGGACTTCAGTAAGACTGAGTGGACTGCCCTCCCTGCAGACTTGCTGTTCTTTTTTTGCCAGCCAGACATCTGTAGCTTTACGTTGTGAAAGTGTCATGAAAGGCGATACGTCTATGAATACTCCCTGTGGGAGTCTAAAGAGCTGTGTTTTAGACCATGGGATTTGTACCATGTCACCAACTCTCGATTCGCCTGACACAGTCCATCCACGTCAAGATGACCCTCTCATGTAATTGCAAGTTAGAACTGGATGAAGTTCCGATTTATGCATTTTCTCCTGAGCCTCCACAACCACTGACCAGTGTTTTTTTTTTTTATGTATGCATATGTTTAAATAATTAGTTTGCCTATTCCAGGGTTATACCAACAGGCAATACTGCTGTGTTTACGGTCCAGTTTAAGAGCCGTCATTTGGAGGTTATGGGCGAAGGTTACAAACACGGGCCTCCAGCCAGCTGGAGCCGTGCGTATTGATTGTAATCACCATGGGCTCGTAAAACCAGACGCATTTGGGAAGCATTGAGACAGGCCTGGTAGTAGACATCAGCTAATGATAAATAGCGAGGGAATGGAAAAAATAGTTAGTTGGAGGTGGAATAAATGTAACATCAGGCATAAAGAAAGAGCGAGGATGGAAGGATGGATGGATGAACAACCATTTTTTCCAGTAGTATTTTTATCATATTTTTGCTTTTCACACAGTATTGAAATATTAACAGCTACAAAAATACTGACATTTCCAGTTCTGTCAAGAATCTGTTCGGTGTGTATTTGCATAATTCATAAATTGCTCTAATCCTAGATTCAGGCTTCTCTATATGTGAGCATATCTCACTCACACACATACACACTGTACCAACTGGCTTGTGATGTACCCTATTCCTCCCAGACTTCCTGTTAGCCTGTTACTAGCCAGTCAAGACATCTGCCAATTGCCTGTCCAATCCAACCAACACTAGCGGGGGCCAGCGTTGGAACAATGTTGGCTGGCGGATCAAAGTACTTCTGGGGAAATGCCACCAAGGCTAATTGGTATCGTCAGTGTCTAGGTCCCAGCTGGGATCAAACGGGGCAGACGGAAGAGGCCTGATAACCAAGATAAAGTAGCTAAGTACAGGGCTGGCGCGTGAAACACAATGATATGGTATTTAAAGATTCAATTTCTCTATATTGGCATGAATAACAGCCATGAAAAAGTGATATGGACTCATCTATTGCTGATAATTTCCGATTTATATCTGAAGGGATATTACTGCCATGGTTGATTACTGTGGAATGGAATGACTGACAAGAACACACTCAGAGCAAAGGATTTATATAACTCGCACACAGGCTTAAAGTCCAAATGATATTAAATTGTGTGAGGTTTTTTTTCGACTACAGCATTCAGCAAGTACTCTGTGAGTAACATGCCCCATGTTCTCTTTTTTAAAAGAAAAGAGAAATTTGGGTGACCTGGTGGCCTAGGGGTTTAAGACACTGACCATGTAATTGCAGTCCGCTGGTGACCTTAGTTGCATGTCCTCCCCCATTGCTCTCCCCTCATTTCCTGTCATCTCTATACTGTCCTCAATCTTATAAAGGCAAAAAAGGTTTTTAAAAAGAGGAAAATTTATACTGTATTTTATACTATTTGGTTTCTGTATGTCTGTGTAGACAGACAAATAATAAATAATGCCAATCAAATCATTATATTTTCGACTTATTTGCAAAAGGCAGTTCTGTCACTGGCCAATGGTGACACTGCCAGACGGCAGTTTGCGACAAACACAAAAAGAGCCTCAGACCAATAACCCATTTTAGCTTTCTCCTTCTTATCTATTAACAAGGACAAAGCCTGTGTTCCACCTGGGGTTAATGGACAAGATACCAAACAAATATTCATATTTTGAAACTGCTGCTAACGTCAGTTTGCAGGCTACAGAGCTATATAATTAGCTAGTAGCTGTGACACTTTGAACAGCTTGCAGACACAGTGAAATAAAAAATGCATTGTCTAAGTTCTGATCCTGTGTCCCTTTGTTAATTTTCGAGTCATCTATTTTGTATTTTATATCAAAACCCTCTATTTTTACTTCCTTAAAACTTCTAAAACTTCCGTAAAAATATTTTTGATGACTCATCCTGCACTCATAGGCATATATATAAATGTATCAAATTAAATGTGACATGGGGTAAAAAAAAAAACTGTATTAATAACCAAGGCTTTCACACTGAGATTTGAGGCATATAAGATACATGAATATTCACTGTCAGTGTGGTAAATAGCTAAATGATGCTGGTGAAAGTTACTACTGATGATAGCTATTGGGAGGCTGCTGGAGTATAGTCATACAGTATAACAGCCTCAGACTGTAGTCTCCAACAAAATCAAAGCCAAGCCTAGCTCAAACAGTTGGCTATTAACAGGTTGGTCATTTACAGACAACACTAGCCAAATGATACCTGGTGATTCAATCAAATATGTATGAATAAGCAATATCTGTGTTGGGTCACTCATCCCTACGGGGGAAGACTGAAGAGGCAGGACGGCTGACCAGTCAACCTTTATTTATTAGGGTATTGTGAATGCTGGTTCAGGTTCCGGCAAGGAAGCAAGTCAAATTGCATTGACATAGGATCTTCAGTTTTCTATCCCCCAAAAAGGGGAGTGGCCATGCCATTTTATGAAGTACCCGTATGCACAAGTGGGTGTACACTGTGTCTCACGCTCTTGTGGACACGGCTGTCAGTCAAACAAGTTCACTGGGCCGCCCACTCAGAGGCTTGAATGCTAAAAGAACATTTCTGATGTATCTTCAAAGACCTTCCTTTCTTCCTTTTAACAATAAACAATAAATTTAAAAATCACTTTGACACAATTGTTTACTGCAAAAAGAGAACAACTGGACAGGACTGAACATCTTCTGGATACCATACAGTTTGTGTACCACACCAGTAGGGGTGAGCAGGATGCAACCATCACTCTACTAAACTTCATAGATATGCAGTGAGAATCATGCCAGACTGTTATTTGTCGACTTCTCACCTGATTTTAACACTGATCAGCCTCACCTGCTGGTGCAGAAACTTACTGACTCTTTTAGTTTGGAATCTAATATTATTGGATGGATCCTGAATTTCCTCATTAACAGAACTAAGAGCGTGAAAGTGACTGGTCACGACTCTAGGCTGTCCTCAACGGCAACTGGCTCGATGCCATTGTTTTATCAATCTATTATTGAATCTTTATCTGCTGGTATTATTCTCTTACTGTCAAACAGAAAAACATTCTAAAGAGAGTCAGCAGCAAAATCACTGGTACTCAACAGAAAAGCCTGTCTGTTTTGTTTACAAACAGCTGTTAAAGAAAGCAGAGTCCATTCAGTGTGACAGCTCCCATCTTCTACATCCAGAGTTTCAGATCATACCGTCTGGTTCTCTTTCGGACTCTAAAAATTATTAATTAGCCAAAACTACAAACAGTCTGTCATCCCCTCTGCCATTGCTCAACTTAACTCTGTGAGGATATAAGCCCATTTAGAATGCAAACTCTAAATATTTTTTAACATTTATATATTTATATTTATAATTTATGTTTTCATTTGTTTTAACTTGCATTTTCTTTTAATCCTGTGCGTCCCTTCTGCACAACCAATTGCCCTTTGGGGACAAATAAAGTAACTGATTCATTCATTGGTTAAAGGTATCTAAGATTTGGCCAGAATTTTTGCAGAAAACGTTAAAAAAACACAACTAACATTATCAATAGAATGTGGAGAAGTAACAGTCCTGACGTTATGTCAAAGACGTCTATGTATTGTGTTACAGAGATATCTACTGAAGTTAGCATGCTCGCCCCAGCCCGACCTGTGTTGTAATACCACTTAGTACCTCAAGAGGCGATATTCCAATAGTATAGCTCAGGTAGTTTCAGCTGGGAGATGTGTATGAGTAGTGAGTTTGCTACATTTCAATTAAATTCAATTTTATTTATATAGCGCCAATTCATAACAGAAGTTAACGCATTGCACATATAGAGCAGGTCTAGACCGTACTCTTTATAATATTAATTTCACAAGCTCTCTTATTTTTTTAGTCTAATAAATACACAAAACACACTCACAAAATGTCAAGAAAGGAAATATTTGTACACTTATTTTCCTTATCAAACAGAAAAATACAACCATACACCTACTGAGTTCAAGTTTCTCACTTTCACCAAACTATTACGATGCAAAACACACATATGAGTGCACTCATATTAATCCCGGGTGACTTCAACCATGTCAGTGTTATAACAACACTGACTAATTTCACCCAGTATGTGAGTTGACCTACTAGAGAAGAGAGGACACTGGACCTGCTGTATGCTAATGTTAAGAATGCAAACAGGTCTCCCCCCCTCCCCCCTCTGGGCAGGTCAGACCACAACCTGGTTCACCTCAAACCCTGCTACGTGCCTCTGGTTAAAAGGTAGCCTGCGACCACAAGGACAGTGAAGAGATGGACAGAGGAGGCCTATGAGACCCTTCAAGGATGTTTTGAGGTGACAAATTGGGATGCACTCTGTGAGCCTCATGGAGAGGACATTGATGGGCTTACTGAGTGCATCACTGGCTACATTAACTTCTGTGTGGACTGCACTGTCCCAACCAAGACAATGGTGTTTGCCCCAGGGTGCTAAAAGCCTGCTATGTGGAGTCCTTCAACATGTCTTCAACCTGAGCCTGAGTCTTCAAAGGGTCCCTGTACTGTGGAAGACATCTTGCCTCATTCCTGTGCCGAAGACGCCGCGTCCCAGTGGCTCCAAGGACTACAGACCGTTGACACTGACCTCCCACATATTGAAGACCCTGGAGAGACTGGTGCTGGAACAGCTGCGGCCCATGGTCAGACCCCTCCAGGACCCCCTTCAGTTTGCCTACCAGCCCCGACTGGGAGTTGAGGACGCCATCATCTTCCTGCTGAATCGCATCTACAGCCACCTGCACAAGCCAGCAAGCACGGTGAGGATCATGTTTTTTGACTTCTCCAGTGTTTTCAACACCATCCGGCCAGCCCTGCTGGGTGAGAAGCTGGCAGCGATGCAGGTGGATGCCCCCCTTGTGTCCTGGATTATTAAGTACCTGACTGGCAGACCACAGCATGTGCGTCTGCAGCACTGTGTGTCGGATAGCGTGGTCAGCAACACTGGGGCCCCTCAGGGGACTGTCCTCTCTCCCTTCCTCTTCACCATCTACACCACGGACTTCAGCCACCACACAGAGTCCTGCCACCTTCAGAAGTTTTCTGATGACTCTGCTGAGGTGGGATGTATCAGCAGTGGTGATGAGACTGAGTACAGGGCTATTGTGGGTAACTTTGTGTCATGGTTTGAGCAGAACCATCTGCAGTTCAATGCGACAAAGTCAAAGAAGCTGGTTGTAGACTTACCTAGGACCAAGGCACCAGTGACCCCCTGTCTCCATCCAGGGGGTCAGTGTGGACATTGTTGAGGACTACAAGTACCATGGGCTATATGTGGACAATAAACTGGACTGGGCTAAGAACACTCAAGCCCTCTATAGGAAAGGCCAGAGCCGCCTCTGAGGAGGCTGAGGTCCTTCAACATCTGCCGGACAATGCTGAAGATGTTTTATGAGTCTGTGGTGACCAGTGCTATCCTGTATGCTGTTGCATGCTGGGGCAGCAGGTTGAGGGTAGCGGACGCCAACAGGCTCAACAATCTGATCCGTAAGGCCAGTGACATTGTGGGGGTGGAGCTGGACTCTCTGTTGGTGGTGTCAGAGATGAGGATGCTCGCCAAACTATTTGCCATCTTGGACAGTGTGTCCCACCCACTCCATGACGTGCTGGTCAAACAAAGGAGCACCTTCAGCGGAAGTCATTCCTCAATCTCAAACTCTTTAACTCTTTAACTCTGGCACTGATATTACTCAACTGGACAATGGATCACTAACATTACTGCAATACCTGAAATATTGTGCAATATTCTCAATATTCTCTTATTCCTGTGCAATATACTCTGTTCTTAGTTTAATTATTCCATGTTTGTTGTAGATTTAATAAACTATATTACTGCTGTGCAATATCCACCGCCTAATAAGCTGGTTAAATCTGCTACACTCAACTTGACAGTACACATGATTGCACTACTATTACTTATATTATTACATTGTACTGTACACTTACTTAGCTTCATACTTCATACCCTACCATACTTATTTTGAATAGGTGTATTATAGTGTATCATATTTCGATTTGCTTGCAGACTTATTTATTATTATGTGTTTTTCTATTCTATTATTCCTTCTTCTCCTGTGTGACGTGATAGTGAGCAGCTGTAACAAAGAGTTTCCCCTTGGGGATCAATAAAGTATTTCTGATTCTGATTCTGATAACAGTTATGACTTGATATGTGACATGCTGCTGATTTGGAGTATGAATTCGACAGGTGGAGAGTAGTCTTAGTTCTTTCATATTGCCCCTTTAATTGTGATTTTAGTTGCACTTCAAGTTCATTTCTCACTTCTGGTTTACAAATGTGAGAATTGTTCTCCATTATGTTGAAGCCACACCCTGTGTGTCTTTCTTTGTTTGTTTCAGGTTTACATCTAACACTGAAACATGCTGTAGTATTACTGTAAGCATCCATACAAAGCTCTTCAAACATCCTAAATCCTACCTTGACGTTATGACCTTTGGCCCACTAACAAATTCCTTTGAATGCCTTTGCCACAGCATGCACACATGAAGGAGTCTACATAAATCCTTCAACCTGGCGAGAACGTGGACTCTTTTGTATGAAGGCTCTCCAGAGGAAATTACATCATCAGTTCCCTTTGTTTCAGTGAGCTGTGGCTCAAATATCCAACAAGTCCAAGTGAGAATTTATAAGTTTACATAAAAATCTCAATTTTTTTAACTAGCCTCTCCCTCCCACTGTCACAGGGCAATATATAATCCTCACCTAAACATTTGAACTCCTACTTCAGAGGGAAGGAACGGCGCCAGAGTGGCCTGTTTTGTTTTATTAGTGTGTCAAAACTTGTATTGATTGAGGGTATGATTGAAAGCACTGTATATAGCCTCAGAAAGTAAAAGACAAATTGAAGCAGACTGGGGATGTGTGGGTTATGAATGTGTGTGCTCATGAGTGTCTGTGTAAAAGAGTAAAAGTGAATGAGAAAGTTGTACTTTTTTACACGTATGCATGTATGTATAATACATTTCTGAATGATTATGGACACAGCGTCCAAAAGTGTGTTCATCAGAAAAAAGCTAAAAATGCAACAGGATACAGCAAAACAAATCCCAGTGAAAAATGGCTCCCCAAGTCAAACCTATACTTCTTTATTTATAGCCCCAGTGTGACATTTTCACAACACTGCCACCAACCATGAAATTTTCCTTCTATTTTTTGCCAAGAAATGGTTAGTTGTAGGGACAAGAGGGAGGTAGGAGCAGGAACAGAGAGCTGGGAAGAGAGAGAAGAAGTTGATTGATTACTGAGTGTGTGTAGGGAGTACAATCCTTTGCCGTGTTCATGAAGGGTGCTTGTGTTTTTAAATTTTGTTAATGTTTCCTGTCTTCTCCCCAGGCTCATCAGCAGGTGCTTGGCTGGATCATTGTTGGCGGTAATGTGCTGGCACAGGGGAGCACCCAAGGAAGTGGACAGAGGCTCGCCACAGAAAAATAGAGAATGCCTCCATGAGTTAACATCACTGACCCTCCAACCAAATTTTAACCTTGTTAATTGCATGTTTTGTATAGAGAAGGCACACTGGGAGTGGTAGTTAATTATCTTCTTATGTTTTAATGTACGTAGGCCTGAACCTTTAACTTTCTACCAAAACCTGTATTTTTTCTAACCAGCTGCATTTAAACTGATGCTTTTTGTCTATGCAGAAAATGAGTAGGTTTTTACTTCCAGGACCCTAGATGCCCAATTAATTTTCCCCACTTCTATTTCATCAAAAATAGTCAGAGATTTTTCCAATGATGTCATTTATATTTTATATTATTATATTATATATTTATAGATTAAGCATTGCACTCCTATAACACTGTCAGACTGTCCACACGGCTTCTTCTCGAGCCACATATGGCTTTATACCAATTTTTTCACTTATGCAATGGGACTCCTCAAGACCTGTAAATACACTGTGTAAACTCGGACTTAGACCATCATGCCATGCTAAAATTCTCCAATCAAACCTAGGACGAATGAGAAACGAAATACAAAATATGTATTATGGCACACTTGTGTAGGATCTAATCATAGTAGTACTGAATTAGTTCAATTGCAATATTGTGATCCTACGCAAGTGTGTCAGTAATCAGTAATCACTCAAACTGCATCAAATTGCCACTGTCGCCAAGTGCTTGCTCATGGTGGGATTTGTTGGGTCTCTGTAATTAATATTATAAAGAGTACGGTCTGGACCTGCTCAGTAGGAAAAGTGCAATGAGATAACTTCTGTTATGAATTGGTGCTATATAAATAAAATTGAATTGAAATTGAACTGAGATGGGCAACACTGAATGTCTGACAGCTGATTTATTAAAATAATATTTATGGCCCAATGGTAAAAACCATAACATTTTTTAACCAAACTTAAAATAGAAAACTTGTGAGAAAGAGAGCGGCCTACTCTTGAAAAGATTTTTCCTCACTGACCTCACCAGCAATAATTAGAGCCAATTAAACCCTGTGAGTGGCATTTTAATTGCACCCCACACATTTGTTACACTCCTTTAGCCACTTGGATGGAAAATATTGCTCTTGTCTACCATCCCTACTGCAACTAATGCAATTTTAATTAAAGTTTTTCTTTCCACAGAACCCTCTCTGCTTTGTCCTTGGAGGTAACAAGTTCAGGCATGTACTGTAGGTATCGCATTAAGCTGCCAAGATAGTAACAAATAATTATGTGGTGATCTTGACTCAGTGAGCAGCTATTTCTGGTATCCAGTTAACTGCAATGGCAAACAAGTTCGGTAGCAAACCACAAAATATGTTGATCTCTTGTAGTCAGGGTTTACATTGCATGACACACCCGAAAACTCATTTTAAGGTCACAAGGGGAGGTGATTCACCGACAGATCAGAATGAAATTGGTGTTTAAAAAATGTTAATTTAGTGAAAGACTCCATGTGACATCAGAATGTAGCAGATTTATTTAGGAATGTGTTTCTTTAAGCTCATAGCTGCTTTGTCACGGCTATCACATTTCTATGTGAACACAGGATGGCTTTATCTCAGTGGATATAAGGTGTCATGAAACAGATGTCATAAAGTAAGCTTGCTGAAAATCTCAGACTTTCCTGACATCAGGATCTTATATGAATTAACAGCCTTTTTCAGTACCATGATGATTCATTTCACATGTGTGCCAGTGCTGACATCAGACAAGACAGCTCTCCACTGGACGATTGTAAAACGTTTTTTGTTTTTTTTTTCAGTTGAGTACAGTTTATTATTGCTTGAGATAGAGAGGTCAGTGAATTACAAATTTAAAGTTTGTGCAGGTGCAGAGGACGGTTTGTTGCTCATACATCTTACCAAGGTGCCCTTCAATATAACTGCTGCCGGGACAATGGGAACTGAGGAAAAGTACAATTATTTAAAAATGGCCATGGAAGTCATGTTAGTTTGAGTAATGTCATATTAATAATGTATGCTCATAGTCTCAGCCACCAGCACCAGAGCTGATATTCATAAAATACTTTGCTCTTTAAGAACTGATCAAGGATCAGTTACATAACCACACAGGACAAACTTCACTGTGAGATGAATTGGTCTCAGAGGAGCAAGAAATAATAGCTCAGGTTATATTAAGTAATTCAACCTTTATTTATGCAGGGAAAGGTTTGCTGAGTGTGCATGCTCTTTTACAGCGAGGCAGTGCTTCACATTTACACAGATATATTCACACCTGGGAGCTATGCAGCTACAGCTTTCAACACTTTGACCGAGACAGGTTTTCGAAGGTTGTTACAGATGCAACCATACTGGAATAAATATGTTTGCAAAGTAAAGAAATACAATTTTTTTATCATTCAGTGTTTCCTCTATGGGTGTGCCAAACAATTAGAATGCAGTCTGACTCCAAGTAACCCAGACTTGTGATCAGAGAAACACATCGTTGGTGGTGCTAAGCTGCAGAGCAGAGAATCCTCTTCTCTAGTCTTGCATATTTGAATGATGTGATGATCACAAGTAACAGGAAATGTAACTTCAGTTGTTTTACAGCTTGTTACATTACTTTCTGTTCGTCAAAGGTGCCTTTAAACAACTCCAAAGCCTCCACCCCTACACACTGGATCTGCTTTATTCGTTGATATTCATGTATTAAATTTCATGTGAAAACAATGTGACAATGTGAAAGGGGTGGTTGTAGTGATGAACCTACTGAGAATTATCACCCAAATCTGCAGCTCCCCGCGGCTTTATGGAGCTTTATAGCAAGCTTCAGCTCATTGTTTAGCTCTTTGGGTTCAGTCTCACCGCTTTTGTAGTGTTGTTTTCGGCTGCAGCAGGCAGCTGTTTTCAGAGAAAAGCTCTAAGAACCTGCTCAGCACCAAGTGGCAGCCAGACACAGTTAGAGACTAGCTGGTGAACATAGTGGAGCATTTAACAGCTAAATTCAGTTCATTTCAATTCAATTTTTATTATTTTCAATTTAAATAGCGCCAATTCATCAGTCCCATTGGAGATTCGAGGACCCGCCACCCGGAAGTATTTTCCTCACTGTTAATCCCCATGTTACGAAAACTGTTGCAAAGCCACCGCTACACTCACATGGCATACTGTACTTTTGCTTCTACTGTTCATATCACATTTAAAAAAACCCCGCCTCCAGCGCAGCATCCCCCTGTAAGCTCTGAATCTGTGTTCTACAGAGTTATTATTGTCACTCCCCCCTCCCTGCTGCTCCGTGGTGTTTTCGTCATCATGACGTGCATCATGCATGATCAGGCATCTGATCTCTGATAAGAACTTTCAAAGACCAAGACGAGCTGGGAGAGGCCGTCTGCGTGGAGGAAATCAGAGCCAGGTAATCTGACTTGCATAGTAACAGCTGAGATGAAAGCTGAGTTATACTGATTTGCTCTGATCTTATAAATGAAGGATATCGCAGCAGCCACTCAAAGATTTAGAATGTCAGGCTGATTGCAAAAGGGATATCACACCCTGTGAAATGCCTGCTATCTTAAGGATTGCTTACCAGGCCTATCCTCTTGGCCCAGTCTCCTCAAGCTTCTCAAGAGCACCTTTCATTCATGCGGAATTGTTTTGTCTAGATAGGGACAACGCATTTGTGTTCATTTTGAACTCAGGGCCCATGCTTTATGCAGGCGACCTAAGACATTGACCAAAAACCAGAGTTTGAAAGCAACACAGGCTTGTGACAGTTGACAAATGCAACTGGAATTTAGGGGAAATGTGCACTAAAACAAAATGAGGATGCAAAAACTCCATCTTCATCTTCAACTTAGTAAAAACTTCCTTTTTATCAGATATTACTGCAGTCACCTGTGGTGACCATCATAGGCAATTCATGAAGGCCTACAGAGGTTTCTGAACATTTATTTTTTCTGTTTTCAGAAAAGTGCCATCTACTGTACGGCTCTGAGTAAAGAATTTTAGACCCTATTTACACCTGGGGTTAGCATGCGATCTGTTGAACAACCTTGGCATACTCCTCTGTTAGCTGCCCTCTACTGCAGCGCTTTGTTGCTCACTGAGTAGCTACATAACAACAGTTAGGGGTCAGTGCCTTGCTAAAGGGCACATTGAAGGCAGTTAATTTAGGTGGAGGAGAGTGATACCTATTTTCTCCCTCTAACTCAAATCTTTCCTAGCTCCTCTGGGGATTTAAACCCCTGACCCTGTGGTCATAAACTATTTTCCCCATCCTACGAACTAACAAAGCCCACCCCTCCCATCCTTGTCTTTAAGTTTGTCCCAAACATTTAACTGAAGTCATTATCTGCATGCATCCTTGGCAGGCTGCCCGGGTCTCTCTTTTTATATTTTACAGTGGAGACACGTATACACATCCCTGTGGCAATGTGAATAATGAGAACATGTACTTGGGAGGAGAGGAACAAATAGGGAATCAGCGAAGATGGAAAACAGGATAAAATAAAGATGACCTCCTGATGGTTTAGAGGTTCCTTAGTACATAGAGTAAGTTCTCACCGCATGTATGGAGGATAGGCAGTTCGTTGAATGGGGTACACTTCATCCTCTCCCCAAGCCATTCTTCTGAGGCTTTGTTGGTAGGCTGACCATTAGGAAAATTACAATTATTATTTTAAATGGTGTAATAGGTGTATGTGTAGATTGGTGGGTATTGTATCTGCTTGTATTTGTGTTATTTTTCCTTTTCGACATCAGTAGCAGAAAAAGCACCGGTGTCTCCAGCCTCTCCAGAACGTCTCCTTCAACAGAAGGATTCCTCCGGCATGGCAGCTGGTCTGATTGACAGGCCCACACTGCCTCATTACCATTCAACACAGAGATAAGAAGAGATAAAAAACAACATCAAAAAGGCCGCATCAGGAGTAACAGACCACACAAACGCCTACACGAAGACAAACCCTGTTGAAACTCATTTTAAACAGTCCTTTTATGTTCAGTCTTAATGGGTCAGCACAATTGGTAATGCGATCCACCCTTGGCCACATGCGCAGACAGCGCCTCTCTTTGTTACCGTGCCAGCATGGATGCAAGGATCGCTGTCCCCATAATCAGCAGGCCATGCTTTGAGGTTTCACATAATAGAGGACCAACTCTCAATGAGCTGCAATCAGTGGTTATGTGTGTGTTTATTTTTGCAAAGGCAGGACAAAATATAATACTTCTCCTCGTCCAGTGTCTGCCCTGATTGGGAGAATTCACCCCTGAAGGAACTGAGCAATGCATTTGATATCCTTTGTTTAATTGTGCTGGTCTTTTGAGATGTAAAGGTCATTCTCCAACCCTGTCATGTCAGACAGCAGAACTCATCCTCGAACGCCAGAAACGCCCAGGAATAATTCACTGATCCCACAGTTTCTCTGGAGCACCGCAGCCACCACATGCTTTGTGCTGGGTAAACAGCAGCGGTTTTCCAGTGGCCTCAGAAGTAAAGCGGTCCGCTCGGCAGCCGCCATTTTGTTTGTCCTCTAATCTTGTACTATTACCAGGGAACAGAGCGGCAAACAGGCAAACAGCACTGCTCAGCAGCTCAGCTTCCAATGAGGTCAGGGATGAGGGACTGAGAATGAAGGGTATCTGATTTCCCTGTTTAGCCCACCCAGATAAACACTCCCAACAAGCAGGAGTTAGAGCGCTTCACAGAGGGTTTCCTCATCTCACAAGAAGCCTTGTTAACATTTTTTTGCTAATTCAGTGTGTTTTGAATTATCCTACTGGTAATTTGAGTCTGGCAACCTTGTCATCTTTGTCATACCCCGACCCCAGTCAATAAAAAAAAAAAAAACATTTGATTGTTGTTAGCTGTAGGGGGAAGCTGACACATCCCACATTCTGCCCAGCTGTTTTGTTTACATGGGTTAGGGGAGGAATGGGAATTGTGTCTCTCCACTGTGTACTTAAGGGAATGCCACCCAAAACCCAACAAAAATGTTGATATCCCTGGTCACCGAAGGAAAAGATAAATACACAGAGGGAAATCTGTTTGGAGTGATGGAGTAAAGATAACAAGGAAGGAGAAAACATGATCGGGCTGACAGCGCAGGCATAAACAGTTTGATAAGGATTTAAATGGCTTGTTTAATACATGCAGACTGTGTTGTAAGAGTAAAAAGCAGGGGAAATGTTAGGAATAGATGAAATTGTCCTTGACAGTCACTCAAAAAGCTGCTGGAGCTGCAGAGTCAGATGCTTCGGGACACACTTGTTGGGAACGCTGCTCAGTGTCGTTGCACCTTCCCCCAGCCTCAATTTCACACTATTTTCAGTCCATTTTATTAACAGCCTTTCTCATCTTCACTTTCTTTTTATACCTATATTCTTCATTCTAACACTCCCACTCATCCAAGTTGTGTTTTTTGCACATACAATATCCCCCACCCTTACATTCTTCTTCATGCTGCCATTGCTTTGACAGTAAAAGTGTTTTCCCAGTTCATTTTTTTCTCACTTATACCCGCTCCTTTTTTTATCCACCTCTCACCTCTTTCATCATACAAATTTCATGAGCTAAGAATTACAAGGTTCTGTTTTTCCAATAGAAAAGTGACTTGTTTACATATTCATGATCTCTGATTTTTTTTTTCTCTTTAACCCTTTGAACTGGATTGATGCAATTTGTGTCAAAATGCGCGCACCTTCTTAGAGCCATAACTCAATCAAATCAGGACACCCAGACGACATACATGCACTCTAGTTTCAGTGGAATGTCCTATTTCAGTGGTAGTAAAATCCCTGGAGTATCTATCAAGATAAATGTCTGTAAATCTGCCGAGAAATATTAGAAGAAAGATGCTCCATGACTTCAGATTTTGCTTCATAATCATAATATAGATTCACAAAAACAGGCTACAAAAAACAGGGCTCAAGTGTAATCCAAGGCTAACCGACTCATTCACTGCAACATTGTACTTTCTGTTTACATCACCTGATGCATAATGGAAACACTAGTGGCAAAAACTGAAAAAATACTCATCCAAGTGCAAACTGAAAAACAATGAGATGAACCAAATTCATTATAAATATTGTTTTTATGGTTTTAACCTGTCTTTAAACTTTGTACAGGTAAAATTCATCATTTCATTAAAAAACTGTCCTAGAACATGTATAGTACCACTGACATGCCAAATCAAATATGAAGTGGCTTCTGCCATAAACTTGCAAATAATAGGAGCAGAAACTGAGCATAAACAGCCAAGTACAAAATAATCTTGTGCCATAAATTATTTAAAATGACATGAATGGGAATACACAAAAGTTTTGCAAGCTGGGATATCAAATCATCAATGCTTTTCAAACATTAACATGATAATATATTATTTAAAAGCTGCTTCTATAAGAAAAAATGACATTTCTGTCATGTCAGCATGTCCTTGATCAATCCACCTCTTTCGTTCGGACTGAAATGCATTGGCAACTATTGGATGGATTGCAATGAAATTTGGTACAGATATCCGCAGTGTCAAGAGAAAGAATCCTATTGACTTTGGTAATCCCTTGACTTTTCTTGTAGCGCCACAAACAGGTCAAATTTGTCACTTATCCAGTGAAAAATCTCTACAACTACTGGATTAGCAACAAATCTGGTACAGACATCCATGGTTTCCAGATGGTGAATCCTGCCAACTTTAGTAATCCCTTGACCTCTATCTCTTCTAGGTTGACAATTGTGGTTTTGAGTGAAATGTCTTGAGAACTATTGGATTGTTGTTAAATATGGTAAAGACATTCATGTCTTTGGTGATCCTTTAACCTTTCATCAGGTAAAAAATTCAATGTGTCCAATTAGTTTATGACTAATACCTGTAAAACTAAATAGCAAATGTTAGCATGCTAACATGCTAAACTAAGATGGCGAACATGCTAAACATTAGCATGTTAGCATTATCTTTGTTAGCATGTAAGGATGCTGATGTTAGCATTTAACTCAAAGTCTCAGAGAAGTACAAGAGCCACTGTCATGGCTGTGTACTCTTAGTCGTCTTCTTTGTCTTCTTTTTTCTAAAACTGTAACCCCTCACAGATCATTTTTAATTTCTGTCTTCATTCACATATCTCACATTTCTGGTCCCTTTTCATCTTCTCTTTCTTTCAACAGTATTACTGGCCCCTTGTCCTCCCCTTCAGACTTCTCACCTCTGCAGTTTCGACTGAATTGTTCTCTCCTGGACACAGTGCCTGTACAGTTGGAGATACAGTATACTGAGCATCAACTACAACAGAATATTAATGTCCATTGATCTGTTGGAGACATAACATTTCAATCACAGGGACAGCATCCTCCAAGCCTCCAAACTTATTACGATCAATGGGCAATAACCATAAAAGCTATCGAGCTGAGGTTGGGGGGAGGGATTAACAATCATGCACATTTAAATCAAAGGTTACCACTCAGCAGTGCTATCTATTCACACAGCTGTCCGACGACCTCATTTGGCTCTGTTCAAAGTCTGAGAGGAAACATACTGTGTTCATCAGTGAGAGACAAAGGCAGGAAAACTTGTTTCTCCCTACCTCTGAGAGGAGAGCAGGAGTTAATTAAAATGTGAGACACCTCGCTGAATATCTTTAGCACTGTTTCTAAGCAGGCTTTCCAACACCCAAGAGTAAAAGTGGGGATGGGTAAAGATTTTGAGTAGGTGAGACAGAGAGCGAAATGAGTTGGAGGGCAGCAAACGCAGCATTATTTCAGCATGCAGATCTGACTAGACAGGCTGAAGCTGCAAATTGGTTTTAGCAGCCAATTTCTCACCTTAATTAAAAGAGGGGAGAGCTCCAGCTACAGGCTACATCACTTTCAGCATCTGCTTTCCATGATAAAAGTGGGACAATAGCGGCCTGTTTTTTCTGTTTTCTGCCTGCAATCTCCTGTTGATAAACTGCTGAGTGGTGTTGAGTCAGGTCAAACACTGATGCTTAACCTGTTGTGTGAAACCTCAGTGGGCTGAATGGCAATTAATTGTGCTTTTGCCATCTTGTCCTGTGAATGCTGCCGCCCACCATTTCTCTCTCTCTTTCTTTTTTTTGTTTATTTACTCAAACCTGCAGTCACATTATAGCTGCAGCAGCCATTGGTGGCCTGGTTAATTAAACTAACATCATAATAATCGTCCATCTGGAAAGAGTCCTTTTGTCTACATTGATCGCGGCCGGAAAATGTTCTTGAATGATTTCTTGTAATGAATACAGCAGGAGGTATTTCTATTCAAGATAATGTTTCATTTATTTATTTATCCTTTATTTAGCCAGGAATGTCCCATTGAATTACAAGATCTCTTCATCCAGGGAGTGCTGGTTTTACTTCATCATCTTCTACAATAATATATTGAATAAAACTTATATTACTTCATAATAATAAACTTCAATTCAATTCAATTTTATTTACATAGTGCCAATTCATAACAGAAGTCATCGCATTGTACTTTTCCTATAGTGCAGGTCTAGACCATATGTAAGAATGCAAGACCATCAGAAAAGACTTGAGAAAAATAGCAAATGAAAAACATCGCCAACCAAACAACACAGCCTTACACATTAGGTACAATGACATTTTAAACGTACAATTAGGAACAAAAACAAAATTATACCCACAAGAAACTTAAAGATATTGAAAACATCAAAATCAATTCTGGGATATGTGGAACAACTTCAACACAAAGCAACAACAAGCACTACCCATCCGAAAAGATGACATCTGGAGAGCACATTTTGAAAACCAATTAATCTTATTAATTCAGATCAATGTATTATAAAAAGGAAAAACATCAATAATTAGAAGAAACTATTAAAGCCAACCAAAACCCCCTTGATTCCCAATTACTTGGGAAGAATTAACCACACAGATAAAGTCTCTCCAGCCAAGAAGAGCTTGTGGTCCGGACAGCATTAAAAATTAAATTCTCAAATGCAGCACCCCAGAGATGCATGGTGCAGTGTTGAAGTTGTTCAATATCGTACTACAAATCAGAGCCTGGTAACTATCATGGCATCTGTGTCAGCAGTTGTCTAGGAAAACTATTCTGTAGTATTCTAAATAAAAGAATACTAGATTTCCTATCTATCAGATCGATCTCAGTTTGTACATGTTAACGGTGAGTCCTCCGTGCACGCCAAAGTTAGTCACGGAATTCCACAAGTTTCTGTGCTTGGACAGATTCTATTCGCCTTATACAGTATATGCTTCCTTTAGGCAATATTATTAGGAAACACTCCATAAACTTTCATTGTTATGCGGATGATACCCAATTATATCTATCAGTTAGCTAAACTTCAAGCATGCCTTAAGGACATAAAAACCTGGATGAACTGCAATTTTCTGACACATTCTGACCAGTCTTACAACGACACTGCTTTCCAGACACAATCGGAGTAAACCAAATTATAAAGCAATGTAAATAAACCTATTTGGAACATTGGAAAGAAGTAAACTAAAAGCCAAAGTAAATCAGAATGGTATCTGGCCCTAAAAAGATGATGAGCAGAATATCTCTCTACTGTCAGACAGAGAAAGCAGAGACAGATCCTAACCACGTACAGGCTCAGTGACCACAAAGGAAAAAAGGAAGACACAAATAATCATGGCACCCAAAAGAAAGAAGAATGTGTGGTCACTGTTTGACAGGTGAGGCTGAGACAGAGATACACTTCCTCCTATAATGTACGACATTTGCTGAAATAAGGAACGTTTAACAAGTTCAACTCTGCAATCTCAGATTTCAAAGAGCTAAATGACCCCTCAACATTAAAAATACTCCTGGGAGAAGGAGACAGGGCAGATCCTGCTGCCCAGTATATATCAACATGCCACAACCTGAGGGACAGTGAATTACCTAGACACACACACACACACACACAAATGATGCAGTGCTAGTTTTCACTTTTTCTAGTCTACAATGTATTATTATTATTATTACTATTATTATTATTATTATTATCATGTCTTAATTATCTGTATATATTTTAATATCACAATTCTTCTGTTTCTGCTTTTATTTTACACATGCTTTGGCATTGTTAACATCCATTTCCCATGCCAATAAAGCCCAATTGAATTAAAATTGAATTGAATTAAATTGAATTGAGAAGTGGGGTGGGGGAGAGGGAAGTACAATGCAAATTCCACCAAGAATTTTAAAATAGTAACATTGTAATGGTAGTGGTAATATTAATATTAATAAAGTAATATTAATTATTATTAATTATATTAATTAATTAGCAATGATAGTCATAGGAATAATAATGACAACAATAGTAATAGAGCCAATAACAACAACTGTAGTAGCAGTTGTCGAGCAGGAGCACGGGGGAAGCAGGTGGCCCACAACCACAGATCCAGTCTCTGCAGCTCCGGAGGCAGAAATACCTGCTGAAAGCGACAGAAGGAGAGAGGAGAGAAACGAGAAAGCACAAAACTACGGGAGAGAGAAGATGAGTTAGTAACATGCAGTAATGGGATAAAAATGCATACAGATGGCGAGAGAAGAAAGAGGTGCATCATGGGAAGTCTCCCAGCAGTCTAGGCCTATAGCAGCATAATTAAGGGATGGTTCAGGACTCACCCAAGCCAGCCCTAACTATAAGCTTTATCAAAGAGGAAATTCCTAAGCCTACTCTTAAATGTGGAGATGGTGTCTGCCTCCCGAACCCAAACTGGGATCTGATTCCACAGGAGAGGAGCTTGATAACTGAAGGCTCTGGCTCCCACATTTTTGGAGACTCTAGGAACCACAAGTAAACCTGCATTCTGGGAGTGCAGTGTTGTAATGGGGTAATAAGGTATCATGAGCTCTTTAAGATACAATGGTGCCTGACCATTAAGAGCTTTGTAGGTGAGGAGAAGGATTTTAGATTCAATTCTGGATTTTACAGGAAGCCAGTGCAGAGAAGCTAATATTTCCTAGTTCTTGTCAGTACATGTGCCGCAGCATTCTGGATCAACTGGAGAGTTTTAAGGAACTTATTCAGGCAGCCTGATAATAAGGAATTGCAATAGTCCAGCCTAGAAGTAACAAATGCATGGCATCATTTTGAGACAGGATGTGCCTGATTTTTGCAATGCTACGTAAGTGAAAGAATGCAGTCCCAGAAGTTTGAACATGTGATTTTGCAGCTTTTATCTAGAGTTTGGTGCTGCATGTGTCCTTAAATGCATTACATGAATGAGCTCCTGCATATTTCAGGCTGTTGGTGCCTTTGTGATTTGTTATCATACAAAATTTAAAAGCTAAGACTGCAATGTTTCCACAACAGAGGTACGACCGTTAGGAAGTTTGCAAAGCTGTGATCAGACAGAACAACCTCAGCAGACCACCAGGCTCCCACAAAAATATTACAATTGCAACCTGGCTCAACTTCAGCCAATTGAATACTTACAAGGGCACATTCCTGGTAGATTACCTAATAACACGAAAGCCATGTGTCTACCATTTACCTGGTGATTGTTTGGGGTCCTGGAGACCTTGGACCCTCTTTAACAGCCCAAAAAACATACTTATCATTGTTTTATTACCTTGATACATCTACTATAATTGACTTTGAACTGATAACATGTTTCAGAAGTTTTCTACAGAAAACTCATTACTTCCATTTGGGTCTCAGAGACCGTACAGTACTTAGATTTTTTATTAGAGTTTTAGAACAATTTGTTCATAAGAGATCTAACAGTCAGACCACACTGGGGTAAAATTGACCCCAATGGAATGTCACTATGTACAATACATTCTGTACTTTTATTCTCTGTCTGTGAATGACTATTTGCTTAGGATATTTCCTTAGGACATATAAAACATGACATATTTCTTTATTTAAGAATGCTTCATGCTCATTTCCATATTTTGTCACCATTAAATGTGCAAGCTTCAGATTCAAAGGGAAGGGTCACCACTTCAATAATTTGGTTTTTAATAAGGTCAGAAGAAAAGAAATAAAATGGTTGATTTTTGCAATTATTCTCATTTTAAACAAGCAGACATCGCACCTGTAATGTCACCAGTGCCACACTCCACAGGAAGACTGTGAGAGTGCACAACTACGGCAAGTACAGTAAGTCAAAGTTGAACTAGAAAGCTGGGCTGTAAAACGTGATGGATGTTTACAATGGACAGTTTTGGTTGTAATTATACAATTTTCTTTCATTTTCTCTTCCAATTGACTTTGACTAAGCAGCCTGATCATCTGACTGCTCATGTTTGCCCTTATTTCAGCCATGTAGTCGATGGCCAGATCTGTAAAAATAAAACCTGAGTTGTAATAAACTGTAGTTTTCCCTCATGAGTTTTCTATCGGCCTGTTACATTTGTGTAAGTTGACTGTAGTTTCACTGTGCAAAAAAGAATCTGTGACATCAACTCCCCATATTCTAACAGAACCGTACCTTGGAGCTATAAGCCGCCCTCCATGCGTTTGGTGGAATCTCCTCTTCTTGTAAAATACTTGACAATGTTGCCCACATTTAACAGCCTCTGCGAGGAAATGTTGAGATCGTTGTTATTGATAGAATCATAAGCACAATGTCAAAATTTGCTGACGGATCAGGAGGTGATTTTACTATGCCCATAATCAGCACTCTTGATCAAATCGAGCCAGTCCCTGACACTGTGCATGATGGGAGAAGAAGAATGTTTCCTGTCAGCAGTTGAGAAATGACATGGATGAATGTCAAAGAAAAACATTCAATTATCTTAAGCGGGTTTACACAAGTGATTGCCCTGTTGATGGGGAGGGGAGGGGGTGCAAGGGTTACTGAGACGGGACACAGAGTTAGAAATGGTCGGCTGGAGGTCTGTTTGATTTGATGGGATTCGTTTTGATGGGCCAAGTTGACGTTTCCTCTTTGTGGTGACGGCTAAAGAGGGAGCAACAAATTACTCCTTGTTGGCTGAGGCCAGTGTGGAAATCTGATGAGGGAAAATTACACATCACATCTGCCCTCGTTTTGGGGCAAAACGGGCCTAAAACCGTAATTCTACAGTTTAAAGGTTGCCTCAAGCTTTAGAAGAGTCTCTGTGTGTGTGTGTGTGTGTGTGTGTGTGTGTGTGTGTGTGTGTGTGTTCACTGAAAAATAACTGAATGTGCCTTTGTGAAGAAGTGTGTAATGTTTGCATTTGTACTGTACAGTCTCCAGCCAGCTGTCACTCAATTGTCACTGATCAGAAGGGGCACGTTTCATAGCCCTGCTGGATTATGGGAAAAGAGGAAACATTCCACTCATGTGCGGGGCTAATCAGGCTGTTTGTTCTTACCTCATTTTCAGAGTCCAAGTAAATTGAATGATTAAACTCTTTAAACCCTGACCTTGGCCTAATTATTTGTAGGTGGGGGAAGAGGTGAGTTTGGAGTTCATGGCAAGACTGACAGGCTAACATGCGTCATACCTGAAGTTGGACTTGAAGGTTGCAGGTTAGCAGAGGGAGCTGAAGGAGAAGGAGAAGGTTGGAGGGCAGTGGAGCTTTTGGGAGCTGGCTTGGCAGAAAGTCTACTGACATTACAGTTTTATAGTAAGGTCTCTGTCTCCAGGCTCACTCTCTAGCTTACCCTTGATCAAGAAAAAAACACAGTGAGTTGTGTACTGTACACACACACTTTTGCACATACACACATACTCACTCATGCCCCTCAAGATTTGAAGCTTAATGTTGTTCACCTCATGTCGCACTAATGTATTCGGCTACATGCTACATGCTGTACAAACTGTAAATGTGTCAGCGCATGTTCACACACACACACACACACACCCTCATACTGTATGAAGAGTCACTGACCTTCAGCTCGATTACCATTTGAAAGGGGTTTTACACTGATACTTGGCACCAGTGGAAATGCATCACACAGGCAAGCATCTTGTCTTTGACCTCCCGGAGGAGACCCAATTTTGATGTAGCCCAACATTGATTTTGTACAATTCTTATGTCAACACTGCATGAAGTTTACGTGTTTTAGTTTATCCATCTGTCAGAGAACATCATAGGATCCATACAACAATGCAAACACAAAAACATTACATTAATCCCTGGTGGCCTAGTGGTTAAGGTACCAGCCATAAGCCGCAATGTCCCCACTATGCATCCAGGAGGGGACCTGTGTTGCATGTCTTTCCCAATCTCTCTGTCCCCTCATGTCCTGTCATCTCTCTGCTGTTGGATATCCAAAAAAGAAACAGCCACACAGATGTCACAGAACTAACCCTGTGTTTGTTAATTCATGTGCAGCCCTGACAAGCACGTTCCGGCCTTAAAGCCCAAACGAGATGTATCACTTTGAAGAGCCCTATCGCATGAAAACACTCACTATCTTTATGTGTGTGTGCTCTATCTAAAAGCAAATTTATCATATGTGAAACACATTTTACATTCAATTTTTCAATTCAATTTCAGAAAGTAAAAATATATAAAAGTAAAAACGTAATACAGAATGGGCAAAAACACCAGCAGCTCCTCCCACTTCACAACTCTATTACATTTTTGTATATTTCCCACATAATAATATATTGTATATTTCCCACATAAATTACAGTAAGCCTTCATTAAAGTTGGTAACGAATTTTAAATATTGTTAGACAGTTGACTTTCTGTGCTTAAAAAATAAGCTGTTTTCTTTTATAGTTCCCTATACATCTGCTGTGTTAGTGCTATATGAAGAGGAGTGTCTCCAGCAAAACCAAAATAATAAGTTCAGGCTCAGTTTTTTATTCAAACTTCTATTACTGCTGTGCAATATCCACCGTCTCATAATCATCTTAATAAGCTACACTTAACTTGACTGCACTCATTATTGCACTATTACTTATTACTTATATTATTACATTGTATTATTATACCATACATATTTATCAACCTCTAAATCCACTTTGGTACTTACACTTATTTTAGCTTTTATACTTACATCCACTTTGTACTTAATTTATCTTGCCTGTATTGTAGCGTTTTATATTCTGATTTGCTTAGTACTTCTATTCCTTCTATCCCTGTGTGCACTGACGTGACAGTGAGCTGCTGTAACGAAAGAGTTTCCCCTCGGGGATCAATAAAGTATTTCTGATACTGATTCTGGTTTTTACCCAATATCAGCACTGCACAGGGGGAAATAATGTGGTTTTGTTCTATTTATTATACTTAAGAGACTGGCTCTCTTAGGGCAATGATTTATATATTTGTAATAAAATATGGAATCAAAATTAAATGAAAAAAGACACCAAGATGTCAATAGAAGAGCCCCTTATATGCAGGCAAAGACCATGGACCGTGTTTCTTTTTGAATACTCATTTTCATTTGGTTTTTCGTCAGGTGTCCACAGGTGACATCTTCCTTATTCTGCAGAATAGTCAAAATGTAGAAACAGAGATGGAAAACAGGCAAAGGCAGGACAAGTGAAGCACAAAAGAAGTGAAAAACAGACAGGGGAACAGAACAGAATAGATAGATAACTGAATGGGTAGTGACATACAAAGCTGAAAGCAGGGCTTCAAAAAGAATGCTGTAGTGAAAATAGCGATACGGGGAAAAAAAGAGGCACAAGGACAGGTCAGACAGCCAGAGAAGGCATGCCAGACAGAAGAGATTATAAGAAGAGTGGAGGTGACCGCATACTGCTATACAGAAAATAAAGATGGATAGAAGGAGAACAGGCAGTGCAAGAGATAGAAAAGATGTGAAAATATACAGAAACTGTAGGTCAATGGATGAGATAATACAGTTAAAATAAAGTTTCTAGAGAAGAGATAGATATCATGGAATAAGAAAATAAGATCATATTGAGAAAATACTATGGAAAGTCAGAGCAGAGAGTAAAAAGGCAATACACTTTATAGAATCTTGAGCAAATACAAAAAAAGAAGAGGGTCAGCGAAAGAGAGGAATGAGAAGTGAAAGTAGCAGCAGGTGGAATAAAGACAGCGGGGCAAATGTTAAGGATTGAAAAATGGTTCTGATCAAACTGTGTTCAGTAAGTGCAGTAGAGTGGAGTACGGCTGAGGTTTTTTCTTGACCTCACCCAGAAGCCATCTTTTATTCACCTACCCCAAACTCCAATTCTTTGGAGCTGAGCTTGGTTTCAAAGAGCCTCCCCTCCACCGAGCCTCATCACGATAGTCACAGGAGAGCAGAGTGGGAGGACGCTCCTGCGCTTCACAGTGCTGGGCCCACCCTGCTCTGTGTGGAAATAACTCACCAGACTTTATTATTTAAAAAGAGTTTGAAAATTGAAAATGCTGCTTGAGTGAGAAGTTACTTATCATTCTTAATTGATTTGTTACGGCGTGGTGGCTCTGAACTGCCTCCTGTTAAATGTTTTATACAGTACTTATATCTTTTTTCTTGCTTTTCTTTTCTAATTTTCTCCCATTTTCACTCTCCGTTCTTTACTCTCTTCCCTTTGTGTGTCATGCGCTCCGTTCACACTATATACTGCCCCTGTCTCTCTGTTTCTTTCTCATAGCAGCAGGGTTTGAGACCTGCTGTGGTCTGCTGGGAACTAATAGATTCTGCCAGCTCTCTAGCCAAAGGCCCTGCTATGGTTTTGTCACTCTGCCCAGCCTGCAGCAGGGCTGGAGGGGTTGGACAGGCACACAGGGTCCTGGGGGAGGATGGAGGTCTGGCTGCAGGGCACAGAGCAAAAAGAGGAGGGAAGGTGGAGGTGGGGTGTTTGGAATTGAAGCACGAGTTCAGCCCGGGAGATGGACAGCAGCCAAAGCAGCAACCTGCATCAGAGGTGACCACACCTCTACCCACTGTCACCACAACCCCTAATCATCCACTGGAGGGACTGAAGTGATCCTCCGCGGCACTGGAGAATCCAAGCGTTTCTCATTCCGCTGGCATGCAGGTAACCAAACTCCTCTTTTTGTGTTTGTTTTCTATCACCAGTGCAATGGAATTTGGTGGAGCTGGTAAGCAGAAGATCTGTGTTTATCAAGTAGCTCAGAATTACTTCTAGAAATCACAGTGAAATTGAGGACTAAAATCACTTCTACCTCAGAGTAAAACTTGAGAGTTATTTATAAAGTTGTAGGAAGCTACACATTCTGGGTGGATAAGGAAAACTCCTGGGGAGTTATGACTGAAGTGTGATGTCACTGTTTTCAACATCCAGAGCCACAGAGCACAAATTATGATGACGTATTTTTTGGTTTGTCTTTTTATTTATTTATTTTTTGCCAAGCTAGCAGATTAGCTTCATGCATGTCACTGTGGGTCTGTTGGTCTAGCACGTGTCTAGACTCTTAGTCTTGTTGGCTTGGAGTACTAGACAGTTGCTAGAACTGGCTAACCACTCAGCTTAAACAATAAATGCATATACAATTTTAAATAGTACATAATTTGACTTGGCTGTGTGACATATCCTAGTAAAGGAAAGAGATCTTTATGATCATAACCCTGCTATGAAAATGAAACCTTACTAAAATCTGTCCAAAACCAGCTTTAATTGCATTAACACTTTTTAGCAAAGATAGTTTTGGAGTTAATCGTTTAATTAAAATTCCCATTTTAATGTCAAGTCAAATATGTTCTGGCTTCATTGGTCTTTCATCAGTCAGAGTTTGTCTTTTTGCTCACAGTATCTCAAACAAAACTCAGTTCGGTTCTTTTTTTTGGGTTTTTTGTCAAGCGAGCCATTTGTATTAAGAAATGACTTCATGTATGGCGTTCACTGTAAAACGTCTTGGTCATGATCCAGCTAACTGTCAAAAAGCCTGCACTTTTACAGCTTTGGACAACAGTTCCAGATTTTTAACCAGCTTTGAAGAACCATGCAATCCAGACTCCTGTCAAATCATCATCATTCTAATGTGGATGACTCGGTTATCCACGTACGAAGAACGGGGCCCAGAGTTTTTACCAGAGAAATAGAAAGATAAACTAAAATCTGTTCAGGAGAAGCCAAGTGTCTGTCAGGGTTCAACAAGTGTGGGAAAAGAGGATGAAGGAAATGTACTTTTGACAATAGTAAGTCAGCTGCTAATTCTTGCTTTGTTTTTAGCCTGAGGGCCACTCACTCGCTCCTGTGACCTTTAACCTCGATGGGAGGAAAGATACCATCTTACCCGGCTGCCCCTCTCCCCGACCAAACGCTCGACTCCCTCCTCAGAGGACTAGGTGGAGGCGCGCAGCACTTAATGAAATGAATACCATCTGCCTCAGAGTGCCTGTGACCTTTGACCTGTCAAATAACCAGGAGGACAGAGGCGTGTCAGAGCTCTGTCATGTCTCTGTGAACTCTCCATGCGGGCACACTTCCTCATAATAAACAATCTCAACTTCACATTCTCGCACAGCTGATAGGATCTCTGGGCTTTTATCAGTGGCATCTGTCTTTGTTCCTCTGGATACTGTGACATGCTGGAGATAGCAGAGTGTCAGACAGTAAGTGTTTTCATCATCTGTCAACAGACCATAATGTGCTCTGATATCCAGATATCACTGCACTGGTCTGGATTAATTTAGGAAACCACTGATTGTCAACTACCTGGAAAGAAGTCTATATTCATAATACATTTCAAAATAAAACTATGAAAGGACATAAGAATTCAGTTATATCTGTATAAAACATACACAAAAAGACCAAAAGTATGTGGACATGAAGTCAGAAACTCTTCAACTAAAAAAACAGAAGCACAAAAAACTACATCTCCTGCATTTATGGTCTAACAGAAAAAAAAGTATTTTACTGCCTCGTTCTGCGTGTTCCATGCTCCTCACTAATTGTATGAAGTATATACTTAGTACTAATTGTCTTAGTATGCTGTTTTTGCTGTTAGTATATAAAAAATCAACATACGTCACAGTTTTATACAGGAACTGATACAATGTGTGCAATGTCAGACATCATTGAAACGACGGCTTTGCCGCTGCTAATTACGCTTCACAAATTGACATCACAGTGTTGTTTTTTTTCCTGGGGTGTTCACAAAGCAGTTTTACCACAATCTGGATAAAAAACAGGCTGATGATGTGCAAGATATTGGTATAATGTTGCAGTGGTAGTATCAACAGGTGAAATCCAACACTGACCTATAAATTGCATTGTACAAGTGTAATTCGGTGCTGCTGTGTGTTCACGCCGTGCCGCTCTGCACCATCCAGACAACATGATTTCCTGAAGACAAGTCTTTTTGTCCATTTGTTGAGCTGTTGTTATCATGCTTCCCTGCAACTGGCTCAGCTGTTTCAGAGTGATGTGGCCAGTGAAGTGACTGGTTGAGTGTGGATTTATCACTCACCACCCTCTGATCTATATTCCACTTCAGCCAGCTCTTTTGCACTTTGCACTGCTGTACCTACTGTACATGAACCATAATAGCAGGTGAGCTTGGAGACGCCCACACAGTCCGTGCACCCAAGACCTACCTATCTTGCACTTGTCGTTGTGCTTGCGTGATTAAAATATGGCCCTTAGAGTTCCTTTCATTGGAACAAAGGTCCCTAGTTCAAACCATGATATGTGGACTGTGGTGTCCACATACTTTTGGTCACATAGTGTATTTTGTATCTCCACATATAGCTAAACTGACATATCACAGACTCACATTTGCATTAGTCTCCATTATACAGATGCTAAATACTTCTCACTTCACCATTTAAATCTGATCAGTCTTCATGATGCTCTTTATCTTCTATTGATGTCACCATAACAGCATCAGTGGGAGGGAGAGGCAATCAGCTCTTATTGTCTACTTAATTAAGTTTCATTTGACGGAGATGATGATTTGTAATCAGCGCCTCAACCTGCGACTATGTGCCAAGAGAAAAGCTGCATTTACGAACACAACTTCCATCATTTTAGAGCTCTCAAATGTCATGCCCATCCTTGAATACTGACCCAGCTTTGGTCAGTTGATATGTATATACTGTATATATTTGTTCTGATTCAACAACGTCATGGTGGTGGTGCCCTGTTGCGAGCCAATGAACAGACGTCATCTCAGGGTGAGGTTAACGGACTGGTTTGACAGAGCTCGTCCTATCTTCTGGGAAATGACAGCAAAGGTACACAACAAGACAGTCAGTGGAGCTCATTTGCGATGCATGGCCGGCGTAGCTCTGCGACCTGCCCCTCCACTGAATGGCCCACTTCACTGTGCATGCCGCCATGTGGGAGCCCTGTTTGAAGCTACTAGCATAAAACCACACAATTAATTCTGAATTACGCCAGACAATCTGCTGCAAGACAGCCCGAATGAAACTGACGTGGATGAGTTCTGGGCGCACAGGCAAGAGGGCTGAGGCACTGGGGCAGGGACAAAGTCACGGATCCAGACACACCGACCCACTGATTCACACAGGCACGCACGCATGCATGCACACAATCTGGCAGTCATTCAGCCTGTGCATTCAGGAAGCGACTGCATGACTGCCCTAAATTTGCCTGACGTGGGCCTGAAATTGAATCTAATGTTGCGCTCCCCAGAGACACTGAGCAGCACACTTTTAAATTATTTAAAAAATGAGCTTTGGACTGCATAATTTAACCCAAATAAAGGAATATGAGAAGGGAATGGTAACCGTGTCTGGTAAAAGTGTCTGTTGACTCGTAGTGTAGCTCGTTTATCATGATCGCAGCATGAAGAGAGTGTGGTGGGAGTGTTATGTGCGCATGTGTGTGTGTGTTTCTGAATATTCAGCTAGATCAGCAGGAGATGTAACGGCTCCTTAGAGAACAGAGGACGCATTGTGTTCATTATTATTTTGAAGGTTATTTTTGACGCCTCTCTGCTACAGAAACACGGGAATAAACATATTTAATGGCAGCTTTTACACCACCTGCATATGTACATCAGTTTGCATAATCTGCATTCACTTCAAAACCCTCCACTGGCAAACACTGGCATTACAACTAATAAGCCTCTTACTTCCAATTTCCATTTTCTATACCGCCCTTGTTAAAGCTGTTCAGTGTCTATGTGTGAGCTTACAGCATCAGTCTCCTTGCTACAGCACATGACTGTGCAGCAGCACTTTGCAGTTAGATAGATCTGACAGGAATACACAGCAGCAGCCCTGTATATGGTGGCAGCTAGTGTACCATGCTTTAATTCCCATCTCATTTCTCATGCACAAATCAGATGGGCTCCAGTGCTCTCACAGCTTGTCTTCATCTGCGGCCTGTGTCTTTGGTTATTTCAGCTTCCCTTCAGTACTGGGCCCTAGCAGACCTTCAATTATTAATAAAGGGATTTTTTTGGGGGGGAAAAGGGGCAAGTGTAAAAGCTGAACATGGCGACAAGGGAGGCAGAAGACGCTGTCATCTCTCTGCTCTTCCGTGTATATTTCCTAGCCTAATAATTGAGTTTTGCTGTAGAGCCAATGGCAGTGACATTGAGAGAAAATAACTTCACAGAATTAAAGGAGATATGTTTCCATTTTGAGGGAGATTAAATTAATCTACTGTTATTGAGTGCTTTAATACATTGAGCGAAGTCCCACAACGCAACCTAATTATATCAATTGGGGGAATAGAGAAAAAAAGAAAAGAAGATGAATGGTAATTTGACAAACTTAGATTTGATGTGCTCCCATTTGATCTCATCTGGATGTGATGAGGTTGCTAGATAAGAAAGGTCACAGTGGTGTGTTATCTTTATTAAAAGTTGGTTCAAAGGACGCTTGTAATGATGATCCACTCAATTCGGTGGATTACAATCTCTTTGATGGCTTAAATACCTAACATATGTGCAGGCCACTTACATGTGCTCTCGCCAGCTGTGCTGCTAACACATGCCTTGGTAATTCACTGCTTTGACCCTCTCTCTGTTTCCCTATGGGGCACACTGAGCAGAGCTACCTTTGACACTGACACTAAAACCCTATAGAAGGTTTGATGAGATGACACACATCTGTATGGGGACATGAGGTATGGCCGCTACCGACTTGCTGCAGTCAAACTGAATGATATCTCTGTTTTTGGGTTTTCACTGTGAACATCTGGTAGACACCATGAAATTACATCTTTCAGAACCCACCAGGGTAGAGTTATGTCAGCCAGCCAGCAGCAGGGTCAGAGTTGAGGCCAGGTAACAGCTGGCCGAAGCAAAGAGTTTGAGGATGGATCAAGGTTGAGAGTGGAGATGACGCAGATACAGTCACCGTAACACTATAAGTGTTTAATCTAGTTGTTATTAATAATTTAGTTGTTAATCTAATTGAATTGACAATCATTAGTACAAGAAGGCAGTTCTGTTAAGGGTGGTATCTGTGTTCTACAATGATGCAATCACTGATATGTCCATTTGTTTGGTGGGGGACCATAAAAAAAAAATGCAAGCCAGCCCATTAAGTGTAGGTGGAGGCACTTTGTGTCTAGAAATGGACATCAGCATGTCATGGCTTGTCAGCTCACATCTGTTGTTTATATTTTCATGCTTACATCATCTTTCCATGATGTCTGCAGCCACTTCAAGATCATATCTGCTATAATTCAACTTGTGTATAAATTATATACTTTATAAGTTTTGGCCAACATTTCTATCAATGGTAATAACTTTGCACTCACCAAAGTAAGTGCTGACTTCTGGGAACATGGCATCACTAAAAAGTCATATAGGGCAAGAAACTTGATTGTTTAGACGATCATCGGGCAGGTCGTAAACAAGGCCTCTTTAGATGAAAATTAGACTACTAAATAGTTTTAGTCACATTTTAGTCATTTTTATCCTTCATAGGTTTAGTGTAGTTTTAGTTGACGACACTCAAACATTTTAGTCGACGAAATGTCATTACATTTTAGTGTTTCCTGTCTTTAAGGATATAAACGTTATGCACACTGACACATTAACAGGTCTTAAAAGCCAACGCGGTTGTTCCCCATATGTTTCAGTTTATATGATAAAGCATTTCACTTGTCCGACCAAAAAGTTTACTTGTCCTGGACAAGTTATGACATTAATTGTCGAGCTCTGCATGTTTCACTCACAAGCTTTGAAGCTAGCGAACTGATGTTAGCAAACACATTAACCCAGCCAACGTTAGCCTGGAAGCCAGGCTCATACATTCATTTGCTACCGCAAACTGAAAACTTTCTTGTGAGAAAAACTGGCTTCCAGCCAGGCTAAGCCAATGTGGCTTGCTAGCAAATTTGCCACAAGTTGACATAGCTGGCTGCCCAGTAACAATGACTTAACGTTAGCAAATTTATATGCTTAGTTAACATTAGGACTTACAGTTAGCGACTTCAAGTGCCTCTTCAGGTTGGTTGTATTCTTCCCACCTAATTTGTGCATTGTGTTTTCCTTTCTACCGAATTATAAAATGTGTCCATAGATCTGTTCTTTTATTTATATAAGTTGTCTGCGCGTCTGCTCACGTCACATCAGTCTGCGCCACACGTCAATCAATGACAGGGATGTTTCCGTTTTGACAGACAGACTAGATGCACAGCTGGGGGAAAATATCATGCATTTTGTGAACGTCCGATAGCCCAACACTAACATTTTAGTCCTGTCTCATCTCGTCAACAAAAACAAAACATACATTTTGTCATAGTCTTTATTATCAGTGATCTATTTTTAGCTCGTCAACGTCTCATCTTCGTCATGGAAAAAAGGTTGTTGACGATCATTATTCGTCACAGTTTTCAAGAATGAAATTAACACCTCAAGTGACCTGTCACTTGAGTCAGCATCTGTTGGGCTGAAAATGACAAAAATCTGGCGGGTGGAGTTAGAAAGATGGGTGGGTAATATAGGAGCCAGGTTTTGACCTGGTAAGACAATATCTCTGGTTCTGCTGCATCAATTTGAATCTTTTTTTGTAAACTGTCCATGTATTGTGATAGATACACATCCCTTATGTGATCAGTTTGAATTGCTGCCCTCAGTGAGGCAGTTTAAGATTCCTCAGGAAAGAAAGAATATTAACAAAAACTTGTTAAGTGCCATTTCATTCTATTTTAATTTTGGTTCGTTTAATTTATATATTTATTTATGCTTGCTCAGATTTTTATCACTAGTTAGTATTGGTAGAGTATCCACTTATTCCTAATGTTCATTGTCTTAATGTTGTATTCTGCAAAGGTGTAATCAAAAACAAATTCCCACTACGGTGGACAGTAAAGCTGTATTGCATTATATGGTTTGATCTGGCCCTTTGTTGTAAAACCTGTCTGATAGTCTGAACACTTGTATTTTAGAGATGTCGTTGTGTTCCCAGAGCTTAGAAATTAACCTGGTGTTGTGTTGTCATAACAATGACAAAATAAGGTCCAGATTTTAATAAATTGGAATTATCCTTTAACTAAGCTGTAGCTCTCTTGGTGCTGCAGAATATAGGCAGAAGGTTATAGACCTGATCTTTATGATTTTAAATTTAAGAAAATTAAATCGCCAATAATGTTCACAGAAATGTTCATGTAAATCAAATTAAACATTTTGAAATTTTTTAAAGCAACATTGTCCCTGGATTTTTACTGTTAGTGGCCAATTACTTTTAGTGGCCCTTGCAAGGGAACAGTGGATGCAGCAGAGAAAGGACAGAAACAAGCTGTCTGTGATGGGTTCCACTGCAGGACATTAGTGGCAGAATAGTTTTCAGCCCAAATGGCTTTTGAAAAATACCCAGTGGAAAGCAACGCTAAATAGAACCATCAAGGGGCAGGAAATAGTTGGAATTTGATGTCACCCCTGTGCCACTGCGTTTACCCTACACAATTAAGAGCTCTTCCCGTCAGTGTTGCACTCTCTAGCTTAATCCATCTGTGTCACCATCCAGGTCCCCATGCAGGACCTAATCTAGGCTAAATGCATCTATAATCCAATTAATCTGTCATAGCACAGGCCCACTGACGATATTTTTACTTTCTGCTGACATGTCCCATTTCCCTCTTGGCAAAATAATGAGGAAGGATAACTTAATTTGGATAACAGAGTGCAATAATGAAAGACAGTTAACACAGCGAAGCCCGAGACGAAATGAGGAACGGAAAGAGCAAAGAGTGTACGTCTATGTCTTTATAATGAGTTGCGTTCGCTGGCTCCAAACTTCTGTTTACTTACTGTCATCTTAATGATGAGCAAGCATTGCTCACACGTCAAACATGGTCATGCATCATTGTACAGATGTGGCCTGATGCTGTTACTTTCATTTACATCTCGGTCACCATAAGGAAAGGTAATTTGGAAGTGTTTTAACATCAACTCTTGACAATGTACAGTGTGACTTATAATGGCAAAGTGTTGGCAAACTGCTGACAAACACTGCTGATTGCCATTGTTCATTCAATGATACACAAACATAAGATGCATTATTAGCCCAGATGGGGAGCCTTATACTGAGCCAAAGAAACATCATGTGGGATCATCTGAGAGCTCCTCTTTCTCTGTATTTTTTAACTGATATATTCTTCAATATTCTACAGTAGGACAAAGCCTTGTCATTCAGGTGATCATTATGAGACGTTACCTTGTACCTGCAGACAGCAGAAAGGAGAACGGCAAAATCATCTGATCACATTTGACGGGTGTTTCACATTCACTTTGTTTCTTTTAGTGAGCTTTTACTGGCTGACATTTCTATCTTGGCAGGAGCTGTTGGATGAAATATAAAACTCCCCATGCTCCGTTCTCCTGAAGGAGAATGTCACGCACTCACAGATGTACTCATCGTCTTTTACAAAAGCAAACTGTAGGCAACTATAACCTTTGGTCTATGTTCAGCATTATCTCTCTTGTGACTTCAGATTATCTAGCTAATGAAGCAACCCTATCGCCAGACAAAGACGTCAGTATTTTTTTAATTCTTGCTCTCTCCATTTTTTACTCATACCAACAAAGGTATGATTAAGGGGAGGGGAAGATCACACCCATAGCTCTGCGTGAAAAACAATGCAGTCCAGCAACGCAGCAAGGGTGCCAATGCAGAACGTGAATGGCATATTTTTATTGTTGAACTTGCATGCCACTGTGTTAACAGTTGTAAACTCCTGTGTCAAAAAAATCTAAACCACTGTGCAGCATTTTGGTGTGTGATAGATCTTCAAACTCATGGATCTGTTACTCAAACTGGACTTGGTGGATCAGATTTCATATCTCACTGGTACCTGAAGCGGCATGCCCCCACCAACCAGAGAGATCTTGTCCTTTTCATTGCTGTGCTTTTTAAAATTGCCATTTGAAATTGGTCCATACTGCAACATCAAGGTGAGCGTGAATGCAATAAAGAAGTGGGAATATATCACTCACCCATGAGGAAGGGCTCATTATCACACCTGCCTATCAGCAGCTATAGCACACTGAAATGTCAGTGCTTCTGATAATCAGATGCTATGCATTGAAAAATCAAATGCCTGCCTACATCTGAATGATTTAGAGAAATCCATACAGAAATGAAGGTCTATATTGAACAGTTGATGACTTTCTGGAATGTAAGTACATTTTAAATGCTTGATATTCAAAAACGGTCATATGTAGCAATATTGATCCAGAGGGTGGTATTTACTGTGATTGATGGTATGGAATATACTAGTAGGAAGCAGCCTAAAATGAACAAAATGAGGAGGATATAAAAAAGATGGCTAATTAGCTCCCTGATTGCCATAAATGTTGGCATAGCAACCATTTAAGGCACTCTAGGTTTGTTAGATGGCCATCAGAGGGTTCAAAGCCTGCTCAGTGCAGGAGAGGAAAAGGCAAGGTTACATTTGTCTTCTAAATGAAACTCATTTTAATGGGCAAGTGTGTTACGTGCATACTGTGAAATTGTAGCTGTAATGATACAGATGGACACACATTCATGTAATTAACACTCAAAGGAGAGCACCTGTTGTTTTTTTACAAAATGATTTTGTATGTCTTGTCATGCTAAAGATTAGCAAAGAGCAGCAGGCATGTTGGAACCACAAGTTTGGTGGGGAAGGGGCAACTGCACCCCGCTGTGCAGCAGTGGGTTAATGTGTATTTGCAAGTGTGCAAAGAACCAGTCCTAGGACTTTCAATTTTGTACAAATTTTTAATAATTCCCTAATTGCTTTTAAGTGTGAACACTGTTCATCAGCTATTTCCACTCCGACTGATGTTAGCATGTACTGTATGTCTGAACCGTTTATTGATCCAAACATTGTGTTTTCAATACTATAATGTTTTGGGAAAAATGAATTGTACTTTAATCTTCTTAATAGCTGTATTATTTTTACAGTACTTTATTTGAAAATGGAAGCCAGTGCTCTTAGTTATTATGATGAAACAATACATATATGCACACAAGAAATCTGTTTTTTAGAAGGTTTCTCCCCTGCCTGACCATATTTTTGCAGCAAGGCTGACAGTAGTGATATAGGCCTACTGTATGACACTACAGCTTTAGTTAGTTTTAAAATGTACCATTATTTTAATTTTAAGTTTAGTACCAGGTTTAGTCACAATTTAAATTCAGACCTGCAATAATTATTTTTTTTGGCTATAAATTGGGGGCATTGCAACAAGTTGTAAACACAAAACTGACATATTATTATCTTATAAAGTTGTTATGGCGAATGTGATACCAGTTGCCTCTTTACACATCCAGCAGTTACGGAGCAACATAGACATTCATTTGGAGTCATGTTTCTGGTCATCTCATGAATCCAAGTCCAATATTCATTCTCTGTTTTGGTCTCCACCAGCTCCGGAGAAAAATATCTGGCCTAATTGCTAAATGCTCCATTACGTTCAGCAGCATCAGCACTTGCTAAGTTTGTCTGTGTGTCTACTGTTTGGTGCTGGGCAGGCAGTGTACAGTGGGTTTGTCAAAGTTCTTTTTACTAAAAATAAATGCTGCTGGAAACAATGCTGATGAGAGCAGTGATAGGGAACCACAACGGTAAAGTTGTGGGCTGCAAAACCAAAACAATGGGCTGAAAGTTCTGGTGAAAGAAATGTTATGAAACTGTATAATGTGAGGGGAACTGCAGTGTTGGTGAGAACTCTCTGTGGATTCATTACTATGAGTGACCCTTTTCACATTACACATGGCCATTGGAGCGATTGTTAATTTAAAAATATAGTTTATAGCAGCTTTAAGTGTATGTAAATGCAGTGATAACCAGATGACCTCCCCCAAATTAAAAACACAGATTTGCTCCTCCTCCCAGAAAATAGATCCAGCATGCCAAGAGACCACCACTTTAAACAACACTAATTTTATTATGCACCGTTGTGTTAAATGTCACAATATCAATTTCAGCTGACTGAGAGATGTGCCTGTTAGCTGAAACCACTTCTCTTTATATTTATTGCCTATGCCTACCAAAAAAAGTGCTAATGATTTTCAGACCTTTCTCCTTAATTCACCCAACAGCTGTACTAGCAGCTGTATGCCCACAGAGACAGCCAATCAAAATCTGAGACTGGTGCATTTTTCTCTGTAAGTTTCAGCTCTCTTTTGCTCTCTGTTCTCATCTTTACATCTGTTTTCCTTCTTTTATGTGTACTGGCTCAAGATGACATTATGTCCTCGCCACTGTCCTGTTCTGACTCATCTCTGACTGAAATAATTTTCCTAATCAGAGCCCCAAATGTGGCTGCCAAAGGTATACATACAGGCCATAATAACAAGCTAGTTAGACCTTGAATTCTGGTGTCAGGAATTACTGGAAAAAATATGGCCAGTTAAGTATACAGTGTTTTCATTTTTACAACCAGTGACATTTGCCATTTAAGCAAACTTATTTTCCCTTTATGGTTTAACTTATCTGATTCAGTACTATATTGCCACGGTAGCTTTGACAGTTGCTAGAAAATGTATCATGGGCTCCCAAAAACATGTAGCCATGAGAGAGGGCATTCAATAAAACCACAGAATTTTTATAGACAGATAATAAAAACGACCAATGAGATCATGTATTATTGACTTTGAAGCCAACATCTTCAGAAGTGTGTCAGTCAAAGGGCTGCCAGGTGGGGAACTATATGTGCCCGAGTGCATGTATGTGCATACACTACTACCACATACTGTATTGGGAACTGAGATCCCGGTATGTCCGGTGTGTCTCCAAAGTCTACTCCCTTTACCCAGGAAAAATACTGTATCTGTCACGTGTGGCCTTTTATTTATTTATTTATTTTTGATTGGTATCAATGAAGCAGAATGCAAAATTTGCAAAAACAAAAATGGAGGCGTTTCATCACAATGCTGAATTCCCAAATCAGAGAGAAGAGCAGCATTCAACAGGTGGAGCACTGAGTGCAGAAGATGAATACATGATAAATGTCCAACAACAAATCTGCTTCAAACCACTGAAACAACATGCAGAAATGGCTGCATGCAACACATTTCCCTTCCCTGCCACTGCACACTGTTACAAAAGGATATGCTAAAAAATAAAACGTCAAACGATTCTGTGGTTGGCATTATGTTTTTTTCTACTTGTTTTTGGAATTGGGAATTGTTCTACTTAAAATATTACCACATAATTATAGTATAGTCTCAAATGAAAGAAAAAATGTCAGAAAGTGAGAATTAACACTATTTCACGGTACTTCTCTGTGTTCAAAATCAAACTTCATACATGTGAGGAATCCTGCTTTTCTTGGGAAGAGTGATGTATTCCTGGGAAGTAGTCCTTTTAAAACCACAGGAAGACCTTCAGCCCTTGCAGACACGTGTGAGTGGCCACAGGTCCATTCCAACAGAGTTTTCAGATTGTTTGGACGTGGTCTGAAGTGGACGTCTAGAATGTAAATCCCAGCCCGGCTGATTTTTGGGAGACAACATGTGTCTGAATGTGCAGCTGAGGGCAATTTCCTCACAATCACTCTGAGAGGTTTTCTTGCTCGCTAATTAATCCTAACTGCGAGAATACATATACACACACACAGGTGGACACACACACAAAGACACAAGCATGTGTCTACACACGCATACATACAGTACATCAAACACTCTAGTGCGTGCACATGCAATCAGTCACTCCACCCAAACCACTGCTGTTCCTCACCGTCTCGCTCTGGGAGAAAATAATTTGGCCGGTCCCTCTGCCCCAGGAATCTCTTAAGTGGTGTTGGGCAGCAGATTCTCAGAGGGAGGTACAGCGTTTGGGTGGAGGAAGTGCAATTACTCCATAGGGAGCTCTGGAAGCAATTATTCCACCATCAAAATGCCCCTGAAACAATTCACCAACTGCTATCAAACACACAAATTGTTCTGCCAACCTATTGTACTGAGTCAACACGTCATTGCTTGGAGAATCGTATTAACCTCATTTGCCGTGCATACGCCCACACAAAGCAATCGGGCTAGAAAATAAACAGTTGGCCGGCTCAGATAATAACTGGCGAGGCAGTATATAGGAAAGGTGGCGTATGAAAATACTTTCAGGGTGAGCAGTGGCAGCGGGAAAGCGAAGCAGGGAAGGTATGATAGCAGAGCTCAGCCTGAAGCGCCCTCTGCCTCTCATTCACACCCCGAGGATGCATTTCTTTCCACCTTGAAACACAGTGGTGCTTACACTGCTGTACACCTGCGAGGGCACATGGGAGCCAACAGATCAACTGCATGCGCACTCTTTCTGATTACCACGGTAAACGCACACACACATGCAGTCACACAAATGCTCACACTGACCTCTCTGTGGGTACATGCAGTATATCTTCACACAGATATGTAGAACTGCATGCACACACCCACAGTAACACACACACATCTTCCAACACACACACACACACACACACACAGTGAATTCTCTGAAAGTTGTAGATGAAACTGAGTTCAAACACACGGGAGCCTGACTGTACAGTATAACGTAGCATCTGGATGAAATGCTGAGTAGAGGAGAAAAACGAGCACAGAAGAACTTCTCCTCCCTCCCTTTCTCCCCTTTCATGCTCCCTTGCTTCTGTATTTTGCTCTGTGCTCTCCTTTGCTCTGTCTCTGTAATCATCTCTGCCTGTGTCTTCAAATATTAAAAGTTAAACTAACAAGGGACATGGCTTTCCTGGCTAAACTCATTTTAACGCCAACCAACAGACTTTTTTTAACTTCATATTTTTTGTCCAACAATTCTGAGTTTAAAGTCAGAATTCTGACTGACTTCTGTTGATCATTTATGAGTTTTGTACTCTTTTCTGGTTTATTCTAGTAAGGCTGTATATATATATATATATATATATATATATATATATATATATATGTATAAAACTGATAATCAGTGACATGCACAGGCTGCAAAATCTGTCTATACAAATGGAATTTATTGTTGGTTTGGACACAAGGGCTCGGTGATCGTGATGTTGTTCCACTAGTGTTTTTGGATTGTTGGACTGACATTTAATGCAATCGCAGCCTAAAGGTGTTTATTTAATTTAACAGTAGCATCATATATCACCAATAATTTCCAAAACTTAACACAGTAACGTTTACTCAGAGTACGTTTTAACTGACTTACTTTTTACTTTTATCTAAGTACATTTTTACAAAAGTACTTTTACTTTTACCTGAGTATAATGTTCAAGTACACTTTCCATATCTGGCTATGATAGCTGCTACAGATTGAAGGATATGAATCTGAATGGCAAGCCAGTAGCTAGCTACCTGGATAACTGCTCCTTCCTACAACATAAGGCATTGTGCTGAAATTTCACTGACCAATATCAGTAATAATGGCTAACGCTATATCCATAGAAACACAGATGCTAATCAAAATGGCTAGATCCAGCCCTGTGTAGCAATGTTACCATTCTCAAATCTCAGCATTTACTTTGGTGAGTACAATGTGAACTTAACCAGTAGAAATGGTGGGCAAAAAAACAAGACCAGAATTGTCCTTTAAGCTAAACTGTTGAAGTACAACAATGAACATAAAGCTTTTTATAATGTGTTTCATTGTCAATTATGTTCATTTATGTAATGAGTGTGATGAAGTCTTCTGTGTTTTTAAATTGTCACGTAATAGCAGTGAATAGTTCACTCTCGTTATTTGTCTCTGTATCTCTCCTCTCTCCCCTCACTGTTTTCAGAAGCCAACCTCTGACAAGCCTGTCCTCTTTCCACTAATAAATGAATCCACTTGTAATAATGATAATTACACCTTTTTATTTTTTAGCAACACATTCCAAGACATTTCTCTGCATCAGTGTGTCCAGAGTTTGGCCCCCTTAAAAAATATACATCAGTTGTAATGAAACCGAATCCAGCCGTCTGAAAGCACTTAACCCTCAAAGGCTTGCCTGGGAATTGGCCTGCTGTTTGATTTTCAGCCTATACATGAGGGCAGACAGTGTGTGGTGGGCATGTGAATTCTAAGTCTTGTTTCTGCGTGTGTGTGTGTGTGTGTGTGCAGGTCTGTAGGAATCAGAATCAAACAGGCACTGTTGCGTGTGTGTGATTCATCCCCGGAAAGGCAACGTTTTTAAACTCTCCAATTATCCTGACAAGCTGCACGTCATGTCGTCAAGGCGACCGCCCCCCACGTAACCACTGAAAAGGAACTAACGTTGACGCTGCTCAGGATGTAAGTCACCAGCATCTTACAGACTGGCGCAATTCCACCAGTTGGACGGGACATGTGGAAGTGGTTTGAGCTGAGGAAGGTGTCAAGGCGGGTACACGTTACAGTTGGGATGTACCCCTAACTCCGCCCCCCACCACCACCACCACCACCACCTCCAAGTCTGAGCCAAGAGATGTCTGGTGGGGTTTTTAAAAGTAGGGAAGAAAGACATTAGATCAGATTAACTCACTCCACGTGCCTAATGGGCTGTTACATAGGTCTGACACACACCATTACCCACCATTTACACCTCACAGGCGCAGAGGCGAAGACACAGACAGTGGGTGCGTACCTCCAGATTGCATGCATATGTATGTGTGTGAGAGGAAAAGTGTGGCAACAGTGACAAAAGATGCAGGAATAAGGCGTGTGTGTGTGTGTGTGTGTGTGTGATTGCTCTTGAACTGGATGGGTGGGCGCGCTGAGGTAAAAAGCAGTCTTTATTGGATAATTAAGAGGAACTGAGTTGCTCTCATTACTCCGCTGCTGCTCTCCCCCTCGTTGGCCTCAGATACTGACAGAGCAGAAAAACACTCAAACAAGGACTCCACAAGAGGAAACGCCATTCCTCAACAGTTTGTGTTCAGGCTGCCCATTCACTTCCTGAACTAAGACTCTCTTCCTCTGTGGATCATAACATTGTCCCACACTGTATCACTGTTGAGCAGAGCTGTCCACACAGGCCGTGGGCTTTACCCCCCGCGGCTCCCAATGCGCTTTGCAGTTTCAGCACGCTTCACTGTGGACAAAATGCACTATATGGGATCGCCTGAGTTTAAACGTGCAGCTGTGCAGCCAGAGAGGATCCCAAGTGCAGTAAATCTTTGCAGCGGGAAACATCCAGGAAAGTACCAGAGAACGTGAAGTTATCTTTGAAGCTATAAACAGCGAATCTGGCAGCTCTTATACTCATTTCACATGGAACAGGTTGACAGTATTTCAAGAAAGAGGGCGTAACATAAAAGCACTGGGGGGAAAAAAGAAAAAGTGAAAGAGAGCAGCAGAGACAGCATCTGTATTCCCTTGTAGGGGTGGCAGCTGGATTGTGTTTGCGCGTCGGAGCGCGTTATCGCCGGGACACAACACAAAGCAGGCCCACTAAGCATTCTCCTTGCTAACCACTGCCTTTACGTTAAAGACAGGCTTTGGCGTCTTAGGCATGAACCGTGGGCCTTGGAGACCAAACACAGGCCGACAGAGCAGCTATAGACAAACCAGAGTTTGTAGTGTCGCGCTGACTCTAACTGGTCTGTTGGAACAGGCACGCCTGGGCTTTGTCAGTCCATAAGGCTGCTATAGGCAGAAAGGAAATGAATACTGTTGAATAGGAAGAGTTACAACAGCTAAAAATGCTTCTTAAATGCTTATAGGGACAGAAAGACTTCCTGATGAGTTCATGAAATTGTAACAGTAAGAACAATAAGGGATGTGAATCAAAGGGGCCCAGTGTAGGCGTTGCATTGCATTATTTGAAATCAAATCTAAATCTGTGGCTTGTGATAAAAAGGACAGATTGCAGAAAGCCATCATAGCATCACAACTAGAGCATTCTGGTTGTAGTGTGATTCCCAAAAAGTGCTGTCTTATCTGAGCACTGGAATGTATATCTATAAATCAAAGGCTTTAAAACAGAGAGCCATTAGGGGACACTTCGAGCAGAAATGATGCCCTCGGCCAAACCTTTCTTGTAGAAAGAAGTGGAAACAAAACTGGAACAAATGGGTAAAGGTTGCACCGGAATGACTTATTCCGGCTTCATGCCTTTCTGCTTTTAGACTATGATTTTCACAATTCATTCATACCATAACTTAATCTCACACACACACATGTGAGACAATAACATTTTGATGACCAGCTACAGAATGTGGCAGGAAACTAAAATGGATACTTCACTCCTACCTGTTTTTCTTCTATGACACTTAAAAACAAAATTCCTTCCCGGTTTGGCAATAATTTACCTCCCTGGCAGAAACTGCTCGGACAATAGAGAGAAGCACAATGACTGCTGATTAGACGCTCAGTCTGATTATTCCTGCAACCTGGTGATTGTGAAACTGAATGGAATCGTGCCGCTTCGCACAATCATGGGTGAATATTTCGATTACAGGTTGCAGAGGCCAGTGTAATGTCCTGATCAGAGGTTTCACAAGGAACAGAATGCTGTCTCAGGTACCGGGTGGATAAAATGCAACATGGAAGCCAATGTAGAAGCTGCAACATTATGTACCCTTTTTATATAAAAGAGGACATAGTTTTTGTTTTTGTGTGCCTTTATTGGGACTGAAAGGTCATCAGAAGTGAACTTGGACAATGCATGGAAATCTAGAGGTCCATCTGTCAATTTCTCAAAAACCCCATTGAGTCCAGTCTGTAATCAGCTTTGTGCTATTTTGGAAGTATACGACTCATAGTGATAGCTGAGACTCTTTTTATTTGCATGAACAAATAAATGCCAGTGGCTAAAAAAGGCCAAAACATTTTAATCTTAGCATAATGTAAATTCCACAGCACTAAGTCCACATGTACAACAGCATCAGGTCATAACAGAAACACTGTCTTAAAAATTCCAATCGTGGGGCGCCCGGGTGGCTCTCAGGGTGGAGCGCATCCTTGCCGCAGTGTCCCGGGTTTGCCCTTTGCTGCATGTCATCTCCTCTCTCTCCCATCTTTTCGAGTCTATCTTTAACTGCACTATTGAAAAAAAGTAAAAAAAAAATCCGATCACCTCTACTTTGCCGATTTTTTGATCATTGTTAAGCTGCCGTCTGTGAAACTCAACACCTCCTGAAGATGTTTCACATTAAAAGCCTACCCTTGGATCGGCTGGAAGGCTTTAATGCATCTCTGCCGGAAGTGTCAAATTGAATTCACACAAGCTTAGTAACAATATAAAAAAATTGCAAAGAAGAGACAGTTGAAAATAGTAAATGCAAACAGAGAAGAAAAATTCAGAGCAGCAGCAGGAAAGTACGACACAACTCTGTTTTACTGATGGAATTTGTGCTGTGGAAATTTTGAATCTATTAAGACAACAGGTAAACATGGATGAAGTGTTGTGTTTGCATTAACAGCAAACAAGCCATGCTGAGATTGTAAGAGTTTTGTAATCTGGTGGCATTGCACACAAAAGGAGACATATCCCAGATGTTCTGTTCTCATCACAAACACACTCAAATTACAAGATTATTAGGAAATAATGATGCCTCAGAGTAGAGGACATTATTTAGATTACCTTTCTAGCAGGAACCATGATAGCCATGACTTTCTAGTGTGTGTCTGAGTTTCTTTTTTTGACAGAAATACTCTCACTGATTATTTCCAATATCTTAGAAATTTAAAGGTCCAGTGTGGAACATTTAGGAGGAGCTATTGGCAGAAATTAAATATTATATTTACAAGTCTGTTTAATTAGTGTACAATCACCTGGAAATAAGAATCATGTTTTCATTACCTTAGAATAAGCCCTTTATATCTACAGAGGAAGCAAGTCCCCTTCCACGGAGGTCGCCATGTTGCACCGCCATGATTCTACAGGAGCCCAGAACAGACAAACTTAACACTGGCTTTAGATAGGGCCGTTTGTGTTTTTCGCGAGTTTCGCGGCCACCGCAGTTTCTCCTTCACGCTTTGAAGGGGAGGGTGAGGCGAGCGGTATATAAATGGTTGCAAACTGCAATTTCACCACTAGATGCCACTAAATCCTCCACACTGGACCTTTAAGCTACTGTCACCGGAATTCAACACTGCAGATATTTCATATTAAAAGCCTACAGGCAAAGAGGGGAATTATGCCCTTGGGTCAACTTGAAGGCTTTTGTTGTGAAACAATATGCAGAAATGAGAAATTCAGAGCACCAAAGTGGTGAGTATGACTCCTCTGTTATTGTGCTGATGCAATTAGTGCTGTGGAAATGTATATGTGGAATGTATCAAGACAACATGTAAACATGGAGGAAGTGTGAAGGAATGACACGTTATATCGGTGGGCATGCATGAGAAGAGAAAGAGTGTGAGAAAGAGAAAAACATGATTGAGCTAGGTTGTGCATCTTTCTAGCATAGCATTGCATGGATGGATAGCTATCTATCTGTGCAATGCTATGCTATGCCGTAATACCTTGCCAGGAGGGAGTGACTGTAGGAAAATGAAAATGGAAAGCAAAACATTCAGCTTGATGCTTTGCTTTCACAATCAGCCACAGAGCTGATTGAGTTTTTTTGGCATGGCGGTCAGATAATCTGCGTCCCGTTTGGCCCCGTCCCAACACTCCCAAATAAGTTGTCATTTCAGCTCCCTCCCTCCAACAGCAGGCCGATGCCTGTGTGATGTGGGATAAAGTTTGTCTGTGTGTGTCCATGAGTGTGTACACTCCTGCAGTGCTGAGACACTGTAGAGCCTGTCGAGTTCCCAGGCGATACTGTGAGCTTGATGAAGAAATGTGGGAGAAAAAGGAGGATGATAATAAATGGGTTTATGCTCCGGAGACAGCCATCCACTTAATTGCTCAGGAGCCTGTTTATGAAGAGAGTCTTGGAAAGGTCAAGGGAAAAAGACTGTGTGTTAGGAAAATGTCCACTTAAACACATTATAAATGTATTTTGCACCACAGATGCCTAAACACAATATCCTACAGTTTTAGGACAGTGCAATCAGCCAATAACAGTAAGATAAGTTTCACAAAGGCAGTTAAATACGAAGTATTCTTAGTAATATGCTTAGCCACCATTATATAGTTAGTTTTGGGAATATTATTATTATAGACTATAGTGAGGACTTTTTGCAACTTTTTAAAAAATCCATCACTTCCTGCAAATGTTTCAAATTAAAAGGGATGGATTATGCCCTTTGAACCTCAGAAGGATTATAAGGATTGTAAAACAAGACAAGTTGAGTTTCATTGATGGTGGCTTAACTGCAATAAAAAAAATTAATGAAAGCGACTGGAATTAGTGAATGAAAACTGACCAACACAGTGGTAAGTATGACGTGTCTATGTTAATGCGGTAATGGCAGTATGATGTTATGCTGAATTCATCAAGCCAGCAGGTAAACATGGAGAAAGTGTTGCATTTGTATTAACATTATAAAACAGGCGGAATTAGCATAAAGGCCTATCTCTGATATAAGATAGGTTTCCTGGCCTGGTGTTTTATGCAGTTAAGGTAAGAATTTACAGTACATACTCTGCTGGACTTCACTTTTGCAATGTAGGCCATTTGTGTTGTCCAATTTATCATTTACATTTTAAAAGAGATAATTGTCTGCCATATTAATAGAGGGTAAATACAGGATGACTGCATACAGGGGCTTCTTTAATGACAACCAAACAGAGGGTAACATAATGATCTGAAATCCACTTAGCTCATGGATGCTACTTGTGGTTGTGTATTGCATGGCGTGTTTAACCCACTCATTATGAGTGTACAGTCATGAGATAAAGATGACTTGAGAGGAAATGTCATGCTAATATTGCATGAAGGTTTTCCCATAAGTTATCAGTGATGGACATCATTTGGCTTGCAAAATACAGACAGATCTTTGGAGGTCTGAGGTTAAAATAACATTCTTATAATTAGTGATTCATAAGATTCTGTAGAGAGAGAGATAAGATGAATTTGTGTCTGCAATGACACTGAGATGACATAAAAAAAACTTGCGGTAAGAAGGCCATCATGTTCATCAGCAAACTCCCAGCTGATGCTGTGTCACATTGAGAAAAGATGTTGATAAGGGCTTGTGTCTAACAGCGTTCGAAGGGGAAGCAACAATTTTAAGCAACACTTGTTACCACAGCTGTGTGGTTGTCTGATCCAAGCTCTCGATATTTACATGCTATTCTGCAATAAAGAAAGCCACAATAAAGAAATGAAGAGAATCATTGAAAATTCAGTCTTCTTCAAAACAGGAAGCAATTTCCCTTGATTTCACTCTTTCATGGAAAAAAATGACTGGCACGCACTCAGTGTTAATAGAGTTGCAATCGCATCACAGTTTGTATGTGACTGGTTGGATTGAGTGATTTGGTTGGTGGAGCCATTTTAATCACTTTGTAGACAACATATATCTGTATCACAGGATGCCCGGACATATTGTTGTCTGTCTTTGAATTTAAATCCACCCCTGGATATGTTTACTTTCTTACCTATTTCCACTTCAACTGGTCATTTTCTTGTTTGTCCAGGTAAGACAAACCTTAAAAAAACACCTGAGAACTCGAAGTATTAGGCTGTGTGTTATATGTGCAGTTAGAGAAAATAATAGCAGATACTGCAGAGTCACAGCGAGAAAGCTTAAGTGTCTCCAGTAGAGAAAAACTAAGTCATAGTCAAAAACAAAACATTGCATTCTGTTATATTATATTGTGGCAGCTGTCAGTAGAGAAATTGGTACTTCTGGCTCTTCTACAATCAATTTCACCCTGTGTCATTGATGAATGTTGGTTAGGAAAAAGTCTTCAGTCTTTGATTTGAGGGACTGGCACCCAAGCCGACCTTTATCTTTGCCATGTTTAGATAGCTGAACATGTTGTGCTATTAAACTTCATTTGTGCTTCTCCTGGAAGTAGTAATCATCTATGTTTGGCCATGGAAATAAGAAAAATACACCACCAAACAACTAAATTGACCCAATTATGCCTCAAATATTACAAATTGTTATCTACTAAGTGTTTTGTCTTTTTCTTTGAAATCTTGATCTCCACTATTTCAAAGTTCAAGGGAAAGTGTGACCTTGGACCAAATAGAGAATCAAAGTATTATTTTTCAGTAGTCAATATTTTCATTGACAAAGTTGAATGTCTATAAAGGAAGAAGCTTTTTGCTTGTGTGAGCATTGCTACCAACTCCGAGCTTGTCACCCAGTTATTTTAAGCCCAGTTTCCAATCAGTATTCATCATCTTCCCATCTGTCACTGTTGATGTTCTTCCATATTGTGGCCTGTATGCAGCAGATTTTAATTTCATACTTCTGAATAGAACCACTCTGTAGTGCTAACATTAGTATTTCATGTGCTATCTAAAATGGCTGACCAGTGATGTATCACTAGCCAATTAGCCTTCATAAACCAGATGGAGGCTGCTGATTCCACTACCGCCTCACATTAAACCTTTTAAAGTAAACGAATAATTGGTGTGATGAGAAAAAAAGTTGTAAGATGAGAGAGAATTTGAAAAGAGATATATTGTCAAGCTTTTGTAAGATGATAGATATTTGTGGATGCAAATTGTGTGCAAAAATTACATTCTTTTAATAATAATAATAATAATAATACTAAAGGCTTATTTCAATACTGTACCCTTCTGACACATGATTATTTTACTGTAGTGTATGTTCTTGTCACTTCTTTTCAGTTGCCAACTATTTCTGCATACTTTCAGCTAGAAACTCTCTTTAAACTTCAAACTGTCCAGCTCATTTAGGGGATTTATACTATAATTGATCTTTTGTATTTTTGAAACATCAAGGTTTTTTAAACTGTTTTGTTTTTGGAATGAGAGTCTAAAGAAACATTTAGGTGCTTCCAACATCTTCATACTTTCTGCTGGAAACCTAGGTGTCACGGTCACAGGTTGTACTTTATGTTTTGATTGGTTGCCAGGCTTCCAAAGGGCAGGTCTTACCTAATATGAGTGTCAGTGGGCACAAGGAGCTATGGAAAAGTAGAGGTATGGACGCATGGGAGCAACTACTTGTTGAGATTGTAATGGACAACGAATGATAACGCTCATCCCTGAAGTATTTTGGTCTGCGTGTATTTGTTACTTAAATGAACTGTTACCGGCGCCGAGATCAGTGCACAGAGACGAGGATCAGAGCGAGCTGACTCACCCATGCATTCGAGGTAGTCGTGTGAGAGACGCTGTGGGGGAATGAGAGGAGCGGCAGCGGAAAGCTAGGCTTCCCTAATTTCTTACCTGAGGCCTTGGTGTATATGGCCTGTTAGTAGCTGGTATGCCAAGACTTAGTGGTAATTAAATTCCACTAGACCTAATAACAAAACATTTGACCACTACTGCTTGTGCCGTGACAATAGGTCTTCACTTTATTTTTGAAATTCATCGATTTGATCCATTCATCATTCATTTTCCAACGCTTATCTGGATCTGAGTCGCTGTGCGAGCAGACTAAGCAAGGTAGCCCAGATGTCCTTTTTCCCTAGCTGTGTCATCCAGCTCCACCTGGGAAAGTTCAAAGTCATTCCCAGGCCAGGTGGGATGTGTAATCTCTCCACTGTATTCTGGGTCTGCCTTCGGTGTCCTCCCAATTGGAGATGCTCTGAAAACCTCCAAAGAGAGGCAGAATGCAGAAGAACAGTGGTTCTATTCCGAGCTCCCTCCAGATATCTGAATGCATCTTAAGTTTTCCTCCAGTCACCCTGCAAAGGAACAATTTTGGCCGATTGTCTCTGAGATTCCTTATGTCACTACTCAGAGGAGCTTTGTCTTCATGCTCAGCTCCCTCTTCACCAGTACAGTCCGGTACAACACCTGCATCACTGCCGATGCTGTTCTGATTCACCTTTCAGTTTCACGTTCTGTCTTATCCTCACTTGTGAACAACCAGAGATACATGAACTCCTCCTTCCTTGTGAGTGGAAGCTCCTTCATTCTAATTCAGCGTTTTGATATCTCTAGGTTGTGTATGTGACCAGTTTGTACTCATCCCACCTATTATGTATGAGAATGTTCCAACAACCCTCTTCTTTCTCATAATGTAAGCCACAAGAGTGAGGTCTGACCCTTTGGCTGATGTGACTTCTACTGAAAGTGTGTGCTTGAACAGATCAGTTTGCCTGGTTAGAATAAAGGTCCAGTGTGGAGGATTTAGTGGCATCTAGCAGTGAAATTGCAGTTTGCAACTATTTGAATAACGCTCGCTTCACCCTCCCCTTCCAAGCGTGTGAGAGAAACTACGGTGGCCGCAAAACTCACAAAAAATGCTAATGGCCCTATCTAGAGCCAGTGTTTGGTGTCCGTTCTGGGCTACTGTAGAAACATGGCGGTGCAACATGGCGACCTCCATGGAAGGGGACCCACTCCCTCTGTAGATAAAAACGGCTTATTCTAAGGTAATGAAGACACAACGATTCTTATTTTCAGGTGATTATACACTAATGAAAACATACTTATAAATATTATATTCCATTTCTGCCAACGGCTCCTCCTAAATGTTCCACTTTGGACCTTTAAGGCACTTTCCTGACAACTGAAGTCAACTGAACTTTTAGATGCTCCTTTTCTAGTTCAAACTAATCCCGCCAACAAATCCAATAACAAAAGTCTAAAACACAGTGACATGTCATTTGATTGCACTGTAAACTGCTGAAATTAAGCCATACTGAACATACTGAACTTGAAACCAGCTAATTAGGATTTTCAAAACGTTTTCAAAAACATACCTTAATGAGTAGCTGCCTCAGGATTTCTTGTCTTGAAGTCTTGTTATCCCCTTTATTGACAAAAGTTTTACCAGACCTCTGTGAGGTTGATGACTCAGAGGTCTGGCTATGTGTAGTTCCACTGTTCCTCCTGTGAGGAAAGTCTATGTTTATGTTTAGATGCAACTTTAGCTCTTTTGCTGGTGTTCTACACTTAATGTTGAGGGTACATTTGCTATGTGGATTACTGAATTAGCGTTACACACATAAAAAGAGAAAATAAAAGCTTGTAGCAGATCTTAAGATAAATAGATTATACTTTGACATTTGACATTTGGTAAGTCTGGCAGGTTTGTGTGAGAGCCATTGGCCTATCAGAGAATACTTCTATCTCAACATGGTGGATTGTGAGATTAACTGGGGTTCCTCACCTTGTTACATCAGTACACAACTTTACTATGTGTAACTAAAAGGTCAGGAATCCTACTTTCCATAATTCTATTTTTTTCTTCCACAGACCATTTAAATGAGTTGTGTAATGTGGTACACATTCATTTTTAGCCACACAAGCGACTCTAGGTTTGGTAATGACAGTCGGTTTGTCAATCAGCTGGTTGCACTTTGGTCCACACTAAAATATCTCAACAAATATTGGATGGATTGCTGACTTCATCTAGAGCCTCCATCAGGTCAAAATTTCAGTTTGACCAAATCCCTGCAGAACTAATGATATTCCCACTAGCCTCAGGTGTGCGTTGTGTTTAGTGCAAATTAACAAATGATCGTATGCATCACCACTGTGTGTAAGTAAAGCCTTACAGAGCTGCTAGCATGACTGTAGGCTCTTCTTATTGTTTTTCACCATACATGTAAGGTAAACAACGGGCAAGTATTTCACAACAATTCATTATGGACAAGTAACAACAAGTTGTCAGTGTTATAGATGAATATGGACATGAACATTGTTACATGTGAAAGAGCGTTCTATATCCTTTCAAGCAATTAGCTCTGCTCTATCTGTCCAGCAGAAGAGATATATCCCACTATTTACAACTTAAATGCAATTAACCTCTATTTGTGACATTCACTAGTCAAAGATAAGATGCAAAGAAAAACATTTCTGAGGGTATTTTTCTAGCACTTTGGTTTACTTTGATGACTCAACACAGCCTGGGTGGACTGATTTTGATGGATTTCAATGGATAAATTGAAGTGCTTATGCTGTTACTGATGATTGAGTCTCTTGCTGCTTTTTGCAGACTTTGTCCCCTGCTGAGTTGCTTTTAGACGTGCACGGACATACACACACACACACTCACACAAACATGCACACACCTTGATATTCCACAGCGCTCAGAATACTGCTTCCAATCTAATTTCTGCAGATGTAGTGACCCATGAAATGGTGCCAAGTCGCTCTCTTCTCCTCAGCGGTATGTAAAAGCTGCAGATTGCCTCATTCAGCCTCCAATATTAACCCTTTGGCCACCTCTTAATACCTTAGCGTCCCTGCCACAATACTCTTAGCTGAGCCAAAAACAGGCCTTTTCCACAGCCAATAACTCAGGTATACAGTACGTATGCAGGTTGGTGTTTATATGCGTGCTTTGAAGTTTGAGAGAGAATTTTGCTGCCAGGTGCGTGTGTGTGTGTGTGTGTGTTTATGTGTGTGCACCTTTTCAAGGGTCTGCATGCATGTGTGTGAGAATGTGTGCCTGTAAGGCTCCTGGTTTAGTTCAAAGATAAATACTGCATTGAGAAAGAGATAATCCTCTCTAGGGGGTTCGATGTAACTCTCACTCCACCAACTAAGGGGAAAACTTTGTTAATGTTATCATCTCAAGAGGAAAAAAATAAAACTCTGCAAATGTTATTTAGTGAATCTGTAGGCTATCTCACCTGTCACTGTAGTAAGTACTATCTCTGAGATAAAGGGATTAGGGGATAGAGGAGAGATACTTGAAGAGATGCAGGTTGTATAAATACAGATTTGAGCATCAGAGATTTTTTTCACAGCAGTGCCAAGCAGCGCTTTCCAAGGCCCAGTTAGTAACAAGAAACGTCAAAAGCAACTCATCCTGCATCCCAAACATGATGCGTTACTTCACATAATAAATATCATCAAAGGGAAAGAAAGGCAGGTTATACAGTCATAAGATGGCACCCGGATGGCGCCATCTTATGACTGGATGGCGCCGCGGATGGCAGCCTCAGTCTTGCGATGTGTGGTACTTTTTCTGTCTTTGTTTATTTGTTCAGTTTTCAGCTCTACCTCTTTGATTACATTCACCAGGGAGGAACTCTTTGAACATTTGACAATTAGAGGTGGGTAGTAACGAGTTACATTTACTATGTTACTTGTACTTAAGTCACTTTTTTGAGTACAATGTACTTGTTGGAGTAGTTTTAATGCAGCATACTTTTTACTCTTACTTTTTATTACTTTTACTCTGTTACATTTGGATACATTCATCGCACGACTTTTATTTTTTTATTATTGAATGCATTCATGCACATTTTGTTAGTAGGCAGGTGGTCAGCTAGTCCCAGGTAGCTCAGTGTATGATGCAGTCAACATGGAACTGCACTGCATCCTGCAACACTTCGACTCCCCAGGGAGATATGCAAGCATCCTGTCTGTGGACTTCAGCTTGGCATTCACCACCATCATCCCAAAAGTCTTCCACTCCAAACTCCCCCAGCTCACTGTGCCAGCCCCCACTTGTCAGTGGATCACAAACTTCCTGACAGACAGGAGGCAGCAGGTGACGCTAGGGAAAATCACATCCAGCAGCCGGACAATCAGCACTGCTGCCCCCCAGGGATGTGTGCTCTCCCCACTGCTCTTCTCCCTCTACACCAAAAACTGTACCTCAGGAGACCCATCTGTTAAACTCCTGAAGTTTGCAGATGACACACCGGTCTTCGGCCTCATCTCTTCTGACGAGTCTGCATGCAGATGGGAGGTTGAACAGCTGGCCCTCTGGCAGTCAGAACAACCTTGAGCTGAACATGTTCAAAACTGTAGAGATGACACTGGAAGGAGCCAACACTGCCCTCCCATCACCATACTCAACAGCACTGTGTCTGCTATGGAAACCTTCAGGTTTCTTGGATCCACAATCTCCCATGACCTAAAGTGGGCATCCACCATCGACACAATCATCAGCAGAGGATGTACTCCCTGTGCCAGCTCAGTAAGTTAAACCTGCCTCAGGAGCTGCTGATCCAGTTCTACACCACAATCATCCGTCACTTCTCTGCACATCCATCACTGTCTGGTTTGGATCGGCCACCAAACAGGACAGGAACAGACTACAGCGGACAGGCAGGACTGCAGAAAGAATCTGCCCTCCATTCAGGACTTAAACATCTCCTTAGTCAGGTAACGGGGAGGAAACATCACTGCAGACCCATCACTCCCTGGACACCACCTGTTCCAACTTCTCCCCTCTGGTAGGCGCTACAGAGCACTGTACACCAAAACAAAAGACACAAGAACAGTTTCTACCCAAAGGCCATCACTCTGATGAGCAGTTAACATCAGTCACGTAGTGTAAGAAACAAATTATAAATTATAGGTTCTTATAATTAAATACACCATACATACATCTTTTTAACATGCACATATAATGTATATGCATGTACATATGTATATGTATGTAATGTATGTTTTTGCTGATCACAATGTTATTTTCCTGTTTCCACATTACAAAAAGGAACTGAAACGTCACAAGCCACAGACCCACAGTGTCAGCCAGTGACCGCAAATGCACAGCTACACGTAGCACTAGCCCGCACACACTGGGATATTTTTGATGGGGTTCAAAACTGTCCCTGTCATCACACACTACACTAACTTCTGTATTACAACCACAAGTCCTGTGACATTCAAAAAATATACCAACTCCAAACCTTGACTATCTCCCCACACAAAATACACTTTAAGGGAAAAATAAAAAGCAAGCAATTAATGCAAACAGGGTTTCCGCCAATGTATTGCCCCCAGGCCTAATTTGACCACCTGCTGGACCTAAGCATCTGGAATTTTATTTTTTTTTTTATGTATTTTTAAGATGTTTTTTAAACTACAGTTACAGTGGGGCGGATTGGTTGGAAACATAGAGATAATGGTTGGAAAGCGTGAACACACTATAGGAAAACAGCAGGTCTGAGATCAGTGTTCTTTGCCCTAATTGTGCGTAGAGTAACGTTCAACACTTGACGCTTTCAACTATCATAAGGGGATAACGTTACCTAGCAACTTTAGCTAGCAAGCCAAACAGTCAGTAACACAGATACTTCTTTTGTCACATTTAGGGATAATGTCAAGGAGGAAAGGTAAAAGCCAAAAACCTCAGACAGCTTTTTCAGACTGCCAAATACTGGAAGTAATGGCGATGAGGAAGAGTTCTACCAAATCAACACCGGGTTGACGAAGTGCAGAGCAGAAGTAAACACAGAGTTTAGTTTAATGCAACATGGTAGCAGTACTACTTTGCTTGCTTTCACCTACCCAATCTTTTTTGATTGATCTTTTTTTGATTCCAGTGCTCATGAAGGAGAGGACACAATTATAAGCAAATGGAATACACCAAGTGTCTCATGAGCTCACTTCTTTCTAACGCCACATCTCCAGTTTTTTTATTTTCAATACTGTAGTCTTCAGACCCAACCTACGCTGATTCAAGTGACATCACTTGAGTCCATTTATCAGAATTCACCCACATCCCTTTCTACTATTTTTCACACGTGCATTCCAAAGACTTGTTAACAGAGCGTGACTTGGAGAATCAGCTGTGTTCCCCTTTAACATGTTTGTTTCTCATTGCTGTGGAGAAGGTGCCATCTGGGATCAAACATATTACTGTTTGCATCCAATCAGTCAATTGACTGACTTTTATCTGTCATCCACATTTGGAAAATACATGTATTAGCGCTACATAATAACCAATAATAATTTCAATCATTTTATTATAGAAATCTTGACTTTCTACACATTCCCAAAAGCAATACATCAGGGTTCCTTCTGAATTTTTGCAGTTATTACAAAGACTTGAGAGTGTATGACTCATTGTATGTCTAGACACTGGAGTTATGTTGTGTCTTGTATGTCGCAAGCAGAGTTGCATCCGTCCAATCTACCTTTCAATGGGAGCCCCAAAATCATTTTCCCAAAGTTTTATTTTGTCAGTACTATCAACAGTGCTACTAATGAGTAACCTGTGAAAAGTCTTACATACTGCCTGAAGTTTGTTGGTATACCCCAAAGGGCTTTGACATCTGAAAGCGAAAGTTTGATTTTCTGAGACAAAAGCACAGATGTCATGTATGCTTGTAGCAATATGCAACAAAGGACTCCTTGAAAGGAATTGCGGAAGTAGACCCAGGCTTGCCCTGTTTAGTGGAAACCTTTGATGTCCAAGGAGATAAGAGCTTCAAAAGGGAACATGTCTTAAGTATTGTTGAGAAAGAGAAAAAAATTATGCTGCTCAATAAGAACCAGCCAAACATAAACTCAATCAGTGTGCCAAGCCTCAGAGTGCATCTGCAACCTGTATATATTTTGCATTCATGGGTTTTCGATCATCTGAAGTGCTCTCATGGCCTCCAGCTTTAATTTATTCATGTTTCAATTACTGCAAACTCCCTGTATATGAAGTTTGTTCCATAAAACAAGACTGAAATATTACTGGACAACCACAGTACCAAGCTTAATGTATACTGTAAAAATCGAATCATCAGCACCCTTACTCTAATGTGATTATTGCTTTGGGGAAATATTTCTTGTCCAACCTTGTATGAGGAAGGTCATTGCTTCACAGTAGGGCTGCAAAACACCCAATAAAGTGAAGGGATAATTAATTAAAAGGAACTAAAATTAATGGCAGGATGAATAAATGCTTGACTATTATCACCTGATAAAGTCAGTTAGTAATGTTGGAGTTTAAATGTGGCCGCTGGGATATAATGCATGAACTGGAGAGTGGTAATGCAAGATGAGATGGAGAAAGGAATAATAAAACAGAGAATGGAGATGGACTGAAAAGGCTGAGGGGCTGTGAGAAAAAGAACACAAAAGGAAACAAATCTAGCAAGAGAAAACATATGGAGGAAAGACGATGGAATGAAGGAGTGGAGGGAACAGATGCTGATCAATGCATGAGCTCCTGCAGCTTCTGGAGACTTGGCTTACTGCTTCCTGCCTCTAGTCGCAACACTGCTGGAGCAGCACTTTCCTTCAGAACACCAGTACAACAACAGCAACAGCATATGGCGGTCCAGACAGGAAGATGAGCAAGGAGAGAGTGCGTCCATTATGGCTTTTAGTATGGGGATGTGTAACAGTACAGTGGTAATCTAAGTAAGAATTGTGACATTTTCAAAAAAGTTAGTCTCTTGTCAACAACTGATATAATACAAAAGTGATTTAACCTGGCACAGAACAAGTGAAGGTTTTACATCTCCATCAGCAGCAGCACAAGTAACTTCAGAAACAGTAAATAGTATTCCGGCTGGCTGGACAACAGATAGATAGGTTGTAATACCGTCATCTGTGCCCTTGTAGGCCGATTATTTTACCTCAGAAAGGTATCGGAAGGGACCATACATAAGACCCAAAAAATGCAGATATTGCACTCTGCTTTGGACAATCTTCAGGGAATACACAGGGGAAACACCATATCTACCAAATTTGGTTCAGCTTTCTTGTCCTTATCAACTATTTTAAGAAAAAAAAAACGTTATTTTGATTATTTATGTTCATACTTCATAGTGACTTAAGGTATCCTGTGTTTTAACCACTTCTAGTGTTATGGAGTAATGTTTTATGAGTGGGTCCCCATTTTGTTTGTTCTTGCAGACGAAAACAAATGTGACACAATAAACATTCCTGCCAATATTTGTTTTTCTTTTTGCTATCATGATTGGATTTAGCTACTGCCTTTTTATGTGGGAAAACAAACTGAATATGGGGAAAAAAAGTAAGTAAGTAGCTTTAGCTAAGGCTACGTGCTGGTATCACACGTGCTTGCTTCTCTTAGCTGTCTAGCTGACTGTGTTTTGCAGAGAGTGCAGTAGTGGGACTGCAGGCTTTGAGCCCACACAGTGCAGTGACTGCACAGCCAGAGTTACGTCAGTTTGCTCTGTTTTATAGTTTGCTTTTATTTTATGGAAATTTACATTTCTATGGTATATTACTTTACTTTCTTGCTTTTCTGTATCTGGTAAAACAAATTTTCTTATTCAGTTTCACTGAATGCCATTATGCTTTGGCTTCAGTCCAACCAAAACAGAAATATATATAAACATAGAATATCACTGATTTGATAATAAAACAAATTTTGTTTTTTCTGCATGCTAAAGCCAAAGTAAAAAGTGCCCATTTTATTTGAGTCTAGCGCAAAACTACCAGCCAAATACACTTCAATAATCACTGAATACATCACTGTGAGGCTCTTTGTTGCACATGTCTCATGATTAGAGAATTCAGCCCGGGGTTGAAAATCCTTTTTGCAGAAACCAGACTGCTTAATTGGTCACAGCATGAATTTTGGGGAGGAAAGCTGGAAATCTGTGAAAATTCATGCTAAGAACAGTAAGTAGGTGTTAATTAAGCATGGGCTGCCATGCTTTAATTAAATTGTTGTTCTATCAGGAACAAAATCAGTTGACAGCAACCCTGTGATGGGCTGGCGACTAGTCCAGGATGTTTCTCAGGCTTCATGTATGCTGGGATGGCATCCAACACCCCTGTGACCCTGAAAGTGATCTAGCACGTAGAAAAAAATTGACGCATGAAAACATTAATCTCAGCAATTGAAATCCTTGTATCGCTAAAGCTTTATTTTCAGCTTGATCATTTCTACTCGCAATCTGGAAGTTTTTTAGAAACCTGCAATTTTCACACAGAGACATGCAATGTTGAGTAAAGGTAAAACAGAAAAATCACCATTGGAGTTGGAGTGTGGTTTTCACATCTCTAATGGTGAAGAAAATGTGTGGGTTTTTTGACGTGGCATTTTCACTTGAAAGGTTAGTTTGTAGACTACACAGTTTTAGCTAATGCAATATAGTTATCTTGTCTCATCTTCTATATCTCCAATCTGCTCTTTTATTTGACCCGGGAAAGGAATAGAAACACCACAATTATAGCCATACATCCACCCTTAAAGATAAAGGGTTATTGTTTCGCTATAACAATCTTCCTCTTGTAACTTCAGAGGAGGAAATACAATTACAGTGAGAATCAGATGCAGCTGCAGGTACTTTATCCAGATTCGATTACTGTATCACTTTACATGTTCATTAGACAGTAGGGATATAAACAAATACAAATACATTTTTCAGATATGAAGAGATAATGCACTCCAAATAGATAGGAACAACATCAAATTTTTTGCAGCAGTATTCTTCACCCCTCCCTCCCCCCACTGACCTGTCACCCATCTGACACAATTTGCCACAAACATCATCCCACTTCTTGGCTCATAATCTTTAGATTCAGACGTTTGCTTCATTGCCAAAAGTGATCCAGTGAGTTTATTTACTGGGTAAACAGGACTTCCATCCATTCAGATTTGCCTAAATGCAAACAAATAGGGGGTATACAGAGGTATAGATAGTTTTAAGTTCAATATTCATATATTCGGCAAGGTTTATCCATAATAACGTTTGAGTAAGATTCACCAGATTTGTGAACTCTTCCTCCTATTATATACATTCATACATACATACTGTATACCTCCAGCTTTAATAGAAAAAGCATGCAACATTACCAAATGTAATTCTGATTTGTATGTTCCCTATAGAACCTGTTTTATTTCCACAATTTATTTCTACCCAGACCATTAGCAGCCACATAGCATTTATTTAGACTTAATTACAGCTATTTCTATCAACTATTCAGAAAACTACACTGAAAGCAATTGTCAATTTTCTTTTTAAAATGAGGCATATGTTGTAGAACCATTGTACTTGAGCTAAAGAGGTGTGAGAAAACACACAACAGTTTCCTCCTCACTTCATTTGACTCGCTAAGCTTTATTGACACGCATGGATTGTGCCACAGGTTCGCTCTGGCAGGGGGAATGACTGACTGCCAGTACAGAGATGAGGATGTGGCCTTGGCAAGCCGGGGCACCCTGCCTCCAAGTGTTTCTGAGGTTCATCAACCCCCCCTCCCCTCTCAATTAAGAGTCCTTCCCCTCGTTAGGCCCATCTGCACTGGAGATAATTAAAGAGAGACGCACTCTAATGCAAGAGTGCCCTCTTGAATCGCTCCATTGATCTTATGTCCTGGATATTTCCACAGGAAAAATTTCTCCCTCCACATCAATACCCAACTGTATGCATAATGTGTAATAGCATGATGTTGATTAGGAAGCTATTGGCATTTTTAATGGGCACTGCTGGAGGGATTCGCTTGGAGCAGCTTGGGCTCAGTCACACAGAGTAATGATTTGCAGCCGAGAGGGTGTGTTTTTGGATAAAAGTGTGTATTTCTACAGGTTGTGTGTATTGTATGTGTGTGCTTGACCGGTGCATTAGTCCCACAAGAGATAGGCTTTGCCTGTGTGGGGCTCCTGCAAGTGCTGACTGACATGTATTGGCAGAACCAGACCTGACCTTAGAGTGTCCACAGGATTTGGCTGCGACCGCTGGAAAACCGTGTTCACTGTGCCTCGTCATTGATCCACAGTCGGACTGTGATGCTCACAATCAATGCCTTACTCTTAGCCACATCAAACTGCCATAAGGTTGTGGAGGAAGGGCAGTCAATACCTCACAAAGCCCCTCCAATGCCTAAACAAAGTTTGTTTATACCAGGGGACTTTTCTTCTTAATCACTAGCTCTTTACAGGGTGTGCTGCCATCATTAACTGAATTAACAGTGGGAGACAGAGGAGAAGAGCTGGTGCAGTAGGGTCAGAGGGAGGAAGAAGGAGAAGTAAGAGTGGACGTGGAAGAGTAAACATTACCGTCTGCCTGTGCAGATACAGCCAGCTTCTTATGAGGCAACATTAGAGCTGATGGAGGGAGACGCAGATGGTGGTGGACATTAGAGGAAGGAGAGATGGTGGCGAGATGTCACTTTGCTCAGAGTGTGTGTTTTGGCATGCGCTGGTCATGCACTGCCTTGTTTCTGCCGTGATGAGGTGAGGACGGGGCAGATGGGATATAGGTGATAGAAATGGGCCAAATCTGTGCTGTGAAACACTGAGTGGCACAGGTGAGAGATGGGGACGAGATGGAGGAGAGGAAGGGGGAAAAAAGAGCTGAGGTCAACACATTGGGAGTCTCCGTGGAGGCGGCAGGAATTACAGGTGCATTACAGCCTGTGTCAGCAGCGACGACTCGCCGTATGGTTGGGGCTTATTCTCCAGGGATGATTTGCAAAGACACTGCGAGGCTGTGGAGATTATATTCGAGTCAGCGACTCTATTTATGCAACTATTTCGATGCGTCGAGTGCAGAGGAAATCTCTTGTGGTGTTATTTTGTCTACAAATACACACTCTCCTAGGTTGTATTTGTGCTCGTAACCATTTGGAGGAGTTACTTCTAGTGTGTGTACATTCATGTCTCTCTGTATAGCAAGCAATGGCTGGCAGCTGGCACAAAAGTTTTTTGTCTGTAAAGTTGCTGAAGGAGAAAAAAAGAACGACAATGCGCTGAAACTACCCACATGTGGCTGATACAAAAAAAAGAAAGCGATGGGAGAAGTTTATTAATGATGCCCAAAGTCTGTGGGCTGAATAATATCCCTCTCTTAAGAACGGCTGACTTAATCTTTGACTTTCATTAACTGTGTGAAGGCTAATGATTTTCTCCCACCGCTGACATTGTGATTCTGTCTTTGGAAAAGAAAGAGACATCATTAAGTTTCATGGTAATGTTCCTTGTTCTTGGTGATACACACACACACACACACAAATCCAGCACCACTCCAAAGGGGACCTTATTATAGATCATGAAGGCCCGCTCGACCCAGCATACGCAGCCGTTCATTTTTCTTGGCGCGGCCCAGGTGACAGAGTAAAGGTGTGCAGAGGGGCATCAGAGACCTTGGGCTGTGGAAACTAATTACCCTCAGTGGTAATTATGAGAGCAGAGCTCAGGTCCGACCTTGGAGAGGTGATTTAGTGGCACGGGGGGGGGCATTACATGTTTCTGGAAATGATAAGGGTAGTGGGAAACTGAGAAGGTTGTTAGTAATGTGTACCAGAATGGGAGTGAACATGAATTAGTGTGTGTTTTGAATATACAATGACGTGATGCTGTGATGCATATTAGATTAGCATATTAGATTAACCAGAAAGTGCACTCAGTAGCAGAGTGCATGGAGATAAATTATGAAAATTATGCATATGGGACTTTTGCTCAATTTTTACAGCAGTAGAAACTGTCCCAGTTAATATTTTACCCTGATGTGATGGTTGTGGTGTTTTCAAATTAGAATGAAAGGAAATGCTTGTATTCAGTCACATATTTATCCATAAGGACACAGTATGTGACACAAAACTAGTGCCTAACGATCTGGCCTACAATAAATTTGTATTTGAATGTTTGAGTGTCCAGTTTAACTTTAATAAAAAAAATGTATATTACATCAATTAAATGCGACAAAACAAAAGAAGTTTAAGATTTAATGGCCATTTTCATTCTCCATTAAAAGGCCACTAATTTGGCTATGACGGACACATGCAAACACATAGTTGAAGCAAAAGTCCACTCACAACCATTTAGATTTATGAGAGTTTATGTAAAATTTAACTTAAAGACACAGGTTTAAAAATGTATAATTTCAAAACTGTATGAAATGTCAAAAAATCATAACTGGTCCTAAAATGCCATGTGAAAATTTTGATACTGATTGCTCAAAATTTGTAGGAGTAGCGAAAAAACTCATTTGAACAAAATTCAAAATGGCAGAAAATCTATTAGGCGCTAATGGGCGTGGCTTATATGGATAGAGTCGTCTGGACCCACAGAATCCAGGACAAAAAATTGTTTCTGACATGTACGGTTCAAAAGTTATAGGCCAAAACGTAAAGTTCGCTGTTATAGCACCAATCAGTCCAATTTTTTTGGTCTGAGTAGTGGGTGAGATTTCCAACCTATCTGCCGAGTTTTGGAACTGTAGCTGTTACAGTTCTCAGACCCAGATACTTTTAGAAGATACAAGAAGAAGAAGAATCCCAACAGATACAATGGGGTTCCAGCAGTTTCGAGCCTTGGACCCCTAACAAAGCAGACATATAAGATAAGCATAGGTATTCACATCAGCAAGTCTGAACAAGAAAGCTACAGTTATTGCTTTATGTTCTAATTCTTGATAGTATAACAGTATAATTATGGGTTAATTATCACATACATTGAGGTGCAGATTCCTTAAAATTGAATACATATAATATCCAAGCTTTTTATATATGCCAATACTCTTTGAGTGCCTATTTAGGCAGCAAAGGTCACAGCTGGAAACAAGCCTTGACATCTGACAGAGAAAGTGTGTATAGAACCACACATAATATATTTGCATGTCTTTAGAGATAAAAAGAAATGCATACATGTTTTTTTATTTATGGCTTTATGGGTTTGGTTCAACTGCATGAAAGTACAGAAAAAGGAAGCTCATCATGATAAACAACTAAATGAGAGTTGACTTTTTTTTTAATTCATTGATTGAGTTTGACATGGTGTTCATGTTAGCTGATTTCTGCTTTGGAGGGGAGGAAACCAGTTAGTGGTGAGTGACATAGCCGTCCAGCCAATGTCATTTTCAGTTGACGTTGAAGCTGCAGTAGATTTTGGAAGGAGCAGTTAATGTTTTTCATGATGAGACAAAAAATATCTATTTAAGAGTCGTCGAGTTGGCGTATAACAACCTGTATAGTTGTGTCAATCTCATCCACACTTGTCACCATTTCTGTGGCCATCTTCTATTGCAAAATTTGTTATGAATGTAGCTATGTAGCGACGAAAGTGTCGCCAACATCCTTAAACATGTCTAATCTCTGATTGGTTGATTGTTCCTCTAGCCAGGGGCAATAGCTGTCAATGAGCACAACACTAGTATTATATAAATTGTCTATATCTCCAATAAACAAATTGGAGATGTAGGCAGTGATTCGGCGGTTTGGAAACAGGTTGTAACTGTCCAACTGTATTGGACCGATACTCTACGATACCCAAATCACTGGTTTAAAGTTCTACGTTTTACATTTGACTAACAACAATGTTCACATGCTGCGAACATGTTAATGCATCAGTAATAATGATCCAATATTATATATATAAAGCACTAAAGCACTGTAACTATAACATTGATAGGGGTCATTTTGCTGCATAATGAATACTTTTGATATCATAAGTTAATTTTGCTGATAATACTTAGTTTAGTATAACATTTGCTGTATCTGAATTCTTGTTAGAACAAATCATACCTAAGTATCGTACTAAGTACTTGGTCACAGTTAACTTTCTTTGGTTTTGAATTTGAATAATTTTTGTTAACATTGCTCACAAGTCACGCAAAAGTAAATGGATAGAAACATTTGATGTCAGTTCTTAACTTTAGCTAAGCGTGATGGACCTGAGTTCATACCAGTTAGGATCATCTTAAAGGACCAGTGTGTAAGATTTAGGAAGAGCTATTGGCAGAAATGGAATATAATATTCATAAGGATGTTTTCATTGTGTATAATCACCTGAAAATAAGTATTGTTGTGTTTTCGTTACCTTAGAATGAGGCCTTTATATCTACAGAGGGAGCGGGTCCTCTTCCATGGAGTCTGCCATGCTGCACCGCCATGTTTCCTGTTTTATTTTAAAATATTCTCCTGCCCTTATGTGTCTCGTTGTCTCCCCTTACCTGAGTGCATTTTAGTCTGTGTGTTTCCTTTGTGCAGTGACAGATCGTTGTACTATGTGTCAGGTGGTCTAGCTCTTTCTAGTGTTTGTAGATTTACTTCATGGTTTGGATTATCTGCCCGATTTCTTTGGACTCTGCCTGCTCCCCGTCTGCCTTATTTCCTGGTTTGACCTCTGATTGCCAGTAACCAATGTAAGTTTTCTTCACCATTACAATCACAGAACTGCTCCTGCTCCGCCCCAGTGTCTGCGTTTGGGTTCAATGCCTTGTGTTCCCTGGTTAAACGTAACATAGCCCAGAACGGACAAACCAAACACTGGCTCTAGAGAGGGCCTTTCACATTTTTCGCGAGTTTCGCGGCCGCCGTAGGTTCTCCTACATGCTTGGAAGGGGAGGGTGAGGCGAGAGGTATTCAGTTGGTTGCAATCTGCAACCTCACCACTAGATGCCACTAAATTCTACACACTGATCCTTTAAGAAACATCTGGTAATGACCATCTGTCAAGGGCATAGGTTGTGCTCATTTCATTTTATGTATTCTATGCATAAAAATATGATTTGATCTTTGTACATCCATAAAATTTGTTGACTGTCATTGACTGAAGGAATAAAATATCCAGTGTTCGACAAAGTACTCCAAACATCCTTTGGGTGAACAAAGCTTAGCACTTGACCCATGCCAGTTTAGCAATACTCATAAAAGCAGTTGACCCTAAACAGTGTTGCACCATATAGAGTCTAGTCATCACAGTCTAGCATGTGATGACAAGCCAGATACACTGTAGAGCTTCACCATCTGCCCTATGACTATCTCTCTGATACATATGTATACACAAGCATGAATACCATGGAAACACACACACACGTACTGTAAGTACAGGTATTGTAACGAGGCATGACAAAAGATATGATCAGGCTGCTAATGCATGAGGAAGTCATTACTCAAAACATTTCTCTGGCTCCTATGAACTGTTAATCCCAAATACACACACACACACACACACACACACACACAGACTCCTCTACCTCAACGTTTTCTCTCCAGCCTTTGTCTATCATACCAGGCTAGTGCCAGATGGGGTAAGGATGAGGTGAATCACATTTGCCTAATTTATATTCCAGTCACATGGCTGAAGTCTACAGTTGGCATTCGGTGTGTCTCAACCTCCCAGCCTCTCGTCTCTGTTGAAAGGTACCCCAGCATCCTGACTTTAAAGTGCTGAACAGTGAGGATCAGCAACCTCTTAGCCTGTACAACTTTGTATTGCTCTTTCTTTAATTTTTCTGTGCATAATGTAGAATGACTTCATATTAAACTTTTCAAGAAAATTTCCCCAATTAGTTTGTTTACATTTTTATCATTTCCCACCCAACTGAATACATCATTTTGGCCATCCGTGGTTCCCAGGAACTTTACCATAAATAAAGATGGAGGAAGTCTTAAGCTTTTCAGTTGTTCATTCATGTTTTTCTCAACATATACAATTAACTTTCATGAACTGAAAACACACTATGAAAGGGTCCAAGTTCTTAGACAAAGTTAAATGTACACAGTGCAGTGGATACGCATTGCCTCTATCCTGATTGACAGGTTGCCGTGGTAGCAGCTTGTTAAACACAAGGTATCCCGGCCTAAAACACACCCTGCTTTATTGTCTAATTTACTCTAAATGTGACCATTATTTACAAAAAGACTTGAAATGAGACCATAAACTCATTAGGAAACCAAATCAAGTGAGAAGTAGGGTCATTTTCTCAGACTTCTATACCATCGGACTTATTTTTACAACCAGGGGAGTCGCCCCCTGCTGGTCATTGCAAAGAATGCTGGTTTAAGGCAGGTTTATTTTCTATCTAACTATAAAGGAAGGATTCTCTGTCTGTCTGTCTGTCTTTCTGTAAGTCTGTCCTTCGATTTTCTTGACAAGCGTTCATCCAGTCGACTTCACACTTGGCGGGTGTATTGCTGAGGACCCAAGGGCAGTGTCGTCTGCGAGCTCTTGAGATAAACTGTTGGGTACAGATCACTCTCTGTCACTCACTACAGTCATGGATGTATAATAACGGCTACAGTACATTCAAGAACAGATGAAGAAAGACCGTAGATGTAAGTTTGCCGTTGTGTTTCACTAAACTCAAACATTTCAAGCATCACCAATGTAATTTTCGGAATGAATGCTTTTGTGCCTTAAAAGTACCCTCTAAAACCCACAAAGGATGCCGCATCTGTGAAAAACTTTAGGGAATCGGAGGAATGAACCAGATACGCCAATCCACTGGTCCAGCAAACGCGACCAGAATTTTAAATCGGAGCGGCAGCCTTCATCTAATGTAATGACGTCATGCAGATTAGGCAGGCAGTGAATGAGCAACCCTGGGGAACGACGTGTATCGCAAAGTTTAGATGGCCGAGGAGAGAAAGCATTTGCAGTTTTGTCATTTCTGTTGATGCAGTAAAATAGTTATTTCACAAATGTGTCATGGTTTTGGGTTTTTGTCCTGTTATTTTCTGTTTTATTTTGTAATATTCTCCCTCCCTGTTGTGTCTCGTAGTTTTGCTTCCTGTCTTTGATTGCTTACATTGATTTCACCTGTGTCAATTGGTTCCACCTGTGTCTCGTTGTCCCCCCCTACCTGAGTGTATTTTGTCTGTGTTCTTCCTTTGTTCTGTGTCTGATTGTCGTTGTACCATGTGCCCTGTGTTTGATCCCCAGTCCTATGTACTCCTGCCTGTGTTCCTCGTGCCTACCTGTTTGTTTTTACTTTAGTTTTGTGCCTCAGTCTGCTCCCTCTGTTCTGTTGCCTGCCTATTTTTGGGACTAGCTTTAGTTATTAAAGCTTGTTTTTGTTTCTTCAACCTCCCTGCCTGGAGTCTTGCATTTTGGTCCTCTTTTGAACTGAACGTGACAGAATGCGCTCCAGTTTCTGTAATGTCCACTAACATGACCAGTAGTTTTTTCGTCAGAAATTGGGGCATCTAAATTATTGAACAGGTTTTTCAATTTGGACAGTGAGGAGCCAGATTTGTCATGCGTTGGGTCAATCAGAAGAAAGTCGTGTAGAAGGTGGAGAAGGGAGGGAACTCGGACTCTATTTAAAAGAATCCAGCAAAGGGCCTCGGAAACTAAAAATGGAAGGACTGTTTTTACTGCTGAACGTGAGGCGCACTGCAAAATACAGTTTGGATTCCCATTTTAAACCAAAAAGACGCCACTGCAAAGTATGTATTGGAACTATTTTGAAGGCATCTGTGATATCAGCTTTGGAGAGCCATGCGCTAAGCTAGCTTAATGAGTTTGATAGCATTGTCAACGGTGGAATAATGGAGAGAAAAAGGCTCGGGTGGAATAAGACTGTTAGCGCTATGAATTGTCCCGGAGTGAGGAGCAGAAAGATTTTCTTTCAGGAGTATTTTCTTGTCGCTACTCCTGTGGGACTGGAGTGAAACATGGGAAATGGCAAGAAGTTGTATGGGCCAATTAAATACCCTTTATCACCTTTTTAAGAAGCTAAGACACTATGACTGGCTCTTTGAGAACAGTTGTAGGATTTTTTGACACGTACGAGGAGAACGCATTTGCGATCAGGACCTGTTGTAGGGCCAGAGGTTGCGGGGGGCTCAACCTGGACTGATATTTCGCAAACCACATCCTTAGCCAAGGCTTGTAGCTGCGAGAGCTCCAGGCCCAGAGCCGGAGTAATTCCTTGAGCTTTTAATATCTTCACGATATCTGAACTTACCTCTTCTTGGCGAGTAGTAATCCGAGCGCTGTGCTGAGAATCTGATGGGGAAGCAGATGATTCAAATAAATCAGCATCGATCAGATCCAGAGTCTGACATCATGAGGAAAGGCTGAGGAAAGGAAAACAATGAAGGCTGTGCAACTGGATAGATGTGACCAGCTGAAGGAACAGCTGATATCCCGATTTGGTTTTATGGCCACACCTGTAAGAGATACAAGAACGTTGCATTTGGAGATGTCCCATCTTGGTGATACTCCACGTTCTCTGGATGTAGTGTGCCTGCTATCTTTGATCAACATCATCTTAAGTTGCACTTTTATGTAAAATTATGTAAAATTTGGGGCTTATCATTAAGACCATAAAATGTTCATGTGAGCTTTTGCACCAAAATGCCACGTTTGCTCTAGCATTGCTAGGGCCGCAACTATGTCCCAAGGAAGCCTAGTGTCGAGTGTGAAGTTGTTTGAATGAGCGGTTCTTAAGAAAGCAGCAATAGCAATTGGCCGTTCTGAACAGGCAAGTTTTGAACAGGCACTGCACTAGTTAGTCTAAATGGTTAAATGTAAGATGTTCTGTATTCTAATAGTAAAAACAGCATACTATAAAGATTAGCATTTGGTAGTGGGGCACAGCCTTTTTCTGCATATTTTTAGTGTGTAGTATTGATCAGCACCTAGGGTGACGAAACCCCATCATGTGTGGGCAGATTGTTCACACACACGTAATCTTCCAGTTATGCTTCCTGAACAGTACCACCCTCTGCACTCCCACACAGAGTATTAAGAGGTCAAGTACACACACACACACACACACACACACACACACATTCACAAACTGCTGTAGACATAGAGGTCACAGTCATTCTCAGGTTCTACTTTCACTGAGATTGGGGTTACACACAAACATCCACATGCACACACTCACACGCATATCTTCACACACTTACACACACTGCAGCAGTCTCTCAGGTCACAGCAATTCATACATACACCTTTTCTGGGGTCAGGGTTACACACACACACAACGCACACACAAAGATTTTCCCTAGTGAGACTGTGGCTCTACCAATAAGGCCTCAGGTCTGCAGCAACAGCAAACTCCCCCATAGAGACCAAAGCCAATTTATTTCAGTCAGGCTGCTGGTGACAGAAGCGGAAGCTTTAACAGAGGTCAAGCTAACCAACCTGCCCACTGGGAAATACCAGCCAGCCCATATATTGCATTTATATACTGGAGAACTGAGGCGTTTACCACAGCACAGGTAGTTTTACTGTATGTCCTAATAGAGGGAATTAAGCCAGTGTGTAGCAGCCCGCCCAACAGCTTCTTAAATGGTCAGTGTTAAAATGCGTAGCAAAAAGTAAGAAGCATTTGACGAGTTATAGCTGTAACTTGAAATACTGGATTTCTTGAAAGTAAAATACAGGTATTTTTACACCTACAGTTTCTATTCCGTGACATGGTTTTCAGTTTCAATTCACTGCCACCGTTTTGGCGTGAAGGTGAGGGGGCAAGAAGAGTGTGATATAATCGAGAACGTCACTCTTCCTGAACATGCCGTCCACTACTAAGCCTCTGACACGACCGTACGCTTATGGCTTCCACAAATTCACCTGGGACTCCGAAGCAGCAGGTAAGGCTGTTTCTCTCTGCTGTTGTTTTTTCACATAGAACCTAATGTTAGCTAGCTGACACGTGTTAGTTAACATTAGCACTTGTTCCAGTATACCTGTGCCAAACCAGCCAGTTCTATGTTAAAAAACAATGGCAGATTATATGGAAATCATGTCCTTCTTGCCCCCTTCCTTCAAGATGATAAAATTGTAAGTGCATGGTCAAAAATGTGTGTGTGTGTGTGTGTGTGTGTGTGTGTGTGTTGTTTTTTTAATGCCTGTGTTTTATTTTTCAGTCGAACTTGTTTCAGTGCCAATACAACTTTTTCGAATACAAGTATTTCAATAATACCTTTTTCAGTTCAGGTTTTGATTTCAATGCCAAACTCTAAAGTCATAGATATTTCCTTGCACGAGTATTTCAAGTGGAATTCAGCAAACCCTCTTTGTCATAAATTGCTTGAATTTGGGGTCACTGGGTTTGTTGGGTCTCATTAAATAATATTATAAAGAGTACGGTCTAGACCTGATCTATAGGAAAAGTGCAATGAGAAAACTTCTGTTATATAAATAAAATTGAATTGAACCTTCTAAGGTGCATATTTTTCAAAACTCCGAACTCCAGGTTGTTTATGTTTGCTTAGCACTTCAAGGTCTAATTACAAGTTTACAACTTAACTTAGCATTGCTGCATGACTTCAGCAGCAATGCATAAACATGTATCATTTTGCAGAAACACATACTGGGATGGCAAACATCATCATACTGTGTGAAGTTCACTAACATCATGCTCCATAATATAAAATACCATCCTTCTTTCCAAAAAGTAGTAAAGTTGCCCTTCAAAAATTAGCTAGTTTAATCTTGTTCAATCAATCATTTAAATGTTTCCCACAGCACCATCAGAGACTGTGTGTTGCAACAGATGCTGCTCGCTTGCACACAGCGACTCTCACATAAATAGTCCTCTACTGTAGCCTAGTCCAGTTTAACAACCCCATATAACTTTGTGCAGCACATGACAACACAAGGTTTCAGTGAGTTACTGATGGGGAAATACACATGGCGAACACAAACTACATAGTGCTTTACCTCATAAGCAAACAGCTTGGAGCATATAGGGATTGTGTGCAAATCCACAATGCATTCCAGTTAGGAGACATTATTAGCTAATAGTATAGGGAAAGCCATATGCAGTTGTTTACCGTGTAAACTAAATGTTCGATTTGTTGTATGGATGTTTATGACCTGTTGGTTTAGTGAGCCAAACTAAAATATCCAAGTACACGTCAAATACATTTTTCCAAAAGATGTTTCTGTCATTTTAGGCAGTTCTTATCACACTGATATATGTTCAAGTGTTTATTTTTCTGATAAGTTTGGTTCTAGTTAGTTATTTGAAGCTGTAAAAAAGGGGTTTCACGTCACGACTGACAGGTGAGACTGGCTCGTGATTGAGTCAGTCAGGTGTATGGGCGGGACCTCGATACCGTGGCTCCAACTCCGATCACTACTGCACAGGCTCCAAATGACGTCACCAGCACAAGATGGCAGCTCCCATATCAGGGATATTTTGGCTTAATTTTTGTATAGTGGGAGGAAGTGACGTCACCATTTGTTTACCGAAAGCCTTCCTCCACCACCACCACCACCACAACTGGGGGAAAAAAAGACAGGTTGAAGGTGCACGAGAGACTGAGGAAGAAGGGGAGAGTGGACATTAAAGACAGAGAGAAAACAGAATAAACTAGAAGGACACTTGGAGAGTGCAGACCTCTGCCGAGACCGATAGTCCAGTCTTTTTATGTTATGCAAATCTGCAAGCGCAACCACAAATATGTGGTCGTGGGGTTTGCAGTCTAATCAGAAGCAGTTGCAGCTTTGTGAACACAGCTGACGTCGACAGACAATGAATATGTCCATAACTTCGGTTAATGAAGATTACCACCACCTGGCTGAGGACTTATTGCAATCTGCAGCAAGTAAATACATATATTTGTATTTTTAACACTGTACCAATACCATCCAGCTTGTAAAAGTTGTGATGAACTTGTGATTAGCATGTTAGCATCCTAGTGACATTAGCATAACTCTCAGTGTGGTAGCAGCTGGATTGATAGTGTGTTTGGAGTTGTTAGCTAAGACCTTAAGTTAAAACTACCTCGGTATGATTATAGTATATGTGCTTTTGATTGATTAACAGGTGGGGCCCAGGGGGTCGTTTTTACCCTCTCCCATAACAGCATCAGCAATCACATAGATGTAATTTCTTGAAGCAGTTAAGTTGTTCATTTTCATCTATTAAAAAATAAAGTAAGAAAATAACTATTTAAAGATCAGTTTATGGGAGTTTATTCATTTTACACTTGCTTTATTTCATTACAGATCGAAAAGGTCAAATAGGCCTACATTTTAAAATTAATCAATAACCTGTAGGCTACAACAAACAAACAAGTAAAAGTAAAAAAAAATGTTGATAACGTGTTGTTTTAGTAATGCTACTGGGAATAAACAAACGGAGCGCTCATCTGCTCTGCTCCGGTCCCTGTTACCAGCCCTTCATCCCGTCAGGCCTGCTCCTTAGCTTTGGACCCCCGCCTGGCTCAACTACTCCCCGGATTCCGCTCTGGACCGGCTCTGCTCAGCTTCCCACACTCTGGACTCTCTGCTCAGCTCAGCTACAGTTTTCCCCCTGCTCTGCATAGCCAGCCACCAGCAAGGTTCTCCACACATCAAGCCTTCCACTCTGCCCCGCTCTTCCCTGCTCAATAATCCCAATCTAGCTAGTTCCAGCTCGTGATATGGCAGCCTGCTTATCAAAAAACATCTCGACAATGGGCGTTGCTAGGCAACCGGGGTGGCGCGAATGTTGAGTGCAGCATATATATACAGCGGTTTCTTTGAGGGGTAAAAATTACCTCTTGGCAGTTCTTGGTGTAAATGATCACATCCTCTATAATTCACCAGATGATTAATAAACCCATTTTAGGAAAGGTCATGAACTGAGATATGTAGGGGATTTATTTTAGAGAGGACCATGAAACTCTCCTTGGACTCCTTGACTAGTAATGTCTCCCACCTTCTAACTTAAAGCTTCGTTCTGAACCAGCAAGAGCATCGTGTTGGACTGTTGCAGCATCCAGCCTGAAATCTACTTACTGCCTTTCCCCGCTATTCCTCGCCTGTTGTCCGTCTTACCCTCCATGCTTCAGGTAGCACCTCATGGACTTGTGAGTACAAATTAACATTGCATGTGTGTTTTCATTTTGGTAGCTTGCACTAGCAGGTGAAACAGCCATTTGTTTTAGGCATAGACTATTTAAAACATGGATGTAGTGTCCTAGACATTACCCACAGGTTTCGGAAGAGCCGTTGTGAAGCTCAAAGTGGGCGGCTCTGGTGGCTCCATCCGTTGCCATCTTGGCTGTCCCTGACTCCACCTTATCCAAAAATGGGCTGAGGTGGGCCGAATGAAACCTGGTTGATGAAACCACCTAGCGGCAAGCCACCTTATTGGGCACCCACCTGTCACTCAAAGTGGCCACGTCCTTAATTATTCATAACTTTAAGCCTTAATATAATTGAAACGGGTGAGTTATATAAAAATTCACCCCCGTACAGTTGTCATGAATGGGGAAATTAGCTATGGAGACCAAAACCTTATTTTCTTTGTACCAGGCTGTAAACAGGTTTATTTCTGCTGTAAAGTTGGGCATTTTAACATGGGGGTTAATGTAGATTGACTCGCTTTTGGAGCCAGCATCAAGTGGCCATTGGAGGAACTGCAGTTTTTGGCACTTCAGCGTTGGCTTAACTTTTCTGCCCTGGAGGATGCTGCTTGGTTTTAGACCATTAGCTCCCAAGCCACGACTCAGTTCTGCATTGTTTATTTTTGGTTAAATCACATTCTTCTTTATATCAGTTGCAGTGAGTGTGTCCATGTGTGAGTGTGGTAAACTAGTGAATTAGGTTATTTTCCAAACCTAATGTATAAGGTCATTCTTGGGAAACTGAGTAAATGGTAAACGGACTGTACTTATATAGCGCCTTTCTAGTCTTTCTGACTACTTTGAGTGAAGATTGTGTTTGAGTGAAAATTGAAATGTTTGGAAAAGTTCCAGAGTTATAAGGGACACACACTTAAGTGCTTTTGTATATTGGTTTCTTATGTATTTGAGATATTTTCTATTAGTTTTGCACGAGTGGTTAAAATATTTGTGTTAATTTTTCAGTCAAATTTTAGCTCTCTTCTATAGGTTAATGCAACATTATATAATATGCGACATTATAATGTACTCCAGCAAGACTAAAACAATGAATCATCATCTGAATTCAATCACTTGACATCTCTTGAATATATATTTGAGCTTTCATAAAAAAATGTGACAATGTGTAGTTCTAATAACCGTGGTCTATTTCACACCACTGTATAATATACAGTGGTGTGAAAAAGTGTTTGCCCCCTTCCTGATTTCTCATTTTTTTGCATGTTTGTCACACTTAAATGTTTCAGACCATCAAACAAATTTAAATATTAGTCAAAGATAACACAAATAAACACAAAATGCAGATTTTAAATGAAGGTTGTTATTATTAAGGGAAAACAAAATCCAAACCTACATGGCCCTGTGTGAAATAGTGATTGCCCCCAAAACTTAATAACTGGTTGGGCCACCCTTAGCAGCAACAACTGCAATCAAGCGTTTTCGAGCATGAACTGCCTTTTTAAAGTCATGCCACAACATCTCAATAGGATTCGGGTCAGGACTTTGACTAGGCCACTCCAAAGTCTTCATTTTGTTCTTCTGCTTTGTCTGTCAGCCTCACTAGAATGCTGTATCAAATTCACATCTGAATCCATATAAGGTTCGGCAATTATGCAACAGATGTCGAATAAACATTCGCAAACAGCTCAACTTATTTCCACTAGGCCACTCCAAAGTCTTCATTTTGTTCTTTTTCAGCCATTTAGAGACCCCACAACAACATCCAAAGAACTGCAGGCCTCACTTGCCTCACTTAAGGTCAGTGTTCACGACTCCACCATAAGAAAGAGACTGGGCAAAAATGGCCTGCATGGCAGAGTTCCATGCTCTTAATGGTCTGGCACCATCGTATCTTAAAGATCTCATAATACCTTATTACCTAACTAGAACACTGCGCTCCCAGGATGCAGGGTTACTTGTGGTTCCTAGTGTCTCCAAAAGTAGAACGGGAGCCAGAGCCTTCAGTTATCAAGCTCCTCTCCTGTGGAACCAGGTCCCAGTTTGGGTTTGGGAGGCAGACACCATCTCCATATTTAAGAGTAGGCTAAAGACTTTCCTCTTTGATAAAGCTTATGGTTAGGGCTGGCTCAGGTGAGCCCTGAACCATCCCTTAGTTATGCTGCTATAGGCCTAGACTGCCGGGAGACTTCCCATGATGCACCTCTTTCCTCTCTCCTTCTCTCCCTCTCCATCTGTATGCATTTTTATCCCATTACTGCATGTTACTAACTCATCTTCTCTCTCCCGTAGTTTTGTGCTTTCTTGTTTCTCTCCTCTCTCCTTCTGTCGCTTTCAGCAGGTATTTCTGCCTCCGGAGCTGCAGAGTCTGGATCTGTGGTTGCAGGCCACCTGCTGGCCCTGTGTTCCTGCTCGACAACTGCTACTACAGTTGTTGTTATTGGCTCTGTTACTAATACTGACATTATTTTTCCTGTAGCTGTTGTTCCTATTATTATTAATTTATTAATATTAACACTACAATTACATTTCTACTATTTAAAAAAAATCCAGGTGGTATTTGCATTGTGCCTCCCTCTCTGTTACGTAAGTAACATTTTATACAGTGGAATCTGTATGAACATTTATATCCAAATGAGTAAAATTTATTTTAGTGCTATCAGTGTGTCCCCTGGCTTTTCCAAACACAGTATCATGCACTCTGCTTCGGAAATCATAATTACAAGTAGTCCTGCATTCATGTTACGTTATTTAAGTAAAAGTACAAAAGTACTATCAGCAAAATTTACTTAAAGTATTAAAAGTAAAATCAATTATACTGAAACACTGCTTTCAGAGTGTTGTATTGTATTAATACTAATTGTACATTGTATTATTGCATATTATTACTTTAACATTGTAAAGTGTCAATATTTAAACAATTTTAGGTACTTTATAAACTACTGGTTAGTTTAATAGTATAATATCATATTGTACAAGCTCCTCATATGTTTTGCATGTAAAATCTGAAAAGTAAAAAGTAACTAAAGCTGTCAAATAAATGGAGTAAAAAGTACAATGTTTCTCTCTCAAATGTAGTGGAACAGAAGTATAAAGTAGCATAAACTGAAAATACTTGAATGTAAAAATACTTCAAAATTGTACTAAAGTACAGTACTTGAGCAAATCTACTTAGCTATATTCCACCAATGCATATGCCATACTTTTCTGGGGCTCAAAGATTGTATCAAGTTTCAATAAGGTACAATAGAGCTGATTTGACTGTTGATGTCTTTTCCAAGAAACGTCCAATGAAGTCTGATATTCTAACCTTGGTCTTCACTGTGATCCACTTTAAATGGGTGAATAGTTTGTGCTCCAAAAAAGTTTTCTGTTTGAACAGAAAGTGGGTAGGCATATCTTTATACTCCTCATACCGCAGGAAGGATGATGAATCATGTTTATAATCCCTTCAGAAGAGCCCCCATGAACATTTTTTTGTTGTAACCATTCCAAACAAGTCGAACATCTCTTATCACTTTTAAGACACTCCTGTCACTGTCAGTTTTCTTCCTACTCATAGAGCCACTCCCTGTGTCTTCATCCTCCATGGATTCCTGCTAGTTGACCGTGCAGAACAGGAGGTCAGTGGGAGGTATAAACACACAGTTCCACTCACCTCTCTGGCATTCTCCTCCCTTCCTTTTCAATCCTTTTCCCCTAATCCTCCTCCACTCAGCCTCTGTGGTGTGTTGAATGGCCACTCGGTTGGGTAACCCTGGAGTCCACAGTATTTATTGCCATGATTTGTGAAACCTCACTCCCTTTCACTCCTTTTGTCTAAGACAAAGAATACCTGCTCTTAGCTGTGGAAAAATCCCATACTAAATTCCTGAAAGATGATTTTGTCCTCCAGCAGATGTTTCATCATACACTTCCTAGTGTGTAGAGTGTTGTTGGCTTTCTTGTGTTGTTTTTTCTGTTTAAAAAAGATCTACAATATTCAACATCGTCAGACAAATACTCTTTCTTATTGTGACTTTTCCCTTATTTTCCATAACCTACCTGTGTCAGGTCACTTTCTGCTTTTGCTTTCTCTGTGGGACTAAAAGCTCTCAGCAGTTTCTCAAAAAGTGATCAAAAGCACACTGGGTTGAAACTCCCACTCCTTGATGCACTCACAGATACATAAGCATCCATATACCCCCTTGCCAACACACACATCAAGCAATAGTAGTAACTTTACCCAGCCCTATCATCACCCATCTTCCTCACACCTGGACTGCCCCATCAAACCACAGCCCGAGGCCGGCCTGCATCCTGCATCAAAGTCTGACCTTTGAACCCCTCTAGGCTCGCTCTCCAGCCTCTCCTAACCCGGACCCAAGCCGAGCACCTTGAACTGATTTCACTACCGCTGTAAAGCACAGACTGGCTGACACTGAGGCATCCGGTGTCACTGCTCCCACTCTCACTGGGGAAAAGGAACAGCATTGAGGAGACTCCTCGGGAGGCTAAGTGCTTTCCTGTTCTCTGAATAGAGGCAGCTATCACTGTCAGTCCCTCTGGGGGCTGGAGGCATGACTGTTCCAAAGAAAACTACATCTCCTGCTGGGCTTTCCACATGGTATGACTCGTATTAGACTTTTAGGAAGCATGTCTGTGTGTGGCTGTGCATGTGTGTAAGATCAGTCTTTTGAGAGGCAAAGATTACCACTGATAAAGATGGAATTAAGAATCACCTTTCTCTCTCTGCAGTTTTCTGCAGCAACAGACTGGGTAGTTTCTTGAAAATATTGCTCATGCACTGACTCATGATGAGGTTTAAATAAAAGTGGATTGTGCAACACAGCTAATGAGCTACGATAGCGTCTCCAGTTTTGATTGGAAGGTCAGCACTGACTAGTCGGTTTGCAACTGGTCAATGATGCAAATGTGTGTTTCAAAGTTCACCAAAGTTGAACTCGAGACAAATTATTCACACGGAGGTACTTCGGCCCTGCAAGCGAATCCACTGATCACAGCAATTCCATTGAAATGAATTATTTTTGCCATTTTAAATGCTGGTGTGACCGGACCTTAAAGACACAGTGAAATTACAAATACATTTTCCAAATTCTAGTCCTCTGTTCTTGTGCTATTGTTTTGTTATCTGTTGGTAAATGTTAAATATGTATAAGTAAAACCAAAAAAAATCCCTCTCTTTTCCTGTAAAACATTAAAATATTTTTGATGGCTCATCCTGCACCCGGGGGCGTATGATTAAATGTATCCTTTATCCAATTCATGCATGTGCTCAAGCAAAAAAAAACACAGCAGGTAATGGAGGTCCATGTTGTTATGTATTTGCAAAGCCACACCCACTTTTGAGTGATCCAAACAAACGTGATGTGATTGGATCAGTGACATGCTTAAATCCCTCTCGCTCTTCCCACATATTCCGTTTAACTTGAAAATCCACCACATTATGCACATACGCAGCGGTCAGTTAAGTGGAAGCCATATAGGATATTCTACAGTTCTGAGAACTTCATCTACATAAGTAATTGTTTTACAACTTCATTCATATGTCATATGATTTTAGTGCAGTGTTTCTTTTTTCATCCAGAAAGAAAGATAAATGAATCCTCAGATTTGTGAAAGCCATGACTAGATGAAAAAAGGTTTATGTATTCTGCACCCACTGAGCTTCAATCAGTAGCCTCCTCAGATTATAAGCAGTGTGTGTTTCTATGTATCAGAAGGAGAGTGGGGGCAATGTAGGCCGTGCTGCAGTGGGTGTCTGTAAACTCTGTGGGGAAAAAGGATGCATCACAGAGATAAATAAGATAACAGGGCACTGTGAAGATGAACAGGCGATGACGGCCTACTCTGCCTTTGATCAAGCTTGAAAACAGTAAAATAATTCAGTTTATTTATCCTGCCTTGATTTACACTGGCCTCTAGAGGGGTCACATTTATCTGTTTGCATTTTACATCAGGCGGTGGCTTGTTGTACATGACACTGGTATTGTAATGTTTTCTCTTTCTCTTTTATTTATTCCATTGGACTTTTATTTCATAATCCTGTTTATTTACTATTATATTCAAATGAACTTTAACTTGAATGGGCATAAAATTATTTTATCGTGTAGCTCTTCTAGACTTTGCAAATGTTATCGTACTGAATGGATCAAATTCTGGGGGTTGTGACTCTCAAAAAAATGTATCCAATGTTTTACAGCCGCTTTTTTCATATTGTAAGTCTATGGGAAAAAGTATTTTGGGGCCAGTGTGCATCACGTGACGGACCCGGAAGCTGTACTAAGCAGCACCTAAAATCACACAGTGTAGAGGGACCATAACAGATTCTAAAACACTTTCTTAAACTCAACTGCAGTAAAGCTGAGATCCTAATTATTGGCCCTAACTCCCTCCCCATCCCAAACCAGGAGTTTTCCCTCAACATTGTCTCCCTCCCTCCAAGTCCTCACCCTTTTTTCCACAATCTCCACTGGCTCCCAATTAAATTATGAAATCCTCCTCATGGCCTACAAGGCCTCTAATAACTCAGCTCCTCTACCACTCCACTCCATTCCATTGCCTGAGGAAGGCACGAAACCTGGGGTGACAGGTCCTTTTCCGTTGCTGCTCCATCTCTCAAATTCTCTACCATCCCACACTGAAGAGGCCCTCACCCTTTCAACGTTCAAAGGATCTAAAATCTCAAAAAGTACCGGTTCAGCCTTGCCTTCCCTGCCTCTTTTTGTGTTGTAAAGCTTCTTTAAGCTATATAAATCTGATTCATTATTGGAATTCAGGAAGTGTTTGTTATATCGAGGGCCTTCTTTCTTAGCAGCAGGTAAAGAACTTAAATTAAGCATCTAGTTACACATTCAGCATGCAGTACCAAACTACTATCAGCCCTCTGCTCTCGTCCTCCCAACACCTCAGTGCTAACTGGGAGTTGCGTGTCATTGGGAGTCATGTGAAGTTGTTAGAGGTCGTTTCGTCTGGTTGGCTGGTTGCGGGTTGGTATTTGCTGGGCGGTCACGGTGGCGATGTAATCTGGTCTCTCAGTGTGTGGGAGCGAGTGATTTATGGCCTTCGTGTTTGTCTGTGGAATTACCATTTGATTGCTTCATTCCTTCCAGAGCCCTTGAATCCATTCTAATGAGTAAAGTGCTTATCTATCAGAGCATTAGGGGTAAATCCAATTGAGCTTGTTAAAAAAGCCAAGGGATGCACAGAAGTACAGTTTCAGTCTGCTCGACTCCTTAAAAATGATAGTACATAATGTATATTGATACATCTTGTTACATGTTTATTTAACAGTACTGAAAATATGTCTGTGTGTGCACATTTGTATTAACTTGACTAGTTCATAGATTTTGGTAATGCTATTTGAACAGGCTGTTTAGTATTTACAGTATTATACAGTATTTGTTAGATCAAAAGAGAGGAGAGAGTAAGCCAGTGGATAGAGGAGGTGTGAGAGAAAGTGACAGAACAGCGTGGAAGACATGGGTCGTTAGTCCTTTAAAGAAGGGAAGCTGTCTCACTGTAAGAAACATTACCCTTCAATTACATTTAATCTGGTCAGCAGGACATCAGCCTCTCACTGCAGCGGCAGGGTCGATATCAAGGCTAGTTGTCGAGATGAGTCTGTGACTGACCGATAGTCAAGTTCGATGCAAGACCCTTCTGTTCTGGTTAAAATCCCTCTCAGGAAATAGAGTAATGAATGTATCCTAATGCTGTTTTCTATATTGGACAAATTTCAAACTTCTGTCAATGCATTACAACACCTTTAAACTATCATGTGGAATGTGTTTTTATGTCTTCTTTTCATTGTGCTTTCATATTTTCAAGTCTCCAATAGACTTAATTACACGGACTTTCCAAGTGCAACAGAGCCTCACCACAATGTTATGGGCCAAGGCATTAATCTTTTTTAATAAGGGATAACTAGCTATAATCACTAGCGCTTGTTGCACATCTTCAGAAGAGCCATGCCAAGAATTACTGCACCAGCACTACCATCACCGTGTGCCGGCTGACAGAGTTCCTTGGGAAAATTGCTTTTCCACTTTGGAAGGTTTCCAGAAGTCATGCAGGAAAACAAATAAGTACAAGGGAATGGAAGCTGGATGGGAATTTCAGATAGGGATATCAAGACTTTCTTTAAGAGCACTGCTGCTCCTGTTTCACTGACACCCTCTCTGTTCTGTGGACAGCTCTGGGTGTTAAGGCTGCTGTCAGTCAGCATTAGCAGCTGTTTAGCTGACAGGTAGTGCTGTAGGAGCGAGGCCCGATGGCTGTATTCATCCTCACATCCTCAAGATCCTTGTCTGTGGGAGAGGACGCTGATTACCATTAACTGGCCCTCACTGATTAGGGATATGGATGATTATAGTAAATAATTTAAGAGCTCACAGTTTGGGGTATAGCTATATTCTAAACAAGGCATAGAGAATTAATCATTGAACTTGTTGCATATAATAATTACTAATTAGTCATTTTACAAAAGGCAGAACCAGCATGTCTTGACAGGCAAACACCGTCCATCTTTCACCCAGTGGTTTCCAAAGAGAAAATGTACGGTGTGTAAACCAAATGCATCTAGCTAAAACACTATAGCAAGGCAGTGATACTGTCTACTGACACTGATGTTGGAGGTTTTACACCGAGAGGTGGAGGTGGCAGAAGAAGAAGGCGGTGTTTGGGATTGGAGCAGAGGATGAGGGAGGTAAGAAATGAGCAGAGAGGAAAGAGAGGAGCGAGGGGGCGAAGGTTGCGTTGGTGTTTCCATACGGTGCACGAGGTCGGGGAGATATAATGACATCAAAATTAGCTATTATAGTACTGTAAAGAATTATTTTTACATGGCAACTGGCTAAGGTTAGTGAATAACTATGGTAACGCAGCCTCTTTCTAAAATAATGTTGATACGATGCCTGAGTTTTGGAACCAATACCAAAACTATACTATATATTTATACTTTATTTATATTGAGATATTGATTGCCAAATTTAATATATTATTATACAAAACATATGTGTATGCATTTTATTATTAATTATCAATTATAATTTATAACAATACTAACAAACTGAATTAGAGGTGAGATGTTTTTGGCAACTGTTCTTTCCAAGATCAATAAAATTTGAAGCTCAACTTTTAAGCCAACATGGGTAAACTCAATCTGCTGATGAAGATCATGTGGTATAATAGAAAGCTTCAGAACAGTTAATAAATGGGCCTTGAGGTGAGACTGAGACTGATTTTCAACTGTCAAAATATTGCTAAAAATCAGAAGCTATCTCATCAGAGAATAGGCAAAGAAGACTAGGAGTCTGACCAGACATGGCAACTTTCTGTGCTGAACAGTTTTCAATGCTCGGTCAAAGAGGTTTTGATTTGTTCTGAAAAAGAATTGGAGTTTAATACACTGCCCGAGTGGTTGCAGTTGAAATCAAACAAACCAAAAACAACAAAAAACATGAAATCACTAAACAAAAAACAAAAAGGGCCAACATTAATAGTTGATCTGTGACGCAAACTATGACACGCTACACGTCCATCTACTACCCTGACTGTCACACCCTTGCTTCCCGCCTCTCTCACAAAAGGGAACACTGCTTCCTGTACTGGCAGTACACTCTAGCAGTAGATATAAACTGTGTGCTGCATAATCATCCAATACAAATGTAATGAGGGATACTGGACTGCTAGCAGAGAGCACTAGTGAACCGAGATAGAATTTGTACTGAACATTTTTTGTCTTTTTGTAGCCTTTAATGGTCTTTTCTATTTTATATGAGGCTTTTCAAAAGAACAGCAAGTATGCACGTTATTTATGAACATCCATTTCATGGCAACTGGTATTACAAAGAGAGGTAAGGATGTAGAGCTCCCACCTAGGTCAGTGAACAAAATAACCTCATCGTATGACACAAGGACAACATTGGACAGGTCATTGGAGCCCTGGAATTTGGGCCTTGGTCCATTGCGTGACAGCCAGAGACAGATAAGGGAGAAAATGCTTAACCTGGTCTGTGTGGCTGTAGCATTTATCAGCAAGGCTAATCACTGTGATTAAACCTCAACATTCGATCGGCGTGGAAGGGAAATGGACCAAAATTTCAGCCAAGCTATTACGAGTGCACGTGTGCTCTGAGGCGCACTGAAGGGAGGAGTGAACCTGCTATCTTGTTTTTCCCACTGAATTTTTAATTTCCTGATCAACTCTCTCAGGGGTGAGATTTTCAAATTGGTAACCTTTTCTGCAATTTAGGAGCCCAGCAAAGGGCTCCATATGGATGAATGAACTCAGTTACTGACACAGACAGCTGTGGCAGATGTGTCTGTTACGGCCGTGACAGTTTGTCTGCATTCCCTAAGTGTTTCCAGCCATTATTCCCCTGCCCTGTGTCTCCTGTCTCTCCCCTGTCTGTCTCTGTCTCTGTGTGTGTGCGTCCGTGGGCGTGGCCTCCTGTCTACCTTCACTGACTCTTGACTCCAATGTTCCCACTCACCTGTCGCTCATCCTCCAATCACTCCACTCAACACACCTGCCTCCAATCAGCGCATCCTCCGCAGTATTTCTCCCCCGGCTTTTCATCGCCAGATTGTTGTTTCAACTCTCGTGGTAGTTACTAGTCAGTCAGCGCTCGCTCATGCTGTGTCTGTTTGCTTGCATCCGCTAACGTGTGTTTCTTTGTGCCTCAGGATCACTGCTCGCCTGCCTGCCTGCCTGCCTGCCTGCCACGCTCCTCTCAGCCACGCCATCTCCACCGCCATTACCTCCACTGCCACTCTGCCTGCTCCGGATCCCAAAACCCAGCTTACTCCCTCACCCGTCTTCCCTTTGTTCAATAAATCCTTTTATTACATTCAACCTCCTTGTCTGAGTCCTGCGTGTGAGTCCAGCCCTGTTTGGAACGTAACAGTTTCCATCCATGGCTGAGCAACTCATGTTTTGTTTTTTTTGTTTTTTGACCCTCCCAGCGCTACAAATATATTACCTTGAGCCTCCCTCAGTAACTGGGGAAATGAATGACCCTCCCTCCAACATATTTTATTATATTCACACCAAAGGTAGGTAGTATCTGAGAAAACAAAACACAAAGGCTGATATTTTCCAACCACTCTCCTTGGCGGTGGCAGCTAGTGTTATGGTTACTTTTGAGCAGCTAAAAGCACTTGGGGCGGCTGTGGCTCACTGGTAGAGCAGGTCGTATGCCAATCGGAAGGTCGGTGCTTCGATCCCTGTTTCCCCCAGCCCACATGTCGAGTGTGTGTGTGTGAATGATTAGTTTCTTTGGACAGATGAGAAGTTATAGCATCTGAAAGGGATGTAAACGATGCAGATTTTAAAACCTAAAAAAAAATCAGCTTCGCAAACTCCACAGGGAACCTTTAACCAAGCCTTTCACTTAGAATGAAATGCTTTTCGTTAGAATGACTAACGTGGTCAACACGACTTACCAGCCACTTTTTTTCTAGTACAACCAGCATCTCCTTGTTAGCAGTACAAGAACGTAACACTCCCTTGACTGAACATAATTGTCTCATATTTAGCAAAACCATTTAGAAGTATATTAATGTCATTTTTAGGAGGCAGGTTTGAACCAGTTTGCACTCATCAGCTGACTACATGTAATTGTTTTTTGGAGTTTGTTGTGCTAATACCAGGTTGCAAAAATAAATTAATATCATGTTAAAACTATTTTCATATAATAGAAAATTTCTAAATATGTTGTATGGTACAGATTTTTTAGTATAAACTTTTTGTGTTTTGTTAAATATGACCTGCAAAGTTAACTTACTCTACTTCATGGGTGTGCAGAACTGATTCTGAGTCTGATTGTAGTTGTTTTGTATTCTATTTGTGTTGAATCTTACATCTGTCGCAGCCCAATTTCTCCACAGGGTTCAGTAAAGCTTCATCTCTTTTACATATGCCATTTGGTGGATGCTTTTATCTAAGCTGCCTTTCATTTCCATGAGTGCATCAAACCCAGTGTAACCTGGCAGTCAAAGCCAGGCCGCATTAGCCTGTTGTTAAATTATCTGCGGATTTACGTCCCTGTCCATGTTTTGATTTTCTATCTGACTGACAAAAGTCATCTGGCAATAGAACGTTTCCATACTGCCTGGAAACCTCTTTAGATTCAGGTGGTGTACCAGGCAGACAGGATGAGATATCCAACAGGTGGAAGTGAGATGGAACGGTAAACAAAGAGCCCGCAGAGACAGCCTGAGGCTCACCGACATTCCTCAACACTAAAGGCCCAGATCGGGAGGTTTTGTGGAGGAGCTGGTAGGGAATGGAAACAGGGGACCAACTTTGAAATTATTCAACATTTTGCTCCTTCTCTTGCTGTTTTTACACCAAGTTGCTGCAGTAGATACAGTGAGTAGTTAAGTATCCTGGGAATCTAAGGGAAGGTCAAAGGACTAATGCAGTGCGACCCAGCAGTTTCGGTGAATACTCTCCCTCATGATGTTCTGCTCTGGAGGTTTGCAAACAATGCTGAGAAGAATTTCATCAGCTCTGTTCAGTCTTAGTACTGTTAAGACGATGTATTTTACTGTACAGAAACCAGTGCAACTGTTTCTGACAGCTGATGCAAAACATGACTTATCATGTCTGAAATTTTGTTCAGCTTTAATACCTACTTTCAATCCCAAGTGAGGCTGCATTGCAGAGAATTCTTGTCCAAGTGCTGTTTCCCTCCCCTGAGCTTGAACTTTGAAATTCCATTTTAGCAAAAACAGTTCTCAGACAATTCAAATCCTCTCATAATTCAGACTTGTGTAGACTCCCTGGTGTATCACCCCTAATGTAACCATTGCCCAGACAATGCGTGTGCCTATTTATCACCAGTAATGACAAACCAAAATGCAAAATGGTGATACAAAATGAACATTAAAAAAATGAAACAATGTGATTGATGTCGGATCCTCTGCAAACTGGCACGCTGGGGAGAAGAATAAATGAACGTCAAAGATTCCCTTCTGGGCAGAAGCACAGAGGGAAGAAATCTAAAGCACTTTAATGTCTCTGTCTCCATTTTTCACCAACATCTAGATATGCACACAGACATGTGCATACACACACCGTCTCCTCTGCCTTATCCCACACTCTCTTGCTCCCTCTCCTGCTCTCTGTAAAGCTTCTGATTTTTATGTCGATGCTCGTCATTTGATTTGCAAGCCAAATTCATTCCTCTCCCTTACAATGTGCTGTAGGGTTCGCCACCCTCCTCCTCCCCCAAACCCCGCCTCCCCCCGCCACGAGCTACACATGAAAGCAGCTCCAGTAACGCTGCTGGCAGACATCTGGAAATGTTTTGGCCCTGCACTGGAGGTCACTGTCTGGACCAATAGAGACCATACCTCACCCTTTGCAATGTGACAAGCCTTCATATATCTCCCCGACCTCGTGCACTGTATGGAAACACCCCCCACCAACGCAACCTTCGCCCCCTCGCTCCTCTCTTTCCTCTCTGCTCATTTCTTACCTCCCTCATCCTCTGCTCCAATCCCAAACACCGCCTTCTTCTTCTGCCACCTCCACCTCTCGGTGTAAAACGCAGTATTTATTTTGTCTCTGTCTCTCTCCGTCTGCACCCGGCTCTTCAAGCCACGGGAGGAGGCGCAGTCGGCAACAAGCTTCACTCAGACCAGATCATTTTAGTCCAGTCAGAGTCCAGACCCAGATCAAAGGAAGTCAAGCTCATTCCAATCATACCTTCCTGAATCACTCTTACATGAAGGATGAGTGCAATTCTGTAACTCTGTTTGCCAACTAATATGAAATCAGCTTTGATGTGGTGAATGAATGTTTTCATTGTGTGTTTTGTACTTTAGTTTTATTGTAAAACCTCACTGTTAATCATCACTCAGAACCAAACTAAATGTAACATTTGCAGCATGTCTATAGACATGTACATGTATTCATATATACATATATATATAGTTAAATACATTCACATCTATTTGTTTACGCAGCACATAAATCACTTCTAGTAATCCATATTTGACTATATTCTTCTTATTGTCATGAAAAAAACAAAACCAACAATGTCTTACTCTTTGTAAAAAAAAAAAAAGGTTTACAGATATTTGAAAAGGTTCAGTAATTTCCTTAAACACCTGGGCACTGTAGTTGTTAGCAAATGTAACTCAAACAGAAGGAAATAGCACGTTTGTTGGGGACTATTTTCAGCTGTGGATTAACACACATGTGGTGCTATAAAGATATGTGTGATTGACTAAAAATAAACTGCAGTGTTCCTTAGCTTAGTTGCTGAGAATTACATGAGAAGGTCAATACCACACTCATAGTTGTTTGTTAAATTTCAAGCTTCAGTCAGGAAACAGTTAGCTTAGCATAAAGACTGGAAAAAGAAGGGGAAACAGTTAGTGTGTCTCTGTCCAAAGGTTTTAAAAAAAACTAAATAAATATCTGCTTACCAGCACCTCTAAAGCTCACTAATTATTCCCTCCATAACCTCCCACCTCATCCAGTTCTGCCCTTCTCTCCCCTTCTCCCCACTGAAAGCGTGGCAATGTCATATTTAAAGAGGCCATTTACACTAAGCTATTTATTTGCACACCCTTGGAGGAGTGAGGCAGGGTGGCATCAGAGATTAGCGGACAGAGGCAGACGTATTTATTTGGCTATAACAGCATGTACGAATCGAGACGTCGACGACGCACCACCGTTCGTCAGAAAACATTGACCTTGTGTGCAAGAAAGTGTGTGTTCTTTGTGTCAAGTATCAGATATTAGCTTTCAGTACTGATATCAGCCTGAAAAGCTCATTTTGTCATGGATGGGTTTGTACATGTATTTGCATGCATCGCATTTGTGAAGGCATGTTATTTTTCACTTTCTGTGCACAGGGAATGATAAAATATGTATGTTCCATGTGGGAGACACACAGTGAGCAATAGAGCGGATGTGAGAGACCTCCAAACTATTTCCCTCAGCTGTCGGTGTAACAGGCATATTTTTCAGGATGTAGCAGCATGTGGGCCTAGGCTCTGTTTGTCCAGGATGACACCCTTCACATCCATTCATCAACGTCCCGCCAGACCTCTGCTGACCTTGGGTCTCTGCCTGTGTGTGTGTATGTGAAGGAGAAAATGAGTGAAAGACAGGTTTGAAATGAGTGATGGAATTAGTTAGTTGTATGTTGTTTGGTGGCATTTTAATTTGTGTGTGTGCATAGTTGTGTGGATGTGTTTGAGCAGGATGGCAGACACTGCTAGCTGCACACACACAAAAACATCCAACGGCAGGATCAAAGGTGATGAGAGGAAAACCATCTCTTAAGCAATGTGTCTTTATCTGCTCATTTAGTCGAGCAAGAGGTAGCGACACAGGAATGTTCATCACCTTGAAAGAGGTGATTGAGAGCCAAACATAGCCAGACATTTGTTATTCTAACATCTTAATGATTTCACCCTTTTAAGGCGCACAAGACTGCAGTCCCTCCAGGTGCCCAGGTGACAGATGGCTGGCCCGGGTGGGGGTCCCTCCTTCTGCAAGTTATAGATGGACACCTTGTCTGAAACACACTCACACACACACACAAACACACACAAGGAGAAAAAGGCAATTAGGGCCAGTACGGAGGAGGAAAAAAAGCTTGATGATGATAGAGTTTTGCGTTCCACGCCTTGTGTCCTGAACATTTTCCTGGGACAAGCTGTGGTTTTTCCAGGGGCAAACATGAGGAAGATAAATTAGACCGACTTGTGCGTATCACCAGAAATCAGTTAATTTAATGGATTTAGGGCATTTGATTCTACATGTACATACTGTAGGTCATAGAAACACATGGTTTCAATGTATGGATATATGTCAAATGCTTACAACAGGAAATGATAAACCCATTATTCCATGAGAAAAAAAAAAGCTGCTAGTGAGATTCTGGAGAAAAAATGTATTTGACATACGATCATGTATGATGTCAAAAAGATGTCAGCAGAGAGATCTGGGAGTTCAGTGATACTGGAAACATAGCAAGCTGATATTTTGTTGTATCTCTGCTGAATCAACATCCAATACATTTTGTTCATTTAATCTACCTTTATAATGTCTATATTATTCATTCATTCATTTCATGTCAATTCATTTGAATAGTACTGTAAGAGTATTAGACTAGTCAGGCAAAGGGCATAAGGAAATGTACAATTTCAGTATTAATATTTCTATTTTAGCCATTCTACCAGCATGGCTCCAGGGATGCAATGTTGGTCGGTTGGTCCACCACTTTGGTCCAGACTGAAATATCTCAACATCTATTGGATGGATTAGCATGAAATTTGGTACAGACATTCAATTCCCCCCTCAGGAAGATTTGTAAACACTTTGGTGATCCCTTCACTTTTCATCTAGCTCCATTATCAGGTCAAAATTTGAAGTTATCCTATACCAAATACCTGAAAAAACTAAACTAATGAATAATAAAGATAATAATAGTTATAAGATTAATAATAATTGTAGTAGTGGCTGTTGAGCAGGAACATGGGGGAAGTAGGAGGCTGCAATCATAGATCCAGTCTCTGCAGCTCTGGAGGTAGAAATATCTGCTGAAAGTGACAGAAGGAGAGAGGAGAGAAACGAGAAAGCACAGAACTACGGGAGAGAGAAGATGTCGAGTTAGTAACATGCAGTAATGGGATAAGAATGGATACAGAGGAAGAAGAGACGAGAGGCGCATCATAGGAAGTCTATAACGATGGGATGGTTCAGGACTCACCCAAGCCAGCCCTAACTATAAGCTTTATCAAAGAGGAAAGTCTTAAGCCTACTCTTAAATGTGGAGATGGTGTCTCCCTCCCGAACCCAAACAGTTTCGTGCTAATTAGCAAATGTTAGCATGTTAACATGCTAAACTAAGATGGTGAATGTGGTAAAAATAATACCTGCTAAATATCAGCATGTTAACGTTGTCATTGTGAGCATGTTACCATGCTAGTCTATGCATTTAGCCAAAAGCAATGCTGTGCCTAAGTACAGCCTCAAAGAGCTGCTAGCATGGCTGTAGACTCTCAGCATACATTTAACAGAAGATGAAAATCTAACCAAATAATGACTGATTGAATGATTCAGTCATGATAGGGTTCTGACAGGGTTGAACCATTTGCTATGAAAGGTCAATTCCTTGACATTAGGAATTTAAGACCTGAATTTGCTATTTTGTAAATACACAAACACAAACAAAAAGTTTTCATATTCCCTTCTGCTATATTCAAATATCTTGGTAGCATTTTTAGCAGTCCTTATAAACAAGCTCCTAGCTAACAATGTGGCCTGCTACTTCTAGTGTCCATCAGAAGACTGAAGTGGAACATTTTTGAAACCCCATGAAAAGAGGAAGAAGAAAAATAACAGAATACAATTCAAAATGCCAATAATTTAAAGTTTGCTTTGTCCAAGTAAATCAGATATTATCTATATTATCTATTATTTTGTTAATCAAAACTTCTCTCGAAGTTGTGATCTTGGATGTTTTCATCAGTGTGCTGTCCTATGAGAGTGTCTGTCCCCTTCCTCCTGCCTCTCTCATCTCTCTTTGGGTTTCTGTTTTGAATTGAGAGCAGCTTGAATGATGCTGATATCAGCAAAACATTTAAAGTGGTAATCCACTATCTTTTAGATATCAAATACCCACCATGTCTTGAGGAAGTTAGTTGTGTTTTCATGGCAGAAATCAATCAATCATTTCATCAATCAAATCTAAAAATCTGCCCATTTTTGGGGATCAAGTTCAACAAAAACTTCACTTTGCAGGGGAAAGTTGCATATAAGTCAAGAGGAGGGAAATTAAATGCTTTGATGAAGTTTTTAGCCTGCTGGGGGTGTAAATCACACTGGTGCTGACCTGTATATTAGCTCTTTATGTCGTGTTTACGACCGTAGACAAATCAGTTAGCCTGCAGGATATTTACACCAGGTCCCTGACAGCCTCTCTCAGCTTCAGTGGTGCTTAAGCTTACTGCAGGACTGCATGATGGTTAACCCTCCTCGCCCCACCCCGACTCACCCTCAACACACACACATACACACTTTCCCTGGGTCCAGTTATTTATGGTATGAGTGTACAGCCACCTTCCGTCCAATTAAAGCTGAGTGCTGGCTTTGTGCAGCCCCCTGTTCATCATTTCCCTCACAGGGGTTGTTGGGGGGGGGGCTGTACTCTCGCTTTCCATCTGACCTGCTCTCTGGGGTCAGGAGAGTCTGGGTTTAAGGGAAATGGCACTGGATTTCATCCTTCAAATATATTATCCCATACTGCTTAACAATTTGTAGAATATGAAGTTAAAGGGAAAATCAACCCGATGCATTATTCGACTATGCATGTCAACCAGTTATTGACTGTGAGCTTCAACAGTTCTTTCCGGAGCAAAAAGAGTCCATAGAGACATGGACATAAAAAGATAATAAATACACTCTCACTATGTTAACAGCCACGTACAGTACTTCTTTGGGAGAGTTACAACTACTACTTCTAGTACTATACAATAATAATAATAATAGAAAGATACACTTTATATACTTAATATTCACTTAAGATTTATCATCTGCTTTATCAATCAAACTCAAGAACTGAGTACTGTTGACAAAACAATCTCACCTCAAGGTCCATTAAGTAGCTGTTCTGGGGCTTTTGAACATATCACATGCTCATCATCAGCAGATTGTGAGATTGTTAAGGTGAGCCTGTGTCAAATGCTGTTTCCAAGAATGAATTTTGAACGAATGTACATCTTTTCTAGCTCTGTGAGCTCATTCCGTGCTAGCACTGATCACCTGGATGTGTGCCCCGGCACTTTGTTTACATACTGATCTGTCCTGCTGTTTGCAGTTGCATCACTAAAGGAGATACTCCAAAATAGCTTCTTTTTTTGTTACACTCCACCATTTTGATCCTGTGATTCATTTAGACTTTAAGAATTTATTAATTCAGTCATTTATTTATTTCAGTTTGTTAGCTAGCTGACAGACCATCTAATTTTGAAAAGCAACTGATGACTAAATGGGAAAAAAACAGAAATGGTTCTTTTTTAGGTGACTTTTAGGAGGTGAAAGGTTTCATTGTAATGCAGTGATGATACATTTTGTAAGGAACTGTTTTTTCACTTAGGTATACCACTTATTCAAGGTCGGAGAAGCATGTAAAATCTGCAGTAGTTAAGGAAGTGCCTTCACTGAAAGCTTAACATTCACAGTATTTCATTCTTACTTGTTTTTCTTTAACATGCACTGTACATTTCTGATTTCACCATCCTTGAGTCTCGCTGTCTAGAGAACAATCCTCCTCTTGTTTTCAGCAGACAGGCGTTTTGGAGGTGAACACAGCCAGTCAAGTCTCACACCATTAAATTCAGCATGCTGTCTGGTTTATGCTTTAGCGACCGGAAGTCCACATAAACAATGCAAGGCCTACCTCACCCTGATGGCCTATTTTGTACAGGGAAACTGCCTAAACTGCCAAAATCCATTACCTACAACAAATACTGCAACATAGAGCTCTGTAAAAAAAAAAAAAAAAAAAACTACAAACATGATGGTGATGCATAGCGGAGCCTGTCAAAATCTAGTAGGTCACAGACTGGCGGAGGAAAACTTGACTCTCCAGTTCAACTTTTTAATGACAATTAATGTACACAGATGGCTCGTCCAATAGGCTTCCTGGCAGCGGTGAGGTGAGAGGTCGTTTCCCTTCATGGAGTGAGGGGTTAGTCAGAGCTAATGCTGAGTTCCCTTACCACCTGGACATATATCACAGTGACATGCTAAACCATGCTGTAGAGCCCCCGGAGGGCATGACCCACACTGGGAGAATGCATCAGAGCGCTGAGCATGTCAGCACCATAACCTGGACTCTGGAGGCTTGAGATGGATCTGTTCCCTCTCCTTTGACTCGTGTTACTTTTAACCCTCTTTTCTCTTATCCTCTTTTAGCCTTTTGCCAAGCTTCTTTTCAGATTTTTATTTCTCATGACTTCTCTATTTTAGTCTTCATTTTCTTTTTGCCTTTTTGCGTGCCACAGAGACCAGTGGGAAGTTTAATCTTTTCTCTGGAGCCATATTCCCTGTTTGCTTTCTCACAAATAAGGCTGGACAATTTTGTATATCAGGAAATAGAATAAATATCCAGATTATTAGCATTTCCCGTGTCGCTGATACCTGCATGCATAAACAGGGCTTTTCCACTGAACCCTCAAACTGCAACACGCATGTACACAGACCATAAAGAAAATACACAGCATTCGCTGGGCCCACTGTTTGTCAAACCATCCCCCAGTAATCTCCCAGAGTCCCCGAGAAGGCTCCAAACATTTCTGTTCCTCCAGGGTGAGTTAAAACTTTGGCCTGGGGTGTCGGAGTCAGAGAGGTGATTACTGCGGAAGTCAGATAAGACACAAGGAATCACAGCTCTCCCGTGGACCGGTAACGGATGACCGAGGATAAGGGCCTTTGCTTTGGGTAATATTTTAACACGGAGTGTATGATTTATTCATTTAATTTTTTATTATTATTGAGTTCATTTTTATTTCAATTTTTGCTATATTTGACAGAACAATCTCACCAAGGTCCACTAAGTAGCTGTTCCGGAGCTTTCGATCATAGTTGATCAATAGTTGATGGAGTTTGGCTAGTTGTCATGTAATTGTAGATTCCATTCAAATTTGGTAATGCTATATTTATTATTTTTATTATCAGAATGTCATTATATATTCCAAAAGATTTGTTTAACAGTATTAAAACATTTGACTGTATGATTACAAAGAACTGTTGACAATTACATCTATAAATCATGGTGGGAGAATATAATATGTGAAATCAGATCATATAAACATGTTATGCATCATTTTAATTTAGTGGTTATGCAAATGTGTTGTTTCTTTGTGTGTTACCATACATTCTTAAATAATAGACCTTATATTGGAGAAAGGAGAACTAGGACTTTATTGAAAACAGGCTTGTATTAGAGACCAACCTCTATCCCAATTTTTTTATTAGTATTTAATGATTCAATTTCCTAAGATGTATCCCTGTTTTCTGAACACTTCCTCAATGTTTACCTGTTGTCTTAATACAAATAATACAAGAGGATAATCTACATCCCCACAGCACAAATTCTATTAGTACAGCATGAAAGTCATACCATAGTGACTACTCTCTTTCTTAGTTTCTGAACACTGTTCTCACACTTCTTAATTGCTATCCTTAATACTTTCATTTTGTTATCGCTGTTAAGCTATTGGCAATAAAACTTTTCCTTTTCCTGGCAGGCTTTTAATTTGGTGTGACCATCCTGATAAAGCTGAACACATTTGGGGGGAAAAAGCATGTTATGTTGCAGAAAGAAGTGTGATGCGTTTAATTTTGATAATCTTTTAATTTGTCACTGATAGTAGCTTTACAGCAATCAAAAATACAACAAAGTAGAAGCAATTTGTGTTAATTAGTCAAAGAGAACAGTATGGCCGAAAAAAACCCAGAAACGTAGAGCTGCAGAGTGGTGAGTATGACATGATTTTGTTGTTACACTGATGGAACTAGTGTTGTGGAAATGTACTTCATACTGAATTTACTATGTGAGCAATTATAGTACAGGTAATTCATGTTTTTTTTTACCCATCTATAGTAGCCTTTATTTGTTCAAACCAGACTTTTAACATTCAGCCAATATTTGAATACCAGCTTTTGTTTACGGATTTTCGGTATGTACATGTATTTTTGGAAGGGATTTCATTTGTTTACTATTTTCCTGTCTAGAGTGCAGAATCAGTGTGTAACCTAATGTGTACGTATGTGTGTGTGTGTGTGTGTGTGTGTGTGTGAGGTCAGGACCGGATATCTGACACCTCTCTGGGACACACACATTATCCATCCATCATATCTTGGAAATGAAATGTCTCTCTTTGCCTCTGTTGTTTAATTTGACACTATAAGCAGACACACACACACACACGTTTGACCTCATGCTACAATGCTATCTCCTCTCTCACCCTGCCTTCATTCTGTCAGCAGCCAGTACCCAACAATTATTTCCTCCATTTTCTCTCTCCCCCTCCCTCATGTATTATACTGACAGAACGTTCTCACCATCCCGGCTCTCTCTTCTCCCTCTTTTTACTCCCCTTTCTCCCTCCTTTGCACCTCTCTCTTTCTCTTCTCTCTCTTTAAGCACCAAAGCCCCTTCCTTTTTTCATTCCTCTTTTTATCCTTCTTTCGTATCTGCTTCCATCTCCTGTTTTTCTTTTTCTCTTTGCACTTATTCCTCACTTCTCCCTATCTCTTCTTCACTTGCCACATCTCCCATCTCCTCTTTTTTCCTTTCTTCTCGTCTTTCCAACTTTTCTCCCTTTCTCTCTGCTTTTCCCCATGTATTTTCTTATGTCACCTCCATTCTTTTCTTACTTTACTCCTGCTTCATCTTCGTGATTTGTTGTACCTTTTCCATTTATCTCCTCTTCTCTCCTCTTTTCACCTCTCTTCCTCTCATCTTCTCTCTATTCCTTCTCACCTCCCCTCCACTCTCCTCTCTCCTCCCTTCTGCTCCTGCTCTTCACCTCTTCTCAATTTTTCTCTCCATTTTTCCTCTTCTCCTTTCCTCTTCTTATCTCCTGTTCAGTGAAATGAGCTGTCAAAGCCACAGATGATTGACAAGTCAAGGTGGACCGGACTCTTCCCACTCTGTAGCTGTCACTCAGACTGCGTTTGTGTGTCTGTTTGTATGTGTGTCAGCAGGGCGGTGGGTAATAGCACTGACACAGCAGTCTAAGTATGAGAGGAGAATATCGCCTTGGCGACAGCTGATGATTAGATTGCCTAGACTCAATCAAAAAGCGGATGTTGTCCTCAGCAGTTGAGGAAATGATTCTGCCTCTTGTGTATCTCCAAAAGAAAGTCTTTGCAACGAGAATATAAAAGGGAGCCAATAATTAATTGAGGAAGAAGAGATAGAGAGGGTGGTGGTAAGGAGGGGGGATTACAACCAAATGTCACTGACAATTAATTTTCCATTGCACAAAGGCAGAAAATGAAGAGAGGCATAATCTGTTCAAGTCAATCAGATCCTAAATCCCTGTGACAAGCACGATCTATGATTAAGTGGCTTCTTCGACGCAGAGGTACCTTAATTAATCTATTTTACCTCGTCATCAGTTTTGCTTCCTGCAAGTCGTTAGGAGGGTACCTTTAATGGAATAACGAGCCACCGTTTAGGATATCCAGGCCTTCCATCACCATAAACGGCAGTCAATTCAGAGGGAAACTAAGGAGAGAAGCCCTGGTCCAATCTATCTGCTGGAGTTGGAGAAACACACAGTAACTCATCTTTCACTTAACGCCACATCACTTTGTCACGGTGCTTCATCTTGACTTTTATAAAAGATGTATCTTTAGTCTCTTGAGAGTGTCATTTTCCTAAAAACTATTACTCACCGGTAAGTTATGTGGTACTTGTTGCAAGGTGTTTGCCCCAGATAAGTCATCTCACACACACACACACACACACACAAACACACACACATCAATCCGCCAGAAAACTCCCAGCCACCGCTGATAAATTGTCCACTGTGATTGTGTGTCATCATTCTTATATATGACATGCAAACTACAGGGGCACACAAGCTGGGACGCATTTAAAAAGCAAATTGACCTACCACCTGTTCACTCACACATGCACTTTCTATATTTAAACAAACACACTAATAATTCATTTTTGTGTCACAAAACATGAGAAAGTGATTCAGCGATGCTTCTTTAACTCCCATCTGGAGGCATTTAAACAGTAAAACAGTTGAGCAGCAATGAGAGGAAACATTTTCCACTCTGAGTTCAGCTTTATTTACCCTGCTTATCTCCCCTCTGGAATCAACACAGCCAGGCCCTGAACAGCACTGTTTATTCAAATGGAGCAAAGAATAATATAGCTCCAGCCATCAAATCCAGAAGCCTGAAGTCATTTGTGTGTGTGTTGGGTGCTTTTAATAGCTTTACAATCCAAAACCACAAGCTTGACTTTTGTCCAATCTCTCACCTACCAAAATCAAGTCAAACATATTGCTTCTTCCCCTGGTGTAGCTCCCTCCTTCCTTTACTTTCCATTTCCTCCATTCACTCTCTGTCTTTATACACAGGGCTCTCAGGTGACCTAATCCTCGAACAGGTATATTGGACTGATTACTTCTTGGGTGTTTTGTGTGGACAATGATCATTTAACCAAAACATTTTCTTCTCTGTTCAACAGCTGGTATTGTCTACTTAAAAAAGTATCTAGTTTTAAAACGAGTTAGCAGATTGTAGCCTGTAAGAGATGGATATAGTGCTCTAACTTTCTGAAAAAAACAGACAGTCTCTCCAGCCAAGAAAAGATTGTGGTCTGGACAGCATTAAAAACTAAATGCTCAAATGCAGCGCCCCAGAGATGCAGGGTGCAGTGTTGAAGTCAATGTCGTACTGCAGTCAGGATGTTTTCCCAACATCTGGTGCAAAGGGCTCATTTCCCCCATTCATAATAGTGGGGACAAATCAGACCCTGGCAACTACCGTGGCATCTGTGTCAGCAGTTGTCTAGGTAAACTATTCTGTAGTATTCTAAATAAAAGAATACTAGATTTCCTTGAAGACTCCATATTGAGTAAAAATCTAATTGGCTTCCTCCCAAAACACAGCACCACCGACCATGTATGCACCCTTCACACTTTAATTAAGTAAACATGTACACCAAACAGAAAATGGTAAGATATTTGCTTGTTTTATTGACTTCAAGAAAGCTTTCGACTCTATTTGGCATGAAGGGTTCTATTACAGACTTCTACATAGTGGTATAGGGGGCAAAATGTATGATCTGGTTAAATCAGTGTATTTGGAAAATAGATGTGCTGTAAAATTTGGAGACAAGCAAACTGAATCCTTCATCCAGAGAAGAGGTGTTCGTATAAATGAACTTGCTGTACAGTTGGATTAGTGTGCTGCTCCTGGCCTCTCCCTCCTAGATAGAGAGCTGAAGTCTCTGTTTTACGCTGATGACCTTGTTCTACTGTCTCCTACTGAACAAGGACAACAGCAACAGCTGGACATAGTAGAACAGTACTGTCAGAACTGGGCGCTGGCAGGAAACATGAAGGAAACCAATGTCAGGACTTTTCAAAAACACCCCAGGAAAACAAATACCAGTTTACCATAAATATTCATATCATTGAACACAGTATGAGTTATACCTGCCTTGGTATAACCAGAACAGCATCAGGGAGTTTCAACACGGCAGTGAATGCACTGAAAAAAGCTCAAAGAGCTCTAAATGCAATTAAGAGAACATTTTATAATTTCCAAATTCCAATTAAAATCTGGCTTAAGATGTTTGACAGTGTCATCCAGCCCATTGCGCTGTCTGGTAGTGAAGTATGGGGTCCACTCAGTCATCATAGCTACACCCGCTGGGACAAACATCCAACAGAATCCTTACATGCAGAATTCTGCAGATACATTTTACACAGAAAAACACCAACAGATGCATGTAGAGCAGAAGTAGGTAGATACCCGCTGATAATTTACATTCAAAGAGAGCACTCACATGTTTTAATCACCTTAAATCAGCGCCCTGACACCTCCATTCCAAAGCCCTCCAAACCCAAGAGCTGATCCCAGAAAAGAGTCCCCTATGTCAGCTGGTGCTGAGACTCGCTGCCCCCCCTCAGATACACTCTGACCAGTCTCACAACAGCTCTGCTTTCCAAACACAGTCAGAGTAAACCATTTATAACACAATGTAAAGAAACCTATTTGGAACATTGGACAGAAGAAACTAAAAGCCAAAGTTGATCAGAATGGCCCTAAAAAGAGATTATAATTATAATATCTCTCTACTGTCAGACAGACAAAGCAGAGACAGATCCTGACCAGGTACAGGCTCAGTGACCACAAACTGGCAAAAAAGGAAAAAAGGAAGACACAAAAATCCTGGCAACCAAAGGAAAACAGATTGTGTGGTCACTGTTTGACAGGTGAGGCTGAGACAGAGATGCACTTCCTCCTATAATGTACGACATTCGCTGAAATAAGGAACGTTTAACAAGTTCAACTCTGTAATCTCAGATGTCAAAGAGCTAAATGACCCCTCAACATTAAAAATACTCCTGGGAGAAGGAGACAGGGCCGATCCTGCCGCCTAGTATGTAGCAACATGCCACAACCTGAGGGACAGTGAATGACCCACACACACACACACACACACACACACACAAAAATTGCAGTGTTTATGTAGTTTTCACTTACTTGTATTTGTGTTTTTAACTGCAAGTCAATATTTATTATTATTATTATTATTATTATTATTATTATTATTATTATTAGTAGTAGTAGTAGTAGTAGTAGTATCATACTTATCTGTATATAATCTAATAGCACAGTTTTTTTTTCTGTTTATGTTTTTATTTCACAATATGTTTCAAATGCCAATAAAGCCCAGTTGAATTGAATAGTGGAGGCTAGTGCTCCCATTTTAGCACAAACATTGGTTGCTTTGATAAATTAGCCTGGTGGTTAATTAGCTAGCTAATGATGCAAATATGCTCATCAAGTGTAATGACTTGTTGTGGAGTAAAGACTAAGATCAAGTAAGGCATTTGTCACAGCGAAACAAATCACCTTAGAATAACAACCATGTGCACCACATTTGAGATGCCTCCAAATGAAGTCACTGAAACTCAGAAACCCATATGAGTATTATGTTATGTGTTAACATGAGCACTCATGGGCTTCAAGAAAATCTGCTAATGGCTTCAACTTGGCTCCTCCAATATTTTTGTTATTTAAAAAAAAAAAATGAGTCAAAATAATTAAACAGATCAAATATTTTCATGGGTAGGTCTTCTGTTTTCAAGAAAGTTTACACTGCCTCAGTCATGTCGTCCACTGTAGAGGTCTTCAGAGGTCCACTGGCTTCCTAATAGCGGAGACATGACCTGGGACCTGAGTTGGGCTGGGTCATCATATTATCTAATCAGGTATGGTCTTATTTTATTGTTGCAGATCTTGGGTCTGTGTGTGAATATGTATAATACCCAAGTGGATCCAAGTAGACTCGCTACTTGAAGACGTCACAGGAGAAAAATGTAATCTATTTTGCATGTCCTCTAATTCCCTATTGATTTACCTGTCAAGGCTCCCCCTCGGAAACTAGAGACAGATCTTTGCACACAGGAGGCAGCATGCCCTATAAAACAGTTTTGACCTTGCTGTTCTGCTCCCTTTTTCAGTTTGCCACCTGTAAGGATGGACACTGCACTCTGTGACTTCCTGTCATAGTCCAGTGTAGCCAAGATGACTTGACCTAGCAGGTTCTGCTCTCTCTGGAACATTGCCATTTAACAACCATTCAGCCTGCCTTTGCTGACTGGCTGAAGCAGACTCCTGCACGGTTGCGGTGGCAATCCTCCGAGCAGGTAAAGGGAGTGGCGGCTTCCCAGCAAGATGGAGATCTGTCTAGTGCAGAGAAAAGGGACAAGTACTGCTGGTCTTTTCAACCGTGACTGGTAAATGGTGGTGTATCATGCTGCTGCCAGTGTTGGTGTTCTTTATTTGCATCTGCTCTAGTCAGCCCAATTTTAAAATAATAAAAGTATATATTTTTTTCCATTCACCAACTCCACTGGATCTGTACTCTTTTTCTTTGTCACACAACCACACAGCTTCTTAATCAAGGCTAAAGTACACATATCTCTTACAGACCTGACTTGAGCTTCACGTATTTTGGTGACAACAATAGTATTTTTTGCAAGATCTTGGTCGGTGGGTCTGTTCCAGTGTTGTGGTTCAAACTGATAAGGCTTGCTGAGGAAGTCCCGTCCCAGCGTCAGAGGGCCAGAGAGGAAACAGGGGGTCAGCCCATGGAGTCAGATAAACTATGTCCCCCCGGCAGATAACTCCAGCCTCCAAAAATCTGCCTGCCAAAATGGCAAACACTCCCTCTGCTCATCAGGTCCAATCATAACAGAAAGTCACAAAAAGGAGGGGAGACAGCAGAGAGGGGGGTGGCAGTGGGCGCAGAGAGAGAAACAGAGGAGAAGGAGGCAAGAGAGGACAGTGCATGTTATGCCGGAGACGCATCACCTTGATAAAACACTGAATTCACATGGACATCAAGTGAATCAAAACACTAGACTTTTTAAGATTTCTTATAATTTTGGCATTGCAGAGTTCTGCCAGAACAACTACTCCGTACTAAACACTGTCTTCATAATTGACCCATATGGGCATTTTCTGACCCCGTTGCCAGGACGACACAGGACAGTGCCTTACAAAAACATTGCATTATGTTGCAAAAATAATCTTCCACAGCTATGGTTTGGTTTGGTTTAGGTACAAAATCTACTTAGTTAAGAAACATTGTGGTAAATAAGAGAAACCAACACAGACTGTTTTGACGATGTGAGCAGCAGCGTCTCATGTCAAAGTCACACACTTTGGGTGTTTAGCGCATGTGAATCGCACCGAGCTGTGCCAAGCATGTCCATCCTCTGCAGCCTCGAAGCAGGGGTTAGTGTTGGCTTGGTATCAGGGCTGAGTGGGGCCAGCCTGGGACGGTCTCCTCCATCAACCAAAGCCGTGTCTTGGCTCAACAAGCGGCTGGCTGTACAGTGAACAAGCACTATTTCCGTATAATAAGTCTCGGTGCTCATCTTTGTATCTTCGGACTGAATCTCTGTGGTTGGGGCTTTAGCGGTACTCTACGCTTCTGTTTACACTTCAGATAACAGCCACATTTAATGGTTTACTGATTGCTTTACAGACTAATCCAGCTGTGTTAAGTTTTTGCTAATGCAAACTGAATATTTCCTGCTGCTGCAGCTTCACTTTAAAAACTGTTTCAACGGCAAACCAGTGGGAGGTCTTTATTGTTACTGTTTATTGTGGAGCAGCTATAGGAAATGCAATGTGTTTTGTCACCGTGTTAGCGGGGCTTTGTTAGCAGTGCTACTATTTAATAAAAACACATATACACATTTTGTGATATTGGTAAAGTTTTAAATATTGCAGAGTGATAGTACAAGAGGAAACAGCCACAGTGACCTGTAAAATGATGAGCTGCAGGTTTGTGTGAACCAGCACACCTCCGACATGGCATCGAGGTAAACAACGCATTCTTCCTTGTAGCAATGTCCTGTGGAAAACCATTCGCACCATCCCAGCACAGCTCGACTCGTCACAGTTGGTTACGGCTCAGCTCGGCGTGAGTATCCACAACCGTTTCAAATCGCACAAGTTGACCCGAACACCCTCCCTTCCGTAAGAGGTTTTGCTGCTCTGTTATGTCATGCTTCTGCCTTTGCTCCTGACAAACAGGAGACATAATTCACACAGTGTTGTGGTACACGGTGGCTGGACCCAGAAGCACGACCAGCACAGAGGGAGTTGATGTAGTCTCAGTTTATTATGAAGTACAATGAGTAACCAGGAGTGGGGAGGTGATCGCTGTGAGCAGGTGGACTGGATGAAGACAGCGGGCTGGCAAGAGACTGGGGAGAGCAGGCAGGCGGAGCGAGGACAGCGGGCTGAGGTGGAGCAGAGGTGAGGTCTTCCTGGAAAGCCAGTGAGTAACGTGGAGGCAGGAACAAACCTGAACACAGGGAGTCAGAGAGATAGTCTGGATCTCAGATATCATGATTGCAGTTTTCAAGAACAGTGCGTCAGCGGCCGCGGTGTAATACCACTTGGCTAAACAGACGATCTGTAGATATACTGCCAGGTGTTGATTGGTGGATGCAGAGCAGGTGTGTCAGTCTCTGATTGGAAGTTCACTGTAGGCCACGCCCCACAGCACACACACACACACACACACACACACACACACACACACACACACAGACAAATACAGGAGGGGAACCAACAGGGGACAAACAGACACTAGGAATGGTACAACTGTACCATGACACAGACAATATCAGTCTTCGTCAGGTAATCATAAACACGGGTCACTTTAGGCATTTGAACAAATGACCAAAGGGCAACACACAACACACATGACGCAAGTCAAAACAACACACACACTTTTCAATGTAAGCCCAAACACCAGCTGCATCATAAATGACTTGATGATGTAGGGATACACTACTGCCCTGTTTCCCAGTATGAATGCACATCAACTGTCACATTCACTCCCTGGATCTGCATGTCCCGGCTATTGTACCCTGACCTTGGTTTGGAAGTCAAATGATGCAACGCCAGTGTATGCTGCACTTGATGCTGGAGTTTTTCTTAAGAGGATAGTCTCAGCCAGGTACCTGCTGAAATAATTGACTTAATCGTGGAACTGATCACTCTCTGCAGGCTTATTAGTACAGTCCAAAATACTTTGCAGTGAACCATGCATCAGCAGTAATTTTGTGCCTCTAAGGGTTATTTCTAGCCAGGCTTATCAGGTGATTATTGATGCATGGTTAAATCTCATTAGTGGCCCCTGGCTGTCATCTGACAGTTTTCTAGACAACGTCTAATTAAATGTACCCTTTTCAAAGTCATGGATGTACAATCATTTCTAACACTAAACTTCACTAAAATTAACTAACCAAGCAAACAATAAATAACACCTAAGGGATAGCAAATAATACTGTCATGTGAATGTTGTGGTATCAGATTTAAAGGTTTCTCTGTTCTGGGAAAATTTTGACATACACATACACACTTCCAATCAGGGAGTTTCTGGTGTATGGTCTTTATGTGTGCGTGTGTTTGAGAAACCTTGCCGCTGTTAGTGTAGTACAGTCTAGATGAAGGGCAGAGCGACACTGCCAGGTACCCCTTCTTGTTCCTGGCACTTTTACAATAGGTGATTTGTTTCTATTTCTCTGTCCCCATGCTTTGTTTCTCTGTCCCTTTCTAACATAAGTCCAGATTCATTCATGCAGCTTTTGTCGTATTCACTGAGAAACACATTTAAATGAAATCCGTCCCAAACAAGCCCCTGAAAAGACTACAAATGCAAACACATTACATGCATCAGTTTTAATACTAACCAACTAAGGCTGTACACAATAATACAGTACACAAGTGAAGAAAAAAGTAAAGATAAAATAATTCAATGAAAATATAAAATACAATAAAATGGCATCATCTCATTTGGGATTCTAGGAGAAAACCCTGTCTTTTGTTTGGCTGATTGTGGTAGTGATACCTGTGTTTTGCAGCAAATTACACCGTCAGTCTTAATGGCAAAACTCTTGAAAAGTATTCATGCCTCATTTTAAAAGATGTGTGTGCTAAAATAATTTGGGGGAGTTAGTGTTGTGAATTGGTAGTAAATTGGGTGCAATCTTGATTTATTTGTCCTTGCTCTGAAATACATTAAATTATAGGTGGGCAAAATTCCTAGACATCTTTTCATTGGGTTTAGGCTATTTCTCACAAACATTATTATATCTGAACCTCAAAATGGGACAAATACATATACATACAACATTATTTCATATGTCTGCACGTTTCCACATTTTAATCATACATTCTCATAGTTTTCTGTAAAGGCAAATGCAGCTGACGTTGGCATAATGATTCTGTTCAAACCAGCTTTGCTAGCTAGAGAGCCATCTCATGCTGGCAGAGAGCCATCAGCGTAAACAAAAGTACAGTTGTTCAATATGTTCAACATATTAGATGATGAAATACATGTTATAATGTCTGGTGTTTCATAGAAATGCTGATTGAGGTTGAAAAACATTATGGGTGCATTTTCAGCTTTTAATGCAGTAATGGCTGCATGCCACTTAATAGCACTTACGTACAAAAAAGTGCTGGGATAAAAAAACAACTCACAATTACAGTGTAACCACACTGCTGGGTCAGAACGCATGCTGGGTTGTTTCGATCCAAGTAACCACATCACTGATTTTACAGCTATATTAACATAACCTCAGTTTTAAATTGTAGCGCATTTTCTATGCGACACTGTATTTTGGTTTCAGGTCATTTCATTGGCATGACCTGTGATGATTGGTGTCTTCTCTGAAACAAAATGACAAAATGTGTTAATCTCCCTGCCTCTGTTGAAACAGAACATTTGTAGCAACACATGCAAATACACCCTAACTACAAGGATGGACAAAGTAACACATGTCGTTCAACACAATAGCTCTACATTATCACATCTGTTTGGTGTGTCGAAGTGTCTTGCAGTCAGTGTTGGTGAGCTCTACTGTGTTTCACTCTTCTTATTTGCTAATGCTGTTTTAGATACAAAGTAACATTAGCATTCATTTGGTGTCATGTTTCTGGCCACCCGACAAATGTACTGTAAGTCAATATTCACTCACTCTCCTTTTCACTCTGCTTTTTTGTTTTCACCAAGTCCTGAAGGAAATATCTGGCTCTTTAGTTGCTAAATGCTCCACTATGTTCACCAGCTAGTCACTAACTGTGTCGGTGGGCGATATGGTCAAAATCTTCAATCACGGTATATGTAATTTTACATCACGGTAACGGTATATATCATGATAAGTTTGCTGATGAAGAAAGCCCAACAGCGACTCCACCCACTCCGCAGACTCAGAAGGGCAGGCCTCCCTGCTATACCCCCCCCCACCTTTTACAGGGGCGCCATCGAATCCATCCTTACCTACGGCCTCACTGGCTGGTTTGGCAACAGCAGGGCGTCGGAACGTCACCAACTTGACCGGATAGTGGGAACTGCCAGCAGGATCAACGGTGCCCCTCTACCTTCCTTGGGGCAGATTTACCATCAGCATCAGCAGAGCCACAAAGACAATAAGAGCCCATCATCACCCATCTCATGGCCTGTTTTCCCTCCGGCCTTCAGGTGGGAGGTACAGGAGCTTATATGCAAGGTCCAGCAGGATGCGGAACACTTTTTCCCACAAGCTGTCAGACCCATCAACGGACTGTGCCCCCTCCTACTAATATGCCCACACCCTCCGACCCCCATAACAGCACTGTCACCTGAAACCAAATACCACTACAGACACCTGACGAGTAAACTTACTGGACTGCACAATTGCACTTTACATACACCAGTATGATGAGCTCTTTTCAACTAATAATTCTTAGCCATACTAATTTATTTCTATTGTTACTGTTTTTATGATTGATATTGGTTTTACTAACGACTGGCACTTTGGGGAACAACATTTAATTTTTTATGTATGTAAATACATGAAGGGATGACAATAAAGTAATTCTTGAATCTTGAAATCTTGAGAATGCATTGGGGCGCTTTGACTACAGTTGTCCTCTCCACTTTACTCGTTGATATGATAAAATTAAAGAAATTAATTTAACAGAAATTACAATTGCATGCAAACATAAAGATTTCCTCAAGTTTAAATAAACAATGAGTGGTTATTATTAAAGATGGCTGTGAATTAGTCATCGAATCAATTTCGAATCATTGTGGTTTCCCGCCGCTGGTGGCTCACATTACAGAATTTTAAACTAGTTGATTCGATGTTTCTTGCCAAAATGCACCTTGGGAGTCGTAGTTAACTTCTACATTAAAAGTTTATATGTACACAGGCTTGTACCTCTTTTATCAACCCGATATTTTGTTATGCAGTTGTTAATCTTTTTTTGCTGATCATTTAGCGAGAGCTTTATGTCGTTCCAAGCAATAGAAGTGCTCCAATTATGAGTCCCATAACATTGTTTATGGAAAAAATACTTTTACTTCCGGAACCAGAGGCACCAGAAATAGCTCCTCCCACTTCCCTAACAATTCAATCAAATCAAATCTGATCAGATTGCTCAGAAAGAATTTAATCACTCAAATATGGGCGTGGTTCAATAGATACAGAGTTGTACAGGACTGTTGGCCTCCACCAACACTACTCTCACCTGCGTTATTAGATGAGGGAGAAATTAATAAATTGGACCTCAACCTCAGTCTTGAAATGTAAACGAAACTTTAGCTCAACTTTAGTCTCTCTATCCTTCCCTGATGAATTTGTAACCTCTACTGTTTATCCTTATTCTTGTGAAATCTCACTAAAACTCTCCGCTTTATTCTGCACATGGATTCTTTCTTTATTTCTGTCTGCCTCTGCTGTCTCTTCATTGTCCTCTTCTTGTGGTATTTTATGAATAATGAATACAGATATAGATAGTGCACTTTTTAAATGTAGCACATCCAATTCAGAGAGGCAAATTATTATTATTATTATTATTATTATTATTTGCAGGCAAAGCCCATGCTGGATGGAAATTCCCACATACACATAGCCCAAAACAACCATAAGACAATTTCAGACATAAACAAAACCTAATGAACAAGGCTCTTACAGAAACTTAGTGTGCTTTCAAACCTAGTTTGGTTCATTTGGTCCGGATCCACTGACTTTTTACAAACGAACCAAGAGGAGGAAACATGAAGTCATACAGACTGACGGGTAACTCACTGATAGGACAGTTTTGGTGATTGTCATCCTGCATCATCAGCGTGTCATCAGGACCTACGTGGGGAAATCAAATTCCGGTGACTGACAGCAGGTCATGCAGCACTTTAATGCTTCTTATGTTTATATTTATGTTGTCTGGTGTCACAAAGAACTCACGAATAAATAACTGATTATGAGTGTTATTAGTATTATTAGACTGCAAATCAACCACATGTTATGAATAATGACAAACAGATAATAAAATAGGCATCTTGTACAGCAATATTCTGGGGGTATTACTGTGAGATCTCCATTTCACACACTATGCACTTTGACAGTTCATTAAGTCCATTAAACAGAATAGGATACAAGCACAACAGACCACAGCTTTAACTGCTTTTGACTTTGACTGTCTGATTGATCAGGGAAAATCCACAAGCACTGACATGCATACGTGTTACCATGGTTACTAAATGATTTACATAAATATATGCATTGCTTATACAGATTACAAGATCGCTTCCTGAACAGTTCACAAGCAGCAGATAGATTTAATACAATTTAATTAGCTTTTAAAATCATGCTAAAATCACAATCTACTATCAAAAAATACTGTTGTTGGCTCAGAGCACAAACGAACCGCACCGCTTGGAAGTGGACACAGACCCTCCTTTTCAATCGGTCTCGGCCCAGTTGTTTAGTCCACACCAGGGTTCGACTGACAGCTTTCACACCAGCCCACATGCACTGTACTAACCGGGAAAACGCACCACGGTGTGTTTAAACCGAACCAAACAGGTTAGGTGGGAAAGCAATCCTTCCTCATCAGATGTGAGTCTCTCCACCAGGAAGCTGAAAAGTTCTTGAAAAACATATGTGCATGCAAACACATACACAACTTGCTAATGACTTATCTATGACGAATTATTTAGCCTTGTCGTAGACCGTACAGCTCTCCTCATTTAACCAGCAATTATCCTTTTGCCATTGGATCACCACTCCACCATCAGACAGGCAAACTCTACACTTGTGTCTGTTCCAGCAGAAGCAAAAGCCAATAGTGACCTCTGCTATAGGTTCCTGTGTCTTAACTTCTGCCTGCTAATGAATGCAAATGATGCCATGTGTCAGCCTATTAGCACATAGCCATTTGCAGTGCATTGGCCCTGTTCAAACACAGTCACTTTCTTCTTGTTTGTTCATGTCATGTATACCTAATGAAGAAGAGCGCAATTATAACTCTAACATGTCCAGCTCAATCCCTCTCTACCCCTCGCTCTCTCATTATATGCAAGGTTGTTGTCTTTTAGTCCAGGTAAACATGGTTAAACTGCAGATCCACCAATGATGCCTTGACCCTGTTGTGTCCTTTTCTATACTCATGCTCTTCACCTGCCAACACCCGACTTCGCCTTTGCTCTCCTAACATTGCTTTACCTCACGCCTCATGTCAATCTCAAAGTCATTTTCATTTGAAAATGAACCCCTAAAAAGGCTATCAACTCTATGAGCATCCAACGAGAATGACTTGTCAAAGATTGATTCCCTCCATGTGCCCTGTAATCAATTGGCAGAGAGGGAATGAGATGGAAAATGCCTCCGCTCTCCCTCTCCTTGTTGTCTCTCAGATCTGGGTAAAGGAGGCAGTGATATATTGAGGTTGTCATTCCTTAAGAGGAGCCCTGGCTTTGCATATTACCCCTTTTCTCCATCACTGTAATGAAAAGACCGGAGAGATACCTGGGCCGCAATTGATATCTACACCCCAGAGCGCTGTGATATCTTTATCCATCACGCAGCCTCCTTTTGCTTGGCCATAAATGTGTCTCATGTGGCTGCGCATAGCACCACATCCCAGGCCAGTCCCTGCACATAGGGTAGAAATATGCTAAATGAAACCCCATTGTCCTTCCAGAGAATATAGCTAAGATGATGTGGCATCTGCAGTTAGTGAAATATTGCCGGAATACCATAAAAAGCTAGCCTAGGCTGTTTATGGTAAAGAACGTTGGTATACAATATGGGTGTAATGGCATGATATAAAGTTACCACCTGTAACTTATAAATAAACTAAAGATTCCCTTAAAATAAAATAAGGTGCTATAGTAAAAACAACAAAAGCCCATTCACACACATATAATAATCTTAAGGCAGAGGTAATAAAGTCATTGAAGTTCATACTCCCTTTCAGCTTTAGCATAGTATAGAGAAACACAGTCTCTTACACATATTCCATTCTACAAAAAAGGTCAAAATGGAAACTTAAAGTGGCATCCTTGGTGATGGCAAATAGGTTGTTTTTTGTCCATTAGACTGTCTTTAAAAGCCTCCACGTCAGCTGCAAACAGCAAGATGCCTTGTCTGCCAAAGGCCAGCATGATGTTAATGATACTGCAGTTATATTCCTTTGATTTGCCACAGTCCGAATAGAAAGGGCCAGTTCCATTCTGTCTCGGTCAGTTTTTGGTGCATAGAAGCACTTCAATGTGCTCTCGAAAGGGCAGCACCCGAGAGCACTCCAGGAAGATGTGCTCCAGGTCCTCGTCGCCCCAATCCCATACCCTACAGACTCTAGAGTACACCTTTTTATGCATCTGGTGCAGGACAATGCCTGTAAAAAAAAATTCTCCTGTGTCTGACCTTAAAATCCGTATTAAATATTGAGGGAGGAGGGAATATCTATGTTATACCAGATCAGATGGATATTACGACTGGGGAAGAGTTCCCCCCATTTCTCCTTGGATGCAGGTTTTTTGACAGCTTTCTCCAAGAGGACTGTAGCAGCCCCCCCGTACAAGGATGAGCCTTTTACTGGTGGTTTCATGATGTTTAATCCTTTCCTTTGAACCTTAAACCATATACCATATCACCAACGTAAGAGCTGAAATGCATGCAAAACATGTGATTAGCTCACATTGTTCACATACTGCTGTCTTACATTGATGCAAAAACGAACACATTATCAAACAAAATGATCATATCTCAACTTAGAGAGGGGCTGCAAATATGAATTTAATGTTCATCACTGCTCCGTGTCAAGTTACTGTCTATAGAAGACAATTACCTTTTCTATAACAAAAATTTACTTATGGTTATTTACAAGGACAGTGTACCATACTTTTGTTTTGACTGTATTTAATGGATGAGTCTTGTCACCCAGACGCAGGAGAACGTGCACGGCATTGTCCTGCACCGTACACACACTCTTTTTCAGCAGACCATCCCACTCGGGACGAATACACGCTTTAACTGTTTCACCTAATTCCAGCATTTGTCTTTTCCTGAAGTTGATCCCTTTCGCTTTCATCTTGACACATACAGCTTGTATATCAAATACACCACGAAAGTTACACAGATGCTTGATCTGGGTGAAACCAGTTTGGGTGAGGTGCGTACCGACCATTCTTCCGCCGTTAAAAAGTAAAAAACGGGCTCGAGAGGAAGGGTGTCTGCAGCAACTGCCCTCTCATGCTGCACTCCAGTGTTGTCCAAGGAAAAGCCTTGAACCATGTACTGGGCACTTCCTGATAGAAAGCAGGCAGATGTTGGTGCAACTGAGGAGCGTGAGTTTGGAAGAGGTTTGTACAGTCCTAAGAGTCAAATGTAGATAGATAATGCCTGAAATAGTCCTCCCGTGCTAGCTGCATGCTTAAGGTTAAAATGTTCCTTTGAGTTTGGTGTGGAGTTTGTCTTTTTTGATTAATATGCTGATAAGTGTCAGACCACCTACCTTTTCATTACTTATCATAGTTTTGTGAGCTATCATGTTGAAGGGACAGTTCACCCCAAAATCAAAAATCCATATTTCTCCTCTTACCTGTAGTGATGTTTATCCATCTAGACTGTTTTGGTGTGAGTTGCCGAGTTTTGGAGATATCGGCCGCAGAGATGTCTGCATTTTTGGAATATAATGGAACTAGATGGCACTCGTGGAGCTCAAAGTGCAACAAAAAATACATTTGAAAAACTCAGCAGCAATGTCTCTTTCGAGTCCTTTTATATTAAAAAAATACTGGCGACAAATTTAGCGACTTATTCAGACCATCAGGGAAAAGGCGAGGAATATATTATATTGTATTTCATTCCCATGCATGCTGTGGCTCTTCTGCCAGCAGGGTGTGGTGTTTGTGGCAGCTTCACTCTTTCTCTCCTGATCTCTGGATTAGGATGTTATAGCTTGTAAATATGTAAATAGTTTGTTTGCGATTCTTTTCCTCTGGATCTCTGGATTAAGATGTTATTACAGGTTGTAAATATTTAAATTGTTCATTTGATCTGTCCCCCTCCTCCCTCCCTTTGTAGATTTTTTAATGTATTTTTTTTACTTTTTTACTTCAAATACACGACAGTGTGAGTTTGTGATTATTTGGTCAAAGATTTTTCTATCAACGTTTTAAAATAAGGTGATCTCTCCCTCACTGCACTAAGCTGTATGCAAATTAATATGTGATGACATCATCAACATGCACACGAGCGTATGACGCCATCTGGCCACTTTTAGCGAGTTTTGAAGCTAGTGCTAGCTACTTACATTGGAAAAGAGTTGGCAACACTGGCTGGATTATAAGCCTTCTAACATGCACCAAGGTCACGGTTCAAAGGTCAGTATCTCAAAGCAGGAGCCATGAAGAATCTTCATACTGGCATTTCTTACTCTCCAGGTCGCGACCTTTCCAACAATGTATATGGTTTAGCTCCAATATATACAATGAAGCTTTTTGTTTGTTTGTTTGTTTGTTTTTGTGGAACTAGTGACCAATATGAGTCACCTTCAGAGATTATTGTACAATATTGCTGACAATCCAGGGCATTACTACAGGCTTGGGCTTTTGGGATTTTATGTCAGCATGACATAGCACATTCAATTAGAATCTGTTTTATTAGCCAATGCCATTATACAAAGAATGTGTCTTGGCATTTGCATCCAAAAAACACAACACAGAATAATAATAATAGACAAAGGTTGAAAATGAAATACTGACTGTACAAAGGAAATATGGACTGTGCTATGGACAAAGAAATTAAGTGTATTAAATGTGAAATATGAAGTTGACAAGAGCAAAAATTAAATGTGACATGTGCATAAATAATTAAATAATGTAACAGTGGAGGTTGAATGCAATGCACAATATAAAGTCCAGTTGATGATATATATGATCGTGACAAGTGCAGGGATTAAATGAGGGATGTGAAATTTAAAGTCCGGTTTGATAACCTCTTCTTAAGAAAGGTGATTTCATAATTAAATATCCTCAGCCATATTCTTGGAAATATAACATTAAATGAGCAACTTCACATTTTACAATCACAGGCTATAAAATGCCTTTTCTCAACAGAGATAGTGGCGTTTGGATTCAGGCTATGGCTGACCGGCTAGTTTTGAGAAATGTCAGGATATCATTGAAAGAAAACCTTACCATGGGAATCAACAGTGAGGACAATACTTCTGGGCGGCAGGTCCTCGGTTCTCCAATGGGACTGATGCTCACAGCGTCTTATAGCGCTGCGGTCAGGTTAATATTGGAATGAATGGATGGCCGGAGCAGTTCCTTTGAGCATCTAATATTGCTGCAGATGGGTTTACATGAATGAATTGAAAGCCTGGTGCGTCTCATACAGTAGCGCAAGGGCGTGACAAAACGTCAGTTTTTGACAACCTGGGAATGAGAACGGGGTTGAAATGGCAAGGAGATGCAAGGTTCAACCTTGAGAGCAAGAATACATTAGCTACAATTACCCTTCCTCTGGCTCTCCACATATTCAACATATTCTTCACTTTTCTTATCAATTCTTTCCAGGTCATATCATCAGCTGCTGTCTCATCCTTACCCATAAACACACCCAAAACTTATGTTGCTTGTCAACCTCCTCAAAGCCCCACTTGTTAACATTACTGAGAACATGACCTCAAACTTGCTCTCTCGTTCACCCTTGCACCAGAGGCCAGCTTGTAGGTGCAGAGGTGAACGAGCTTGTGGTCCACATCCTGGGGGGTCCTCACAGCCACATTAACATCATTTGCATACTGTACTATCTTACATGCTCTGCTACGATGCTATAAAGCAGAGCCAAAAGCGGACCGCCCTGCCTGATAGACCTCTCAGGTGGGAAAGATATTTGTTACATTTTACCTTACTTTTAGCATTACTGCACAATAAATGAATCCATTTTACAATGCCTAACACCCCCACACCCCCACCCCCAAGTTGCTGGGATTTTATTATATTGCTAGGATTTACATATATGTCTGTAAATATTCAGACTTTTGCTACCTTTATTTTAACAGAAAATAGTAACAACGCCCTCAGTTAATGAAGCAGGAGTTTCTTAAGTGTTTTCTGTATTTTTAAAAATAACAGCTAGGAGCAGCACAAGTATTAAAGGTCTCCGAAGTTAAACCATCATTTCCAGGACTTTTATTGCTATTCAAACCATCTATCGCTGTATCAATTTCACTGTTGGAAAAAGGAAAGTCACACCAGTCACTATCTTGTTCATCATAAAAAGTGCCCTGAATGGTAAATGGTCTGTACTTATATAGCGCCTTTCTAGTCTTTCTGACTACTCAAAACGCTTCAAGTACATATCACATTCACCCCATTCATACACCGATGGCAACTAACCCACTCTACCATTAAGCCACAGTCGCCCAATTAAAGTTTTATTCTGTCTCTGCTTTTCTAAACCTACAAAGAAGGCCGTACACCTTTCCACCTCCAACATATACTGAATCTTACTTCTAACTGCAGCACCTTTAAACCTCTATTTATTCTAGCTGTTTCAGTTTTCAATACAACCATTCTTTAAATTGTCCAAATGTTTGATTTCATCATTTAACTCGTTTCTTAGTTCTTTCTATTTCATGTTATATACTTACTGTAATTTATACATTTCATTTTAATTCTGAGTTTCAAACCTACCCACCATTCATTCAGATCACTTATAAAGGGGAGCTCACAGGCAGCATCATTCAACAATTTCGACATAGCTTTTTTAAAGGAGGGGTCCAAGCTGCCATTAAAACATCAAGTACCACCTCCTCTAACAGCTAGCTTACAACCAAAACTAAAAGACATCTGTGAATGATCACTCCAGGAGTTCAGGCCGTACTAAATTGGATGAAGCCAAACACAAATTGAGCATAGATTGTTTTAGCTTCACGTTGGTATACAATATGGGTGTAAAGACCACCTCTAACTTTGGTTTAAACAGCGGCAACAACGGCAAGTTCAAGGTTGTCATCATTGTGATTTTGGTAATGGTCATCAATTTCTGAACTTTAAAATGATTGTGGATGGAAATATGCTTTAAATTTGAGCGCTAATGAGGAAATTAGCCTCTGGGTAAAAATTTATTTGTTGTTGGTCAATTGCTAATGAACATTAAGCTGCAGGGAATTCTGTTTTCCATGGCAAATGACATTGGTAGCAAATCAAAAGTGTAGAGGGCTACCTCAGGATAGCAATTAGTGTCTAATGCAGCCTGAACAGTCCCAACTGTTGTGTGTCCAATCCCAGTTTGTGACAGTCACTTAAACACTCGCCTGTAATGCTTTCGTCTTTTTAGACCTAAGGGAAAGTCGAGTGTGTCGCCTCCCTCTCTTCCACCTCTTTGTCTCCTAATTTTTCTATCCTCTCAATGAAACTCAAGAGCTTTATAGAGTGCTGCTCCCTGTATTCACTAGTGACATACATCAGAGTTGAAACCCATTCCTCACGCTTGTGCTACTATCATACTCTGTGCTCATACACTCCGAAAGTGTTTTTTATTGCATGATCTCAGAATACTATCTTCACCAAGGTCAGCTGTTTGTATAATTTATAAAGCAGCTTTTTGGTTTTTTGATTGAGTTTCATATTTCAATAGGAATACCTGCCACCTGTGGGAGAGTGGATGGTGGCGTAAGTATCGCGAGAACCGGACAACGGAGGTGAGATGGAACATGACGGCGCCCTCTCTCCAGCTGTAGTCAGCAAGATCAGCCCAGACACTACTTTACATACAAAGAAATCACATTAAATAAAACAAAAAACTACAGGACTAATGGATTACCCTCAAGTGGAGGATTTATCTGACTTAGAAGCATTCATCGACCACTACTACTTCCAACAGGACAACATGGACACCAACAGCAGCAGCTCATCCACCAAATTCCCCAAAAGAAAGAAACAAGATTCATCGACAGACACAGAGGACCTACAAACAACAGAGATCGAGGTTAGTGTTCTGTCCAGCATTAACAAAAAAAACTTGAGCTTCTCGTTTCTCTTCATGATGAAATAAAAGAGCTATGGTCTAGCCTGGAATTCGCCCACAATCACATCACATCCATCGAAAAAGTAAACAACTCACTACAGTCATCCATTAAAACTCTACAACACCCTACTCCAGATGCCAAATAATATATCAACCGGACCTGACGGCTTCCCTCCCGAATTCAATAAACACTACTATACTATCCCCACTATTTTACAGACTAACATCAGAAATACAAAATGCACCCCAATTCCTCCACACATGAATATAACCAGTATATCAGTTCTACTTAAACCCAATAAAGATCCAACTCAACATACCAGCTGCTGCCCTCTGTCACTAATAACCACTGACTTATTACAAAAGCCCTAGCCATCCATTTCCACCTTAATACACTCCGATCAGATAGGTTTAAAGGATACAACATGTACGATAATATACGAGACTATTCAATCTCATTAACCTATCACAGCAAACTCAAATCAAGATAATTATTCTATCATTAGACACAGAAAAGGCATTCGACCACATTAACTGGACTTTCTAATTAAACGCATTACACAAATTTGGCTTCGGGGGACACTATACACCTCACCCAAAGCCACAGTCACCAAAAATGGAATCACGTCAAAGAGTTTCACACTTCACCGGGGCACGAGGCAAGGATGCCCACTCTCTCCTTCATTGTTTGCTATCTTCATAGAGCCATTTACTGCAGCTGTACGTCATAACAAGGCCATTAAAGGAGTGTGGAACACCACAAACCTCCAACATAAAATTTGCCTCATGACCCCATACCTTCGTTAGAAGAAACCTTTAATCTCATTAACACCTTCTCTACAAGCTCTAATTGCACAATAAACTGGAACAAGTCCACTATTCTCCCACTTGATGCATGGGATTCTGCAGAACAGAACTCATCACTCCCACTTCGCACTGGTAACATTAAATACTTGGTATTGAATTTTCCCCATGGCTGTCAGAGCTGTTTCATCTTAACTACACTCCACTGTTAAAAACAGTAGAAGATGAAATATGGCACTGAATAAATCTACCTTTCTTCCTTATAGGACAAATTGCAACTGTCAAATTGAAAATATACCAGCATATTTACTACTTCTTTTCAATGCTGCCTGTCACACCAACAGATAAACGGTGTCACACTATTGACTCTCTCATTACACATTTCTACTGGAAAAAATAAAAAAACAAACATTAAACTATCCACTCTACAAAAAAGCAAATCTCAAAGCGGACAAGAAGCTCCAAACTTCTTCTTCTACTACCTGGCAAATCAAATACAATACCTTGCTAAATGGATCCATCAAACCGACCACAACTATGTTGCAAAAATATCTCACTCTCAGATTTACCTTTCCTCAACACAACCATCAAACAGCATCCCTGCTTTAAAAATACTGCAATCTCCACAACTCTGACAGCCTGGTGGAAAGTCATTAAGATTTTGAATTCTACCCCAACACCATGTACATACACTCCTATTTGGCACAACCCCGATTTCCAACTCCACAGCACCCCTCTTCACTATTACACATGGGCACAAAAAGGTATTACACTCCTTCACCATATTTTCCACAACAATCAGTACATGGACTTCAGACCTTATACAGACGCACAGAGTTGGGAGACACCAGTTTCTAGAATACCTGCAATTTCATTCCATAATTAAAACAAAAATGAACAGCAACCTTCCAAAATAATTAATGATATAATTCAGTTTACAAAATTCAGTTTTAATGTAATATACTAACCTCAAAACTCTACAGACTTTTATTAACCTTAGATAATTCCGTAACAACTGACTTCTGGATCGAAATACATGACACCCAATGCAAATTTACAGCTAATCCAATACAAAATCATCCACAGAATACATATTACTCAATATAAAACATACAAAATGGGACTGGCAAACACAGACACTTGCTCACAATGCACAATAGGCACAGCAGATAATTATTTTCATGTACTCTGGCCCTGCCAACCGGTTCACTCTTTTTGGGATTCTGTAACAAAAACTCTCCACTATCTTGGACTGCAGAATCCCTCCATCCCCATAGCTCTGTCTGCGAGGAGACACTTACCAAACAAGTATAAGAACAGCTCGCTCATTTCTCTGTCGCCAAGAAAACAATTCTCTTAAACTGGAAATTAAAAAATTCAATAAATATTAACCATTGGACCAATCTCCTTTCAGAATACATATCTATGGAAAAAAGCACTGCTTACAATAACAACAACCTCACAGTCTTTAAGGAAAGATGGTCCCCACCCAATACATTCCCACGCCTGGCCCTCTGGCAGCGCAGCGGGGGCTCTGGTGGGGGCAGGCGGGGCCTACCTCCCCCCCTCTTCAAGGAGAATACAAACAAGACAAACAAGAAAACAAACACAGAAAACAAAGAATGTCACTCCTCAGCGGACAGACTCCCTCCCTGTTAGATGTGTGTTTCTGAAAAGCAGTTGATTACTGAGCCTTTCTTTAACTTGCTTCATGTCGTCTTCACTGCATAATCTCCACCTACATCACTTTTAGGGGAAAACATAAGAAGCCCATGCTGACTGATCACAGTTCTTGTGGTCGCTGTAGTTGCTGTAGCAAACGTGTGGTTGCTTTTTTGAGGAGGCACACATCAACTAAGGCGTAGCTACAGCTGCTATGTGTATAGGCTTTGCAGCTACGATGTGTGCTGTTTAAAACAATGCAGGTGGCACTCCATTGTCTATGTCTACAATTGGCTGAATAAAATGGTGGGTAGTGGGTCAGGATTAGCAAATCAAACCTGCACTTTGTTGACATTATTGGGGCAGGCGATATACCGGTTTCGTCACCATCACCGGTGTCACCTTGCCGTGCCACGACATGGATTTTGTAATACCGCCCTTACCGTGATAAATGTTTTAGCATATCAAAACTAATGTGCTCTACTGTGGCTGCGAAAACATGATGGTAGAGGGCTACTCAGGTTCTCATAGAACTTGAGTTACATCCAGTAACTGCTATTTTCCTCGCTTACACTGACCCCGATAACTCGAAGATGTAGAAGGTAACGTTACGTGCAAAGCATGCCAATTTCTTCTCAATTTAGTTGCAAAAACCAACACAAAAGTCTTCCTCTACTCTCACCATTCAAGGAAGAAACGATCCAGTGGATAAACTTTATTTTTGATGAAAATCTTACTTCGGACTGCTTTAACTTTGACTGGTATAAGTTACAAACCAGGCATCACTTCAAAACTGAAGCTCAAGGATGGATCAATACTGACTTGAAACTTGGAAGCTGTAAGTTTTGCCATTTTTATTTGCTTCACTGTTTATTATGCAGGTTAGTCTGTTGAACTTGGCGTTAGCATGTGGCTAGCGTCTATTGTATATATATTGTATTCAATTCAATTTGTTTATTTTATTTATATAGTGCCAATTCATAACAGAAGTTATCTCATTGCACTTTTCCTATAGAGCAGGTCTAGACCGTACTCTTTATAATATTAATTACAGAGACCCAACAAATCCCACCATGAGCAAGCATTTGGCGACAGTGGCAAGAAAAAACATCCTTTAGGGGCAGAAACCTCGGACAGAACCAGACTCAATGGTGGGTGGCCATCCGCCGCTGCCATGTTAGGATTTGGGGGGGGGGAGCACAATGCATGTACCACGTAGAATGTTTTTTTTTAAATAGTAGAAATATAATTGTTGTGTTAACATTAATTAATTAGAAATAATAGGAATGACATGAATATGTCGAGTTAATAACATGCAGTAATGGGATAAAAATGCATACAGATGGAGAGGGAGAGAAGGAGAGAGGAAAGAGGTGCATCATGGGATGTTTCCCGGCAGTCTAGGCCTATAGCAGCATAACTAAGGGATGGTTCAGGACTCACCCAAGCCAGCCCTAATTATAAGCTTTATCAAAGAGGAAAGTCTTAAGCCTACTCTTATTGTGTGTGTGTGTATATATATATATATATATATATATATATATATATATATATAAATAAATGTTTGATGACCCTGATAAAGGCCACTGGCCGACAATGTGTCAATCTGAACAATTATGTTGTTCTCAGTACTTAAGTGTTGTTGTAGTTTTCACCTTCAAGGTTGCTTAGATAGATAGATAGATAGATAGATAGATAGATAGATAGATAGATAGATAGATAGATAGATAGATAGATAGATAGATAGATAGATATCTCACAATGCAATATTAATTTTAAAAGCTATTTCACAACTGTTGGAGCTTTTGTAACATAGCTATTTCCATCTTTATTCAGCTTACAGCTCACTTTGCAGCACTTGAAAATAGTAGACCAATGAGAAATAACCTTTGATATCAATTGCATCTGAACAAGTATGTGGTCCCACTGTAATAGTGCCAGGACCCACCTTTGGATCCAAGACCAGACTCTAATAGACAGAGTGGATATAATGCTGTATTTATTTGCTTTATGGTGATATTTTGTTGTGGTTATTTTGTAGACTAGAGCTGCATTATTCACACCCTTGGCAGATGCCCTTGTCCTGGATCGACCTGTGGGTACATTTTCAGTCCCATAGGCTGCAATGGAGAACATGAAACTCTGCTTACAGTGCAGCTACAGAATACAAACTATATCAGACACATCCTGTAGAACACAAGGAGGAACTATCTCTGACACAAACAAATGAGCACAAGGGGCACACACAAGATGGCATAGAAACTTGAACAAATTGAAAAGCGTAAACACAGATACAGCAACTCACACACACATATACACACTCATCCATACTGTAAATATATGTATGCACGGACATGCATATGAAAAAATTACTTCAGTTGCTGAGGTCAATGGGAGAGTTGATAAAATGACTAGTGGACAGATTCAATTTCATAATCCCTAGTGTCAGCCACCCTTCTGAGAATCGGCACCTTATTGTAGTGGAGGGGTTTGTGCGTCCCTGTGAGGTGTGTTGACGGGGCAATAGCTAGGGCCTTGTACCAGCATTGTATCAGACCATTGTGGCAAAGAGGGAGATGTGATTTTCCAATCGATCTGCATTCCAACCCTCACCTATGGTCAGGGGCTTTGGGTAGTGACCGAACGAATGAAGTCGCAGATACAAGCAGATTAAAATGAGTTTCCTCCGTAGGGTGGCTGGGCTCATAGGGCATGGTAAGGAGCTCGACATGCGGAGGGAGCGCGGAGTAGAGCCACTGCTCCTTTGCGTCGAAAGGAGCCAGTTAAGGTGATTCGTGCCTCCTGTGCGCCTTACTTACTTTTTTGGGCAGGACCCCAGATAAGCGCCAGAAAATGGATGGATGGATGGATGGATGGTATCAGCCAACAATGGCATAATAGTGTGCACTTTCTCTCCCCTGCACTGTTCATTTTCATACCACCCACCAGCACCACGGGGCAAAGGTACACAAACAGAGAGGAACAGAAGCAGGTCTGAATCAGCGGTGACAGTCAAAACAAATGAGGGGGATAAATGGAGCAGCTGTTTTCTATTTCGCTAAATACCCCTTTTCATATAGGCGGCAAAAAATAATAAAGCGGCACAATTAGTAAAGCACTCACTTAAAAAAAAAAACTCTCTCTCTTTCTCTGTCTCACTGGGCTAATTATAACGATCTGTAAAGAGAGACAGAGAGAAAAACACAGAGTGGAAACCTGTAAAGGGAGGTCAGGTGAGGTCGCTCCATCTGCAAGTGAAAGTAGTTGTTGTGAGGGAAGAGGCTGTGCAGGCACCCGGTGAGTGACCAACGGCTGCGGAACAAGGGGTGCATATGAAAAAACCAGAGGTAATTTGGATTCAGATAATCATTCTAACTGTCAATGGCTAATTTTGCGCTAACCCTTCAAGCCCTTTTTACTCGCTACATTATCAGAAGGTATTGTGAAGCAACCAGCTTTTAATGTGTTTAACAATGCATTAAATGACATGATTAAGCAGCTGAATTAGACAGGGAAGCTTTTCCACCACTGTGTCAAACACAAGGCCAGGCCTGACAGGTAGGAAAGATGTACATAAAGAGGAGCAAACAAATAATGTGTCACGAAGCGATGTAGAACATAACGTAAAACCCTACTTAACTCCTGACTGATGGCTGTATTTGTGAAAATATACACAGTTCTGTGAGTTAATATAAAAAAAAAAATCAGTTCTTATAATACATGAGAGGAGAGTGTAGATCACTTTGATGGAGTCAAGTCAATTACTCAGTTGAGCGTGGAAGTTCATTTTTGACCTTGAGATCAGTGTGTGACAAAATAATACAGAGAGGTCCACTTACTATCTTTTTATGAGCTTTTCCACATCTCATGGTAACACCATGCGATGCTATTTAAAGATTCGTAACACAACTGACTCAATTATTTTTGACATTTCTTACAAAATGTTTTTGTTTTTATCCTTGCTTGCAGCATTATTCCATGGCAGGCAATGGCGGCCTGTTGGTCGGTCAGTCCAACACTTTGGTCGAAATATCTAAACAACTGTAAATATTCAATTCAATTCGACTTTATTACCATTAACACAATGTGCAGGAACATATGTAAACGAAAGGAGGGCTGCAGGGTTGACATAGGGGCATACGTGGCATAAAATAATATAAATTATAAATAATATAATAATAAATAGCATTTAGAGCTGTGCAAATGGCATTGTAAACAGGGCAGTGAAAAAAAGTGAGCTGTAGAGAGACTTTTTTGGCCTCCAACTTTTTTATGAATACACGGATCCAAGTTTTGGATGATTCGCTGACGTCACCCAAGTTATCAGATCGTCTATGAAACACAATCCACACACACACTACATACAATTTCAACCCATCTGTTACCTGGAAACCCACACCCGATCCAAGGGGCGTGTGCGCAGCTGCTCTCTGCGCAGGCAAGCTAAGTTAACGTTAGCTGTTGAATGTCAGGGCAGGACATGGTAAAAATTATACCTATTTAAGATTAGCATGTTAGCATTGTGAGCATGTTAGCATGCTGACTTTAAGATTTAGCTCAATCACCACTGTGCTTACAGCCTAACAGGGCTGCTAGACTGACTGCAGACTCTTCACAGCCTTTAGATCAAGGCTGGCTTGCCCACTGGGCAAAGAGCTAGCTGCCCCTTAACCTCAAGGTGTCAGTTTAGGCATATGAAAAATAGGCCCAATGGGGCAAGAAAAGCAAGGAGTCAGACGATGATACGGTTTGTACACAAACACCCTGAGTTAGTCAAACACAGTACACAGACTTTCTGGTTTAAATTTGACTTACCACTCTTGCTGCAGTTGTGCGGACTCGTGGTTTTCCTTTGCAACAAAGGATTATTAGCAACGTTGCAGTTGTGCTCACTTTTAGTTTTTCTTCCAAATAAAGTATTAGCTAATCTAGCTAAACTGTTGGTTTGTTTACAACCTGTTTGATTGTCTAACTGCGTCTGTTTGTTGCTCCGTCTGACCTTTTATAGTGATGTCACCACACTCCCACATCTCATTACCTTGGTGAGTACAATGTTATCATAACCACTAGAAGTGGTGGCCAGAGCTACAAAAACAAAACCTACATTGTAATAAAGTCATTGTCATTCTTTAATTTTACCTTTATTGAGACCATGTCTCTTAGAGAGGCCATGTGTCAGAATGTAGTTTTATTACTCTTTATTTATCGGTTCATATTATGCTCATTTTGCACCTGCACTACTAGCATGTTTATTCGGCCATACCAGTGATTATAAATTGGATTTTTACTCATGTTGTGTGAATCATAGGTTTTTTTTTTTATTTCAGTGGTACTACTCTTAGAATTGCCAATGTTATTATTATTATTTTTCAAAAATTTAGCCCACAGTGCATCAAAATGTTTTACCGTAAACAGTAAGGTAAACAGCTACTGCAAATTCTCGATAAAATAAATCTCTGATGTTTATGAAAAAAAATAATAAAATGTTGTAGTTATGGTAGATGTAGTGTGGTACATTTCTGGAAATAGAGCATCTTTAAACATCAGTTTGTCATTTATGGAGCAGTCAATCTGTGTAAAAATAAATTACAGACTATGTTGTCTAGATGAAGTCCACAAATCTTCAGAATTTTGCATAAGGTTGCATAAGTCTTAGTGTGAAGCCCCCTTTCCATTTTCTGTTTCTGCAGGTAGCTCAACGTGATCATGATGTGCCAGTAATAAAGGTTGTGAGTTCAAGACCCACGTGATGCACAGTGAACATCTTATATCAGTAGTCATCAACCCTGCTCCCAGAGCGCTTCTGCCATGCATGTTTTAGCTATCTCCCCACTCTAACACACCTGATTCTAATTATTAACTCATTATCCAGCCCTTGACTAGCTTCAGCTGCTTCCTCTCACATTTTTTGCTCAATTGACACCAAACTAACAAATGGTTTCTCGCTTGGCAGCTAGCTCAGCAAGATCATGACTTTCCCTTAGTGTCTAAAATTGTGTCGAGTCCTGGGTCATGCAGAATAAACATGCTGATGTCTACTCAGCCGTTATCCTGTGTGCATTAGAGAAGCGTGACTTCAAGGTTTAATAACTCGGGATGTTCTGATGATGGACTGCGTATGTCTTCTTTTTTCTTCTTACTCCTCCTCAACATGCCCGGCCCCGACTCAGAGCTGCGCAGCAGCTATAGTTTTAGAAATGCATTTCATCTCCTCTCAGTTCATAATGGACACATGTTGAGGGCAAATGAATACAGAGTTATGAAACTGGATTATATATGCTGTATATGTGTTTCACACCATTTAATAAAACATAATATATTACATTACAGGCTGTCTGTGAACTCTAGATGTAGGAAAATAAATGAAAAGATGGTAAACTGCACTTGAAAAATGGTTGAGTATAAGAGTTGTCTGTATGTAATTTAACAGAGTAATGGAGGTGAATGAGGCAAACCCGCAGAGCTTGGCTGTAGCCAGCAAACAGTGTTGATGTGGGTACTATATCATTACAGTATATGATTACAGCAAGGCTAAGGGAGGTGTTTTGGCTAGCGTAGCTGCCAATGTGACTTATTGCTGGTAAAAAGATAAAGCATGAATGATGTTTCTAAATCCTTGCAATTTGGGGTGCCATCACTTAGATGGAAAACTGTTTCTGGAGGATATGAGAGCTGCCATGTTAAATTTGCACTTTACCAGCATCGCCTGAGCCATTGCTGACTAGCCAGTCCTTGCTGGAAGAGATCATGTACACAGGGCTCAGAGCAGGAAGCGGCTCTGCGTCAAGACCCTTAAACTCTGTGGAAGGCTATGAGCTGGCAGTGTCTATTTGAAAAACAAGCCCAACCCTGTTTGACCCTCCAACTCCCTGGCGTGCAGCTTCTTACCTCATTTCTGACACCTTGGTGGGTCCACTCTCCTCCAGATATAGAGGAGAGTGCTCAAATAGCGGATAACACCCTCACAAGGGTCAGCCAACCTTTTTTAAGTCTACCCTCTGATAGTGAGCTGCAGTAAAATGACTTCCCCTTGTTTGTTATCTTTAAGCTTAGACAGAAAGGATGAAAAAGATATTTGGCAAACACCGGGATGTGTATGTGAGCACAGCTCTGAAAATCCTCTTTCTCTCCGTGGCAGTTCTGGGCCAAACTCTATGGTCCAGGCTGCATGGCAGAGTAGCTTCTGCCCAGCTGGAATAATAAGAGCCTGGATGACACTTCCTCCATAAACAACAGTGGGGAGAGGTCGGGAGGGGGGTCAGCGAGCCTCGCTAGGAGGCCTGCCTGTGACATGGAGCGCCACTCACAAACAAAAGGTGGAAGGAGAGATGAGGACAGAAGGGCTGTTGGCACCACTTGAAACACACTCCTCACTCGATCGTGTCAGTTGCTGTCAAAAGAACGCCCCCCTCTTGAGCTACAATGAGCCAAGGAAGCCAACCTGTATGTATATATATGTGTCAAGTCATGTCAAGTTATTTATAGACATTTAAAAAAACAAGTGTTGACCAGGCTTTTCAGACTAATTTAAAATACAGTTAAATGAGAAGGTAACAGGTAAAAAGATGGGTGTTAAGATGGGATTTAAAAGTGGTGATAGATGGGGAAGATCTGACAGTCAAGGGTAAACTTTTCCACAGTCTCGGAGCAGCAATGGAAAAAGCTTGCTCTAGAGCTGAAACAATTTATTAATTAACTGATTAGATTATCTAAAGTTAAGTAATCAACAATTATTGAAGTCATTTTATCTAGCAAAAATGCAGAGCATTCATTTGTTCCAGCTCTCAATTGTAATAATTGCTTTCCTTTACTTTATATCATTGTAAACTGAATATCTTTATGTTTTGAACAGTTGGTTGGACAAAACAAGCCATTTTGTTTAATGCAACAAAAAAGGCCTAAGACGTAACCTTGGGGTGCACCACAAGAGATAGCAGCAGAATACGGTAAAAAGTATCAATCATGAATTTAACAGATCTATTTTGCAGATAAGAATTAAACCACTCTAAGGCCTTACCTTGAATGCCTACTACACATTTGAGAGTATGCAATGGTCCACCGTATCACACGAGAAGTCTATCAAAATCAAAATGGCATGATTTCCAGAGTCTAAAGACAAACATAAGTAATTCACATGCATCATTCACATGAATTTGACCACTGGACCGTTTATGTTTATTAACCCCAATATAATGTACATACAGTACAAATGTTAGCTGTAAACTAGCTAGCAATGGACACATAAACCATGTGAGTGTTTTTGTTTAGCTCAGCCTCTGACTGAACTCAGTTCTCACCAAAAACTCTAGTTCTTTCTGTAATTTCCCTCCAATCCCCCCCTCTTTTCTCTCTAGTATCTAAAAGTTTATGATGCAGTCATAAAGCCCCAGTATGCACTCAGATTTTTCGCTCAATGCAATGCATATTTGCGTCTACTCATGTCTTTCCATTGGCTTTGCATGCAATCACGCCACCTCTAAAATTCACTTTGCGGTCACAGCGTACTGAACTGATTCAGTACTGCGGTGCATCCTGAAACATGACCAAAATGTTGTTGTGACCAAAGATTGGCTGAAAGTTATTAAGTATAGTCAGACCTAGGTTTCGTGTGCCATTATGTTAATGAGAGAAATGACAGAAGGAAGACAGGGATCGGCACAGACTCATGAATGTACAAAAATGTTTGTATGCATTTGTTTGAGAGACCGTAAGAACACAGGGTAAAAGAAACAGGAAATGACAGATAACGCATATGCTAATTGCTTTCAGGAGCAGCTTGCGACAGCAGTCAAGACCACCCACGCCTTACTGTAGCATACAAACCAAATTAAAACACTTCCCAGGGGCAGCTGCATTCTCATAAAATCCAAACCACAAATTTCCCAACTGTCTCCAGCTTTATCACCTACTGTAGGCGCAGACATCTTGGTGGTTTTCATTAACTCGATATCCCGTCAAGCCCATGTTTGACCACCTGGGAAACCTCCTATGGTATGATGTCAGGCTCAGTTGGATTGAGCTGTGGCAGACAGTGAAATGCCAGCCACTGTAATATGGTATCTGATGAATGTCTAAGGCACAGCCCCATACTTTTGAGGGGGGTTTCATTCTGTCCCAATCACATCATGGTAGAGAGGAATTATTTTTTTTTACAATTGCTTCAGGTTGTCAGCCAGCAAAGGAGGAGGATTTGCACTTGTTGAGAAAAAGAAACCCAACATTTTGACATTTTGTGTCGAAACTGTAAGTTATTTCTGTGGAACACCACACATTAATTTTCAGCTAATTCTGACTGTGTTGATAAGAAATAGAATTAAACCATTTGATACACATGAGCCTGTAATACTTTACTCACCAATCGAAGATGCAAAAGAATCCTAATTGTGTTTTTTATTTGGACAAATTTGTCTTTGGACCCTGCCTTTTCGAGAAGCAAAAGTAATTATCTCTCACAAGCAGGCTTAACATCACTTTGGAAAATGTGCCATATTAAGCAGCTCTGTGATGAAGTTGCACTATTAAATCTGTTGGCAGGAGTGGTGGCTCCACAAAGTAAAGCACATTGAGTCAACATTTAGGGCCACATGAATGACACAAAGGCACATCTCCTTCCTCTGTGTCCTGTGTGTTAACTGCACTGAATTACTTGTTAGCAGGTTCATTAGTACAATGAAGAACATGAAAAAGGAGTACAAAATTAACATGTTGATATGATACTTTGACACAAATGGCCGTTACTGCTTGGTCTATTTTCTCGGTGGTAAGCTAGTGAACTCTGCCAATAACATTGTGGCTGTGTATGTTCAGTCACTCTGGTCTTAACAGAATCTCCTGCTTGCACTGGTCCACACGACCGTGATGATTGTGTCAATCCTGATTTGGGTGTGTTATAAATATTCTTCCTACACTGTTGAGCTTTGACAGTTGCAGTTACACAACTGCTCCCCACCGTTATCTTTTATCTGGAGAGACTCTGGACAGGATAAACAGTGTCCCTGTAATTTTATACTCATATCATATGAGAAAAATATAATAAATTCACTGTTGAGCTGCTATAACAGAATGTACTGTATGTTAGAATCAGTGTATATGATATGATAAAATAAATTGTAAAGAGCAATAAATACAATTCTGATGACAGAAAAATATAATAAGTTAGATAATATTTTTAAGTGACAGTTGAAATTAAAGTAAATTAAGATCCCTTTGATGTCAGTAATCCCAACCAGATATGTTGTAATTCCTTACAGGGTTGTTATAGGAATATTATACAGGGTTTGAAGTGATAAGGGAGCTTGAGCTCCAGAATGTATTTTACTGATACATTCATTACTTGTTTATAATCATACTGCTTACATTTTTAATGTTTTTTCTGCTGAATAACACATCTCCTGCTGGTTTTATGACACAGACATATCACTAAGAATTAGCCAATTCCATTTAAGCCCGTTCCATTTCTGCAAACAGAAATGGAACTGGCTAAATGTGCCACTTAAGAAACATGTAGAAGACACATCATTTGTTTTACGATAATGATAAGATGATACTGATTGTGTGTGTGTGCGTGTGTGTGTGTGTGTGTGTACAATGACTCAAATGACTATGGTTAATGTGAAAGGTGTCACTCAGAGTGAGGTACCCACTAGGGCTACTATATACTAGGGTATCGTTAAAAAAATTACGATACCAATACTAATACCAGTATCCTTAAAGTGATACTGATATAATAGAGTACTTCACTCAGTACCTTTTTTCCTACATTTGATAACCATCATGTGAACGGAAGCATTCAGCTGCGTAAAATGCCACCATTCCTCAGCATCCAAATGATTTTTACACAAATACAAACAGAAAGTGTTCTTTAATGTGTGCACACGAGATAAGTGTAGAGATCCAACATGCCAGACCAGTTGTTTATCATACACAAATCAGCTTCTTACATATTCCTGAGTAGCTGCAGATCAGTGATAGGCTCTCTGAATGGTATTCATGAAGCTTGTATCTGCAAAAGCAAAATCAAAAAATAGAAATCAGAGTGTTGAGTAATGGGAATCGTTAATTCTGAAGGACTATGAGTTAACATATGTCTATGTCTATTCCCTATGTCTATATAGTGAAAAGCATCACTGGCTTCAGACTGACTGGCAGCAGAGTTGAAGGCAGCTTGGACAGGGCCAACAAACTTAATCTGTTCTTTAACAGATTCGACACTCCAGCTCCTGCTCATCCCGCCTCTAACTCAGTTGCTGTCGGCCCTCAAGCTCCTCTGAGTCCACTGCTCCCCCCTTCTCCATCTTCCCGGGAGAGTCCTACTCCCCCCTTAACTGGCTCTCATGCTAACGGCCCTCTTCAGACTGATGACCCCTCCCCTCCCCCGCCTGTAACCTCTGCTGTGTACATGACTACTGACCAGGCGAGAGGACAGCTGATGAAACTCCACTCAAACAAGGCTGTAGGCCCCAATGGCGTTTGCCCCGGGGTGATAAAAGCCTGTGCCCCCCAGCTATGTGGAGTCCTTCAACATGTCTTCAACCTGCGAGTGCGAGTCTTCAAAGGGTCCCTGTTCTGTGGAAGACATCTTGCCTCGTTCCTGTGCCGAAGACGCTGCGTCCCAGTGGCTCCAAGGACTACAGACCGGTGGCACTGACCTCCCACATAATGACCCTGGACAGACTGGTGCTGGAACAGCTGCGGCCCATGGTCAGACTCTTCCTGGATCCCCTTCAGTTCGCCTACCTGCCCTGGCAGGGAGTTGAGGACGCCATCATCTTCCTGCTGATCCGCATCCACGCACACCTGGACAAGCCGGCAAGCACCGTGAGGATCATGTTTTTTGACTTCTCCAATGCTTTCAACACCATCCGGCCAGCCCTGCTGAGTGAGAAGCTAGCAGCGATGCAGGTGGATGCCCCCCTCATGTCCTGGATTGTTGACTACCTGACTGGCAGACCACAGCATGTGCGTCCTCTTTCCCTTCCTCTTCACCATCTACACCACGGACTTCAGCCACCACACAGAGTCCTGCCACCTTCATAAGTTTTCTGATGACTTTGCTGAGGTGGGATGTATCAGCGGTGGTGATGAGACTGAGTACAGGGCTGTGGTGGGGAACTTTGTGTCATGGTGTGAGCAGAACCATCTCAAGCTCAATGCGATAAAGTCTAAGGAACTGGTTGTAAATCTACGAACGGCCAAGGCACCAGTGACCCCGGTTTCCATCCAGGGGGTCAGTGTGGACATTGTAGAGGATTACAAATACCTGGGAGTACACATGGACAATAAACTGGACTGGGCTAAGAACACTCAAGCTCTTTACAGGAAGGGCCAGAGCCGCCTCAATTTTCTGAGGAGGCCGAGGTCCTTCAAGATCTGCCGGACAATGCTGAAGATGTTTTATGAGTCTGTGGTGGCCAGTGCTATCCTTTATACTGTTGCATACTGGGGCAGCAGGTTGAGGGTAGCGGACGCCAACAGACTCAACAAACTGATCCATAAGGCCAGTGACATTGTGGGGGTGCAGCTAGACTCTCTGTCGGTGGTGTCAGAGAGGAGGATGCTGGCCAAACTACATGCCATCTTGGACAGTGTCTCCCACCCACTTCATGACGTGCTGGTCAAAGAATGGAGTACCTTCAGAGGAAGACTCATCCCCCCAAAAAGCACCACAGAGCACCACAGGAAGTCATTCCTACATGTGGCCATCAAACTCTTTAACTCCTCCCTCTAAGTGTTACTCTATATGACCCTAAGTCATTAAACTGGACATTGATGATTAACATCACTGCAATACTTGAAATAATTGTGCAATATTCTGTGTTAATACTGCTGTGCAATATACTCTTTTCAGTTTAAAATTCCCTATTTATTGATATTTGCTCATACTTCTATTACTACTGTGCAATATCCACCGTCTCATTAAATCTTAATAGGCTACACTTGACAGTTCATGCACTATTACTTACTACTTGTATTATTACATTGTATTATTATACCGTACATACTTATCATCAACCAGTAAATCCACTTTGTAGTTTTCACTTATTTTTAATTTATCTGACCTGTATTATAGTGTATTATATTTTTTGCTTAGTACTTCTATTCCTGTGTGCACCGACGTGATAGTGAGCTGCTGTAACAAAAGAGTTTCCCCTCGGGGATCAATAAAGTATTTCTGATTATGATTCTGATGTCTTTTTCCTCAATGAATCCTATTGGGAGGTTTGATCTCTGCATCTGCAGCTGAAAAACGTCTAAATTCATTTTAATCCAGTTCAGCGTGTGGTTTTGGTCCAGTGGCCCCCAAAGCCATCAGATGCAGAGCATGACCCCAGACACCTGGTTTACCTGCTGGTGCCTGAAACCTCTTCACCTGTGACCTTTAGCCCCAACGGAGGCTTGTCAGACATCAGCTCCTGTTTGGTTGGCTCACGATTCCACAACCAGTCTGAATGAGAGATAGCTCTACTAACTCGCAGTCCCGTGTAGCATTCATGCAATGTTTTCAGTGCAGCTGTTTGTCATAAATATTCATAAAGCTGCCTAATGGCAATCATTACTCCAGTTCAGTCTCTTTGCCTTGGCAGGCCACCCACTGAAGCCTGCTGCCAAAACGGCTCTTGAACTCTGCACTCTAGTGGCCGCTGTGATTGATTGGGACTGTCATTACAGGAATCCTCCGGTCGCACTGCCGGCCAGACAAACATATGACAAGCACAAACACAGAGGTATTACACAGGTGCACAGAGTCATGAATAGTCATTCAATTTACTAATGTGATCAGCCATCAATCTCATAGTCCCTGCTCACTGTGTGTCTGTGAATGCATTTCCTCTGAGGTGCTCCAACATGTTTACATGCTTGTATAAAGAGGGGAACAGTCTTGTTTGCATTCTGTTGAAAGCACTTCATTTATACAGTTTTTCCTATAATCCTGTGTGAAAAATGTAAACCAAACAGGTTTACCCCAGGTCAGGGTGGGAGGAAAAGGTGTGCATGCAGGTGTCAGAGGAAGAACATGGAGAAGAAGATTTTTTGAAAGCATTTAAGAGAAAGCAGGATGTTGACTGAGTGCTGTAAGGTATTCTGAAAGTGGATAAGGGTGAGTGGAGCCCAAGTGCCTCCCCTACCCAGTCTAACTGTAAGTGCTTTAATGGTAGAAGTGTAAGGGGTGACTGGCAGGGGGCTGGCTGCAGACCTACCTTCTCCACTTCCCTCTTTTCCTTTCTTTCATTTTCTGTGGCCTGTGGCGGCCGCCTGCGTTCTCGTTCCATGACAGCAGCCTCCACTAAGAGTGAGGCCTCCATAAATCTAGTGGGATTAAAGAAACCCAGCTATGGGTCGTCTCCAAATTAAACCAGGGCAGAAACCACTTAATAATCCACAGAAGAGAGAAGGGGGGAAGGAGGCAAAAAGAGGGAAAAAAAGCATTGACTTTGGCAGGCACACATAAAGAGTTAATATAAATAAACACAACTTCATAAACAAACAGTCATGCAAATCTTTCAAATGAAAAGTACAGCTTGACATTCACAGATACATATCAGCTGAACTCTTTTTATATTAAATATCTATTTGCTTTTCTATCAGTTTACGGAGATGTGTAATTTCCCTATAACTCCTCTGCAAGACGCTCTGGCTTTTGGTAACTTTCATCTGGAAAGTAAAAACGTAGAGCTGCATTTTTATTCTTGCAGCATAGCCCCTGATGTGGCACTGTGAGATACATCTCCGAGGGTGTATGTTTATATTCAGGGAACTTAATTGTCCCTCATCTTTTTTATACTCAGCTTTTTCAATGGGTACAGAGTTTCTCCTGGGACACAATAGTCAGCAGAGAGTGTTGTCTATCTTTGAAGACGTTTGAAGAATATATCTGAAATGTAGGTGCAAGGCCTGTGCATGTTTCTGTTTTCATTCTTGAATATTTGCAAAAGTATAAATTACATCCTTTAAAGACTAGGATTTACATCCCGTTGCTGCTATCACTTCTGCTACCGGTGAAGTTTGATGTAATGCGACTGGAAAGGCTGCCACTCCTCCGTGAACTTTCACTCCTACAAAACTTCCCTGCTCTCCAGGCTAAGGGGTAGTGGGAGCTGAGAGTGGAGGAGTTGGTATTCCTGCTTTTTTACTTCTCTTCAGCTCCTTTGGGAACCTTTGTTGGCACACACACACCGCTGTTTGTTTGAGCTTCTCCACAATACTCCCACTCAGTAGAGGACTCCTAAGGAGTGTTGGATTGCACCTTGTGGCTTTCCTTTCCTTTTCCTCTCTCTCTCTCTGTAGTATTGTGAGGCGAGCAGAGCGGGGCAGGGCAGGGCAGGGCAGTAGGCTGGGGATATAGCGCACAGATTAATCAGCTCCTGAGGGCTAGACTGGACCCAGTGATGCACATGAAAGCACTTGGAAAATGGACACTGGATCGCTGGTTCCTGGATAAGGACTGATGACTTAATCTGTCTGTCTGAGGATTATGGGAGTTTGGGGAGGAGGGAAGCCGCGGCCGTGGCTCAATGATAACATTATATATTTAAGCTTTGTGTGTATTTGAGGGTGCAAGATACCACACCTGGGTCAAAGTGTATTTGAAAATAATTATTTTCTGGGTACTTTACTGCAAACTCAAATTGCAAATGCAAATTTATGAATTCAGCTACTATCAGGGTAGAAGTTGTTGTCGTCTACAGGTCACTCATCAAAATTTGCCATATATTTATAACAGTGGTAGCTGTAGTGGTGCAGGCGAGCAGCTGCGCAGCGGTGCAGGCAAGCAACAGGGCAGCAGTGCAGGTGAGTTGCTTGTTAGTAGGCTGAAGACTGGCAGGCCGGGGTGCAGGCTGATGACTGGCAGGTTGGGGTGTAGGCTGATGATTGGCAGGCCGGAGTGGAGGTATTCAAATCATGTTATGGACAGAGAGGCAGGAGACACCGATAGGGAAACAGATGTTTATTTTGATTACAGCCAGAACAGATAGGTAAGCCGGTATGGAGAAGGGGAAGCCCGCTGGAGTGGAATGGAGAAGAAACCTTGCAGGAGTAGGATGGAGTGGGTAACACGCTGGGGTAGGAACCCACTGGAGTGGAAGATCGCTGGAGTGAACTGGAGGACGCCGCGGCACTGGAACTGGAGACCGTCATGGCAGTGGTGCTGGCGAGCTGCTGGGTGGCGGTGCAGGCGAGTCGCTGGGTGGCTGTGCAGGCGAGCAACTGGACAGCGGTGCAGGCGAGTCACTGGTTAGTAGGCTGAAGACTGGCAGGCCAGGGTGCAGGCTGATGTCTGGCAGGTGCAATCTGGTGACTGCGTGGACCACCTCAAGCCAGACGGTTGCCCCGGTATGGATTTGGATCTGTGGGCTGCTTATCCAGGGCCAATGGATACAGCCACAGGATGCCGTTGCAGTCCTTCACCGAGCCAAAGAAGGGTGCCGTTCTGGCATGGCCTTAGCCGGTGGTGACAGAGCGACTGCGGAAGTAACGGAAGTGATAGTTGGAGTGGGTGTGGGTGGATTAGCGAAGAGTATTGTCAGAGACAATCCACCCGCTCTGAATGGGGTCAGCGGAGCTTGGGCAGTCCGACCTTCTGTTCGGACAGAGAGGCAGGAGACACCGATAGGGAGACAGATGTTTATTTTGATTACAGCCAGAACAGATAAGTAACCTGGTATGGAGAAGGGGAAGCCCGCTGGAGTGGAATGGAGAGGGAACCTCGCAGGACTAGGATGGAGTGGGTAACACGCTGGGGTAGGAACCCGCTGGAGTGGACTGTAGGGGTTATGCAGAGTCCCATTGGAGTTCTTGGATCAATGAGGTCGGACAACTGGCTGAGGTGAGTGTAGGACTTTTATGCTGGCTGTGATTAGGTGATGATGGGGAGCAGGAGTGTGATAAGGAGCAGGTGTGCGTGATTAACAGATGGTGGAGCCTGGCGTATCCGTGACAGTAAACTTGAAAGTGAAAATGTAATTCAACTCAATTTTATTATATTATATATATTATTTTATATAGCGCCAATTCATAACGGAAGTCATCTCATTGCACTTTTCCTATAGAGCAGGTCTAGACCGTACTATTACTTTATAATATTATTTACAGAGACCCAACAAATCCAGATATTCACAACAGCATTACAAGTGTCCACATATGTATGTGTTATTTGAGCTCCAGACTATATTTTAGACCTTGTAATCCCTTATGAACCTTCACATAGTTTGAGATCTTCGGGCAGCGGTCTTCTGTCTGTTCCTGAGTCCAGGATGGAAACTAAGGTGAACAGAGCTTTTGCCATCAGGGCCCTGAGGCTCTAGAACAACTTGCCCAAAGAAATTAGGTTGTCTGAGTCAGTGTCTTCTTTGAAGTCTCTTCTCAAAACACATTTTTATCAGAAAGCATATCCTGATTTTACCCGAACTGGCTGTTTATTTTATTGCTGTGTATTTGTGTATTTTATGTATTTTATTTCTTTATATTTCATCATTCACTGTGGTATTTTATTTCTCTTGTTGTGAAGCACTTTGTACTTTGTTTTGATAAGTGCTCTATAAATAAAGTATTATTATTATTATTATTATTATTATTATTGAGTAAAAATTAATATCAAAATGCAATAATCCAATTTTCATTTTCACATTCATGGGCGTTCTATGACTATATTAAAATAGAAATAGAAAAGCTGTTTGACATTTAATTTTCAAAGTTGAACCCGCTGTACAGTGGACAATATTCAAATGTTAATTCAAATTTGAAAATGAAATATAAACAATGTAACCTGATTTTCCATTTATGCAAGCAATATTTAAGTCAATCTGAAAATGAAAATGAAAACTGTATTTGACATTTTATTTTCAAAGACATAACCTGCTGTACAGTGGACAATATTAAAATGCAATAAGTAAAACAATGCCCCCGGCCTGCATTCACATTTACATGTCATCACGCTCTTTTGGGGTAACAGATGGTAGAGATAATGCTGATAGTGTAACATGAGTGGATAGTCACATTAAAGTGCACATGAAGTGTCAGATCAGCTTTCAACTCCTTAAAACTTTCTGACATTTATTTTATTGTCATATATGGCAAACCCAAAAGAGAGAAAAACAAAGATTGGAGACATATTTGCAAACAGTATTTGATCCAAGCTTTCTGTCAGCTGAAAGAATTTACACATAATTGTTTCAGTGAGTTCAAGCTGCATCTGTTTATTGGTAATAAACAACAATATTACTTGAAATCCAATATTCTAATTGCTTGCCATTATTATGTCTGCTCAAAGTTTCATCTGGATCCTTGCTCAAGTGTCCACTTTAATAAATCACAACGTCTTTAAGAACAACAGCCAATTGCCAGACTAATTCATTGATTGATTTCTCCTGTTGTTTGCTGCATAAACTGCTCGAGGACTCACATGAACATGCGATGAAACTGCTGTTTTACTTACCTGTGTGTATATATATATATATATATATATATATATATATATATATATATATATATATATATATATATAATTTTTATTTTTTAAGATTTTTTTTAATAGCACAATTCTTCTATGTACTTGCTTTGGCAATGAAAATGTCTTCCCATGCCAACATATCCCCATTGAATTTAATTGAATGTCAAATAATACTGGATAGGTATTTATGCAAGTGTAGTAGTGTATGTTGTTATGCTTGTGGATTAAGTGGAGACATTTATTTTGAAACATAATTCTTTCGGTGTTATATTTCCTAATTCTCCTGCATTTCACAAGCATATTTTTACAGAAGTGCATATGGTTTTATGTAGAATGTGTACACATTTCTGTGTAAGGGAATGTTGTTGTTATTGTTGACTGTACGTGTCACATTTCAGCTAGCTGTACTCCCTCTTTTTGCTCTGGACTTTTCCCTAGGGAATTACACATTTTCTTATTCTGTTTACTTTTGATGTTTTTTAGCCTATTTGAACAAGCGCAAAGTGATTGTACGATACTTTTACATTTTGGAGCTAAAGTTTTTGTCGTAGTGCACGATCTAAGAACCTAAATGCAGAACACAAGGAAGTGGTACTTGGATTGTGGTAGCAACAGTATAACACTGCAAGCAATCACAGGTGGATATGCGTTCTCCCAGAGTGGTGAATCCACTGTAGCCAGAGAGGACGTAGTAGTCCCGGCCCGGGAACGGAGACAGTGAGTGTAGGTTCTCGCTTGGCTCATGTAGCGTGATTGGCAGAACTGGCAAGGCAGCTGACTCGTGTGGTGAGGCAGGCCGGACAGGGAAGACAGCTGGCTCGTGTGGTGAGGCAGGCCGGACAGGGAAGACAGCTGGCTCGTGTGGTGAGGCAGGCCGGACAGGGAAGACAGCTGGCTCGTGTGGTGAGGCAGGCCGGACAGGGAAGACAGCTGGCTCGTGTGGTGAGGCAGGCAGGGCAGGGAAGGCAGCTGGCTCATGTAGCGTGGCCGGCAGAACAGGCAGGCAGCCTCGCTGCGAGAGGATACGGTGGCAGTGATCACCGGCAGTGAATAGCTAAGTGTACAGAGACGATCTGGCGCTGGTGGTGTGGTAGAGCCTGGTAGATATACTGTGGAGACTGATTGGATGATGGACGTCAGGTGTGCCGGTGAACAGCAGCGAACCAGGGAGCTAGTCCAGTATATACACACAGCAATGAACAGAGGACAGACAAGGAACACAGGGAAAGGAGAGCACCCAAGGGTCAGGAGAGAGATGTGGCTAACTATGACAGTTTTATTTATTTTCATGCATAAATCTATTGGAAAAGAAGTTTGAGACCATGTTGACTAGCATGGAGCATTTTGTAACTTTGTTCATGGTATTAAACTGGCACACAGAGCATTTATGCAAGAGAGACCCTGTGAATGCTTTGTTTCCCTACAATTCACAGTTACTAAGACCCTCCCCTCATGGTTATTGTTACTAGTCTGTCAAGCTTTCCATTCTTAATCATTTTTGAAACAATGGCTCCTTGATTTCACACAGTGGTGACAAAAGCAGGCTTTTCATTTCTAACCAACAACCGTTGATTTTGTCAGCTGAAATGAGCTGTAGCTGTTGATAGCTAGCTAACCAATCTACTGTTAGCTCCACGAGTTGATTGAAAATGCTATCTCTTGGTAATCTTTCAAGATGATTCATTTTAAAATGAGTTATACTTGCTGAGTGGGTTGTCCACTAATCGCAGGATTAGAGGTTTGAGCCCCAGCTGTCCTCATGTCGAGGTGTCCTTGGACAAGACACTGAACCCCAAATTGCTCCCGATGATTAGGCCACCACCTTGCATGGTAGCTCGCTGCCATCAGTGTGAAATCGCAAAGCCCTTTAGATAAAAGCGCTATATAAATGTAGTCCATCTCAAACATAAAAGACTGAGGTTAAGCTCAAATCCTGTTAAGAGCAGGACAGAACTGCTAACGTTACCCTAAATGTGTGCTAATGTAGGAGCATCCAGGACAGGCTCTCACACAGAAGGTGTGCCATTGTGAACTAGGCAATTTTTTATTGTATTTTTTATGTAATTGTTAACCCCACAAAATGTAGTTAGTTAATGAAACGCCAGTTTTCAATGTCAATTTTTACTTGCCCCTATAAGAATTGTTTTATTTATTTGTGGTTATCAAATAAAAACAAAGTTAATTAGCAGCCCTCTTAGCTGCCATGCAAGCCAGATGCTGTCGACTCTTGTTATGGCACTCCAGCGACGTTTTTCGGAAACTTGACGTGCCTTCCAAAAACTATCCCGTTTTATCCGCCTTGTTCTCAAACTTGCAGCAAACTGCGTGCTACATAGTTGGAGTTTTGCCCACATCCTCTAACTAAACTCCTGGTTTTTTAATACACCAGGACTCAAAACATTTGGTAAGTGCTTTTGCCAGTCTTCATAATGAGGGCATGGTTGCTAGCTCTGTATGGTATTTTCATTTGATGGCAGTCAGCTCAATATTGGAGCGGGCAAAGTTCAGCCCCTCAAAGGCAGCGTTCACACTTTTGAGCCATTAGCCCCAAGTGGTGGATTAGACTTCTCTTTAAAGGCCCTTTGAATCTGTTTTCCATTTAAATGTCATAAACGTGAAGTGTATATATACCAAGGTCATGGCAGACAGATGGTGCTGTAATGATTTTCAGAACTTGGGCCACGCAGCAGTGCAGGAAGTGCATGGGCCTGCTTAGGCTCTCCTCACAGTGCCCTTGCTATAGCTAACACAGGCTTTTTCTTCCTGAAAGCTAGAAATGCTCATTTTAACCTTCAAAGAACATTATCATTTTTTTTCTCTTTGGGTTGGGGAGGGGCCGGGTAAATTATGCCTAAATTGCAGCATATTTCGCCATTATTATTTACATGGCTGTCACTTTGACTCGCGGTGGGGCCACTCACATCCCTTTTTATTTCCATTTTTGCTGACAGCTCTGGGCTCATCCCTGAACTGTCATAATTTGCTGTTCTGCTTCTCTGTGCTCTGTCTCTCGAGCTGAGGCACGCTCCGGCATGCTCACATAGACACTTAATTTCCCTCAATCGCCGTTTTTCTATCACTTTTTCACAGTGCCTCCCTCTACCACTCTTTTATTCCCACTCTTCTTCTCTGTGTGTCTTTGTTGCCTCTGTGGATGTCTGCATGGGGGTTGACCTGAAGTGAAGGCAGCAGGCTGAGAGTCAACGAGTTCAAACACATATGAAAAAGACACCAGATATAACAAGATATGGCTATACAAACATGCCACGATCAAGCCCTCTCACTGAACCTATGTAAAAAACATTTAACAATCACAGATCACACAATGAACCCCCGACTTAGCATCCTAGAAGTACAAATCTTTATAGCACAGACAGTGACTTTCATTCTCCAGCTTAGGGAGGAGCTGGAAAGATCACAAACTGCCCTAGAAACTGCTATTCCTCACAGGCCCCGCACACACTTACCACAGTTAGTTGACATATAGTAGTGATATATTTGTATCGTCGTTTTTACTGGTCTCTCCTTGAACCGACTACCCGGAGAACTTTACTAAAGGCTGTGTATGTGTTCCCGCTCACCTCCCGAGAGCCACTTGGATTCACAGGGTCGCCTTGTTTTTGCTCCTTCATTCACTAAGAGGAAAAAACAGCCAAAAAAAGAAAAGAAAAGAAAAAAGAGGAAAGAAATGGAGAAGTGACAGGTGAAGTCTTCGCCGGCACCATCACCTATGGAAATCAAAACATTCCACATGGTTCTGTAGATGAAGCAAAAACCCAAGGGTGAAGCCTGTGTTTGTCTCCTGCTCTCTCTACCCTCCAGGCGAGTGAGGTGCTACAAAGTCATTCATTCCCCCCCACAAACACTCTATCGTCAGTGTCCAGGGAGTTGACTGACATTGACTGACAGCTGGTTCGCTTTTGGTTCTGGTGTGCTTTTATTTTTTTGTTTCATTTTTCCGTGTCTTTGGTTGGCTGAGTGTGTTGGTTTATCTCATTTTTCACATTATGCTTCAGTGATGTTTCCTGCTCAAACATGCAGTTATATGGTTGTAGCTCAAGGCATCTTCTGCAAAGTAGGCATGCAGGTCTGGTGTATTCATTAGGTTATTTTTTGGTTATTCTTTGGTTACTCTGCTGGACCCTGAGAGAATATCAAAATCAAAGCTACCATGCTTATTACATTTGTGCATAGGAATGCTGTCCCTTCCTTATAATCTTCATCTCAATTCAGTCTCTATTTAAATAAGTTTTTCATCTCTTTACTCTAAGAGTCAGGGTTTCGATTGCTTACCCTTTTAATGCCAATAGTTGGTGTCTGGACCCATGCATATTGAGGCCCCCAAGCACCTCAAGGGAGACATTGAATTACAAAACACTGTGCAGTTTCACAGAGATCTTACAGAGAGAGACAATATTAGGTCTGCATACTTAATACTGGCACCTCACTACTTTCATTCACAATCATTACCTCAGAAGCAAATATAGTACAGTTTACAGCACTAAATGATTTTGAAAGCTACTCATAGGTAATTTGCTGATTAAAATTCTACATAAAAAAACACATTTTTCTCTTGGGACTCGATTTGAAACGGCCCTGGAGAAAACCTACCTGAACTTGATGTGCGTGACATTTAAGAAAGAAAAGGAAAAACTCAATTCAAACGTGACCCGAGGACAGTCATGCATGATCCATGGATCATTAGATCCAATCCAAAATGTGGTCTATTTCCAAACAGAACCAAACAGAGAGCAAACACCAACACTGGCAGTGTAATGCACATATTTTTCACCTGCAAATGATTATGTTATGATTATTATAACACACCACGTGATCAAAGCTGATAGTGAGTCCATTTGGATCCACATATTGACACACAGTCCCAAGGCCGATTAGACCAATTATATTTTGGATCCAGCCAGAGTGGACCTGTAAAGACCTATAAGTTGATCGTCATCAAATAATGCATGTTAGACTCAACTAGCCAACATTAAATTAAGTAGTTAAAGCATCTAGAATATCTATAAAAATCAAATGCTGGCTACATAATTAATGCATCATAAATAATAATCCAAATCCAAGTTATAATTATTATTATTATTATTATTATTGTATAATTCAGCAATCACACAATGAACCCCCGACTTAGCATCCTAGAAGTACAAATCTTTATAGCACAGACAGTGACTTTCATTCTCCAGCTTAGGGAGGAGCTGGAAAGATCACAAACTGCCCTAGAAACTGCTATTCCTCACAGGCCCCGCACACACTTACCACAGTTAGTTGACATATAGTAGTGATATATTTGTATCGTCGTTTTTACTGGTCTCTCCTTGAACCGACTACCCGGAGAACTTCACAATCATTACCTCAGAAGCAAATATAGTACAGTTTACGGCACTAAATGTTTTTGACAGCTATTCATAGGTAATTTGCTGATTGAAATTCTACATAAAAAAACATATTTTCTCACTTGGGACTCAGGGATATCGGGTATATATATATATATATATATATATATATATATATATATATATATATATTATATGTATTTATTATATTATTATTATTATGAAGTTCTATTATATTATATTATATTATTTATTATAAGTTAGGCTACCTAACCTTAATTTGAAATTGAAAATCCCGTTAATGCCAGTTAAATCAATATGGCATCTGAGCGCTGTGGTTTGACTGAGTTGGGCCTCTGAGAAGAAGAGTGTGATTTCTCATGCAAATTGCACCAAGTGGTTCTAGGGGTACATTTGCTGATAATACTTATTAACGTACCACATATTGATTTAAAACTTGACGGAATTGACATAAAACTGAACGTTGGATTTTTTATGGTTCATTTTTGTGCATTTTTGCCTTCAGTTGATACTATATAGTCGAGTTGCAGGAAAGGACTTGCACCAAAGGTCCCCAGGAGGATATCATTTCTGTGGTCTTGCGCGTTAGACGCTAGGCCACTGTGACGGCCCAAGGACTTCTTACACCACTGCACATGAGTGAGTTATAGTTGGACACTTTACATTAAAGCATAAGAGCTATTGCTGGCTTAGAAATGCCGCTGTGACAAAAGTAAGAAAGCCACTCTCGAACCAACAGGGAAATTAAGAAAAGTATCCAACAACCAGAATTCACTTTTTGTCTCTCTGCTAGCTTTGCCTCCCGCAGTGCACCACTGTCACTGGTGTAAGACAACATCTTGAGCAGAGCCTTAGTTAAAGGATAAAAGTTAGTGACCTTAGCATCTCATTTTCTGGGGGACTCGTCTTTGGTGTCTCTCCTTTGAAAAGCACCTTGCAGCTCAATGGGACAGAACAGACGAGAAGAGCCACTCTGCCATGGAATTTATAATGACATCTTCTGTTATAGCCTAGAATTGTTATAGGCCATAAAATTGCAAGAGCTCATCTAGGAGATCCATGGTCAAAAAGGAGATGAGCATGTGTGGTCACTAGTAGGACAGCCTCTTTCCTTGTCTGTCTGTCTCTCTTCCTCTCTGCCTTATACGCAACCAAAGTGCACCTAGAGACCCCTATAAAATGCATTTGTAACCCTAATGGAGAAGAATTCTCTCTAAAAATAATCAGCCAAAATGTACTTTCCTTTGGCGCAAAACATTTTTTGCAATTCAAAAGCATAAGCAATAGGCTTCACTTCAACTTCTGAGACTCAATTTGAAATCTTTCACATCTGCTTCAGCTCTGTTTATGACTCACTTGTATTTACAGTACAGCGTGAATCCTAATGTTAATGCATCCTGCTCTTATAGCTAATGTGGCCTGGCCACAATGTATTATCTCAAAGTATCGAGGGTTGTAAATCATAGTTCCAGAGGCACTCAAAGGAGGCTGAAATTAAATCAGTGTTTCCTCCCATCATCATGAAAACTGAAACTCAACACCAGGAAACTGGGAAACACGCATACACAATGTCAGCTCCAAGCTCACACATCCAGAGCTGTTAGCTCCAGCTACCTTAACCCTGACTGTTTAGTTGGGTGTGAGCCAAAGCTTTTAGTCATAGACCCAAATTTTCACCTCACTCCCTCTTCTGTTCTGAGATATAGCCTTGGCCAAGCTCCCAAACTTAAATGGCTGATTTGCTGTGGGTTAACTGGAGAATGGGAGGGTGAAGTCATATATATTGTGTGTGGGGAGGGTTGGCTGAGTGGTAGATCAATTTGGGAGAATAAAGAAGGAGCCAGATGGCCATTGGATCTCAGTCCAAGGCAGATGGGGTAAAATAGCAGTAGATGAACAGCTCAGGTATTTATCACCCATAAAGTTTGAATATGAATTGTGTATGACTGCATTTTAGCTTGGCGTGATAAAAACACCAGTCTATCACTGGCAATTGTGTCTCGCCGCCACAAGAGCAACATTTGCTCTCCTGCTTGTGCTGAAAATCGATGCACATCTCTTAACGTGCCTGAGATCTTGACATGTTGTGATAGTAAATGAAGAGTGCACATAGACCTCTTATCTTTTAGATACAAACTTGATGTATGATGTAGGGAAAACTGTCCAGACCCATTACACTAATCACACATCAGCTCTCGTTGAGAAGGTGAAATCACAGGACCTTTAGTTCTGTTCAATTAAACTGGAGCAGCTCGTAAACCAAAGCAATCAAACGCAGAATCGATAGTGGCCCAGACCTCGTCTCTCCAAGCCCAGCCTCGCGGGCTATCAGGCCTGTAAATCACCGTGTGTGCATCTGTTTGGGAAAGACGGAGGGAAAGAGCGCGGGGGTGATGCCACAGGCTTGTGTCAGTCTCGTGGCACGAGCCAGAGTTGCTGGCTCTCACCCATTTTCAGAGAGGGAAAGCTTCAGGCTGATAAAGAGCTCCAGCTCCAGGGATGAAGGACAGGCCGACCCTCAGCTGCACACACACGCACACACACACACACACACACATTCATTTCCACATTAACATTAACCCTGGCACCATTACCGCTGTGAAGTGCCATTAAGAGCCAGACGCGAGGCTAAGGAGAGCAGATATTACTAAACTGTCTCCTCCTCTCAGTCTGCAGCTCATCTCATGATTCTCTGGCTGACAGGGGAGGAACAACTGAAGTGATGAAGACGGGCAACTATGCAGGGGCATATTAAATGGGGTTGATTTTATTGATCAATTATTTTTAGGGCACTTAAATTGCCATGCTATACACAGTGTAATTAAGAATTAGTTTCTTAGATACACCTCTGAAAACACATTTTTGTTTGCATGTCACCCAAAGCGTCAGATCCCAGAGGTCGCTGATCCTAGCCATTGACACTGACCCTCACGATTACAATGGAAAATGCAATTACTGCTACAGTGTTGCCCAAGATGAATTTTTGAGTTTTAAGAACATACAAGAAAATACACATGAGGAATGGTTTCAATCACAGCAGAAGACAGATTTTTCATTTTTGTTTGTTCCATTAACTGTTTAATTCCATTTTCCATGCACATTATTTCCTACCTTGAATGTCTATGTTCTGTTTGGAATCCTTCTCCAAGCTGGCAAGAATACAGTCTAACTAAAATGTATATATATCTGAAAATTGGAATTAGCCTATAAAATATCCACCATGTGTACATGTTCAGTAGAAGAATGTAAACAATCCCCAGGTTGCTAAAAACTCCCAAAGTCCCAGAAAAAATACTAAGGACATGACCTCAGTGTCCACGATGGTTTAGGAAACATGGGAAGAGTGAGGGGGATCACATGCAAATCAAACTGGGGACGCTGAAATTACATGGTAAACGCCCACTGATTAACGTTAATGAAAAGCTTAACTCTATAACAGTAATTTTATGACATCCCTCTCAGTTTACTTTTCAAAATTTAAAACAGAGTTAGTAGCACAGTGGGCAAGTGCCTAAATTGCTTTATGGTGCTTCCTACATTCTTCAGCAATGACAGTCACAAATGTTACTGCACATTATGCTAGTTGAATGCTAGTTGAGATGTTTTGGAAAACTACATCAAATTAAAATTACATATTAGATAAATTACATAGAACACCCCCCAACTGCTGTCTCCCTTGACATCCTTGCATCTTTTTTTACATATATTCATGTATACTCACTCCTGTAGCCAGGATTTTGGAAACACTGACGTCATGAATCCTGGATTAGACTTTTTATAAATGTGTGTGTGTGTGTGTGGTTGGAAACAAGACTAGTTGTCGTCTCGTTATACTATTTCATCAATTCCAGACATGTCTTAAAAAGTGACTTTCACCGGTTAAAATGACAAACGTTGCCTGCAGCAGGTCATATCAGTCGTCACTAACTAAGGATGATTCCGTGAGTAACATAATGACAGGCCTAAATGAAACTGATGGCCTTGTCTTGGTGTCTCTCCCCAGCATTCCTATGGGTATTTTTCCTTGTTTTTGCCTGAACTTTAAAGCCCCCTCCTGCTCACTGGACCTTTAAGTAAATGTTTACCTGGGCTTTTAATAGTTGTTTTACATTCTTTTATTCATGTTGAGGGGCATTTTATTTATCTTTTAGTCTACATTTTTACCTCTTTATACCTGTTTTTTAAAATCCTTTTGAGGGTTTATTTTACTGGTTTGCATTTTAAGCCCATACTGGGCTCTGTGCCCTTTGGTTGTCCACGATGCTCTTCCCACGATATAAAAAGAACCTGTGTTTAATGAAAAAAACTCCTGGAGAGCCTAGACTCATGCTAATCAAACCATGTGGTGTAGTTGGGTTTATCTGGTTTTAAATCTAGTCAGTATTAATTATTTTAAATCCATCCACTATCTCCCTCGCCACATAGTCACAGTGCTTAACCACAGCAGCTAGAGAAGACGTTCACCCAAAACGTTTCAGAGCCAATACTTGGTCTACAAATATTTTTATTGTCTTGCAACATCAGCTATCTCTCCATATCAGTGTAAGACTGGGTCTGCCCAAAATACCTATAACATGGAGCTGAAAGATGTATTTGTTTATTCAAAAACAGCACTCCTGGGAAATTTTTCTTGTTGGCAAGATATGGTATGAATAATCACAGATCAAGAGTGGCTCTGGGTACATAAATATTCAATCAGTTGTGTATTTCTTCAGTGAGAACCAGGTGGCTGTGGTGTAGATCAATAAAAACTACCTAAACAGTATTTTCATGTTGTTATTTAGTACTGGCAGGCTTCACGTGCTGTATGTGTTCACTCAAATTGGTATGCAAACATCTCCCCTGAGTAAACATTAGTTCCAGTATTTTCCACAGGGAAGTGATCAAAGCAACAGGAAGTGCAGTGCTGAAATGGAAAGATGCTTTGCTTTATTCCTGATAAGATGTAGAGAAGCACTCTATGTTGATGCTTCCTCCAAAGCTTTAATTCTCATCTAATAGCACCCGCAGTTGTCTTGGGACTGGATATACATTATGCAGTCAACAGTGGAAATCGTCCACATCTGGTATTCATTTCATCAAGTTAGCTAAAGTCAAATGTGGCTGAACTAATCCAGGCTACCATGATGTTAGCCAGCTAAATTAATCCTTTTAGTTCTCATGGAGTTAGCATGGTTCTTGAATGCAGTTACAGGTGTGATTTGTTAACCTTGGATGATGTTGAAACCATGATATGGTATTTGATATTTGATTAAACTCATGATTGTGTGTCATAGTGTTATGGCTACAGCAGAACAGTTTCACTGTTTACAACTAACAAACTTAAATTCTTGCAATGAGATGAAATCTCTTATTAAACAGATTTAATTTGAGAGATGAAATTGTACGACAGGTCTCCAGCAAACTGAGTTCAGTAATCAATCCAGCCTATATAATTTACCTAGACTTGGAAATTGGATGGTTTCAAAGCAAATGTATACATTTACTTTTGATGTCATAATTAATAACCATGTTTCCTGGACCCATTAGTCTGATAACTATCAATAGGTCCCAAAATTTGGATTGGCTCTTTTATTCTATATGTATTGATTTTATTTTATTATATAGCCTGTGTTATCATGTACAGATATTTTACCCTTTGTTGTGAAACAGATGTTGATCTATCTATATTTTATCTTCTCTTATCTAAAATCATAAGTATATCATCATTTCCTTTTTTCTCTAGGTGGCTCTAAGGTAAGGACTTAAAAAGTCTTTATCAGTCATCATCTAGCTGACACATGCCCCAAATGCACATGAGTTTTACAGTTTCGCTGTAATTGTTTCTCCTGTTCACACTGGCACAGAAATCCCTTCCTTAAGTGATTTTAATTTTAGTGATGTGGGAAAAAGACTTCAAAATTCAGCTGAAGCTATTATAAGTTTATAGTCAGGAGAAAGTTACATTCTTTTTAGTATAAAATTGTCTCTTTGTGTTACCAATCATCTGCCACGTTTCAGCAAGGAAAAGCTTTCTGGGGACATGCAAAGTGGGAATTTTGGTGCAAACAAGACTGTAACTTTGGAACGTACTCACTTGCTTTGACTAACTCTGACTGCTGAAGCTTCATATTAGCGTCAGATAAATATTGGTATGTATTTTTACAAAGAATAGGACCATGGAAATTTACACGAGAGGGTGTGCTTCTACGTCATTATTGGCACAACAGTGATGCTGTAAAGTGCCTCGGTCCGCAAGCATCACTGTAGTGTAATATGTGTAATATTGCAACAGTTGCCAACAAAATAAAAGATATAATACAAATGTCATCATGCTGTGGGGTAATTCGCTCTCAAAATAGAAAACTTTTTGCAAGTGTTATCGCCGTTTCCCTGGAAACACATGGAGTATGACTAATAACTGGACTAATAACAGTCACATCAGTAGAATCATATGTAATGAAACCTAGTTTAATACTCCAGCAAGTCTTAGACTCCTAGTCCCTGTTGAGTCCCTGCCGGGAGACTCTTTCCTCTCTCCTCCTCTCCATCTCCATTTATATGCATTTTTATCCCATTACTGCATGTTACTAACTCGACATCTTCTCTCTCCCGTAGTTTTGTGCTTTCTCGTTTCTCTCCTTCTGTCGCTTTCAGCAGGTATTTCTGCCTCCGGAGCTGTAGAGTCTGGATCTGTGGTTGTGGGCCACCTGCTGCCCCTGTGTTCCTGCTCGACAACTGCTACTACAGTTGTTGTTATTGGCTCTGTTACTGATGCTGACATTATTTTTCCTATAGCTGTCATTCCTATTATTTATAATTAATTAATATTAACACAACAATTACTATTCTACTATTTAAAAAAAAAAAAATCTAATTGGTACATGCATTGTGCCCCCCCAAATCCTAACATGGCAGCAGCGGATGGCCACCCACCATTGAGTCTGGTTCTGTCCAAGGTTTCTGCCTCTTAAAGGAAGTTTTTCCTTGCCACTGTCGCCAAATCTTTGCTTGATTTGTTGGGTCTCTGTAAATAATATTATAAAGAGTACGGTCTAGACCTGCTCTATAGGAAAAGTGCAATGAGATAACTTCTGTTATGAATTGGCACTATATAAATAAAATTGAATTGAACTGAGTCAGCCAGCCAGCTTGAGCTAATGCTTTCTAGAGATCGTAGGGTTTCCCAAACTGAATAAATAGCATACATATAAACATAAAACTGCCTTGCTGCTCAATTTTGTTGTAACTAAGATACCTGCTGAAAAAAATAACTTTTCCATGGCCAGATTTAGCTACTACATCTGCGAACTTCATATGCATTTTTAAGCTAGTAGCGCCGTGTCACCAACTCTCCGGCACAGCTGATGGAGGATGCCAGAGCGTGACATCAAGGCTTTCCAATAACTCCAGAGCTTTGTAAAGTCCAAAAGTAAAACTTTATCATTCCAAAATTCACAACATGTTTTTATCTAAGGAAATTTTCTACTTCAATCCATGTTTGCTGGCGTTTAACCTTTCAAAAACAACATTTTCACTGCGGTCACAAAAGTGTTTGCTTTCTGGCTCACAAACACAATTGGATATTTAAAGGAGACTTGCTCTATAGCTTTTCAAAACAAACTGTCATCTGTAACCCATTTGTTAGTGTGTTGGATCTAGAGCTTGAAAATACATAAAGACAGACCACAGTTGCCCAAGTGATGTTACCCCTCTTTATTCTTATAATTCCTTTTCTGGACTGTGCAGATATGCAACACAGAGCTATAATAACTCTCCAGAACTGATCATACGTTTCTTCTTTAAGAAAGACACACAACTGTTTTCTTGCCACTGGCAAATTGTGGCTTGATCCTTGTTTGACAAACACATTTGTCTGTACAGAGTTCAGGGGACCACACACACATCTGTCTCAAACGGCTTGGAAGAGATGAGCAGAAATAAAGATTAAAATGTGTGCAACAACACAGAGACAAGACATAAGCCTGTTTGTGATAAGAAATAAGTTTGAATATTTCTGTGCAATCATTAAAACAGTCAATTAAAACACTTTATGTAATCCTGACTATATGAAAATAGGCATACAAGTTATTCCATTCCACTCTTCTGGTGTCAGTTGCCTGCCACTTTAACCATGTATTTGTCCAAATATGTCTTTCATATCTTATTATGTCTTGTGTTAAAAAAGTAAGAGAAGGAAGATTCTTAGGCACAAGAGACGTCAAGAACAATTACCTTCATTGAAGTGTAATATTTCCCAAAGAAGCTGGGAATGTGTCTCGTTTCAGGCGGCGCTACCCAACAGGGCGACGGGGGCCCTGCCCAACTACTTTTTTATTTGGTCTCAAAACACATTTGTCAATCAACCAAGTCGCAATACAAGGACGAGCTGTCAGGAGACTCTAGTCTAGCCTTCTTTCCTGTGAGCAACCAACGCAAACAAACAGTTTCAGTAAAGATGACAGCGTTCTTTCTGAACGCACCTCTGAAGGCCCTCTACAGGGAGACAGGGAATGCAACACCACATTCCTTCATGTTTTCCTCTCTCATTAAATAAATGAACCAATGTAGAATTCCTTTATTCAAGTATGATCATTTAAGCTGTGTTTACTGCTGTATACTGTATACTTTTCACATCAATAAAACTGCATTGTAATTCACCCTTGTGTGTTTTTAGACGTGTCTCACTGTGTCTTAGCTAGAAATGCTCTAGTCTTAGTGACGGCACATAGGTGTTTGCTGTCCTTTCATTCTGAGCATGCCGTCAACATCAAAGCAGTAATTATGCAATAAACTATTAAAGGCTTTGCGTCTCCAGCCTGATGCTGTCAGGTGTGGGATGGTTTTGCCTAAAGGATTGTTTTGTTTGTGTCGTTGATTGGGGTGCTGCTATCCTCAAACCAGTCAGTAAAAATGAAGGGCTGTGTCTGTACGGTGGTTACACTGAATGCGTGGCATGGAAAAGGGATTGTTGGGAGTTGTTGGAAAGCTTGGTCTGGCAGGTTGCTGTTGTAATTGGCATGTAAACATATTTGCTTTGGTTTTCTAGTCTGTAACAGTAAACACTGATGAACATGCACAAGTTCATGCACATGCATACAATGCACACAATCATTTTCTCAGACTTGATAACGCTCCCCCAAAGCCACAAAATCCATTATCGGACTGTTTCACAGGGGTAGTACTCAACATGACAAGTAAACTTTTAGGTGTAACATTGGTGGCAGTCCCATTAATGTATGGATGCAAACCCTTTGCAGTAAATGTATGAATCACAGAGATCAGATGCCATTTTCCTAGTAATGCTCTGCCAGGCCCATACTGCAGCCATATTTTTTGCCTTCTGTCTAGTGAGACATGTGAAACCCACATTCAGCTGGATTATCTTACGTCAATTTAAAAATTTCAACCGTCAATCAGATCAGCTAAACCTCCACGAGCATACTACTGTATCTCTACGTGCACATAACACCCTCTCCTCCCAACACAGACACATGTGCTTGTACTTCTACACTTGAGGATCCTCACTGACATAGTGCCACACAATTACGAACCTAAACCCAGTCCTCTCCTTAAACTTAACACTAATTATAGGATTAGGCTGGGGATGTACTGTATTTTTTTACTGTCAACAAATGCCATACAAAGACAAAAAACAACAATTAATTGATCCTACTACCACATTTTGTCTGTATCCAAAGCCTGATATTAAACTTTAAAAATAATAAAAAACACATGTTCTTTCATTACCATGAACATGGGCAGTGTAGTTTATTTTGACTCAATTCCACATACACTGTGCTGCTGCTGGAAATACTCACTAGAGCACCAAATGTCTAAGGATCAGCCACTGAAAATGGTGCCCTAAAAATGCACTATTTTCTCTTCTTTGAGTAATGTTTGATAAAAAAAAATAGGAAATTGTTGATCCTTGAAAATGAAACCATTGTGATTCATTTTTAAAGGTTTTTTATCTTGAGTAGGAAACAGTGGGCTTGGGGCTGAGTGCCAGAGACAAGGTAGGGAGGAGGAAAGTGTTGAAATGCATTATTGGTTTTTGTCTTTTCATGGGATTTGTTGACAATAAGAAAAATATAGAAAACAGCCTTATTCTTTAACCCCACAGCCCTTTGAAGAAATCAGGACTGCCTAAAATGTTCTCACTCGCAAGGTCTAAAACTCGAACTAGTCCTCACAAAAATACACACACACCATATCCTACTTAACCAGATGTGATAATATCAAGTTTCACTGGACACCTGAGTGAAAAGAACAATAATAACAGCATGATTCACAATCAGTGGTTCACATATAGGCTGATTCTTTACAGCTCCATATGGAAGTCTGCTGACTTTCTTTAAACTTGGCAAGAAAACCAACAGTCTCTCTTTCACTTCCATACATGAGATTGTTTCCATTTGGAAATGCAGTTTTTCTTGTTTCAGCGTTCCACAACTTTTACGACACTCTTCCTGCTATTTTGATGTCAACTGTGAGACTGTGTTTACTCAGCGAAGAGGCAGGGAGTAAGAAACGGATGTGTGTGTTGGGGAGGATCTTGTGACCTGCCAATCACAAGACAACTGCACTGATTAGCTTGTGACTCAGCTGTGGATGTATTTACCACAGGAAGTGTGACGAGGAGTGTGTGTCTGCATGCGGACCCCATTAGGTAGAACAGCTTCCACTTTGCAGAGGCTAATGCTGATACTGATGAAACTGAAAATAAAGTGTGTGGGAGAGAAGCGGTGTTATTACAGAGCGGGCGACACAAGGAACAAGAGGAAGGCTGGCACAATGGAACAGGGTCGCCGTGGTGATTCATTTCTGGCCACCACACCACGCCTTGATATCCACAATCGACTGCATCTGCTTTGTAGGCAACTATTCCCTATAAACCAGGAAACTGACAAGAATGTCTCGACACTCAGGATAAAAAAGCCTGCCTGAATGCAGAACGAAATACTTGAATGATAATCTAACTTCACAAGTAGAAGTCGTAGCAACCAAGACTGCACCATCAAAATTTTCCATTTATAGTGAGCAGCAGATGGACGGCTGTGAGAAAATGTATGAGTGGAGAAGTAATGTAACACTACCAGTCAAGCTTAAGTCTGCTGGAAGACTCAACCTGCATGAGAACATTTCATTTTCCATGCATAAGCTATTGCAGGGCTGTGTTTGTACAGCGCAGGCCATACCACTTCCCGTCCTCACTCTATTATTTGTGGTCATCCACAAAATCAAAAATGATCACTGGATTTCAGATTTAGTCCCACGTTGCAGTATTTATGCATACAAATATGCTAGCATATGTACATTGAAAGAGTTATTGGTCACTGTAATCAATTCTCCTGTCCATACAGGACATGGTGCAATCCCTTTCTAACATGAATAAGACATTTGGGACAAAATCTACCATCAGCCAATGCGGAAGTGCCAAAAACTGCAGTTCCTCCAATGGCCACTTGATGCTGGCTCCAAAAGCGAGTCAATCCCCACTAACCCCCATGTTAAAAGGCCCAACTTCACAGTAGAAATAAACCTGTTTACAGCCTGGTACAAAGAAAAGAAAGTTTTGGTCTCTATAGCTAATTTCCCCGTTCATGACAACTGTACAGGGGGTGAATTTTTATATAACTCACCCGTTTCAATTACATTAAGGCTTAAAGTTATGCAGAATTAATGACGTGGCCTCTTTGAGTGAGCGGCGGGTGCCGTCTCAGGCGTCTGGTTTCAGCAACCAGGCTTCACTCGGCCCGCCTCGGCTCCACCCACGCTCCACCTCTTTGCCCATTTTTGGATTAGACGGCGTCGCCCGGAGCCACCACACTGAGCTTCACACTGGCTCTTCAGAAACCCATGGGTGACGTCACGGAGACTACGTCCAAGTTTTATACAGTCTATGGTCATTACATCCGACTAGCAGAATGTATTCTGCAATGGCTCAGCAAGGCAACACTGTTCAAGGAAAAACAAAGAGGGAATTTTGTACTAAAAAGACTTTGTAATATACCCACTGCATTTGTATAACTCACACTGCTGAACTTTGGAATGCAGTTTTGAACAGAATGAGGACCTACTGTGTAGTCACAGTAGGACACTACACTGCCAGTAAGAAGAGGAGGAATGGTTACAGTGAGCATTAACTCTTATAATGTAAATATGACTATTGTATTAAGATGAACTTAAAATATGAACTTATCTTCCCACATGGTCGGGAAATACGAACATCATGCATGTGAAAAGTACCAAAAAACACTTTGTCACTTCACAAAGTACTTCACAACAGTAAAATTATTAAAAATACAACCATAAAAACAGTAAAAGAAACAACAATAAAACATAGGCAGTAGCAACATAAGAAACAATAAAATAATCTAAAAATAAAAAGCAACAACAGGCCTTAAAACACATAAGATTACCAACACTAGACAGCACGAGGCCCGTTTGAATAGGAGAGTCTTCAGCTACTTTTTAAAGGCGTCAACAGAGGCCGCAGAGCGTTAGTCTACAGGAATGTAGTGGAGTGTTCCACAGTGTCGGAGCCACGATCATTCAGTCGAGCGCGAGGGAAACCCGTAAGCGCTGGTCAGAAGACCTGAGTGACCTGCTGGTGATATAAGGATGGAGCAGGTCAGTGATGTACTCAGGTTCCTGACCAAAAGGGAATTACAGTAGTCTAGCTGGGATGATATAAAAGTGTGAGTGATCATCTCTAGCACAGTTTTTTTTTCTTTTTTTGCTCAGAGTTTTGCAATATTTCTTAAATGGAAAAAACATGTACGGGTCAGTGATTTGATATGTCTGTCAAAGTAGTTAGCCTGATCAAATACAACACTTTTTTCTGAGATTTCTGAGATTGGACTGTACAGCTGGAGAAAGGGACCCAATACACTGAGCAACCTCGGAAGTTAAGCTATCTGAAGGAGTCTCCCATCAAAGTCAATACAAACCATGTAAAATCAAAGGAGGCACAGAATTTATTCTTCTTCTTCTGACTGCTCAGCAGCAGTGTATTCAGTTCTGCTGCTGGTGTTCTGAGGCTAAATGGCAGCTTTCTAGTGATTAAAATGATAGTCCTATACTGTGTATATCTTCTGGCCACCAGTGGCAGCACTGAGTGCACTGCTGCTGAGAAGCACTCAGTTGTTGAACGAGGAAGAAATCCTGTGCAGTCTTTAATATGACATAGCTTTTTTCCACCAAAAAGGTGGTGAGAAGACTGTGTCCAGACCATCAAATGAGTTTAAATTTCCAACAATCTTTCTGCAATATATTTTATGAAACCAGACTGACTGAAATGTCCAGGTTCCACTTGATAGCTATAAGGTCTAAGCTAATAGCTAAACAGGTTATTGTCAGGCTAGCCAATAACGCACATTATAACAATGTAAATGAGTGAGAAAACTAACCTGAGCTGGTGTGACACTGAAGCTGATTCTACCAAGCTGTTGCTGTCTGCAGCTGGTGAATGGCAGTGTGTGCCCTACAGAAGCAGATGTGACATTAATAACACAGACCTGATGAAAAATAAATATATTATGATCAGATGCTGTCAGGTATTTTCTGAACCAAAAATGTTTTTCTTGGTAGGCACAAAGATGTGTTATACATATATCATTCTATATCAATTTGGAGATATATAATCATATAATGACAATTAACACATGACAACATCAAGATTGTCAGCTGCTCCCTTTCACATGTGTGTCAGCAGGTCAGATTTATAGGGACTGCGGTATTGCAACACAGTGCAAAACAGCAACCACTTTTGAATTATTTCCGCTTTCATTTTGACATTAGTTTCTCATCTGTCAAGAGAACATATTTGCTGTTAATGGCTGTGATTTTTATCTTTCCAGCAAGTGAAATGTAATGTGGGGTGGTGTAGCTAAAGAGGTCAACATCCACCTCTGAGACAGGAATAGCCAGGGATATGGGGGGGATTTGACCCAAATACACAACAAACCCTTCAAACATTATGAATAGCCATGATTGCTGAGAGACACTGCTGTATGTCACTCCTATCATGTGATTGCCATAACCACCCAAAACCTGAACTTCCTGCTATGCTTCCACGTTAAACAGATATACATGCACTCTGCTGTTATGCCACTTTTAAGCTACTAGATTATTTTATCCTCAGTTACTTCCTTGTCAATTTGCACAGTGTATGTGTTCTACTGTAATATTTGATTAAAATAAACATGGTAAAAATCTAGCTATTTTTAACAAATGCTTCACACCCTGCGATATTAACACACTAATTAAAAGAGACTGCATAAGTTCTAATCTGTTAGCACACTGAAGTTCAAAGCTTGTGCATTTCACACAAGTTCACACTCCAAGAAACATTTCCAGAATGCTTTGCTTTTACCTTAACACCCTTACAAATGCATGCACAGCCAGGTGATAATGAAACACCTTTATATGGCTGATGAATATTATTCAGTGAGGGTTTAAATCACTGTGTTTCAAAGACTATTTAAAAGCTGTACTGACAAGCATCATTTCACTCTCTGTTTCTCTGTGATGTGTGAATGAATGCTTGTTAACCAATTTTCATCACACTCTAAAGAGATTTTTAAACAATTTCAGGAACAATCCAACTTACTTTTCCTATTCTCAAAGAGTGTCAAGTGTTTATTTTAAATGAAATTGATCATTTTCTTTAGCTAATGTAAAATCATATGATTATTGAGCGATGTGGTTACATTACCATTTTTCCTTAGCCTCAGTGTAACATTGTTAGGTTATTAGCATGACCGGATTGACCTGCTTGGAGGGCCTGGGGCTAAAATGAGTTGCTAGGCCTATGTTAACCGCTCTGTTCTGCCAATTCTGTGTATTGCGTACAGCTTTCTTATGCTAGACTAGTACATGGCCCCAATTCTTCTGTGAGGCAATTTCATTAAACACATTAATTTCAGAATATGCAAAATAAAATAATAAAACTAAAAAATGATGATGGTTTAGGGCCCTTATCATGTCAGTTGACAATGGCCTTTAGTGGTGCAAATTCCAAAACCAATTTCAATCAAACTAGCACATACCAGCTGACACACTGAAAGCATGGGCCTGCTGTACTGGGGAGCTTCGTAATCCAACCTTGGTTATTATATCTTTCAACATGCATTGTTTTGGGCAGTGGTGGAAGACGTATTCAGATAGTTTTACTAAGTAAAAGTACCAGAACAACAATGTAAAAATACTCCTCTACAAGTACAAGTCCAACATTCAAAATTTTACTTGAGTAAAAGTACAGAAGTAGTATCAGCTAAATTTACTTAAGGTATCAAAAGTACTATGTGGAAAAAATGCCCTTGTGACTGATTTGTAAGTAGCATTTTACAGTTGTAGCTGCTAGAGGTGGAGCTAGGTTTACCTTTCAACTACTGTATATACAGTTAGGTAGTTTAGTCCACTGGTTTTCAACCTAGGGGTCGGGCCACTCCAAAGAGTCACAAAATACTGTAAATCTGAGGGGTCATGAGATGATTAGTGCAGTAGAAAAGAAGAAAAAAGTTCTGCTACACAAATCTGTATGAAGTTTATGAACTTCTCTTTTATTTGCTTGTTTGTGAGATATTAGCTAATTTGACCTTCTTGGGCATCAAACAGTTAATTAAATGAAACAACCTTTTAAGTTTAGAGGGGAAATCTCTCTTTGGTGGACCTGCTAACAACTCACAGATGTGACAAGGGGCCAGAACCATACAGTCAGGGTCATAATCCAAAAAGATGCTGTTAATCTTTAACAATGCATTTTATTTCTTAAGCTTATCATATGTTTTTAATGTAAACATTACGACTTATGCAGCTGTGAGATAAATGTAGTGGAGTAAAAAGTCCAGTATTTCCCTCCAAAATTTAATGTAGTAAGTATAAGGTGGCAAAAATGGAAATACTCAAGCAGTGGTGTAGTCTAGTTTATTGTAGTGGGTATACTGTGCTAACCCCCCAACCTCACACACACACAACTCAAAGCAACAGTAATGGGACATGATGGAGCACTGAACAAGATGTCGAATAGAGCGGGAGTGGTATCAGACTCCACTGGCAATCTTGTGGAATATGAGCAGAGAGTTATGGAAAGCGACACCCGATCAGCATCACCACACTCATCAACGCGTACATGCATTCACACATAACTGAGGGCTTTCCGAAAGAATGGGTATGTCTTATCAAACCTCCTGAAACTATTTATTGTCAGCAACACAAGACTTTAACAGTCAAGGACATTTACTGCTGGGGAGATTTAAACACTTTGGACTCTGAGCTGATTTTCTATTGTTTTCACAGTCCTTTACCAGTTCATACTGTTATTTATGTTCACATTGTTATGTATCTGGACATGAAGCATATGTTTTTTTGTTTGTTTGTTTTCAGTGGAATCTGCTCTACTGGATTATTATTAAGTTGAAATAATAAGTTATATGTTGCTCATGCCATGTATATAAACAATATGATCATGTGTTTCGTATGCTGGGACAGATAAAGTTTTTGTGATATAATTATTCCTACAATATTGTTCTAAAACAAATCATTGTACAGAACTGTTTTTCTTTCAAAGATAGTTTTTTGGGCAGTTTCGCCTTCGTTGGACAATTTAACAGGGAAGAGGCAGACAGGAAATTTGCAAATTGAGGCACTGGAGCTCTAAGTGTTAATCACAATCACTGGTGATTTTGTATGGCTGGAGGAGACAGCCGCTCACTGCTTTGACATAACTTTTTAAGGCATCCACGATGTGTGTACTTTGAAAAGATCTATGTTTTGCAAGACTAACATGTGACCCACGACCATGTTTGTAGTTGGATGCCTGTTCCCAACAAGTAGTATGGTGGTAACAGTGCCAGCTAGGTGGGGTTTCGGGTGGGGGAGATGACAGACGTCGAGAGTCTCTCAGCAAGTTCAGCAACGTTTGTTCGGTTTGCTGTCACATTTCTCAACCTGGTATTTGTAAAAATAACTTGCTGAATTGAAAATTCAGTCACAAAACTACATTGTTATGTATCCTTGCGCATTTCAAGTGGGTATACAGAAACATTGTACATTGTAGCAAAAACTGAAATAGACAACTTTCTATTTTAAGCGTTTCACATGGATTACCTTGCAAAGCAGGCTACCACAGTCCAGGATAATACACTGTGTGTATGGTTTGCGATTACATATTTGTTTGGGGATAATCACCACTAAATTACAATTTAAACTGAAAGTGAAATGACAAGGTCCTTTAACTGGGTCTTGCATTAATCATTAGTATTTGTGTCAAAATACATAAATACCTTCATTATTTAAGTTTAAATTGTGCTCACATGGTGCATATTCCTCTATAATATGATCCATGATACACACACAATGCACAGAAAGATGATGGTGGTGGTGTGAACAGGGACCCACAGCTCATTTTGCCCCAGGGTGCCAAGCGGGTTAATTCAGCCATCGAAAGAGCAAATAAACTGGAAAGAAAATTCATCAATCACTCTTGTCTCCATGACTGAACAGTTGTTGACAGGATTTCAACTCGAGATTCATTGACCTTATTTGCTAATTTCCGGTAGTCTGTTATTAATTACTGAGGGAAAATCCTCCGAAGATATGGTTCCCTTAAATTTGTTATCATGCTCATCCTACAAAGCAAATGGTATTTAATTTTTACGTATTCATTTTACAGTACATTTTAAACTGAAGCCACATTCCCACACCAATGTTTTGTATAACACCAACCTTCAACAGTTTTTGCAAGCTCATTAAAGTGTCCTAAGACCAGACACAAGGTCATGGGGTGATGATACATTATTTGTTTACTTCTCTACATTGTGTCCATACATGCATTATTATTGTGGAAGCAATTTCCTCACTATGAAAAAAAAAACAAACACATTTTATTGACATTTTATTTCTTTATAACATGCTTTTTAGTTTACATATTTATTTGGTAAACTGTAAAACCTAGTGTGTAAGCACAATACATTTCCTTTCAGGGAGAGTTTGCTGAATATTAATTTGGAGTGACTGACATATAAAATGCTTTGGCTAGCTTAAAGTTTTTGGTCACAGGGATTGGAAAATTGTGTTTGTGCCTTTTGATTTGCAGAGCCAGTACATTGCTCCCCCTTACAGAACTGCTGACACAGAACTACAGAAAGGCTGATTTCTATTTAGGGAATAGCTGGCTGATTAGTGGGTCAGCTAAACAGCCCCTGGGCAAGCCAGCAGCAACTCAGGGACGGGCCCTGGTCTTGAGACCTGACTTCGAAATGACTTACCATGACCATAACCATGACAACTTAGAATTGAGTCTCCAAAAGTAGAATGGAAGCCAGAGCCTTCAGTTATCAAGCTCCTGTCCTGTGGAATCAGGTCCCAGTTTGGGTTCGGGAGGCAGACACCATCTCCATATTTAAGAGTAGGCTTAAGACTTTCCTCTTTGATAAAGCTTATAGTTAGGGCTGGCTCAGGTGAGTCCTGAACCATCCTTTAGTTAAGCTGCTATAGGCCTAGACTGCTGGGAGACTTCCCATGATGCACCTCTTTCCTCTCTCCTTCTCTCTCTCTCCATCTGTATGCATTTTATCCCATTACTGCATGTTACTAACTCGACATCTTCTCTCTCCTGTAGTTCTGTGCTTTCTCGTTTGGAGTACGGTCTAGACCTGCTCTATAGAAAAAGCACAATGAGATAACTTCTGTTATGAATTGGCGCTATATAAATAAAACTGAATTGAAATTAAATTGAACTTAGAAAGGGCTGCTGTTGACTTTGATGCTTCAACTGGCTGATGTGTCGGACCAAATTAAAGGTGAGATATAACAGAGTATAACAGACATGTTAAGTAAACTGCCCCTGCATATAATTTGCATGATATTACCACAGACCTTGACCATAAGGACAAGGAGGAGAGCCAGCAGAGTCATGTAAAATAAATGTACAGGTGCCAGATACAACAAATATGAGTACATGTTCTGGGACTTTGGTCTTTTAATGGTCTAGACTCTAAAAGGTAATGGCGATGGGAAAATAAAAGGCTGTATGTCTATAGTCTTCATTGAGAAAGAATAGTATGTTCTGAGAAACCCGTGACATTCCATATTCAAATGTTTCCATGAAATGTGATCATATGTGAGCCTAAATGGACAAGAGTTCAAGCCTTGCTCCATTTGCTTTTGTATTTTTCTACTCGGCTCAAGGTTCTGAGCACAGCTGCTTTTGGCCAGCCAGGAAATTGCACCTGAAATTGGCCCCGTGGTCTGAGTGGTTTATAAGCCACCTCAAAGGTATGAAAGTAAATGAGAGAAGCAAAGAAACAGCCTCTCCACTTCTCTATATCTACCACAGGCGCATTTCTCACCCATCTACAAAAATCTTTCATCTGCCTGCAGCCAATGGTTACCAGAGAAGGTCAGCGAGTCATGTTGTATATAGTCTGGAGTGAAAGAATCCAAAATGGAAGCGGGTGTCCATTTTCTTTGGCCACCAGTGCATGTACAAATAAATCACAGATTCTGTTTTTTCCCCTTGTCTGCAATGCACTCTCTTATTTTCCGTTTCTCTGCTATTGCTGTACATTGGCCTAGTTTTTGTTATGTGCTGCCTGTTCACAGGGAATGAATGGAAGAGCTTGAATTTCACTGATCTGGGCAAAAAATGCAATTGAATATAATTGTGTGCTGGCTTTCATTATTAATTGAAATAGATCATTTCTCTATTCATTGTAACTGGGTTTTCAGGCAGTCAATGATATGTCTTGCTTAGCAGATCTAAGCCTCGATTTTTAACCGCAGGCTGGAAACCTGGTCATGTATCAATGCCAAATGCTAGAGGAAACATACCTTTAGTGGTTAGTCTTTGGAAAAGGGCCAGTGCTGTTGGCCATGTTGGCTACTATATCATTTCAATTTCAGGCCTAGAGCGTGTTCAGGCCTGTAGATGATTTTTGTTCTTTTCAATCCATACCTCAACACTTCAGCATGGTTGATTACCACAGATTTAACATGCAGTTCAGGTCCCTTGCTTATAAAGTCAAATTAATATGGTAACCTTTTGTATCAAAACCTCTTTTTGTGCCAAAAATGTTGATTCAGAGCATCGTAGAGCACAGTCCTTGGGGGCATAATTCACCAACAATAGTGAAGGTTACAATTTGGAAACAAATCAACAGAACGTATTTGCTTTTACTGAAGCTTTTAATTTTCATCACCATCTGCCCTCAGGTACTGAAGAAATTCCTCTAGCATGCTCATGGTTGGATACTATTATCATGGACAGGTGATGCAGGGTCATCATGGGGGCCCAAGGGGTCAGGAGCCTCTGTTTGAAGTAACTTAATATTTCTTGTTAATAAGTCAGTCAAAATACAAAGATATGTAAAAGGACAACTAAGAGACACAAAACAACCGCTGTGATACAAAACCACCACAAAGAGACACAAAACAACTACAAACCATGTGTCGTTTGCAGTTATTATACTTAGACGTGCAGACAAAAACATTGCTTGTGAGTGGGTTTGTTTTTTAACCTCCACCAGTCTTCTATCAATCTAATCACTTCTCGACTCCCTAACCTCAGCAGAGCTCTCAACTCCAGAGAGAGAGCCTTGAGCTGACATTTTGGAAGAGACAGAGATGAAAGCCGCTACTTGCAATAGACGTACAAGACAAGGAAGAACACTCCATGTAGTCCAGTGGCTCTCCATCCTAATTGGAACAATGGAAACACAAAAATACATAGTAAAAGTGAACTTGACAAAATAAGGGAGAGTAAACAGAGAAAAGGATCTGCTGGTTAGATGTCAACTAGATGTCTTCTTCCTCAAGGCTGTTTATCAAGCATCCCAGTGTACGAATTCATTCTTAAGTGGTGAAAAATTCGTACTTTTAGGATTAGGAGTAAAATAATTGTATAATTTTTCTGAACATGAAAAATGAGTGCTATCCGCTGATTCCCTAGCCCGTTCAGTGTTGCTATGACATTCAGGTAGAAAAAGGTCTGTTGGAGGGAAGATGTTTTAGGAACACTTCACAATGAGCTTTGTAAAAGATGCCTTTTGGACAAAAACAAAATAATGTTTGTGATTGACTTTGTGTGGGATTCAGAGAAGAATACATTGTCTCTGCAAAAACTGCTTTGCAACAATTTTTGCAGAAATAAATCAAACTTTGCTCTTGTTGCACCTCAAATAAAGCGCATTAGTCAACGATCCTCAGTAACAGTTGACCAAACCTTTTATTTGAACATAATCATGTTCCCCCTGCATGTCACCTGGTAATTAAGGATATCTACAAAGGCGATGGCCAATGACCGCTTTTCACAGGCCTAATGCTCAACTTAATTACAACGGGAAAAATTAGGTTCTTGTATTTTATTTTAATTCTTATATATATATATATATATATATATATATATATATATATATATATATATATATATATAAGAGACATTGTTAAGGTGTATTTCCCAGAATAAGTACAGAAATAATTTCACCCACATAGGCTTTACAATATCATTGCAGTGTGTGCATGTGCAATATATGCAAGAGGAGGCTGACTTGGACATTATCATTACACAACTGACTATTTAAATTACTTACTGTTGTATTATTTTATGTATGTAAATGTCCATTTCTTTTTCAAGCCATGTGAGTGGCTAGGCAGTGTTTACTTAAAACCTACAGAAATGGCATACTGGTAAATTATATCAGCATTTCAGATTTTACCCATTTCTTAAAGCAGCATTAATCGATTATTGTTTGGCCACTTGGGAGCAGCAGAACAAGCCATTAACCTTGTAAAGTAGATATGCCAATCGTGTTAGCAAACAGTTGCCTAATTACACATCCAGGAGATACAGAGCAACATTAGCATTCATTTAGAGTTGTGTGTCCAACTGATGATTTTAAGTCCAATATTTACTCTCCTTTTAGCCGTTTCGGTCTACACCAACTCCTTAGAAAAAAAATGACCCTTTAGCTGCTAAATGCTCCATTGTTCACTAGCTAGTTGCTAAATTTCTGTCTGCAAAAAACAGTAAAGTTGTGGGCCTTTAAACCAAAACAATGAGCTGAAACTAAAACCAAAAAAGTTGAACAGAGCTGAGGAGAACTTCAGAGTTGGTTGATAATTCTTTGAGGATTTGTGTCTACTATTGAGCCCTTTCCCATTACACAGTCATTTGACCCAGTGTTCATATGAAAACACGTATTAGTGCAGAATTAAACCACATCTCTCAGGCAAATAATAAGTCATCATGATTTCTACTTTGTGGCTGATACGTCACATTCTCCCAAGTCCTATTCTGAGGTAGCAGTATTGGTCAATTCTCAACCCAATACCTTGGAGGGAGTTTTAGATGCTCGATAAATACAGGCCGCAAGAGTGTGAAGAAAAGTAAGAGGAAAATAGAGTAATTGTAACCAATAACAATCAAATTTATGCCAGGGTTTCAGAAAACAGTGCAGTCTGCAGGCATATGAGTGGTTATGAGCAATGTCAAAATGTCTTTTAAACATCAAAACCATGTTGGACTAAACCTTTCAGTACTGCCTGGCTGGTTTCAACACAATCAGCTGAAATACTGTACTTATTGTAAAAATACCTAAGGTGGAAAATGTTTGATTTTCTCCATTGTTGAGAAGGCAGAGTATTTGAAATCCAGTGGGAGGCTATGATATGACAGAACTGTCAGCCAAACTGCTATAGTCTGCTAGCTAAGAAATGCCTGAGCTGCAGTTGTGCCCTTGAGAAGTGCTCTTAAAAATAGCGGTCGTCAAATATGCAGCTGTATAATTGGAATATTAGATAAACTCAAAGAAATGAGTTATGACAACCGCCTTGAACAAGGGGCAATAAAACCCTCTCTCACAGTTGGAGAGTGCATTATAAAGGGAGATGGAGGGAGGGCAGGAGAGGAATGGAGGAGGAGGGGAGCAGTGATATATCTTCTGCCCTTCCCTGCCCTGATTTTCCACAGTGATTGGAGGCCCTCCGCAAATGATGAGGGAGGCAGCTGTGAGAGTGCAGAGGCTCTGCAGGTTCACGGCAAAGTCAACACCGTCCAATCCCTCTAAACCCTCACACCGCTCACCGCAGAGAAGCATGCCAAAATAAAGCCAAGCTTGTGTGTGTATGTGACCATGTGTGTGTATTAATGTGTATTAGGGGTGTTTTTCACAGTGCCTCTGAGCTTGCACACTCACTTCTGATCTGTTACTGTGTGTGGTGGAGTGTGTACGTTTGTGTGTGTGTGTGCATGTGCTCACTTTTTGATGTACAACCTGTGGCTTGATATTTGTATGCACCTGTGGCATGCACTTTTCAACAGGATGAATCTTAATCTCTCAACATCTCAAACACTGTTTACATGTGTTTCCTGTGTGGATTTGTAGGTGGATTTTTACCATTTGTGGGTTAGTGCATGATTGACTACAGCATGGATTTGCATACACTGATGAATTTGAGATATCACTCCATCTTGACCCAGTCTAGATTGGTACCAAGCCAATTTTAAAGGTTGAGTCTGGTGTTATTCTATATCATATACATATACTGTATATACATGTGGTGCTCTAGTGAGTATTTTTGGCAGCAGGACAGTGTATGTGGCATTGAGTCAAAATAAACTAGTGTGTTCATGGTAATGAAGGAACGTCATTCAATGCAGTGTGGTTCATTGATGTGTTTTTAATAGCAACAATGCTCTATGGCACAGAGGAAGAAGATTTATCAGGCTTTGGATTCAAAGACAATACTTATTAAGATACATTCATTGTTGGTTTGGATCTTTTCACGAGATTTGTTGACAATAAGAAAAATATAAAACAGGCCGAAACAGCTAGCCTGGCTCTGTCCAGTTAAACAAATCTACACGCTAACACCTCTACAGCTCACTAATTGACACAATGTATCCAGTTTGTTTAATCCACACAAAAAACTAAATGTAAAAACAACATGCTGTGGTTTTACTTGTTGTACGTATTTCTTGGCAAGACGCAGTGAATTTCTGGAGATTCCCCCTGCTTCCGGTCTTCGTGCTAAGCTTCATATGTAAGCATACAGAGATGAATGAGTGAATAAGCTAACAATGCTGTCATTGTTCTGGAAGGGACACTAGTCTCAATATGTATTATCTGTACTGGTTGATGTGCTCTTCTCCAAAGCATTTACATGACTTACAGGATACAATGATCACCAAACTATGAAATGATAGCACTTCACAATGCATACATGATCCACCAGTACACTATTCATATCTAATTATATCTTATTCAACTACTGACCACATTTAATTTAAAGCCACATTCAGAAATCTTAAAGAATTATATCTATAAATCTGTAAAATACTGTACATGATTAAAATATACTTGTCTTTTTTGGTCTGGTCATATAGTATTTATGAGTAATTGTTTTTCATCTAGTCGCTTTTCAGGATAGCTGATGTCTCATCAAGTCACAACATTTTGGTAAAGTAAGCTGTCAATCACAGAAAAGCATATAATATTATGTGAATTTCACATAATTTAGATTTCCAAGCTGATGCTCTAAACCTGGTAAAACAATGGTAAAGAATTATTTGAAATTACAATTTGATGCCACAGGTATCTGGCTTAGTTTAGAAACCTTTCTCAATAAAATCTACATACACATTTTAACTAGCTTTGGATTTTAGTACCAGTTGTAAATGAAGATATTGACCCCTCTCCCCTCTGGGTCAGTGTGGAGTGCTCTCTGGATGTACTCCCTGTAAACAGACAAGACACTGGGTTTGATTGGAGACAAGCTGCCTCTCTCAAATTAGCTCTCCATTCCCTCCAGGGCTTCTGTTTCCAAGGCAGTGGCTTGCTATTCACACAGATCCACTCTGCTACAGAAATAGACAAGATAATATTGTCAGTGTTGACTAGAAACAGTATGGGTTTTTCAAATGTATCTAATGCTTTTAAAAAATTACACTTTTTCTTTTTTAATGTACATAGCTTACATTATTTAGTTTGTGCAAAAAGGACCCAAATGCAGGACTCGAGGCAGGGAGGTTGAAGAAAAAGAAAACGGCAAACTTTAATAACAAAAAGCAGACAGGCAACAAAAACAGAGGGAGCAGGCTGAGGCAAAATCCAAGAACAAAAGAGAAATACAAAACACTAATAACAAACCGGAATAGCACAGGTAACACAGGCAGGAATACTGAGCTAAAGCAGGACTGGGGAACAGACGTATAGGACCTGACAACTGAAAGAGGGAAGACACATGGACTAAATTCACTGGTGAGGGAAGGACAACTAGACACAGGTGAAATTAATCAGGGAGGGGCAAACAATGAAAGGGGGGGCACACACAAAGGCAGGAAGTAAAGTAACCCAAGACACATGAGGAAAGACTCTAACAACATAAAACAGGAAATAACTGAATTAAAACCCAAAACCATGACACACATAGCACAATTGAAACGTTGCTTTTAGTATGTTCCTGAGTTCTACACCATTTAACACAAAGGGATGCATGCTACTCTTACAATTGCTACTTTAAAGGATATTAAAGGACAGTATAATTGCATTTGCAATGATTTCATGTATTGTATTTTGTGGTGATATCTCAACAACTGCTTGCTATATGCCATGAAATTTAACATGGATATACAGTAGATGGTGTCCAGCAGATAAATCGTAATATTTTGGCATGTAGTACCCACAGATGTATTAAGGAGAACTAGATTGTGTGCAAAGATGGCACCCCATTTATTCCTGTGAAAGTTGCTCACTGGCCGCATACCCCAAAAAAAGTCTTCACAGGCTTCCTTGCTTCCGTGTTTTTGGGCCCATAGAGGATGTGCACTAGAGTCCCTATTCACTCACATGGTTTTCCCTACCACAGCTATCCAGATGACCCTCAATTAATTCTGTCTCTTCCCCGGTGTGAAACCCAGTTAGCAGCACGAATATCTGCGTGTCTGGCTGACATCTCTCAGTGGATGTTTGCTCACCACCTGAAGCTTAACCTGAACAGAAATTAGCTGATCTTACTTCCAGGGAAGGCATCTCCTGCCCAGGACCTCTCCACTACCATTGAGAACTCTGTGGTGTCCCCGTTTCAGACTGCAAGGAACTTGGGTCTGACACCCAATGACACAATACGCTTACCGCAGCACCTCAGCTTGTCCCATCCAACCAATTACTGTGCTGCGACTGGCTCAGGCCCATCCTACATCCAGGACATGGTCAAACCAAACACCACAGTCCTTCCACAACGCTCTGCTCCTGCCAGTCCGCTTGCTACTTCCTCACTACGAGGGTGCTCCGTTACCGCTCAACAAAATCACGCAGTCCTGGCTCCACAATGGTGAAACGAGCTCCCCATCGACATCAGGAGAGCAGAAACTACACATCTTTTGTTGCAGACTGAAAACCTTGGCCTATAAAAAAAACCCAACTCTTTCTCTATCTCTTATTGTTTCTAAATGTAGCACTTGAAGCAGTTCAGCATATTGGATGAAGTTGATGTACTTGCATGATTCTTTAAATTTTTGGATTGTATCCACATGGTTGAATGCACTTTGTAAGTTGCTTTGGATAAAAGCGTCAGCTAAATAAATGTAATGTAATGTAATGAGCCAGTTGAGAACATGCACAATAGAGACTTCCTGTTTCGGCTCCGTGCACACGTGGGGGGTGGGGGGGTTAGAGGCGGGTTGACACTCAGATAAATGTATTAACCATTTTACTAATGTAGATTAAAGATTTACAATATTCATATTTCCGGCTTCCATGTACCATACTTTCCTTTTTGTAATGAAGTGACCATTTTTACAGAATATTCAGTAACTTATGAGCTAGCCATATAAATGAGACTGCAAAGATATACTATGAATCATGCAACAAGTTTCATACTGTAAAAAGGGTTACTTTAAAACTCACATATGTATGTAATGAAAACATGTGACAATGTGTATGAAATGCTGATTGGAAAGATGTAAAGGAGTGGTTTGTAAGTGGGTTATGGTATCAGCTGAAAACACAACATATGCATTTTGCTAATTGTGGCTTTATTTCAAAACTCTCCAGCGTAGTGTAATAAGATTGTGTGTGCACTTACATGTACAAGTACAAAAAACACACAAAAAAACCCTGCATGGGCATCTCTCCACCCTCAATCGTTCACGCTCCAATGCCAAGTCAGAGGTCTAATTATGCATTTGAGCGTGAGAGTTTAATTTGCACTTTTCATTTGGAGTGATTGGCACTCGCATAAGTTATGCTGAATGCTGCGTAACTACAGAGGAGGCAGGCGCTAGGCACTAGGCTCCATCACCGTGCCACTTGACTCACCCTAGTTATTCATGTTGCAGTTAAATGTATATTCATGTCTCTGTAAACCTGAGTGTGTCGGAGTAAAATGCCTCATGTTGAATTTAGAAGGAATGTGTGTGTGTGTGTGTGTGTTTCAGAGGAGGTCTTGCAACAAATTGTCCTTTTACATCTGTGCTGGTTTGAATTCAACATTACGATCACATGTAATATATTCACTGGGGTGTGTGTGCGCCTGGTAGCTCCAAATATTTTATGCTGAGAGACAGACATCAAATTCCCAGCATTCCTGTTGTGAAGGCGAGGCCTCCCCCTTGGGTGCCAGTGGGTGCAGAACTTAACACATGCAAAAACAAAGACAAACTGTTATTAAACAGTTATTAAAATGCATGACTACACAGTATTGCTCAAACATATCAGCATGCTCACCCAAGCACACGTGCTGTAAAGCAAGCACCCACACACACACACACTCACTCATTCACACTGCTACCTCACCCCACCTGCTCTTTCTGTTCTGCTGTAAGAGCCAACTAAACATCTTGCATCCGCTCATATTCCCTACTTCTTCCTCTTTCTTTTCTTTTCTTCTCTCTTCTTCTCTTTCAACTTTTTGTTTGTTCCCAAAACAATAACTCATTTTCTCTTTCTCTCTGTCCTTTCAACACCCCACCTATCTCCTTCCACTGCTGAAAACTGCAACACCAACAATTTCCTCCCTTTCCTCCTAAGCAGATCTCCATGTGGTCAAGCACATTACAGGAGCAGACTGCCCACCGCTGGCTGCTTATTACCCACCCATTTGTGTTTTAACTTTCTGCACATCTCTGCTGGCGCATACACACACACACACATAACTACCTAATTAACAAAAAAATTGTAAAGGGAGGAGGTAGGTAGATATTGGGGAGAGAATTAAGAGAATAGAAAATTGCTGCACAAAGGGTTTTAAGAAATGCCGCCGACCCTTCATAATCCCCCCTGCCTGTCTGTTAAGATGACAGTTAACCATATCTCATCTTTAGAGCTCTGCCTCCTTCCTGCAGCCCAGTGGGCGGGGGGCAACTCATTCTAAGAGCTAATAATGGAGCCATGTGAAAGCTGTGATTGTCACATGGTGCAGAGAAGTCAGTGATGTGTCAATCAAGTTTCGTGCAGCAGGACTCTGGAGCAAATGTGAGGACGCCAAAATATGTGAACTAGAAATGAGGAACAAGACAGAGTTGGTGTGTTTGCCTTTTTTGCCCTTGTATTTTTCCATGGAGGGCTTTTGCTGATCGTGCATGCTCCTTTTTTAGCACTGCCCTACTTCACATTCAAGTAGTTGCATCCTCACTGTTGTGCACCTGGTCCTGCCAGTGCTACTGGCCACTGAGCAGCTGTGCAAGAACCTTTCTTTTGTTTGTACATCTCATATGGTGAGTATGATTATTAGTAGTTGATGGGGGGTGGTTTAAAATCACGTTAAGTGGTTTATATGGGGCACTCTAGCAATTTAGCATTGCACTTTAAAAAAATATATATAAAAGAATGGTCAAAATTGAAGCAGTAAAGGCTGACATATCCTGACTTTTTGTCCCTGGGAGGAGTCAAGATCCAAGAATGCTGGATTCTACAGCTCTCATAATGCATCTCAAAAGCATATTTCATTAGACCCGTCAAACTCCACACCCGGTGTTTGTAACACAGGCTTTCTGTTAAGAGTCTCTTGTCTCCTTAGTTGAGCTAACACTGATGACATCACTTTGACATCATCAAGAGTTATTTCTCAGAGCTCAAAGCTCCCCCATACCACAGAGGACATTATAAAACTGTTTTCACAGGCTGAGTAGTTCACAGCTAGTACTTCTCTGATGAGTGAGTTGATCTTGATGTATAGAATTGCTAGAGGGCTCCTTAAAGTGGAAGTGCTGTTGCATTGTTTGCCTATCTGACACTTGCCAAACAGTGACCCCCGTGGCCATGAGTGATAATTCTGGGATAATAGAAAAAGTTAAAACATCAAGTTAGACAGCTGACTCAGTAGTGTCAGTTATATAGCAATATCTATCCAAACGTTTTGCTTACTTTAGCTAACATTAGTCACCACAAGTTACTGGTCATGCCCGACCAAGTATGGCTGTAGCAGCAAAACCCCTGTTGAACATAGGTGTGTATTATTAATTCAACTTATTTTTGACCGAATCCCTAATACACCGTCCTGCTGCTGGAAACAATCACTAGAGCACCAAATGTGTATTTATCTGCAGCTGAAAATTGTAACCAACAAATGCACTATTTCCACCTGTTTGAGTAATGTTTGCCTAAAACTATAGTGGCCAGCTGTTTAAGGAAATTACTGAGCCTTTTTTTAGAAACAAAACTATATATTTGTGACACATATTCAAATATTTATGTCTTACGTAGGAACCAATGGGCTTTGGGCTGAGTGCCACAGAGTAGGGAATTTGAGATGTACTGAGAGAAAGACTAACACATTATTGGTTTTAGTCTCTTCATAGAATTTGTGACAATAAGAGAAATATTGAAGAAAATCATTGAAGCCTGTGCTCAAGTTCATACTGCATGTACCCACAATGTCTGTTTTGCTTGACACTTCACTTGGGCTTTGAAGCATTTCAAATGATCTCATTGGAGCCTTATTGTCCAAAACAAAATATTGGCAATGGAGAATCCACTTATCTTCCCCACCAACTGTACACTAGTGAGAAGAAAGCATGAAATTGGGCAATGTTCATTCTGCTCACCTTCAAAACTACTTGCTTGTGGGGAGTTCCTGAATGCCAGAAATACAAAGAAATAAAAAGTTTTGTTATCTATAATTTTCATTGGCTGTCTTAAAGGGAAGTGAATCTCATAATCCTCCGGGTGACGTGCTATACCACATGGAAATAGATATCCTACAGTCTCTGTAAAAAACTGTAAAAATGTCTCTTACCCTTGTGCATGTGTGCAGATCTATTTGTATTTATTCTCTCACTTCAGCTGCATATGTTCGTCCACAAACTGCACCGCAGGTAGATTGCCTCGTGAATTATTAAATAAACCAGATTGCCCTATCACAGTAGAAGAATTTCAGCGGCAGTGGTTCACCATAAAGAAATCAGAGCAGGGAGATTAGGAAAACTAAAACATTGTGATGGGGTGGCGATGTAGAGCAGGAAGGAAGATGGAGAGCAGATAACAGCCGCGCTCTTTTATTCATTTTGAGAGTGAAAGATAGATGAGCGACTGAATAATTTCTAATCTTCAGTGAGGCCATGCGGCAGAGGACAGGAGAGGGAAGAATGTTTTTTTACAATCTTTACCAGGAGACCTGGTATTCCTGCGGCAGGCTGAGATGCAGCAGAGAGATATGGCCTGGATCACAGTGTTGAGGATGTTAGAGGAGAAACGGAATCTCATTTTTGAGGGACAGTTTTCTGTCTACGCTGCTGCAGCTGCGTCCGCTCTGCATGAGTCCATTGTCAACCTGCAGAGACACAGAAAAGGCTTTTATCAGGCTTTTGCCGACCCTCAGATGGTTACTACTCTTTTTTTTGTGCCTTTACCTTTTTATCTTTTATTATTTTTATCTGACCTTTGACCTCTCATTCTTACCACTTCATCTCTGTCGTCCCTGGCTCTATCTCCTGCATAGCATCTTTCATCATTTTGAGTCTTTCCCGATAAAACTAGTCAACTTCATGTCTAACTTTTGGATATTTTAGGTGTTAGCATCTCAAAAGCAGTTTTCTCAGCCGCCCTGTTCTCTCTTTCCTCTCCTCTGCTGACCCTGTTCGTGCAAACTTTCAGAGTGGAGTGGAGAGGCTATGGAGCAGAACCATAGCGAGCGAGGCTCCTTTATGTGGCCCCTGTGGGGCTCCACTGCATTGGGGCTGGGGTTTAATCAAGCCCCTGGCTTCAACTCCCAGCAGGCCCGTGCCCCCCCCCCCCATCTGTGGGGGCTGTGGAGGTTCAACACGCTCTATTATAAGCTACCTGTCCTTGAGCTCTCGACAGTTTTTACAGCACTGTGTTTAGCTGACATTGCTAATCCACAGAATATATACCTCATGCACACATAGGGTGGGCATGCCACCACACACATTCAGCTGTGCTCTGAAATGGTCAAGGAGACTAAAAGTGCAAAAGACAGAGAAGACAAAGTCAACAGCAGTGATCAAGGGCAGGCATCCAATTTAGCTCTCAGTCCTCTTACTAATCAAGAGAAATATCATATTATGCCTCAAAAACAATCCACTGCCCCAATTACATGAAACTCCCAAATTGGTTCTCACAGCAGCAAAAACAAACCAAAGCCGGAACCGCAAGTATTTTTCTAATGGTTCTCGTCCGTTACCACAGTTGTAACTTCCTGAGTGCTCCAGATAGCCATCCAGCCAGCAGCAGCGGCTGTGACTGTGCTCCTCATCACAGAGAGTTGACCACAGAGAACGTCTTATCAGCGCTGCGTGTGCCACCAATCTTAAGCCTGCGCTGATGGATTTGGCTAAGCACTCGATGTCTGACTTTTAAGCAGATTCATATCGGGGTGATTGAACGAGCTGGGGCTTTGGTTGGCTAGTGTTAGCGCTGCTGGTGCTGTTATTGCTTACGCTAGGGGAGACAGGGACACTATAGCCGCGGTGATGGATAGAGAGGCTGAGATTTCCCCAAAGGAAGAGGGAGAGAAGAGGGGAGGCAGGGGTAGAGGAGAATAAGAAAGAAAGTGATGTATATATATATGTACAGTCAGTGTGTAGAGTGGGTTATAGTGCATATGTGAAATGTATTGCATGTTAAATGGATTGCACTCATTATAGTCTCAAGTGAACACTTATTTTACTCCAAACAGTGCTGCTTCTCAAGTGGCAAGACTTACCACAATTATCTCTGAAGGGAAAACATAAGCACATAGTGTGACCCGAATCAAGGCAAGTATCATGCTTAGCATAGGAAAGTATACAGCACCATGAATGAGGGTTGGTGAGATGAGATGAAACAGTTTCATGTCAGACAGATGTCAGAATTTTCTTATCCCACATAATTCAATTTCAAATGAAAATAAATAGCTCACATCAGCAACAAAAATGTATCACTACTGCAGCAAAACATGTAATTTATTTTCATTCCCAACAAAGTCCAACATTTTGGAAATACCCAAAGTTCCTGTTACCTGGAGGCGATTAGTTTAGCTGAGCATACAGACTGGAAGCAGGGGGATACAGCTAGCCTGGATCTCTCCAAAGTTCAAAACCCTTCCCACCAACACCTTTGAGCACTGACTTAATCCCAAGATAAATTGATGAAGATTGCAGAGTTTTCCTCATATGATGTGGGAATGCTTCTCTGTTACATATTTTTGCAGGTCAGACAAATGTAATATTATTAAATGATATCAAACCTCAAAAGGCAGCTATAATCAAGCTTTTGGTAACAGTACCAAATGACTGAATGAATGAATGTGAAAGGGGTCGCTTGTAGAGAGAATTATCATCCGCAGCTGCAGCTGCCCTCGTCTTTTGAGTCATTTGGTTGGAATATTAGATTGGCTTTCCATCAGATAAAATCTGAAGTAACCAGCGTTTGTGGGATCTGAACGAGGAAGGAGTTAGAGAGAAATGCATGGTAGCACGGTACTGAGTGTTTGCTCCCAGCGCGTGTGGCTTCTGTGCTGGGAGCTTTTTTCATTACCCAGTCTATCAGCATGGCAAATAAGAGCTGTGACCCCTCCTGACCCGGCCCCTGACTCAGATAAGCACTGCAAACACAGTGTGAAGTGACTCAAGCAGTTGTGGTCACACACCACGGAGCAAACTAAGCCCGCCATCCAGCCACACTGACAGATGCCACCTGCACTCTCAAAATGGTCTGAATGTTTCTGTGTGAGGGAACAAGAAAGTAAATGTATGTCTCTGGGAGTTGGGGCATGTTTCTAAGTGTCTGCATGAGCGGGTGTTTATGTGTGCACACGCTCCTCTACACACATGCGTGTCACTTCCTATTTGTTGTTGTGATGTGTTTTCTCTCACCTCTATCTGCCGCGCTCCCCCAACATACCATCACTGCATTGACAGATACATCACTCTCTGTGCTTTATAGCCACCGAGGAAACGAGGTAAACAAAGCCTGCAAAAAAAGAAGCCATGTTTCTCTTTTATGGTCTACAATTTTTCACAGGCTTTAGGAAAGGCCGCACCTGAATTATTGGAGAGGCCTGTTGCGATGGCTGGCGAGGCAGGAATTTTATTCGTAACATTTTTTAAACAAACTTTTGCAATATTTCTCCCAGTGTTCTCCACTCTGTGGAAGGATTTTTCATCTTGAGCTCTGTCCCTTTCCCTCAGTTCTCAAGGCCTCTGTCTGGCATCACGGTCGATGACAATCTGGCCTCTGTGTTTATTTGTCTGTCCTCCGCAGATAATGACCATTGCACCAAGGCTAGAGAAACTATGGGAAGACGAGCACAGACACACAGAGGAGGGAAAAAAACACTATCTTACAGAGAGAATCCAGACCTTTCTCAGCAGTAACCACAGCTGAGGGCAGACCTTTCAAAATGAAGCAGAACACAAATAGAGCCTTGATTTAAACTCTGCTTATTCTAGCTGTGAACACGTTTTCACACCTCGGGCTCAGTGGTGTGTGTCAGTATTCTAGCCACGCATGGTCTTTTGCATGGCTTTAGAGATGGTAATGTCAGTATGTTGGTCGGTCAGTCGGCCCACCACCAGTTGGTTCAGACTGAAGCATCTCATCAACTGTTTGATGGATTGCTAAGATCATTTATACAGACATTCATGGTTCCCAGAGGATGGATCCTACTAACTTTGGTGATCCCCTGACTTTTCCTCTTGCACCAGAGGCAGACTCTGAGTGTCAAAATCTTAATTTGCCCTACACTTGGGTTTATGACTAAAACCTGCAAAACTAAAGTCATTCCCGTCAGCCTCAGCTGCACTTTATGTTTAGTGAGAATTGGCAAATGTTAGCATGCTAACACGCTAAACTAAGATGGTAACCATGCTAACCGTTAACTGCTAAACATCAGCATGTTACTGTCGTTATTGTGGGCATGTTAGCATGCTGATGTAGCATTTGGCTCAAAGCACCACTGAGCCAAAGCACAGCCCCACTAGTGAGGGACATAAAAAAACACTTTGCTTTCTACAAAGCAAACAAATGCTTTCTAGGCTTTCTAAATATGCATTTAATTAAAATGCCAAATAATATAATATTATATATTTATATATATATATATATATATATATATATATTATACTATAATTGTCTCCCATATTTAAATTATCATTAAAAGGCACTCCTTGTTTGTCTAACATTAAGACCTACAATGTTTAGACATGCCTGGTGCTGAGCCTATTGGTCTACATCAGCCGCACAGTGAACGCTGGATGTGTTCAGACAGTACTTTTGTGAACTCAGAAGCTTACAGCCTAATACACGATAACTGTAATTACAGTGCATGTGTCAATCGGCAGACAATAGAAAGGACACGATGGCTTGCAGTTATGCACATAAAGAATGAGCCATTATGTGACAGGTGCAGGCAGCTGTACTGATAACAAGTGAAGCACATTTGTAAGATATACAACTGAAAAATGGAGCTGAAACACATTACTGGACACGGCTTCGGTGTGGTTCCATTGTGAACTGGAAGCATTTCACAAATACAGCATCTTCAAGCAGCCTACGCCTCAGCAGCCAGACTTTGTGGTATTTTGCTCTTTTTTGTGTGGCCTTCAAATATGTCCAAACAAGTTACCATATTGTGTTTTTGTCTCTCTCTCTCTCTCTCTCTCTCTCATCATCACAGTAGAAGCAATATTTAACTCCTAATTAACAACCCCTCCTGAAGATAACTAATCAATGAACTTTATTAGTATTTTCCTCCATTCACTTACAGTGGAAGTAAGGGAACCACAACTGTCTAGCCTGCTTGTTTTACATTCCAGACATATTCAGCAGGCTAAGTGACTTTTTGACTGAATGTGGCTTTTTATATGTACATTTCATGTGTAGGGATGCCAGTAGTTTCCTGAGGGAGGGGGTCCTTGAGGAATGTCAGCTCATCACAAGGGGTCCCATACTCAAAAAAAAAACAAGGTTAGGATTCGATCAAACACCTAGTATGGACCATAAAGAAACATTTCCTCCCTCACTCCCCATCTTTGTTCACTCTGCAGTGTACAAAAGGGCATAACAATCTGCTTCAAAAGCTCAGAATGTGCCTTTAAGATCACAGTGAATGGACGATCCAAAGGACTAGCGCACTGGCTGCAGATCGGCAGGGTGTTGAAAGAGACTGGTCCAGTGGTCTTTTTGTATTGTTTGGGTAAGCTTGGCTTTATGAGGAATTGTGTACAGAGAAAGCAACTTACAAAGAATAGTGGAGGTCAGGAAACTTGGATCTGTTTCTGCTGTGCCTCTGCTAGTGAAACAATACTCCCTCTTCTGGTTTAAAGCAACAGAGGGTGAAAAGGATTACCTTGTCCGTAAGGGCTCCGTAAAGTAGCAAACATGAAGTCAGCTATGAGGAGGAAGAGCTTTTTGAATATATTAAAAAATACTGGATCAGTGTCTGTAACTCTAACCAGGAGAGCAGAAACGATGAAATATCATAACAGTGGTACATAAATATGTACCTGCATTTTAGTTTTATAGTTATAGAATAGAATAAAAAAAAAGAGTACGGTCTGGACCTGCTCTGTAGGGAAAGTGCAATGAGATAACTTCTGTTATGAATTGGTGCTATATAAATAAACTTGAATTAAATTGAATATAACAAGTCATCTTACAAACACACATTTACAAAACCTAAACCAAATGAATAGTTATAAAAGTATAACTACATCAAGTTATATATATATATATATATATATATATATATATATATATATATATATATATATATATATATATATACAACAATTATAATTTCTAACATATGCAACATTTTAAATAAATTGTGCTTTGAATGGCAGAGGAAAGAAAAGTTTATTCTGATAAAGGACTTTCTTCCTGGTCTCCAGGGCTTTCTCCAAGTCACTTAAATATTTTGTATGTGAAAAGCCAACACCCTCAGTGTTTGTGCTTCGTGCGTGTTTAGAAAAGCTATTTCTGTTTTCACTGTTTCTTGCTAAACAATAGATTGTGTGGTTCCCAGTAAAACAAAATGAAATGCGTTTTCTCCATCGTTGAGACGGCACATTGAACTAATCTGCTTCTTTTGCACTGACCTGCTGTGCAGTTAGAGGTTGTTACAGCTACACCACTGGCCAACACTAGGGTGTATTTACTACTTTCTTTGAGCACAGTTGGTTAACATACAAACACTTCAAGTATTATCATGACACACACGTACTTTTATTTCATTTTATGTTATTATTATTTTATGTTTGTTTGCTACTTTGAGTGCATGTAGTTCATGTCGTTCATTCTATCGTGTTTGCTTTAATTAAGGAATGTGTGTTGCACCGTTTGCTCTGGGGGAATATTTCACCCCATCCCACAGCTGTCTGTGCAGGCTACCAAGGCTTTGGTGTCATTCGTTGGACCAGTTATGTTTACTGCATTTCTCAGTTGCTGTTTGTTTAGTTGACCTCAATTTAAGTTAAAGGGTCCAATATTTTCAGAATAAATTCCCTAGTTTTCGTAGTTTAGCATTTTGAATCACTGCCACTTTTTAACTCAGTTTTTGTTGAAAATAAAATGACTGTTTCTGCTTTACCAGCCTGTTCCCTCTGAGCCTGCTGCTTAACTGGCCATGTAAAGATCTATGCTTCTTAGATCATCTACATCATAATTATCTTTATCATGTTCATATTTCATCATCCTTAATATATGTTACCTTTTTGTGTGCATAGAAAGAATACCTAACAGCACTGTTTTGCACATAGAAAGGCCACAGCTGAATAATCAACTACCGGACACACACACACACACACACACACAGCTAGAAAAAGTTATGACTATGTTTAAAAACTTGTTTAACTAGTGATTCCTCCCAAAGCTCTACCTGCTGATTCAGCAAGAACCTATGATCAAATTCATATGTTCATAATTCATATGTAATGTAGAGGACTAGGAATTTATATTAATCTTGATAGTTCAACCTAATGATTGAACATTAAATTGGTGCTATGGGTAGAGGAGTTCTTAAAATTTAGGTTGCCTCTCCAGTGATTATGAACAAAAATACTCCAGTGATCATCCAAGACTGTATTTCCTAGGTGAATTTTGTTTAATACAATATACATTTAACTTCCAGTAGATTAAAACTCTAAGTTTTCAACAATAGAAGATGCTTTGAATTAATTAAATGTGCATTATGACAGAGTGGATAGAGCTAAATCTTAACGATATGCACACACCAGTTGTCAGAAGAAATGATAGTGTGGTAATGCATTTACTTTTAAGTATATGATAGACAAAGAGGCTGCTGCTATCACATCTTACTGTTGCACAAATTTAGTTTTAATTGTACTATTTTGTACAAGAATTGTCTCCAAATGAAGAAGCATTTATATTTCTTGGCTCTTGGAGGTTACTCGCATGTATTGTGATTTTATTTTCGTCTTCGAGCATTTGGTAATGAGCTGCACTTAAGCAATTACACAAACAAAAAGCTGAGGAGTGGAGCATATGTGAAGGCTTTTAGCTGGGTCATATTTTCCACCAGATGCAGAAGGAAAAAAAGGAAAAGGAAAAGCAAGCTGAGAGATGGAATTTCTTGTCATCCATCTCAGGGACTGCCATTTCAACTCTCTTTCTCTTTCTCCCTCTCTCTCTCTGTCACTTTTCAGCAGCTATTGTTCTCGGTGGGGTGATTTTTCTTTTTCCTCTTCAGACACGATAAAGGAGTGCACAGTGATATCCCCAGCACAGCTTCAGCAAAACAAAAAGTTACAGTGAAAAATGAGAGGCAATTCCATCGTGAGACCCCCACACACACCTTCCACCACACACCCCATTTGCTGAGACTAACGTCAAGGTCAAATGGTTGATTAAGTTTGACGTTTATTTTCTGTTTTTATCTTGTCAAATTCTCTAACTCTTGTGAGATTTTCCTTCAAGCCTCTCCCAAAAATATGAAAGCACCTCAGAGATGCATTTCTTCTTGACATCAGGCTTCAAAATCTGGACCAAATCAGTGGTAATCCAAGAGAAGAGCTGCAACATAAATCACCTTATCTGTTATTTTAATAAAGTTCACATCTGTACGTGTGCTGTATCCCTGTGTTTTGCCCGTAAATGCAACACCTCCGCAGACACACATTATGCCATGTGTTACACAATCTTTGCACAATCAAGATAAAAAGGAACTATTTCCTTTTTCATCAAAGCAACAAAATAGGGGAATGAGGAGGCCATTTAGAGATTTGCCTGCAAATGACCAGAGACAGGCAATTCAGAAATTCCCTCCAGACAGTGATTGGACAGATATGATGCATCTATTTATGAGATGTCTGTAATCATTTTGGGCTCCTTATTCTCTGTGGATATCGGCAGCATTTGTAAATGGCATCCTGTCCCACGGGGGGCAGTGTAATGATGGCTAATGGAGGCAGCAGCCAAGCTTGTTTATCGGCTGTCATTTCCTGCTACGGTTCTCTGCCATTTTCTTTTATTATTTCATGTTCCGAGGATTACATGACAGATGAGATGAAATGGCCCTGCATTTGTCCTCTCCTCCCTGTCCGTCAGGCTCCTGCATGCCCACTCCCATTTCTTATCTCTACCCCTTCCTATCTCAATTTTGTCAATAACAATGGAGGAAAATTGGCAAGATGATATTAGTTCCTTTCTCACTGCCTCCTCCTTAATTATTCCCCTCACACTCAGAGGCCTCTTGGAAACACAGCATATAAAAGCTGCCACTGCACCTCCACACAGAGGCAGATCAATGGCATTTGGATCAAGCAATAACATATGGATATTAGAACAGGTACTTCAGCTCAACTTTGAACAAGGCGAAGAGTCCACAGCCACACAGCAGGCACAGCGGTGCTTTGAGCTAAATGCTAATGTCAGCACACTAACATGCTCACAATGACAATGTTAACAAGCAGGTACTGTAATATTTACTAGGTTCACCATCTGAGATTAGTGTGTCAGCATGGGAGCATTTGCTACGTAGCACTAAACACAAATACTATGGAGCCCTGGAGTGGCCACAGAGCAAAGGTTTTTATTAATTTGTGCACACAAGTTAAGTGCAGACCAGCCTTGTTTGTCAGAGTATTGAGTAATGGGAAATGTTCATTCTGAAGCACTGTGAGTTAACAGTTTGAGTCAAGCGCAGAGGTTGTATTAGGCTATGTGTAGCTCTGGTTTACAAACCAACCTCAAAAAAACAAGCAAAGCCAGCGGAAACACACCGACCTGCCTGCTGCTCCTCTCGCGGTCACTTCTCATCCAGAGCCCTCTTCGCTGCCGGAGTGTCTCTGGGCTAGGCAGAGCGGACAGGCCGGGTGTCCGCACGGCAAAGTATTAAATTAAAATTTTGACCCAATCATGGTGCTGGATGTTGAGGGGGATGTGTGTACGTAATTTTGTTCCAATCCGTATAGTGTGGAGATATTTCACTGGATACATTTTTATCTGCTGGTGGCAAGAGATGAAAAGTCTTAAAAACACATTAAGATTCATCCTCTGGTTATTTAAAGTAGAGCTAACAATGATTAGTTGATCAGATCAATTCCATTAATCCAGCTTCTCAAAAATGAGGGTTTCCTGCTTTTCTGTGTTTTATAGTTTTTTTTAGTTGTGTATCTCTAAATTCTGCTGGTAGGTCAAAACATGACATGTGAAGACGTCACCTTGTTTCTTTTGATATTTCGTAGACTAAATGATTAATTGATTAAATGAAAAAAATAATCAACAGATTGCAACCCATCTTTGAAAGTCTGAACCAAATTTCATGGCAATCAATCCAATAATGTTGAGACATTTCAAACAAAACCAAACATTTCAATCTCATGGTGGTGCTAGAGGGAAAGTCAGAGGGGCTTCATCCTCCGGGGACCACAAATGTCTGCACCAAATTTCATTGTAATCCATCCAGTATTGAGATATTTCAGTTTGGACCAAAGTGGTGGAGCACCAAATATTGCCACTCTTTATTAGTTAGTCATTAGTGTGGCTAATAATTTGGCTTTGATGCTGCTTCTTCTCTCATTTGCTTCACTCTAATCATTCACCAGGCAGATCAATGGTGTTTAGATGAAGCAAGAATTTAATATAATTTTAAAGATTACAAAGGCACTGTGTGTTAACAGTCTTTTAGGAAGATTTTGATCATGGCATTTATTTATTAGGGTATTTGAACAGGTGCTTTGAATGGCCATTTACTTTTGAGCTTAAACCAATAAAATACTGTGGTGTCTTTTTATTTGCGCTGCAAAGTGAAGCCTTTAGTCAGTAAACATGGCTTTTGCTAAATCCCTTGTGGGGTTGCGGGGAAGAATTGTGCAAACAAACTCTGCATAATGCTGTCATTAATAGACTGCTTTACTACTGGGTGACTTAGAGCATCTGGCCATATGCAAGCTGACCCTTGAACTCTATAATTCCTCTTTCCCCTAACTCCACAAATTGTTTGAGAATGTTGTTTTTCAAACTCAATGTGAGCCCCAGCAGTGTGAACATTAATGACATCGGTACACAAAGGAGAAAAAGAAGAAGTGATGCCGTTTGGCAACTACTAGAGTGATGTGGGCAGACTGTTGTTTCAGCTTCATCTACTCCATTTGTTATTTTGCCTCAGCTGTGTCGACTGCCATTCTCCTCACACTCACACTGACCGCCTGCTGGTGTTTCAATGTAGCTCCTGTGATCATTCCCACTTTTCTCCAACAGCTTGCTCATAACCAGGGAGAGGTGGAGAGACCAGGAGGGGCGGGGTGATAATGACAAAAAGAGAGGTAGAGAGAGATAAAGCGATGCATGTTCAGAATCAGGCAAACAAATGCAGTGCGAACACTAAAAATATTGTTCCTATATGATCAATAGGTTTCAGATAGATAAGCAGGGTAGCAGTCTTTTCCTGGCTAACTGGGTGGGCTTTGCGTGATGTATGCTGGGACCATGGGGGATGGGGCATCAGGGAATGGGAAATCAATAGTCCTGAGGAAATTCCTTTGCACACTGCCTCTGGGAACTCCAGCTGATGAGCTTTGTTGCTCCTCTTGCTGATCAATTACTAATCAGTAAAGTACAATACTTGAGACAAAAAATACTGAAGTAAAAGTAAAATTACAGATTTGTAAAAATACAGTTACACAAAAAAAAAAGATTGTGTTACAGTAACAAGAGTGAATGTAATTTGTTACTTCCACCCCTGGATATCGTATGTCCCCCCTCTCTATGACGGGCAGCTTTTTACCCTGCCTTCCAGTGTGGCGGTTTGGATCAGGTATAAACACTTTTGAATTCCAACGTGGTCGGACAACACGTGGTTCGAACCACTTATTTTCTAGTATAACCCGGCCCTTAGTCTCAGTTTCATATTTTTCCTATATTCAATTTGTACAAGGTGTACAAAGAAGTCTCAGAAGATGCCTAAAGCAGTGGTTCCCAACCCCCAGGCCATGGACTGGTACCAGGCCACAGAACATTTGCTATTGGGCTGCAAGGCAATGATATGATTCAGAAATAAATAAATAAATAAAAATTATATATATATATATATATATATGTGTGTGTGTGTGTATGTATAACTTAATAGCCTATATGTTCTACGTGGTCTTGCATTGCACTCCCTAGCCCTATCCCCCTCCCCCAAACCCCCCCTCTCTCTCTCTCTCTCTCTCTCTCTCTCAAAACCTAACATGGATGGATGGCAGCCCACCATTGAGTCTGGTTCTGCTCGAGGTTTCTGCCTCTTAAAGGAAGTTTTTCCTTGCCACTATCTTCAAATGCTTGCTCATGGTGGGATTTGTTGGGTCTCTGTAAATAATATTATAAAGAGTACGGTCTCGACCTGCTCTATAGCAATGAGATAACTTCTGTTATGAATTGGTGCTATATAAATAAAATTGAATTGAAATTAAATTGAATATGTGCAGTAATTACTTTGAACTTGGTGTTGTCTGTGCTGCATCTTTCCTCAGCACTCTGCGTCAAGCTCACACCATACTGATTTTAAACTCAAGTAAGTCATCAGTATGCAAAGTAATCAGTCAAGCATTAGTTACTCAATCTTCAGGTGGTGTGTGGAGTTCTGATACCCAACTTGAACTCAACCTGAGCCCGAACTTTATGCCATAAATTGGCCCAATTCCAACCTGAAACCCGGATTCTTTTCAAGCTTAGGGTCTTTTCCTCTTATATGTCTACAGATCCTCATGTGGTCAAGGCAGAAGATTTCTGGCTACAGTAATTTAGCTCACCAAAGATGAAATACTAAAACATAAAAATATTAGAGCTGTTGAATATTTTGCGATTTTATTTCCTTTCTGCTTATGTAATGTCATTATCTTTGTCTTATGTTTCTTCAACTTGTATAATCAATTTCTGTTTTGTAGAGGACTGAGATTGAAAGTTCATTCTTGACCTAGTAAATACCAATTGACGAAATAATCTCACCACAAGGTCCATTCAGTTGCTGCACACAATCTTCCTCAGCAGATGAGTTGCCCAGATGCAAAGGAATTGTAGATGTGTGATGCAATCGAAAGCTCCAGAACAGCTACTGAGTTCATCTTGAAGTGAGATTTTGTAGTCAACTCCTGTTTCCAAGGTCAAGAACGAACTTCCAGCCAACATGGATGAGGAGTCCTTAAAGTGCTCAGTGGAATGGTATTTTGAACATCTACATGATGTAGATGACAATTGGACAAATTCCATCTGCTGAGGAAGATTGTGTGATTTGATCAAAACCCCTGTACAGTTACTGAATGGTACTGAATCAAGAGCCAAAAAAGTGCAGTTTACTAGAATGAAATGAAGCAGAACACTTGCTTTTTCCCTGTCTTTGTTGCCAGTGTCAGTGTCTCTGCTCACACCTCTTCAAAATGCATGGCTCGTTCCCAAATCCTGAGACTTTTTCCCCCATAGAAATCCCTGAGTTGTTCCACAGCAGCTTGGCCCCCTGCTTAGCGTCCAAGTCGATCCCCAGGCCCCTGGGACTAATCTGCATGGTCATAGGTTAAGGGGTCAGCCACTGGGTCCTGATCCTGAGGAACCTCCCGGCTGGGATTGCTTCACTTCTCCCCCTCCATTTCACAACACTTAGTTCCATAGTCCCTCTCATTACTCTCCTAGTACAAGCCCCCCAAAAAAAAAAAAAAAAAAAAAAAGAAAAAAAACGGGTAACTGGTTAAATGGAAAAGTGCAAGCCTGGAGGGGGCCTGAGGATGTTCTGGGGCCTCAGCTCCAGGAATAGAGACATTCCCTGGGCTGGGAGGCTGACCCAAAGCCTGGGGCTCGGGACCTGTGTGAACCTGGTTTAATTATATTAGCTGCAGTATTTAGACCCCTTGGCCTTGGCTTTCAAAAGCACTTTAAGTCAGGACGGTTTTCATCACCACCTGATTTGAAAAGGCTCCCCTAGTGTTTTGGTGTGCTGCGCTAAGCTCCGTCATCATAACTATTTGTCAGACAAGGTCATGTCACATTAACTAGTGATGTGCACAGGCCCTTCCCCTTTCTTTCATCTTTCCATCACAGCTTCTTTTGTAGTGAGCCACTCCTGAGTGACAGTCCTGGTCTGTCCATATTTCATTTAGACAGGCTGGGTGGTCAGGATCACACACATCTGAGCATGCAAGCAAACACACATATACACGTAGGCAATTTTGGAAAACACACACACACACACCCTGAAATATTGTCTGATCAAGTGACACATTTATGTTTATGTTTCTCTGTGATGGAGCAGCTTCATTCTCATGTTTCTGGATCTCTCTTACAGACAGTGCAGGATGGGGAGCCGGCTGTTGGCTACAATCCCAGTTGGACATGGTTAAAAAAATATTAAATGAATAATTAACAGTCACTTGAAAGCATGAACATGTAGTGCCTACCCATGTAATGCTTCTCCGCATTGTGCATTATCATATCCCAAAGGACTAGAGAGATGAAATTAGCGTTGTGTTCCACCTAATTGCTCAGCTCTGGCAAATTAACATGCCTTTATTCAACCTTGTGTTTGTGAAATGCTATTCATGCTGTTTGTTTCATGTTTAAACCAACGTATTTACACATGAAAAGATTACCCACCTTTGTTAATTACACTAAATTTTGCATTCTGTGTTAGCTGCCTCCATGCAGCACAGGCGTAATTTTTATTGACAGACTTAAATTAGTAGAATTCATTCTGTGGGAGAGATGTACACAGGCTCAAAGTAATACTAGCTACTCCTTTGCCTGTAGGGAACGGGAAGCAGCTCTAATCAATGCTAGCATTTTTGCTAATGCTAATTGCTAGAATCATTTACAAAGATAAGATGTGCTGATAGCGCCTCTCGCAGAACAACTGTACTCATATTTCCTTCTTCATGAAATTCCCTTGCACCGCAGAGTTGCATTAATAGATACTAAGCTTTTAGCAGCGCTGCTGAGAATGAAGGCACTGCATTGTATTTATGGCTCCAATGACATTAAAACACTATATGTTAGCTAAATGTTGTTTCTAAGTCTCTGAGACATCTGTCTCTAAATCAAGGAATCATCTCTGTGGAAAAGAGTCGAAATAAAGTGAATATAAGTAGTTGATTCTTTCCCATCACTCACATTGTTCACTAAAATAGTGTTCACTGTATCGGTTTAACAGTTGGGGGCAGCTACAATGGCAGATAACTTTGATACACTAATATTGCTTTAGTGAACATTTAGGGGAAGATTTATGTAGATAGTTAACAGCTTACATTAGTCCTGCACTCAGTCTTACCAATAGTCTAAAAGCACAAAAGATAAACTGAAAGTCATGTTAACTAAAGTAATACATTACATCCACATCCAGAGCACCTGATAATGAAATGTTAGTGTTACTTACCTTTTTCTAAACGTTGGCTTGCTGGTCTGCATGTTTTTATGGTCGTCCTCCTCAGTGAGTGAGAGACGGAGAGAGTAATGGAGAGTACTTAGAGAAAGACATACTTAAGCAAATTTCAGACATCCTGGAAAGAAGAATTCCCGTTTCTTACAGAAGGGGACAGGGACAAAACAATCTATGAATGAAAACTGATGAATGTTAGTTTATGCCAGAGATTCACGCAAGTTAACACACACATTATTCTGTATTCTTTCCTGAGAATTAAAAGTAAAATTATAAGTATTTACACAAAAAATGCTGTTGCAGTGTACTTATTATAATGTTATTTTCATTCTTTAAAAGTCGCCAGAATGCAGGACACAAAGTCTCTGAAACTCCGCTACAGTGTTAAGCAAGTATGCTAACAGTACTGGCAGAGAAATGAGGTAAGGTTACTGAAATGTAAGGTGTTGCTTGGTTTTTATTCATTGACAAATATTCTACATTTTGTCATAGACTTTTTTCAAAGGTTCCTTTTTATTTAGTTTAGTTTTGTTTTTGATGTGGAAAAAAGGTCATTAGCAAAAAAGTTTAATTGACAAAAGTACTGTATCACAGGCTGAAACATATTTTATTGAAAAAAATGATTGCATCCCACTTCCTGCTGCAGAGTTTCAAAAAACCTATTCATGTCCTTTTTCTCAAGAAGGGATTTCTCATTCTTTTTCTGTCTTTGACACAGAGCACATGCACACACACACACGCACACACACACACACAAAGGTCAAGAAAGGAATGAAGGAAGGCATCAAGATATAACTGGCTGGGAGGCAAATCAAAGCTGCACACGTTACACAGACCTGTAAAAGACCACACATCAAAGCAGAACACCTCTGGCCAAAGGAAATCTAAACAGAGATCTAATTTACATACAACCTGCAGACAAAATAAAGCGTAGAACCCCAGCTCGCTATCTCCTGCACATCAGTATCCAATTTAGCCTATATCATGTCTTGTTTATGTGAATCAATTCCCCCTTACCTTATATGCTGGCTTGCGTTTCAATTATCATTCCCCTGTATAGTCAGGCATGTTGGAGGAGTTCCAGCAGAAATGAGCCAGAATGGGTGAATGGACTGAAGATTGGCATGCATCGAGGCCGAGAGCTAAAGGGAGAACAAGTACACACAGCTTCGAGAGGAGGACATGTTTTTTTTTTTTCCTGTTTCAGTTCTTCTTTAGCAGGATTAATGTTCTTCTTTAAGCGACCAGAGAGCTCATGATTTATTCACTACGTCCTGTGGCCCATCTGACTCCCCTGGCATCTCCAGGGCTCAAACACAAATGCAGAAATGGAAACACACGCTTGACCACAATACACTCTTAATGTCTCTCTCTCCCTACACTTACTCATTTACTTCTTACAACCACAGCAGCAAACACACCCACTGCACATCTTTTTTCTGCATTCTGTAAGTACATCACTGCCATCCTGTTTCACCATAACATTACTTCCTCAGTTTTGTCATTGTTCTGTTCAGGATGCAGCAGTCAATGTAAAGTCAGTGCTAACCAGTGCAAGCCAGACAAACAATAAACTCAGTCTCATTTGGAGCTGATTTACTGAGGCTTTACCAGGATGCTGTATTGTCCACAGGGATCACTCTATTACCGTTCATCACGCTGTGACGTTTGTTGCTGTTTCTGACTTTATTGTGAATTCAGTTGTACGTTCAATATATTGCTGGTTCAAGCTGTTCAGTAACAAACTAGGCCACCAGAGAAACTGTTGCTCTGCAGCCGGCTACCTGCAGCAGAGCTATCACGTCATGATTGGTTCTATGGCTTTCGCTGTCTTTTAACCATTATATCACAGCAGGAATTAATAATATGTTCGGTTGGTCCAGTTGATCAGACATCACTGATCTAGTGGGAGAGCCTATTGACCAACCAGATAGATACAGCATTTAGATGCGTACTTAGCTTTATACCTTTGTTTTCTAATTGAATGTGGCAACTTCACGAAACAAACAGATAATGCTAATGAGTCGTTATAGTTTGTTTCTATACTGGAGACAGAGTGAAAATACATCAGCAGCAACAGAGAATATGTCATTGATTGAAATGCATGATGTCACTCTCACTTCTTTTTCTATCAACTCTTCCTTTCTCACCTTCCTTTCTGTTATCTGGTGAGAAATGCAAGTATAAATAGATATGAAGATTGTGTAGGAAAACAATAGGTGGCGAGAGGAAAGGAATATGACACGGCCAGTAAATTCTGGCAACACAGAGAGGAGGACTCAAATGCAGACAAACAGACAAGGCAAGCACGCAGGATGAAGGGAAATTTACTAATGCAATGGTCAGGAACAGGCTTACAAAGAGGCAAGAGGATTGCAGTCAGAACAGTCCAACAAATCCAAGAGAGCACGACAGGTGAGTAGGTCAGGAACAGGTAACATGTCAAAACACAGGAACAGGTAACAAGAAAGAAGGAGCAGGTGAAGGTTCGGTTACCGATGGCTGGAAAGCAAATGCAAAAGCAACATTGACAATCGGGCAGGGAATGAGTGGATATAGGCCGGTAAATATGCTGCAGGGCTGAGGAGGAAGTAGGTGAGCAGGTGGATGTGGGAGTCAGGTGACTGGGACAGGTGGAAAGGTCTGAGGGCATCTGGTGGGCAGGTAGAGAATGACAATGAAGGGGCCTGGGGAGAGACAGAGAGGCAGAATGTGACAGGATAGGCGTGTGCATCACTGTGTGTGTGTGTGTGTGTGTGTGTGTGCATATTTATTTCCAATGGAAGGTCAAAATGATTTCTCTTCATTCAGCCTTTGTATTGGTTATCTAATGCAGTTTCTTAACCTGTTTTCTATAGCTTATGCATTATTCTTAATGTCATTAACCAGTCTTTTTAAATACTATTTTGCATTGTGGTCATATATTTCATCCTTTATACCGTATGTGAATTCCCACTATGTACAATTTAGTATATAAAATATTACACATTTCTATGGAGGACTTCTCTTTGTTCCCCATTTTATTCTTTAGTTCCCCCTCGTTGCTATGGTCTCTCTCTTCCTATCTCTCTCTCTTTTTCTCCCTTTTCATCGGGCTTTCTCTCTCCCTGCCTATCTGTCACACACTCTCCTCCTTCATACATTCTTCTCCCTCTCCTTCAAATAGATTACTGTGCGGCAGCATAGGGGTCTGGAGAACTGCCTACTCCAGCCAGCTTAGGTGAATCAGTTGCCATGGCAATCAAACCCAAATAACCAACAATGGCATGTTAATTATGGTTATTACTGTATGAAAACTGTTCCAAGAAAATGAGCGATGTTACTTTTCTTTGGAGGGATTAAAGAAAGAAAATGCCAGAGGTGAAGCAGTTTGGACAACATAATTCATAACAGAGCGTTGATTGCAGAAGTGTTGGGCCCAGCAAGCAGCAAAGTCCCTCTGACTGTTGTGGTGCAAAATGGAGGGGCCACAAAGAAGCTTACTGCCCTTGGCTCTGAGAGAGTGACAGGAAAACTTGGCGTTAGCTGTGCGGAAAAAATGGAAAAACTTAAACCCCATTGTGACAGCCCTAACACTTGTGTGATGTCATCTAAGTAAATATACCTTTGGCTAGATCCGCTGGAATTAGAAAAAAATACTCAGTAAAACAATAATGTGCCCAAATATGAAATTTAAAGTAACACTTGTTTTGTAATAGCATTCAACGTGATATAGGTTGGATATTTGACTCATCAAATAACATGTGCAATGTGAAATGTGAAATGTGATGCTCATAGTGACGACCGAGAGAGAATTATCATGCAACTCTGCCATTCCCGTCAAGTACTATGGCGCTTTTTAGCCTCCTTGAGCTAATTGTTTTGGTTTTCCTGCCCGAAAATTTGATTTTCCAGACCACAAATTCCCTCAACCTCATTTCCAGCAGTTGTTTACAGTAAAAAAAAAAAGGCACCAAATGATGGACAAACAAAGCAACTAGCTGGTGAACATAGCCGAACATCAGCTGATACATGGACAAATGTTTTTCTAACATGCTAGCCATACCAACTTTATAGGTGATACTATGTCAGGCGATGCATTTTCAGCTTGTTCCCCGCCTCCAAGTAGCCAAAAAATCATTTAATACAGCTTTAAGGTGCAATGTAAAATGTGTATTTTAGCCACAGCCGCAAGTTAGCAAGACTTCTGGAAAATGGAAATCATCAATCAATCAATCATCAAAGTTTTTTACATTCACCAAAAATCCAATAATGTCATACTTTGTCATATTTCTTTCCACATTTTCCTAGTACGTCCATCTTGTGAGCTGTGTGACAGACTGTGGAACATACTGTATGTCAAATTTGTTATTCATTATGGTACAGATGTTAACAAGAAAATCACATTTATTGTTTGTCTTCACTAATAAAGCAAATGCTCAACAGGTGAACAGCACATTTACAAAATATCTATTCATTCTAGAAGCTGATATTTGTTTCTGCCTCCCAGGTACTAATGGATCTTATAGGTCTGCTAATGTACTATAGCTGCTTCCTGTACGCCGTTCCGCCTCTGTAGGGCTGGCACACGTCAGTACACATCTTCAATTGATATTCCGGTTCTCAAGTCTTTTGAAAAGGCTTTCATAAAATCCATGTTTACCACAGTGAAGGGCCTACACTGACAGTGAACAAGAAGGAAGTGGAGAGACAGAGAAGAGAGAAATAATAGGAGGTGGATCAACAAGATGAAGCTTTGCCATTTCCAAACCGTCTGTTCCTCTTGCATCTAGCCATTACCAGCGTTAGCATCTCCTTGTCAGCTTTCTGGCTAATTAGATCCAATGGTGTCTGTGAGTGTGCATTTGCAAGTGTGTTAATATGCTGTTGCCATGGCAATAGTCTTCCTCTATTACCCCACTAACAAAACAAGAGAAACTTGCCACCTTTCATACGCCTACGTTAGGTTGGCTAATGTGCTACTTACTACAGCTTCTGGTACTAGCTTTTGTCAGGCTGGATTTGCTCATCAGGAACTACAACTTTCAAAGTATACTATTAAAACTATCTATTAAAATGTCAAAAATGTGTGGTGGAAACACATTTCAAGTGGTTTCATAAGAATAGAAAGTTTATACCATTATGCAGCCTCAGCTTATCTGTTTGACAAACTTCCTTTTGCTCTAAGGTTAAGTAAGTCAGGGATATATTTTAGTGAAGCACAAGACATCTTTTCTGTCACTGATAGAGGTTGAGGTGCAAATGTGAGGTCACAGAGTGAGGCGAAGAGGTACAAGGGTCAAAGCCCGGAGGTAATGTATATGCTTCTCTCTTTTTTTCCTATTTTCAGTGGGATAAAATAAGAGCGCTGTGTATCTCGGGAAGTGCGGCAGCCTGGGAGGGAGGGGCGTCACTGGGAAGGTTTAAGCTGCTGTCAGTCAACGTCACTCCCTGCTATTTAGATTCCAATTACACCTGTCAGCTCAGTCTGAGCCCTCATCTGTCTCTCTCTCTCTCTCTGTCTCTTTCTGTCTGCCTCTTTAAACCCTCACACACTCTACTACTCTGTGTTCAACAAGACTATGCGCTCATTCTTTTCCTTTCTTTATTCATCTGTAACCTCCCTCTGTGTCAGTCAGTATTACCGTCTCCTCAATTCTCTACCCCACTCACACTCTGTGTTCACTGCTGCTTAAATCCTCTTCATTTTTTATTAACTTGCATGGTGAGGATGCAGAAGTTTCGGCTCCAACAGATTTCAAACACGGTGAAGGAAAACAGCAAAGTGATATTGACACTGGTGTTGGCGTGGTGGTACCACGCTGAACAACTTGCTGAAACAAGTAGTCTTGGTGTCTCTGGTCATTTGCCCAACTGGCAGAAGAACAGACAGCCCGATGCATGGATATCTTGCTGATGGTTGAAAGAATGGATTAGAGTTCTGATAGTCAATTTGAACCTGATTGGGCTAGCCCTGACCAGAGGGGAGCTCTAATTTACGGCATTTTAATTAACTCAAGGTTGGATTACCAGCTGAACAAAGCTGGCAACTGACATTTGTTGTAATTTGATTTACAGAAAAGTCATTTGGGAATATGCACCGAAGCACACTATAAACTGAAATGATAAGGGCGATAAAGTTGGTCCTGTATTATTACCCAATCTCAAGACCCTGTCTTGTGGAGTGGCCAGTTTTTATACCCTTGTGATTTAAGTTGATATGAAGCTAAATGTGTAATAGTTGGTTCCATTGTGCATCTAGCCCCTGACAGGAAAACTACCCAGAATTAGTTAAGCTCCGCCACTGACAAATGCCTTATTGAACCTTTATTACATTTTCTTTTTTTTGTAAGAGAAAGAAAACATTTAGATTGCAGGCTTCACATTTTTGGCCGGTGCTGACCGTCCCTTCAGCCTGTTAAAACATCAGCAGATTATATCTGCTGTAGCTAACTAACAATGGTTCCATAAAGGCTAAAATGAAATGTTGTCTGGCTAATGCGCTCTCTGCAAGCTGGTGATGTAGTCTACCAAAGATCATTCAAGGAAAAAGACTCGGATGGGCTGTGTGTTTTTGTAGCTCAGCGCGACTAACAGAATTATGACTCTTTGCTAAAGAAACGATCTAGTTGATCGCGTCAAGTTAACTTCAGGAAACTTTTATGCATAGCATATATTTTCAAATGCGACTATGTAACTAACACATCCTTCCTCTTACAAAGGAAAAGTTAATTTCATAAGCAATTAAACACACATTTGCTCAGTTCAACGCATTCAGGAGTTGTTGTTGATACAGCCTTACTTGGTATGATATGACCAGTAGCTTATGGCGGCTAATGTTAGCAAACTTCAGCCAAATATTGCTGTATAACAAATATTACTGAGTCAGTTTACTGATTTACTTTTGCATTAAGCATTATCCTGTAATTATCACTTGTGGCCGCTGTTCAGCTACAGTTTCATAGTCTCACTTCTCATTTTCAGGTTGTAGCTACAGGTTGCGAAGGACAGCAACAGCTGATTACAGATATTTGTGTTTTAGCAATTGTTAACTATAGTTAGTTAACTTTTGAGTATTTAAAGCTGAACCTAATCAGATTCAAATAAGCAATTACTGGCTGGGATACTATTTCAGCACAGGAGTACAAACAAAACCTGTGAAATACAATCACACAGACTTTATGAGAGGTTGCAAGATTTCAGCAGATCACTAATGGCAGATCCAGGGTCTGTTTGCTCTAATACATTAGTAAAATAGTTAAGGTAAGATGAATAATCAGTATTAGTGTTGTCCTTTGGCTGCATGTCATTGGACTTCGATTTGTCAGTTTATTTGTTTTACCAGAGTGCATAAAACTTTCACTCTAGGTTTTCTCCAGCTGATTCATTGAAGCTGTTAATGTTAACTGTGTAATTTTAATCCTCAATTAAAAATCAGAGTAAGCTAAAACGTGAATATCCCACTCCCATTTATAATTATTAACCAGAAATCTAAAATCTACTGTTAACAGCTGGCTGTTACACCACAGTAAAAGTCTAGTTATCTTAACATATACAGGATGGCAGGCAGGAAAATCAAAGGGGGATTGGGTATTCGGCTTTATGAATGGATACCTGTCGTGCTAGCAGGATGGATAGATGGATGGACAGACAAATGAATGGATGGGAGGCCTCGGTTGCAGGATGGGTAGCTGGCAGGACGAATAGATGGATGGATAGAGTGATGCAGAGAAGCTGGAGAGGTTGCCCTGGGGGAGAAAAAGTATTAATCAGGACTGGTGACAGTTTCTGAGTGACTATATCCTGCCCTCCGCCTCCACAGAACCTCTGGGTTAGGAAAAAAAAAATAGGGGGGGGGTGGACATTACAATGAATGAGGCACTAATTTGGGGCTAAGGGATCTCTCCTAGGGATTAAGGAGGTCCACAGTGGCCATGAATATAATTTTTTCCTCCTTTTTATTGTCGCCATTCAATTCTCCATTATATCTTTTTCACTTCATCAGCCCTCTGAAGTCAATGCTTGGTGTATGTGAAACATGGGCGGCCTCCCCACATTCACCACCCTGCCTGCTGGGTCTTGTTCCAGAGCCATATGGCACCAAACCGAACTGGAAGATCCTGTTGAAAAAGCAACAGCAAGGTCAACACAGGGTGAGGCGCCGTTTGAAGCCTCACGGACGGCCTGCTTGCACACATATGCAAAAATAGCGTCGCGAGCAGGGATGAAAGGGTGCGTCGACGTTCTGATGTGTGTGAGCGCCGTCGGGTGCGAACGCGGCTCCATCTGTGGCTAATAATGTTTAACACGTTGGAGGCCTCTCCGCTGCAGCTTCTGCCACTCCATAAATCACACACATCTGGTCCACTGATCCCCCGCTGCTGGATGTTGGTGGCAGGGAAAAGCACAAGTGCACACACACACAAAGAAAAGGCAGAGCCAATACGTATACACTCTGAAGTTCACCCAGTCACACACATACTCATTTATCACTGCTTAGGTTGACTTGTATCTGTATGTGTTGTGTGTGTTTGTGCAGGTGTGTAGCCTGTATGCTTAGATACTAGTGATGTAACCAACTAAGAATACATTATTCAGACATGCACAGAAAATGCTCCCTAAACATATGAAAATGGCGTCAGAATTTTGAAAGTAATATACTGGTAGTAATATTATCTTTTTTTCCACAAAGTTCAACTGGCACCCCTTCTTTTAGAGTCATAAGCACAGACAACCAACACAAGCTGCTGTAATCCGTCAGGGAGATCATGACTGGTATTCATCAGATTCAGATTTTTCGTAAGTTTCAAAAGTAATTCAGGTGATTGTTTGTCTGTACATTCATGGCAGAGCAGGGACTGCTAGCAACTAATTTCCCTTGACTTTTATGTGGTGCAGATGCTAAATGATAAACAAATATAGGCTAAACAGAACAATGAGATTGTAGATAGTTTAGTACAGTGCAGGAACATTGAACAGGTTTTTATTTTTACCTCATGATTTGATTTTGAAGCCTAGTCCTTTGAAAATCGTGCGACTTGACAGCAGATGGGAAAATGATAAGACTGTACAAACCTCAGCTGCTAGGCTGGACCAGGACCAGCACCAGGACGTACGCTCACCTCACACCTGTGTCAGCCTCGTTACATTGGCTCGCTGTTTTCTCCCTGATTGATTGCTTTTAAGGTTCTTCATGGCTCCAGACTGTATTTTAGACCTTGTAATCCCTTATGAACCTTTACGCAGTCTGAGATCTTCGGGCAGGGGTCTCCTGCCTGTTCCTGAGTCCAGGATGGAAACTAAGGGGGACAGAGCTTTTGCCATCAGGACCCCGAGGCTCTGGAACAACCTGCCCGAAGACATTAGGTTGTCTGAGTTTTGTCTTCTCAAAACACATTTTTATCGGAAACCATATCCTGATCTCACCTGAGCTGGCTGTTTATTTTATTGCTTTTGTGTATTTTATGTATTTTATTTCTTTATGTTTTATCATTCGCTGTGGTATTTTATTAATCTTGTTGTGAAACACTTTGTACTTTGTTTTGATAAGGGCTCTATAAATAAAGTTTTATTATTATTATTATAAGCTAAAGTTAGGGACCATCTTAAAAGTGCATCTACATGATAGCTTTCATATTTTAATACAAAATTCAGATATTTTTGTGAAATACACAGATACACTATTAGATATGGCACATACATTGTAAACTTTGTATCTGTAAATGTTCTTTGTATCTAAATGCACTCTCCCTTATTGTGTGCAGCAGTCATTCGACATTAGATTCCCATCACCTGTGCTACTTTAATATTAACAGAATTTGACGCATGATCCAGGTCACTAACTCACACACATATATACTATTCTGCAGCCAAACTGGCACATTTACTTAGCTCTTTAACTTCATGAGTTCTTTATTCCATTCATTTGTGACTCCTGTTATATAAGTAAAAAAAAAAGTGATGCATTATGGGTAGAGCCTATTCACAGTAGGGGCAGACACAGGCTAAAAATGCTTTTCATTCGTTCCTTTAACTTGCTGCTTACATGACTTCAAACCTATTATTATGGTGTGTTATGTGTTGCCTGAACCGTGATGCCGCCAAATGCATTTTTAAAGTTGTAAACGGGTGTCGAGCTCACCTGCATGTCATCACTGGATCTTAAAACGACAGCTTCATTAGTAAATGAAGCTGGTGTCATTCTTGTCACATGCAAATGGAAAAAAAGGGTTTTCTCCTGCTTGATGTCCGCAGGTGATTTGTGGCAAACTGTGTGACAAGCAAATTGGAAAGCACTTCCTTTTCCTTATATTTCCGTTAGCCAGGCCATTAGTAGTGCATGAACAATGTGGTTTTCATGACAGGAGCAATTTGGCCATTGCTCCGGCCGGCTCATTAGAAACAATATTCCCTGCTTCATCTCACACCCTCCAGGTGCTGCTCTGTAATAGACATTTATTAATCATTTCCCCCCAAATTAGCTCCTTCGATCAATAGCACATCTTAATTTCAGCTGCCTCACCTTCTGATCGTATTGCCATTTTGCTCATATTTATGTCCAAAACATTGTTTACCGTTAATATAGTTTTAATTTGAACGCCAATAAAAGGGCGAAAACAGCCTGTCTGGAGTCCTTGTCTGTGGATGGCTTAATCGATATCAGCGTTGTTCTGCCTGCAGAGACAATAAACACATTATTTGGAGCGCTCTGTCATAACCTGCAATCTCCCCCCGTGATGAACACAATAATCACCGCCACGTGACGGCCAAGTGGGGCATTCCTAGCTCCCTGACAGCTGCCCACCTGCCTTGATTAATGATATTGTTTTCAAAAAGTGAAAATAGTTGAAGGTTTTTACTGTGGGGGGAGGGGGTGGGGTGCTCTCTCCTCAAAAAGTCACATTCCACTGGGAATAAAGGACGGCATTGTGGAGACTAATCCACTTCAGTAAAAGTACTGCTGTTCTGTGGTGAGTTTGTGTGTGGCAGAGGACATCAAGTGTGTTATCTACTCGGTGTGTATGTGGGTGTGTGTGTGTATTTATTTGTGGGTGCACTGAATTTATGTTACTTTGTCTGGGTATAGATGCCTGTGTGTGTCTTCTTGATTCTCTAAAACGTGGGACCTGAAGACAAACCTGAAGACAAGCTGCAAAACCTACATAAACTGGACAAACCGCACATAACGATTGTTTCCACCAACAGCACAGATTTTTTTAGTCTTTGACAGTCAGGTAGGAGCATAAACCTTACGACCGAGTAAATACACTACACAACACACTGAAAGACTGGTCAGTAATCACTGGCAGTAGACAACGACACAAATCCTGCAAATGCTGCCTGTTTTTGTACCAAAACAAACATGGAGCCAGCATTCTGCACAGTGTATGTGCAGTGCCATATGTGCTGAAAAGGAGGAAAAAGTGCATAGACTGGGTGAGATCCTGGATGGAGAGGCGTGGGCAACGCGGACTAAATAGCCTACTGAGGTAATTGGACTTAACTTAATGCTGTTTATTTACCATTATGTCTCCCTGGGGCGACACAAAAGTGATGTCATCAGTCGGCGATGTCTGTCAAAAATGTCAAACATGTTTAAAAATAATCTTGTGAGAATGACAGTGACTGAATCTGAAGACTTACGATTAGAATTTCTACATATCACACACTATATGATCTACCTGCCGACTGCCAACACCGACTGACCCGGACTGAAGTGACCCGGCTCCTATTATTCACCACTTTTAGGACTTCTCGTTTATGTTGGCTGAGCAAACTTCATGACCATGAGAATGCAGCTTAATAAAATATTAGTTTTAAGAGTACGGTCTATAGGAAAAGTGCAATGAGATAACTTCTGTTATGAATTGGCGCTATATAAATACAATTTTATTAATTGAATTAAATTAATTTAATTAAACAACATGTCAAAAATACATGTGTTATCACAGAAAAAAATGGAAATAAGCTATGGCAACCTTCAAACTGAAGTATGGTTTAACTCACCAAACTTACAGAGCCAGCATATTTAATAAATGTATAAATCCTCTTCCTAACATTGCTATTATTGTAATAGTGTCATCTTGCTAGCTTCCTACCTACTAACCTGGAAGAACAGGTTTTCTGGAGCAAAACAACCTGGACTGTACCTTTTTAAACACAGCATCAACATTTTCTGACCAGTTTAGCTCCATATCAAAATAAACACCCACATATGTTTGTATCTTGACACCCAGTGGCCCCTGTGTGCACAAGGACACACACATGCTCCATAGCAAAAGTAGTGGTCAAAACCTCCACAGGATACCTTAAAGCATGTTTGTGTGCTTGTTTCCGTGTGTGTGTGTGTGTGTGTGTGTGTGTGTGTGTGACCACGACATGCTATAAGGTCTCCAGTAGCCAGAGAGCATGTTTCTGCTGTGTGTCAGGTTGTTGCAGGTCTGGACTCCCTCCTGCCGTTGGAGAGGCTCAGATCTCCTGCAAACCTACTGACTGATGCTCCTCACACACACACACACACACGCACACACACAAGCACACGCACACTGTAACAGCGCCCTGCAGCCTCTCTCTTTCATCCTTTCTTCTCTCACACTCCCCCTTTTCTTTGCCTTTACACTGACTGCTCTCATTCTCCCCTCCCCTTCAGTCTAATCTCTTATTTTCTCTTCCCGCCTTCTTTTCCATCGCTCCCCTTCTTTCTGTCTTTCTCTCTGTCTTCCCCAAGTGCCTCTCCTTTTCCTTTCACTCATCTTGCTTCTCATTCACCAAATGCCTCTCACTTTTTTCCCTCCCTCCCTCTCAGACTCCTTTTCTCTCTCTTCGCCACCCCCCTACCTCTCTAAATCTCTTTCTTTCTCCTTATCAGAGTTGAGGATGAATGGTGAAAGGCGAGCAGGCGAGGCTGAGACTCAAACCCAATGCCTCGTGTGTGGGAACCTCATTGTGGCCGGCGACTCAGAGAGAGGGAGAGAGAGCTAAGGTATCGCACTTCTCCCCCATATGGTCGATAGAGCAGACCCTCTCATCTTTCCCATCCTTGAATGGCATCACTGTGCCAGCCAGCCTGGGGGGGGGTGTGAGGGAATGATGCATGACCTGACAAAACGGAGATGGAAAGGATATTTTCTTGTCTCAAATATTTTGTCATATATATTTTCAGAAACACATTGTATTGCTTACCTCACTTACCACAAAGTTTCTGACAACGTCATGCTTTGCCAATAGCGCTCGTTGCCATTCGTTGACTGTAAACTTTTCAAAGCCTAAATTGTGACTTTTTCATTACCCTTGAACCTCTCATCTTGTGAATGTATATATATATATATATATATATATATATATATATTACAACATGTATTTATTCATTTTTACACTTAGTTTGCATTGCCATGATTAAATGTAAACTAAAATAAACTTAAACCTGCAATAAGTCATTTTTTTCGGGCACTTGGGGGCAGCAGAAACAAGTTGTGAAGACAGCATTGACATAGCATCACCTTTTAGGTTGATATGGTAAACTTGTTGGCAAACACTTGTTAATTTACACAACCAGCAGTTGAGGAGACCTTTGCATTTATTTTGTCCTGTTTCTTGATAGATAAAAGTCCAATATTCACTCTCTTTCTGTTTTTCGCCTCTACCAACCAGAAACATGTGTCCCTTTAGCTGCTAAATGCTCCACTATGTTCACCAGCTAGTTGCTAACTGTGTCTGTTTGCTGCTGCGCAGGTAGTGGGTTTTTAGAACTGACACAGTTTTGTGTCAAAATGATATCTTTTCTTCTCAATGTCAGAAATCAGTTTGTTAGACATCATGTGTGGAATACAAGCCCATACATGTATTTAGAAACGATTAAAAGGTGCTCTTTATGACTTCAGATATTGCCTCAAGTTCTTCCACACCAAACTGGGGAAACCATTTCTTTATGGGCCTGGCTTTGTGCATGGGAGCATTGTCATGTCGAAACAGGAAAGGGTCTTCCCCAATCTGTTGTAAGCATACCGCTGTTGAAAACATCTCTGTGTACTGCAGCATTGAGATTTCCCTTAGTTGAAACTAAGGGGCCCAGTCCAGGGGTGTCTGGAAACGTTTGACCACATAATGTAGGGGCATTGTCTCTAATTGACAGCATCTCAGAGCAACTCTCCAAAATGACAATACTAAATCCCTTCATCTCTGCCTCTGACTTTGCACAAAGACCAGAACAAGTGCTAGACACAGACACTGCGGAAAGCAATCGAGTGAGACTGTTTTCCATCTTCTACAGCTGCTTTATGTTCTCTAGACTGTGTCAAGTTTAGGTCATTACGGTACCAGTCTTGACAGATGAGTGTAAAAGCTTGTTTGCACGACCAAATGAACCGAATAAACCAAAAAATGCTTAAATTGGCTGCAACTACCAACATAACCTCAGTCAGCAGTCTGAACCAGACAGATTGTTATTTCAGATCACAAACGATCTGACCTGTTTTATTGGGTGTGGAGACAGACAGGCAGACGGCTGAGCGACAGGGGGTGTTTTCCATGTACACTCACCTGTCTGCTTATATTAAGTTCTGCAGCCTGTGAGTTTACTTTGCAGAGTCTGGTTCACATGGTCAAGCTATGAAAACTCTTCCCCCCCTCCCCCAGTACAAACCCTCTCCTATCTCTTAGCATCAATTATTCAAAGAGAAGTCAATTAGCAGTGAATAATTTATCTTCCAAGTGTCAATATTTGGTAAACAATCTCATGCAGCTTTTTACAATCCCCAGAAGTGTCCCACTCTGGGCTTGTTGCTATGAACAAGGACTCAGTCTTTTTGTTGGTTGTATAATTGCTGTAGTTCAAGACACTAGTTTACTTAAAGGACCATACCAGTGGTTTTGCACAATCAGCTCTGTAAATCCTATGTGCTTACAGCATACATTACTGTTTCCCAATCCATGCACGTCGTGATGTTATTTTAAGTGCATTTTTCTGCCTTCCAGGGTCCCATTGATTTCACTTCACTTTAGTATGCTATCGAAATCAACTCGCAGAGACTTGAAACTTGCATAGCCTGACTAATGCACCATAATGAATGCTTCAGTCCAGTGCTTTATGATGTTGTATTAATTATGAAATGTTCCATGAAAAGAAAGGGATGTATCCGCAGCCATTTACCGCTCTCAAATATGCTGGCAAAGAAAACTTTTCAGCCCAACGTGGTCTTCATCAATCCATCCTTGAATTGCTGACTTCTGCTTTTGTTTGGCTCCTGTGAAGAGATTCTTGGTGTGTGTTGAACCTCAACGTCCCTGTTCACAAGTTGTACCATAAACATGTCTATTTGTGTGGATAGATATTAAATGGTGGAACACTTGTGGTAAACCACCCCTCCTTCAGATTGAAGTGCTCGTTGAAAGATTCACATACTTACCCTTTATTATTAATTTGCCTTTTGTATGTCTCAAAGTTATACTTGTAGCTAATACAAAAACTCAAGGTAATGCCTCATATCCACAATGACACTTTGGACAGTTTCTATGATTCATTTTCATTTTCTTTTCTTTGCAGGTGAATGGAAGCGAACGTCAAATTAAGTTTAAACTCTGACAACCCTCTCTCCTCCCAATGCAAGACATTTTCTATTTATTATTATTATAGTAGAATAGCATGCACTATAAAATAGTTTCCTTGTGGAATTGAATATTTATGATGCATGTTCTACTCGGACTGACTGACAAGAAGGCAAGAAGAGCGCATGCTGACCAGAAGGTTCTACCTCTCTCATGAACATTAACTTTAACACCACTGGACCGAAGACTGGTGACATGGGCAACAAGCCCGCACTCACAACAAGCTTGTACAGGGTGGAAATCTTAGCCTTCAGCATCGGCGATGCATACTCATAACATAAGTCACCAAAACAATGACGCATGGTTGTAAAGGTAGTTTAAGGTCTTATGGTTTCCATGATTTACTTCGATACCCGTAGACCATTTAGGTGGTTTCCATGCACGAATCATGCATGATTTAATAATTATATGTTCAAATTGTACTGCAAACTCAAGTGGGAGAAGCAAGGTGACCATTCTGAAACAGAACCCTTGTGATGCGCTGCGAGGGCATCTCTCCCCCCACTTTTAGGCGCAGGTGTTTTACCCTGTAGTTCAATGCAGTCGCTCATTTAGGGTTTCTGAAAAAGATGAATCAAAGAAACAAGTATTTCAAAACTCTGGACAGAGATAGGCAAGCTGTGTCCCCCATTTCCAGTCTTTATGCTAAGTCAAGCTAGCCATCTTCTGGCTGTAGCTTCATAGTAATCGTAATCATAGTAATTAAAACTAATATTAATAATCTAATCTAACTCTCTGCAAGAAAGTGAATAAGCATTTATATATATATATATATATATATATATCTCCATATATATATTGGATATATATATATATTGGATGTACCATCCCTATGTAAACGAATGGAGTGGACACAGAGTTTTAGGTTTCTTTACTTCTAACTGTTTCACAGAATTACCAAACTTGCATGTATTTTTGTTTTTCTGTGATGGATTCTGGAAAGTAATGGAAAGTAAACTGGAACCTGTTCACACTGAATGATGAAGTTTGTTTCTGTCCCGCATACTTTCACCAAAAACGATTGAGAGTATTGTCAGGAACAGCACACTGGTTCCCGGCCCAGAGTTTGATACCGACGCCAGCAGTGGAGACTGGAGGTGGCCAAGTTCACTGCTGCTGCTGAGTGTATAAGCAGTTGTTTGGGCATTAGGAAAATTACATTGTGCTTCTACAGTGAGTCAGTGGTTGATAAGAGTAGATATTACTAGAATAAATTGATTTATCCCTAGCTGTGTGGAGAAGTCACTGTGGTTAACATCTCTGCATGTGACAAGTGGATTCTGTTTCCTTCTTTCTCTATTTGTCTTTTCTTTGCCTCTCTCTTTCATTTCCCACTATTATGTCTATGTTTTTCTTTCTTAGCACTCTTTCTGTTCTGTTTTTTCCGTTCTTGAGGGCACATACGCTGTTTGGTATTTCCTCCATCATTTAGCATTCTGCATAGGCAGTCCTCCTCCTCCTCTCCCACTTGCTCTGGCTCTCTCTCTTCTATTTATGTGTATAATGAAAGCCTATAATCATATTCTACACACCCACATACTGTCTGAGGCTTTAAGATTATATGTCTCGGGGAGTAAGAACAACAGAATCATCATCTTATTAATGGCAGTGGCGGAAGATCCTCATCATAGCTGCAGTAATGCTTATAATCTGCTCTGTCTATCAAACTTGCCAATTATTTCCTGGATTGACTGTTGTAGTGGGATAAATGAGATGCAACAGATGCCTAAGTGCAGAGATACAGTAAACAAGTATACAATGGAGAGAAATTACTGTTACATGTAATGACATCCCTTTTTAATTCATCCACTCCTGAGTTTGTGTCTGCATCTGGGTCTACTCTGAAAATCAAGACAATTGTATCCATCGCACCTTATAGTAAAAAACCTGAAGACAATGTGATATGGTTGAAAGCTCCAGAAAAAGTTAGTAAGTGGACCTGGAGTTGGGATTGTTATAGTTTAATTTTTTTAAGGCTCAGTAATTTAAAAACTGCTGGCCAGCTTTAGCAAATATCGCTCACTCCACTGTGTGTGTTCATGGTGATGAAGGAACGTGTCAGCCGGAGCAACAGTGTGGCTCATTAGTGGGATTTTAATTGTGGACAACAATGGAGCTCAATGGCAGAGATCAATAAGATATATCAGGCTTCTGGACATTTTGACAATACTTGTTAGTAAGATACATTAATTGTTTTTGTCTTTTCTTTCGATTTTTGACAATAAGACATATATAGAATATTACCAGACTTACAAGACACCAATTACAATTGGTCAAATAGCAAACAGTTGGGAAAGATGTCTATCATGTCTGTTTTGCAGTTGAGGATAATGAATATATATTTTTACATTTCATGAGGTAGCCCAGAAAACAAATAAAAGTTACCATGTGTCAAACACAAAATCCCTTTGTCACCTTTTGGTATGAAATAAACACAATTATCAGTAAATATGAACATGCTGTGCACTGACGTCCTTCACCCTTCTAAATTAGCATTCTCAAACTTTGAACAGATACTTCTTTCTCTGGCCACCAGCTTGCAAACATACCGCAGCTGAGGCTTAATAGCATTGTGCATGTGTATGTGCTCTTTGTGTATATTTACCTAGCTGCAAGTGTGGATGTGTGTCATTTCCGAGCAGCTCTCTTCAGTGTCCCAACCCTAAAACTAAATAAACACCCCAACACTTTGCCTGCCTCTCTCTCTCTCTGTGAATAGCTTCTTTGTGGTGTTTCTTTCTGTGGGGTCTGTCGTCTGCGGTGAGCGAGGTTTTTGCTGCCATTGCACCCGAAATCATTGCAGGAGTGAGCACTCTGACCACTTGTACTGGATTTCAAACTACTGTTGGAAGAACAAACTGGCAACATGAGAGTAAGGATAAAAACGTCACCTGTTGATGGCCTGGCTTTTATTTGACTGTCACTGAATCATGTTTAGTGCGACAACCTGGTGAGGTTGTCATCGGAGGAATTGGTTTTGGCAAATTAATTAATTGCAAATTTGTAAGCGAATTTGCACCACTAAGGTACGATATCAACTAAGGTGGGTGCTGCATTTTCATTCACTCATTTCCCTAATGAGTTCATGGTCTCAATCGCTAGTGTCAAGTCTTCTTCAATACAGCGTGATGTTCATTTTGAAAATTATGGTTGCATGTAAAGTAAAATAGCCAATGCAGCAGGGTATCCTTTTGGGCGTGGCTACCTTGTGATTGACAAGTCGCTACCAGGGCGACCCGTCAATCAGGAGTGATGCGTATCCACTGCACTGAGTACATTTAACCAGCTGTGAACTTGTTTTTGGGTGCTGTCTGTGTTTTCGTAAGAACTTTGATCATTTCACAGTGTTTTCAGTTCATGAAAGTTAATTGCAACATTTTGATCACCTGAAAATATCTCGTTCAGCATTCAGTTGTACTAAAAGACACTCTAGGAGTCGCTGTTCATTTTTTCTGGTAAGTACATTTTGTTTTATGCCTGTTTTTTGCTAGCCAAAATTAGCATCCCAATTAATATCACAGTTAATGTGAATTATGGATGCACTGATAACCAAGCTAGCAAGCTAGCGCTAGCTTTTGCCTGGGTAGAAACCCTCACTCCTGCCCAGCTCCACCCTCTCGTCCAAATACGGTCACTTCTGGTCTAAAAAAACCAAGAAGGCGTCAAAACGCTGGTCCACAAACCAATGGTTGACGTCACTATGTCTAGTGACTATGTCCACTTCTTTTATACAGTCTATAGTTAAAATCTAGTTGTAAGATCTTTATTAGAGTAGTGTAGTGTGCTCACACGGTGCAAGTAAGACATAAAGTTTTGAACTGACAGAAAACCTGGGGTCGGGTTGTAATAGTCCTGCGTAGGATGGTTGGTCTCTGGGTTTTGGGAATTGAAATGCAGCTGCTATGTATAGTCTGCTGTGTGCACTGTACATAATCAAAATCATATCAACGTGGAGGTGACAGGGTACATAAACAATGCACAGAGGAAGGTAAGTGTGATGGAAAATGTAGTAAAGCATTGCGTAAACAGGAGAATGCAACATTTTAGACTGCAGATTGAGAATCATGGAGAATCACAAAATGACAATGTATATTTTGCAAATTGAATCTAAGGCAAGTCAAGACAAGCTAGACAAGATTACTTTTCTACACAGATAAACAGAAACATTAACAATTCCAGAAAATATTTTAACAATAGTAAACTAGACCAAGTAACACTGTCACTATTTCCAGAAACCAGTTTTCAGTCTTGAAGCGTGAAGAAATTACAAACTGTTTCAGAATCCAGACATCAGCTCTGGTATAGAATCTGATGCTTTACGATCGGTGGAGACCTTCATTACACTAAGTGAGGTAACATTAGAAGGTTTGACCCTGTTTGATGCTGAGATACTCAGGTGGGACAATAGCCTGACAGCCTTTAACATGTCTTTTTATCCCCCTCTACTGTGCTCAGTAATAGTAGTTGAGTAGTTTTGTAGGTACAGCAGTAAGTGATGTATTTTACTGCTAATTCTGATGCTCTCTACTACTGTTGGTTTTCTCTATGGCACTAAAAGACTGCAATAGATACGTTAGTCCAGATAAGCAGTCTAGACCCCTCTGCACATAGTAACTTTAGACCAGTATCTTACCACCCATTTTTTGGCAAAAAAATTAAGAAACTAAAATATTGGGAAAAATATTGAACAATAAATATTTCAGTCAGGTTTTTAGGCCCATCATTGCACAGAAACTGCTCTACATGCCAGTAAACCTTTTCATTTTTGTGCTGGTGGATCTGATTTCAGCAGATGTGTTGAGAGTTCCTTAAGGTAAATCCTATGGGAGTTTTACCCAACTTTATCTTGCTTTTGAATATAATATGCTTTTAAATATTCTCTTTATAACATTCTAGGAATGCGTGAGTGACACAAAACATCAACCAGGATAAAACAAAAGTGTAGCGGTTTAGTGTGCTTTCACACCTATCATTCAGTCATTTGGTGACTGATTATGAGTGTTATTAGTATTATTAGACTGCAAATCAACCACATGTTATGAATACTGACCAACAGGTAGATACAGGACCAAAGCAAGGTGTCTTGTACAGCAGTATTCTGGGATTATTACCGTGGGATCACCATGTCACACACTTTTTAATGGACTTAATGAACTGCCAAGGTGCAGAGTCAGATCACAACTTTTAACCTAGGTTTTTTTTTTATCTCATGATAAAACTACATATCTTCCATCACAAAATTCAGTGGTTGGTCTGTTTGCTTGGACGTGAGACCTTCATTTTCAAGGACACATCCTTTTAAAGGACACTTTAACATGTAGACAAGGGGAGCTGGCGTTCTGAAAATAGCATCATTTTTGCTCATGTTTTGGTATGCTTTATTAAGTAGTTAGTTGAGTGTTTGTGTATGTGTGTGCATGAGAGAGAGAGGAAAAGAGAAAAAACAGGGCAAAATAGCCCAAATCCCAGTCACTGGAATTTAGGTCCCATGGAAGTACCCCCTTCTTCCCCCACTACCAGTATCCCTGTATATCATCTGCAATCAGTTTATTTTAGTTTATTTTATTTGACATGGACATAACAATAGCATTGGAAATGCAAAATAAATTGATGCACTTTCTTTAGTGTTTCTAGCGAAATGCTAATTTACAACACCTGTCCACAGGAGGCTTTTTTAAAAGTTAAAATAGGAAAAAAGAAAGGAAAAGAAAGACAAGACAAAAAAGGAAAATACAATACAGGTACAAATACAATGCAGGTATAAAAATACAATACAATAAAAATACAATACAATAAAAACACAGATGTGTCTATACAGGGGTATTAGGTGTGAGAACAATGCAGTTTCTCTTTTAGCCATGATTTAACACCTCTATTGAAAACATTTCCAAGTCAGTGGGTAGACAGTTCCAGAGTTTTGCTCCTTTAACAGATAAGACTGATTGTCCAAATGAGGTTTTGTGCATTGCAATGCAGCACTTACCGTTTATTGAGGCCCGCGTGCTGACTCTACTGTAGTACTGGTGTCTTTCAACAAAGCAGGGATGGAGCATGACCAATTAAACATTTAAAAATAAGCTTTAGGTTGGAATAACTTATGAAGCTTTCAAAGCTGAGCATATTGTGTTTCTCTAAGATGTGACAGTGGGGCCACCTCATTGTTTTTTGTCCATGAATTTTATTGTTTAGTTATGTAGTGATACAATGGGTTGTATAGTTGATTGTGAGGCTTGCGACCAGGAAGTGATGCAGTATGATAGGTGTGAGAATACCAAGGCATGCATGTAGAGCTGGGCTGTGCTGAATGGCACATACTTTCTGATGGGTCTGAAGCATTTGAGATTTTATTGCAACTTTTTTGCAAATGTTGTTTTTTTGCAAATAATCTTCTCTGTCCGACAGTAATTTTTTTCTTTCTACCTCCTTCTTATTCACATACACATACACACACACACACACACACACACACACACACACACACACACACACAAACATACGCTCACTCCTGGGGCCAATTAGTCAAGTTGAAACGTCTTCATTTTTCATTTGAGTGTTCAATGATCAGTATAATTGGAATTAATAAGCCAATTTCATTTGGCAGAGATGGGAGTTTTTGGCACTTGTTTTGAGCACCCTCACAGTTGGTTATGGGGGAGGAAACCACAAAACAAGGGTCTCATTAACTGGGTCAATTACAGTCGAAACACATCACCTTATTAATCTTCCTCTGCGTGGCATAATAAAGACGATTTGTTATGCTTATCAGGCTGCTGTTTATGCTGTGTAGTATTCTGTAGTACCACTGCATCCCAGATCATATGCTCACTGTACATCTTAAAGAGCAACTTACTAAATTTATACTTAACCTCTCCCTGAAATGGGAGATGGACTGTACTTGTATAGCGCCTTTCTAGTCTTCCAACCACCCAAAGCCCTTCACACTACATATCACATTCACACACTGATGGCAGATGCCAACTCATAGTTCAGAGAACCTAACTAATGATTCACACACACACACTAACACACCGAAGACACAGTTTGTTCAGTGTCTTGCCCAAGGACACTATGACATGTGGGCTGGGGGGAAGCCGGGATTGAACTGCCGACCTTCCAACTGACCTTCCGACCTGCTCTACCACTAAGCCACAGCCGCCCTAAAGTTCTGCCATTTTACATCATGGTGAATTATTAGGTTGCACAAACTCCAGCCTGTCAGGACGTCCAGTCCACAGTCGTATCTGGCCTTGCCTAATATAATCCCACACTACGTTTACTGTGTACTGAAGGAGCAGCACCAGCTCTCAGCCTCACACCGTCCTGCCTTCGACTTCCCATCCTGAACTCCGTCACCCCATAAGTCCCATCTCTTCACCTGCACAACATACACCCAGGCAAGCGCCGGTCCTTTTCCTGTTAGTTTTGTTACAGCCTGCTATGTGATAGCAAACTTTACAATATTGCGATGTGAACACAGTGTTAGCAATTATTATTATTATTATTATTATTATTATCTATCGTTAGCAGGTCAGTTCCTATGGCCGTTATTTCTTCTGATCCTGGTCTGTTCCTGGTCCCTTGGACCCCTAACAGGCTCATAATTATAAGGTCAGTGTCAAAACCAGCGTTGGGATCTGTTCTTCTAGCCTTTTGACTAGCCGTCCTATTTCTGAAGACAAGCCTGAAAATGACTGTTCTGATCCCCTGTGACTACAGATCATTCCTGAAAGCTGAGCCTGGGAAGTTTCTTCTCCAGGTGAATTACTCTCCAGAATTACTCTGTTACTGACACTGAGTAACACCAGTTCAAACACAGTGGAAATTGAAATTTCATTCTCGCCTGAAATAATACAACTTTTTTTTATTTGAGTGTAGACAGTTACCTGACCAAATCCAGGTCCAAAGTAGATGGAAAAACACAAGAAAATAGTATCCAGCAATGTATTTGGTAGGGTAATATCCAGGCGGATTTCCAAATGGTGATTTGGAGACTCCAAATGGACACCTTTTGCTGGATTAAAAGTGCTGTATTTTGTCCATAACACGCTAAAGCTGTGCACAATTGAAAACTGCTGCTCTCTTCCTGTTTACACAGACACAGTAAACCAGGCCTTCTCACTGAAGGCCAACATGCCATACATCATTAGAATCGGAATCTCATTGGCTTGTCGGTCGGAATACTAATCATCTGCTACTGGCTCGATGTGTATGACGAAGACACACAATTGACTAGCGTGTTTTACCAACAGCTAAAGAAGCGCTAATACGAATCACAGAATCATGGGGGAGGGCTTGATTTGTTCCAAAGTCTACAGATCAGAGAGAGTAAGTCGCGTCACGTCCAAATTCTCTATGTTAATTTAGACATAAAACCCTCTTACAAAAACAACTCCAGAAGTTACAGTAGTGTATATATATATATATATATATATATATATATATATATATATATATATATATATATATATTTGTATTTACTTGAAAATCTAGTTTCTACATCATTTTCCTACACATTGATTCACTGGGTTCTCCAACCTGCTAGATGCTCTATAAGAAGAGAGTTGAGCTGAGACCAGTTTGTGCCTTAAATCTGTTATGGACAGAAGGGCAGGAGACACCGAGATGAGACACATGGAGTTTTATCAGGTGTGTGTGCGTGGTTAGTACTCTGGTGAGGGAGGGCGCTGTGATTGGATGACCGTGGAGCCTTGCGTGTCCGTGACAAAATCTTAATTCTGATTGTATTGATTAGGTAATACAAATTAAAGCTGCACTAATCAATATTTTTTTTTATGTTAAGAATGTTTGAAATGACAATGTGTAAATATGAAAGAGCTTGTAGTGACGAACCCATAGAGATTAATCACCAATTCTGCAGTTTCCCTCAGGTCTACGGCCTTTTTAGCCTCTTTTAGTTCTGTTGTTGTTTTGGTTTTCCGGCCCACAAACTCCACACTCATCAACCTCGTTTTCAGTAACAGCAGACATCTTTTTCCAGCAAAAAATCTCTGATAATCCCACTGTACACTACCTGCCCAGCACCAAACAGCAGACAGACAAACTTAGCGACTAGCTGGTAAACATAGTGGAGCATTTAGCAGCTAAAGAGCCGGATATTTTTCTCTTACGTCATCCACATTCCTGCTGACAGTTCCACGCTATTCCACTGATCGACAGCTGAAGACACATAGGAAAGTGCCAACAAAAGGCAGAAAATAAGACCTTCTACCTAGCAAACACGGGTGTAAACGAAGCAGATTTCAAAGTGTGAGCAAAAAATCAACCCCACAAATATTTTATGAGGAAGGAAATGCATTCAGCATACTTTTGTTAAAGAAAAACATAGATCCCACCAACCATTGTCAATGATTGCAAGATGATCCAAGGCCATGAAGTTCCACACTTGATGACACCTGAGCGAGCTGCAGTCACTGAATGAAGACCTAAGAGGTCAAATATGAACTTCCATGCTCCAATCATTGTTGATAGGTTAACAAGAGTAAGAATCTACAGCCATGCTAGCCTGAGACTGTAGTTCGTGCACATCCTTACAATGACATTGCTCACGTGCTGATTAGCAGGTCATTTTTACCTTAGGCATATTCGCCATCTTAGTTTAGCGTATTAGCCTGCTAACATTTGCTAATTAGTGCAACACAAAGTACAACTGACAGATTAAAATTGCCATCTATGGAGTCACACCACTAGTGTGGCTAAAAAACTGATCTTTAAAAAAGTAAATCTGTCATTTTACAGTAATGCACAAGGATGTTAAGGGAAGGATGGAAGGTAGTATTTTAAAATGTAGTTGTACTTTATCTTTATGAAATACCTCATTGTCATGGAAAGTGGCTTGTTTGTCTTGGTGAAGTGAACTCTTATGAGATGTGAAGCTCTGGGAATGAAGGTGCGTTTCAGTGAGAGGGTGTTTGTCGTTTCTACTCTGGAAGATGGCTTCCCTCTCCCTTTCATCTTCTACCTTCCCACACGCCTGTGGATAAACAAGAATGTCTTCTCTCACACACACACACACACACACACACCCTTTATGCCCACATACAAAGGCCTACACACATGCATTCACAAACATAAACTGTTTCCATCTCACTGTAATATGAACAGACATGTTCACACTGCTTCTCGTTTGGATGTCACTGCACTGCCTGGCCTCCTTTACTATATTAAAAACTCCACTCCTATCATTGTCAAAACTACAAGCAGATGGTGGCGAATCTGCTTGGCTCTCACTAAGGTCATGTGAAAGCTGCTTTTTTCTCTCTCAGTTTATTTTGGAGACAATACTTCATACTCCTCTCTCTGCACAGAAAGGATGTCTCTCATCTACAGTATGACACATCTTTGTGAGGCTGCAAGATTTTTTGCTGCTTCACACCATATTTCTTCACTCTCTCAGGGGTGGTATTTTTGTGTGAATTTGCGCTCTCAAACACATTATAAATAACCCTGTTTGCAGCAAGTGGATGACTTGCCCATCTGCTGTAGTGATCTCATGGAAGGCTATGTATCTCAAAGGTTGGAACTCAAGTAAACTCATGAAATATTAAAGGCACTGACTATAGAACAGTAGTTTCACCATATGTTAAATATAGTGTGGATGAAGCTGACTTGGTGTTAAAGTTACACATATGAGCGAATGTCATGTCTAAATTGTGACCATGGGGTTGTGACATAGTGGTGGTTAATGTTGCTTATTTAGTTATCAGAGCCAAAATGCTTGTATTAATACTAATGCAATTAAAATTAATGACATTCGTGTCACTTCTGTCCGTGGTTCATTTCAGTTTGACACTGATGAATTACCGGCACACCTTTATAAAGGGTTTGTATGTTATAGCTAATGGCTTTAAAACATGGTTAATAAATAATTTCTCGTATTCCAATAAGCCATCAGTTCTGCATTTATAAATGTAGGGCAAGTCATTAATAAAGGGTCATGGGTTTCTCACTGTCTAATAAGCCAGCAACAGTCATCTATTAATAACCACAGTCCATCATGTTTGCAAGTGTACATGTTAATAAGTGGTTTTTAAGTAGATTTTGGTCCAGAGGCTCTGCCGCTCTTTTCCAGCAGGTACGTTGTCCAAAGGTTCATTGGAGCGGTCTTCATGATGAAAGAGCTATGTAAAAAGACAAAGTGTCTTGCTAGAAGGGATTTTTCAAAACCTGGCAACCCAAAAGTTCAGAGTCAATTTTATTGTCCAAGTATGTTGACACATACACAGAGTTTGACTCCAGTTGTCTGTAGTTCTCAGTATAGTTACGCACCGAGTCAAGAGCAAATGTACAGTAAGATACAAATTCAGACGTACAAAGACAACAAATCTAAACAAAGACAAGCAGACAAACATACAGCTATTACATACAAGCAAGACATCATTCTTAATACAAGTAAATGAAAGCATTAGCAACTGTTTTATTATGTTATTTAACATTAACAAAGTCATTATAAAGGGTGCCTTATTACAAACAGGTACTAAAAATCCATATGGACTCACAAGTAGCTTGTTTTTGGTAACTGTGCGTTGTTCTTGCTGCTGTTCTCATACCACTTAAGAAAATATGAGCAAGCAGCCGAGTACACTAACTAATGGAAGGTCAGACTGGAGCCAGCTCTTTGTCAATGTGATGTAAGTTTCGTGGTTAATGACTTTATTGTGAATTGCTTTAATTTTGATCTTATAATATTGTTTTAGATTGTTTAAAAGTTATAAATCAACTGAAATAATATGTTATTGTGTGCTGTCCAAGAAACGTGTTAACATTTGCCCTTTTATGTGTAGTTTGGGACTGTCCTTTAATTCAGTCAGGGACACTGTAGCCGCCCTGTACACCTGGATGTCAACTGGTGTCCAAGCAGCTGATGAATGAGCCACTGATGGTGAAGCATGAATGAAGAAGCTGATGCTCTGCCTGAACTCATATAATCTAGTCACAGATTGTGCATTGTGAAAGGTGGTTGAGCAACTTAATAAGGGTGGTTAATATTGCAAGGAAGGAAAATCACACTTCGCTGGCATCTTGGCATGTTCTGATGGTATTGTTTTCATCTACGTGCACCCTAAATATATGTTTTTGAGGTGGCTTTTGTAATCATACTTGGACTTAGCAAGGGAGTAATCAGGCATATGAGTTTAATCAAGAATGCATGGCCATCTTGGCTAATACCTTACCAAACAAAAGGCACAGATTTGAAGCTGAACCCACCATAAGGCAACACTACCAATAACATGCTGTACGTGAGATAGGGCTGAAGCTCCAGACAGGTAAAAATCAAAGAGAGAGGAAGACGTGCAGAGGACACAGCGGAGGAACCGGCAGCCGAGACGCTATGGCGGCCCGGGAGTGTGGGAGGCATTGGCCGGAAGCATGTCACACTTCTCCCACTCACGCGCTGAACAGCCTCCAGCTCTCCAGCTCTCCAGGCTCTCCTTTCACACAAATATGTAACCTTCTTCCTCTCCTCTTCCTCCTTCCTCACCAGTACACTCGGACACTGTCAGACACACCAAGCCATCTCTCTTTTTCAATGTTCCCTCTTATTCGGGTGACACAGGGTCAGTTTAGCCCGAGCCACCGTCTCCAGCCAGTGTTAATGAGCCCTCTCTTCTTGTCTGCAAGTCGTGCAGACAGACGGCAGCACCATAATGACACTTCTGTATTTGAAAAGGAAATTTTTCTTTACCCAGATTGCAGAGCAGAAGTTCAGCAAGTGAAGCACACTTACTGTGTGATATTCCGAAAGGTTTTAAATAGACCAGAGATTCAGTAAGCATTAGATAATGAAGAGTGAGAGACTTTCAAGAAACCTATCTTCATGCATGTAATATTTCTCTGGACAATGACTCTATTCCCTCCTAAAGACCTTCGTTCCTTTGAGGGACTCAAATCATCAAATCATCAGTCAAAGACCAAGTGTGCTGGATTTTGAACACCCCAAGTTCTGCTTAAGATACACTCCTTCCTATTTGTGCCGGTGTCACTCCTGGTGGACTATGACTTGTAATTCTGTTGGAGCCCGACAAGACAGCGATTTCTAACCACAAGGGTTTTACAAGTCATACCTTTAACTTGATCAGGCACGGTTTGATACCAGAATGTGAAAGCATTAGCTTCCATGAGTGCTACATGTGCAATTCAGAGAAGAAAATCGCCGGGGGAATTGATGACAGTCGATGTTGGAAAGCTGTCTCGCCGCACGCAGTCCTCTCATTTGAAACATTTTCTGCACACACTTCGACACTGACAGACTATGATAAATACTCAAACTTTTACTCAGTGTGATAGCTCTTGCTCTCTCACTCTCTCTCCCGATTCCTCTCGGGTGTCTGAGTTCTAGTTCTTGTGGTGAATGAAGTAGGACAGAGCATGACAGAAATACAGTCAAAGCAGATGGCTTTATGTCTCAATCCTTTGCCCAATATTTTATCCAAGCAGTGAATTCCTCAGGCGTTGAGAACACTGTAAATATGAGATGTCATTATTTCCAAATATTTTTGAGCTACATCAACATTGTTTTCATTACCTCACTAGACAGTGCCAAACATTTATTACCAGCTATCAGTCAATTTATACAGCTGCAGTAATACAATTAAGTGAGACTAAATCTGTCACCCTTCTCTATAACAACTTACAACATAACACTAAATCAACATTTGTTATTCTGTAATTTGAGGCATGCAGCCTGGTCAAAAGTGATTGGTGATACTTCATCATGCTGCAGGAATTATACACTCTTCAGTGGAGTCTGCACTGTGATCTTCTTCTTGTCTAACTCTAGGGGGGCCCACCCCTCCCCACTCAGGCCTGTCAAACTCCTGACCAAATGGCAACGCTCATCCTGAGCTCTTTGAAAGCGTGCCCGCGCTACGAAAGTATACTGGTCATAAATATAAATGACAGCTTTAATAAATGATGCCCTCTTATTCAAATCCCTCTTTATGCATGCAAATAGGTTTAAAGGGGGAACACGGGCAAAATGTGGTCTAATGTGTGAAGCGTAATTGTTACAAGGGTGCTGACCTGAGATCATTAATATTAATTCACTACATTGTTTCAGTCCGTTCCCCGTTGCAGCCGATGACCTCAGATATGAATGGGTTTGATTTTCATTCATGTGCGAAGTCTTGCTGAGAGCTGATGACTGGCTATTAGGCTGCCATTCAATGAATTAGATGATGGCTGCCTTATTTTCATTTAATTTTATTTCATTATTATGACATTAGCTCCAAAATGTCATAGTTGTTTCTGGTTCCTATTGACATTTAAAAAAGAAAAGGACAGCACCTACTGCACCCACAGCCCACGGTTTAGCTGCATTGGTTGGTATAGGCACCAATAGTACAGGGCAAACTAATACTAGAAAATGAATGACAAACAGCTGACAACTGAAAATGCTATTGTTTATTATAAAAACTGATTGTGTGTTTGTCTTGGTGGCCCAAGGCAGATGTTTTTAGAAGAAGGAGAGTTGCAGGAGGATACTGCATGAGGTGAAAGGGACAGGTGCATGCCGACGCTCTAAAAACAATGGGAAGTCAGTTACACGGTCAGCAGGTGCAACTGCAGCTCTGACACACAGCTCAGTAAGCAATCACGGTACTTAAAAACTCTCAGAACCTGAACGTTGTGATTTGCGTCAAAATCTTATCAAAATAATCCAGTGATAGTTGTATGTACATTACATTGCAACAGAGCAATTCTGCATACTTTTGCATGTAAACAAATATAGCCTGAAAAGGTGGGGCTCAAGTGTAACTCACTGACTCCATGGCAACATTATATTTTCTGTTTACATCCCCTAAAGCTACATGGGAACTGTAGTTCCAAAACTCAGAGCATGGTTATCCCTCAATATCCTGAGCCCTGAGTGTGGTTAGGGTTTAGGTTGGTGAAGGTTAAGGAGAGATTGCAGTTTCAGTTAAATGTTAATAAAGTGAACACGTCCTGTCTCAGGCTTCAAGTCGCTGTTGACTTTTTCGGTATTAAACCAGACGACAATCTTTTCCTAACCTTGACCTTAAGTGCTGTGAGTGCCTAAACATAACCATAACAACCATTTAATCATCCTTCAGTTACTCTGAGCAGATATTGTAATGCAAGAATGAGTATTGTAGGGAAAAGAAATTAAATACATTGCAAGTGAACATTTTAGTGATACATTCGATATCAACATTTTGCAACTGGCAGATATGTAAATGAAAAAGCAACAGTAACACCCCGTTTGATGAAGGTGAGGTGAATGTGACATATACTTGTAATTCGGGGGTGGAGTGTCCCAGGTTATGTCATAGATTTTTCACAGATTTCTGGGGGGTCAAGTGGACAGAAGTACTGGATTTTCTCTGGAAAAAGGAACAACTTGTGTCACAAGGACACTATATAATGGGACCAGGATCTATAGATGTGTAATCATTTCCTTACTCAGAAAAGTGGATTTTGTGTGAAGTTACTCTTTAACAACATTTCGTCATTATGTTGGTAAGAAACGGTGTCACATTGTGTTTGTCTTTAAGGTCTAACAAATAAGTTAAATGGATTCAACACATTGTTTTAAACATTTGCAAAGCTGATTTTTTAAGTATTTTAAATCCTGCGTTGTTTACTCCCATGTTTACTAGCTTGCTTCTTCTTCCCTGTCTTTGCTGCACATCTTGGTGTGTCATCTCCACCTGTTGGTCAGTGGAATACTGTGAAACCACTGGCAGGAATTCGTATCGTGTCACGGTGTAAAAAGAGATCACACAACACCATACTTTTTCACCAAACTTTGAGAAGGTATCTATATCAAAGAATATGTTTATGTTTACCTATCGCTGTTCAGCTTTGTGTGCTTGTTTTTAGCTGTATGTCTGTTTCTATCTTCCTGTGAAATGTTCTTGGAACTGTGTGTAACATTGAGAGCAAATTCCCTTCATGTGCACACATACTTGGTCAATAAAGCTGATTCAGAGTCAGATTCTTCTGATTCTGATTACATTCGTGGGAAAATGGGAAGTATTTAAGTACAAAATGAACTTTAGACAAAGAAGGAATGTGTTATGGTCAACCGTAGACTGACTTCAAAATTTGTTAGCGTTATTAGAGTATTAGGAGTTGGCCAAGACGTTTGTATATCCTGTGTTTTGAATAATGAGCTGATTTGCATTAAAAATGGAGATTGAGCCTTTTAACCAATTAATATGTTAAGATGAAATATTGTATTTTGTAAATGGTATTTTGAGAAGTTGATTGTAATGTTTAAATGGTCATTCCCATTTCTCTTGTAAATTTGTGTCCACTTAAAGTAAATATTGTATTTTGTAAAATCAGTTCTGCAAGATTATGATGTTGTTTTGTATACTTAGTAACTATGGTCATCTATGAGTCACATGACAAATCAATGGATGTTGTATATAAGACCTCAGGATACAACCTCAGACACCAGCCTGATGAAGGCAAGATAGCTGAAAATACGTGGTGAAAAGGTGAGGTACTGGGTAAGAAGTAAAAGGACAAAAAGGATCTTCACATTGAAAAGTTATACTCTAACTTTCACAATGAGCTCAGAGGAGACGGGACATGATTCTGTAGGGAGACAATGATGTAAAATCAGGAACAAGTTACCAGCTGTACCAAAGAAAATGATTCAAAAAGCATATCTAGTCTGTACATAAAGTAAATGAAGTATGATGGGATCTCAAACTCTCAGACTCGAATATTATTGAATATGATGGTTCAATGTGATAATGTTGACAAAGCAAATTTGAAATATAACACCAATTACATTCAATCAGTCTGTCAGTTTGAGAGATGTGCAACGAAACAAGTTCCTCACCACAGTCTTTACTCCAGCTCTCTCTCTCATGAGCAGTGTTAGTATGTGATAATGAGCAAACACTGTAATCCCACCAATTAACTGACAGCCACACCTACCCCCACACTGCCTTGGCTTGTCTGTGTGAGTTTGATAATTGGGAGTTTGATGGCTTCTAACACCAAATTTTCAGCGTGCTTGAGATAAGTGTCGGAAATGTCAGAGAGCTGTTCTAACACTGCATCTGGATTGTTCACCTCAAAGTGAGAGACACAAAGGTGGCTGACATTGTTGACTTTTTCTTTGAAAACTACTCGCAGTGTGGTTCATATGGGTCGACATACAACCAATCCTCCTTTGCTTGACCAGGTTGCTGGGAGAAACTCTCTGCATGTAATGACATCCGACTAAATGCTACACAATGTTCATGGCTTTTGCATAAATCTGAATGGCTGGAATAAGTAATATCTAACCTACACCTACACCTTTGTTGGAACATTTTACAAAACAGTGAAAAAGAAGGCAAATCTCTGAGAAGAGAGGGGAGACCTGGTTATTACAGTGCAACGCAATCAGAAAACAGCCCCGCTCTGCCAAACAAGACTTAGCTCTACACTTTCTACTACTACATCTATTTCATAATAAAGAGGTAAGTCACTACATTTTAATAAAATATAGCCTACTGTACAAATTACCTATAAATGATCACTAGCTAATTAGTTAGCTGGGTGTAGTATATACACAGTCCACTCACATCTGTCTGCTAAGAGTATTGCTGTATGCTGAAGGTGAGTTCTGGTGATTGGCTGTGTGGAAATGATGGATAAGTACATAATGCTAACAGACATACCTGAGTGTTAACAGAGACTGATGTGGTGGGGTGTAGGTCTTTTCACTAATGTTATATATAAAAGTAAAGAGCCTGAAAGGGTGCAGCAGATCTACAAAAAGCATGTGAAGAGTCTCCCTCCCTTGCTGTTTTTGGCACCGTCAGCTAAACCACTGATATTCACGTGAATAAACCAGGAGTCACAACTCATTCAACAATGACCACAGTGACCAGGTACTGTGTTTATCAAACTAACAAGCGGATGTTCAGACGCAGAATCTCCCCACTTAACAACAAAAAATAACCATTAGTATTCATCTCAAGAAAGTACGGTTTAGTGCAGTTCACGTTTTACACTGACTCAACAAGTGTACTCCAATATGGCTGCCACAGAATTTAAGTTGGACTCTCAGATGCCTCTTTGTTGAGGTATTATGGGCATAGGCAAAAGGCAAGAGCCTGGGGCAGTTCTGCCACCATCACCCTTTTAAACATGTTAAACTGTCACACTCATTGTAAGTCACTTTGTAGCCTTTTGTCTGCAACTTAAGCCCTATCTTTGTCCATTCATGCAGACAGAATCCATAGTGCTTTTATTAGCCATTGTAACTCAGATTTTGGTGATCTTGAGGTTTTTACTTGGGTTTGAGAACTACACCGTTTGGTGTTTTATAGCCAGAGGAACTGTTTTCCTTTTAAAACTGTGGCATTTTTAAGTTACATGCTTTTCCACTTGACAGCAGCAATAGAATATTCTGTCCTCTCATTATTGATTCAGTTTCTTTGTTCATTTGTCCTCTCCTAAGCCATTATTACTTTTATAGCTGTTTTTACGAGCCTCTCGTGGCTGCCCACCAATTAAGCTTTGTACCCCATTAAAAGTCCTCACAGGCTGACATAAGTGCTGTGCACAGGTTTCAACACTGCACTGTCCATTGTGTCCATACGCCCCCTGGCTACAACCCCCCTATAAAATATTAACACCTGCTATCACTCTACTTCAACTCCTGTGAGGTCCACTTAAAAATCTATACTGTCACAAACAGACCCAACCAACTTACAAGCACTCTGACCTGCCAGTGTGAGGTTCCCCTGTCTGCAACTCTGTCACAGGCATCCAGCTGCATCTTTTACACTGGGACTGAATTATTCATGATCTAAGGAGAGGACGTGTTTACTGTCCCACTTGTCTGGTTGACAGAGAGGACCAGAAATGAGGTGAGAGGAATGCTTTTTATCAGACGTTTTAGATAAAGAGCAGCACGCAGTCACCACTGTGGCACATGAATAACTAGTGTGATGCAAATATAGATCTTCATTTTATAGCTTTACATTCTCATTAAATATTTACATAGGAAACCGAGCAATGAAAGTAAGCAACACACTGAAGTGCTAATTATTATGCTGTGTTAGCAACAGGCAATATGTAATTGCTGCTTCAAGCACTTTTGTTAAAAGCATGATGGAAGCTCTAAATGTGGCATGTTAACTCCTATGTAGTTTTGTTTACAGAGTTTTGACTTGTTAAAACCCTGACTTGTAAAAAAAATGTCTGCCCTTGCATAGCCACACAACTTGAATTTTATGTACTTCATTTATAGAGCCACAAATTCAAAGGACTATGTCTCTGCTCTTTTAAAGCACTAACACAGCTTTGAAAGGAAAGTGTTAACAGGATGTGCCATCTAAATCAGCATGAAAGCATATTGACTTGAGCAATTGAGACTTTACTGGAGATTTGGTGCAACGGACTTGAAACTTGACTTGTGTTTGTCTCAAATGACTGGAGACTTGGCTTGGACTTGTCTAGAATGAACTGAGATTTGGACTTTTCTCAAATTACTTGAGACGCAACGTAGAGTCAACGTATCTCCAGTGAATTGACACTTTGGGTTTTGAGTCTTGACTTGGACACAGAGGTTTTGAGACTTGCTCTTGTCACAAATGACTTGGCAGTTGCCTTGGACTTCACTTTGACTTGTCACAAATGACTTAAAACGTAGATCTGTCTTGAATGAGTTGAGACTTACTTGGACTTGTCTCAAATGACTCGAGACATGACTTGGCTTTCCCCAAGACTTAAAAACAGGTCTGTTAATTGTTGATAAGAATAGTCATCCAGCGCAGTCTAGGAGTGGAGACTGAGGCTGCAGTGGAGCTCCCAACACTCAGCATTTAAGAGTATGTACAGTATGTTGAGCTGCTTCCCCCAGGCACTGGGAGCGGGCTGATCTATCAAGGTCTGTGAGGACAGGCTCAGTCTTCACAGCATGATATCTGTCTGGAAGATCAAAACATACTAAATGAGTGATCACATCCCCACTTTGGGAGCGAGTGCTTCTCCCATTTGATGGATAGAATTAAAAGGAGATATGTAAATGTTCCAGACCACCAACCTGCACTTGATCTAGAATCAGACAACACAACAGCAGAGAGAAGCAGCGAGAACTGTTGTTGTTTTTGTTGTTGTTCAGGATCTTGCCAGGAACTCCCTTTCTCCCTACCAACAAACTGTCTGTGCTGTCTGCCAGAGCTGGGCCTAGCCACTTAATCAAAACTCTCCTTCAGTTCTCTGCTGATTGTCGGGAGAACAGGGATTAGAAAGTTGCATCCGGGCTTTGTGAATACAGAAATTTGCCAATTTCCGATAAAGGGAATTATTGTAAAATTTATTTTCCTTCCGTTCTTGGTACCTTTGTTTCCAAGACAATGCAAAGTAATATTCTACATATAATGTTCCCTGCCAAAATAATTTCAGACAATGGTATAATCCTCCTCATACCTTTGCAAAAGAAAAAAAAAGCAGAAATATTATCCATTATATTTCTATCGCAGGCACTGGGTGTGCTAATCCCCTCTGTTGTACAGTCTGTGTACATCATAGTTGAATGGTTTCGTCCTGGCCTGGAGCCCAGGAAGTCAGTGGCTCATCTCCATCCTCCTTAGAGACACCCCCAACACACACTCACACACTCACACCCATGCACTTTTACTGCACACTCACTTGTGCTCTGTCTGCACCCTCTTTTGTCCTGTTTCTCTACATCAGGCTACACAGACAGTCACTCACTCACCCTCCCACATGCTCGCATACATACACACATAAATCCACACAAATTCAAATACTTCAACCTCCCCGATGTGAGCACACATCCCTGCTGTACCCCATGCAGGGCAGCTCTGAATAGGACCTGGGTTTATTGTCAGTCACTACGGCAAGCAAAGCCTGGCACCTCTTCTGTCCCTGCTGTCACTGAGGCTGATGTCCTGGGTCAGTGCCACCCTAAACCCAGCCCTTGCCTCACCTCCCTCCTCTTCAATAGTCCTCCTCTACCATTTTTCTTTCCTCCCCCCTCTATTCTTTCCCTGTGTCTCCCTTTCTTCGACTGTCTCATTGTCCATCTTGCACAGGGCATTCAAGGAGTTTGCCTGAAAGATGTGGCTTCAAAGTGTTTCCTCCATGACAGAATACAGAATGTTGTGAATGGTGTGTGACTGCATGCTTTTATGTGTGTGTGTGTGTGTGTGTGTGTGTGTGTGTGTGTGTGTGTGTGCATGCAGGGGAGAATGAAAAGAGAAATCCAAAATGCTCCTCTCTGTGAACAGGTTCTGTCAGCAGCAGGGAGATGAGACAGGCTGAGAGAGAAAGAAGGGACAGAGGGAGTAGAAAGCTCCTTGGGGGGCAAACAGAAGGGGATGGCGGGGAAGGAGCAATGGAGGAGGACCTTTTTAGATCCCAGCCCGAGGCTTGATTCTGATTCTGCCTGACGCTAACAGTATCTTGTGGTCATGGGAACACAGCTAGCTGGTAATTCCATCTAATGCTCTGATCTCCCTGAGTACAACAAAACTGTCAGACAGACAAGCGAGAGGAAGGGAGATAAAATTGAGCGTAGCGTCAGTGTGCTGCGCAGCGCCGCCCAGCAGGGCACCGCACACTTCATTGCACAGCGCTGCTCACGAGAACAGATCAGTGCCAAGAAGGACATCATAGCACACGACAGGGAACTGAAGAGCACAACAGCCGTGCCAAAGCAGTTCTTCAAGGTATAATGAGTAGGATTTTCCTAAAAAATAATATATAATCGCTCTCAATCATCACTTATGACCCACTAGAAGTGTATGGTGGTGTCTGTATCTGCAGAGACGCTGCCCTCTGCCTGTATTTTCTTAGTTTCTTATTAGTTTGCTGTGTTCGGGGCATTTCTGGGCGTCAACCTTCGGGCAGCACGCAGGCTGTGAGGTCAGGACCAGTTACATCACTGTCTCTGTCTCTCCTCTACTCTCTGTCTGTCTCATGGATGTATAAAGAGCTGCAGGTCTGTGTTTCTGTTTGACTGAGGTCGGGGCTGAGCTACACAGACACAGACAGAGCAGAGGAAGACATGATGAAGCGTTGCTTCAGCTGCATGCTCACACAAAATCCAGCAATGTGGCTCCTTCCCGCAGGGTTGTGTGGCGGTGTGGCCATGTCCATTTGTGCTTCAGAACGTAACTGCCATGAAACAATCAGAAAATAAAGTTTTATTTCTCTGATTCACTGCTTTGTTCTCCCTAACGCCGCTGCCTCTCTTCATTCACTCTCTAGCTCGCTCGACCATCACTGCTCGCTCTCTCTCTCCCTCCGTCGCTCTTTGAGCCGGGGAGGAGGGGCCACCTTTGAATCGTGAGTTTACAAAGAGGAACCTTCAAATCCTACTCATTCTGCCTTTAAATGCACAACACATCAACAGAGAGAACTAATTTAGACTTTTTAGTACAACAATATATTTTTAAATTCCGCTGACAGAGATTAAATCTACAATATATGGCCAAAAGTATATGGACACCCCATCCAAATGCTTTTGGTTTGAAGCAGTTTTTTATGCTTTGTGGCAAAAGTTTGAAATAGGCCTTTTCCTGTTTTAGGATGGCAATGCCCATTTGCACAAAGCCATGTCTAAAAAAAAACATGGTTTTCCCAGTTTGGTGTGGTAGAGCTTCACTGGCCTGTCCTGAACTCAGTCCCATCGAGTTTACTGCCTGAACTACCTTGCAGCCTCTGCTGCATCTGATGAATGGTGGTGAGTATGTCTGTTTGAAATGATCTGTAGCGACAGCAGCTTGTGATTAGATGAATAACCTAGTTAGTGTGAACAACTGAACAAAGAAAAGAAGTACCACCAACACAAAGTCAAACATCTTTCATAGAAAACTGAAGGATAATGTTGGATTGAAGTATTCATGACTGAAGGACAGTGCTATAGTGCGTGTCATGAAAAATGGTTATATGGTTATGGCCTGTATTTACTTAAACTAGAGCGGAAAAAACAGTAGAGAAATTAAAAGCAGGCATTGATCCTTTTTGTGGATAATTCAGTATACAACCACAGAATAAAGATGTGTTACATTAAGCACATTTCTGCTTTCATTTCATACAGAGGACATTTTGGAATATTCCAGTGCTGTAATCACAGATAAGTGTTTTGGTGCAATAATAGCGGGGAAGCCACTGGCTAATCCGGCTAAGTTATGCGCTCCAGGTCTCTTTTTTCAGGGCCAGCCAGTCACCCAGTCATCCAACCAGTCAGTTGGCCAACCAGCCAGCCAGCCAGCCGGCCCAAAGTGCCCCTGGTGCCACTTAAGAATCATGGGAAAAGAATGTTCTCAGCTCTCTTCTGTACTGATTATATCAGATGTGGAGGAAATGGAGGGACCCTGGGTGGATGCCAGCCCTGCCGAGCCCTGGGGAGAGGAGGAGGGAGGTGGTGGGCAGTAGGGGGCTGAGCAAAGGGAAAAGGGGTAGCTGAGAGGGAGAGGAGAAGAGGGAGATGGGGACAGTAAGCATGGGGACGAGGGGAGAAGGGAGGGAGGAATGGGAATGAGGCGACAGGGGTGTTGAGGACCTCCAGGGACCAGAAGGTTGGAAGGGGAGCAGAGTGATTCATCAAGACCAGTGAGAGGCCTGATCCCTGGGCCTTGGAAAGGCAGAGGATGGGTGCGGAGGGAGTCATTGGTTGTGGCCCAGAGAGGCACAGATGGTATATGACATGACAGGAAATTTTTTTCCTTTTAGACTTGGGGACATGTTGCCCTTATCAAGTCAGCCTTGCCCATAACATCCTGCCCTGAGAAAAAAGGAGCTCAGGAGGGAGAGGTTGGTGCAGAAAGCTAATGGAAGACGTGACTAATCATAAGATCTATGATTAGAGTATAGTCAGCAGTAACCATGCCAACAACCTTGAGTGTGTTTTTTATGATGATACTGTCTCTGCAGCATAAAGACCCAAGGCCTAAAATCATTTAAAGCATGCAGTCATACAGCTTTGATAATTAGCCACCAGTAATGTAATATAGCATAGTCTAGCTGAGTGGTAGCAGCATTAGACATGGTGTATTGAGTTGAGTTGAGGAATATCAATATAGAAAATGGACGCTCCAACAATACATTATGCTTCCCTACTATTTAACTGCCAAGTGGTTTCTTGATTTAATTGCTTGATTCTGCTTTTTGTAAAATTATATCTTTGCTCTGACAAGGTCAGCCTGCATTAAAGGATAAGACTGGTGTTCTATATTTTTTTAAATTCAGAACAATCCCATGAAAAGAGCAAAAATGCATTAGTCCGACTCTCAATACTTTTCAACGTCTACTCTACCATGTCTTTGGCTCTCATCCCCAAATTTATTGTTATTACTAAAGATGTAAATCTTTAAAACGGGTCATAAATGTATAGTTTCATTTTGAACAAGTCAACTAAGTCAAAAGGGCAAAATAATAACGTCAGCATGCTAACATGGCATAGCAGGTAAACTTTTTCATTAATTTTGCAGGTATTTGGACATACAATAAGCTATTGGTCAAAAAGTAAATTGTGACCTGATGATGATGATAGATGAAAAGGAGCTCACCAAATGCATTAGGATTCACCGTCAGTGGACCATGAATGTCTGTACGAAATTTCATGACAATTCATCCAATAGTTGTCGAGATATCTCAAACAACGTACTACCTGACAAACCAACACTGCCATTCCTAGAGCCCCACTATTAGCATGGCTAATATTGCAAATGATACTGAAATGGGAAAAATTAGTGTGGTTGTTTGGGCCTACTTTAAGTTCCGAATGAATACACATAATGTGCGCTTGTGAGTATTTATTGCAACAGAACAGTGTATGTGAGATTGACTCAAAATAACTATAGTGGCCATGTTCATGGTAATGAAGGAACATGTCAGTACAACAGCATGGCTCATTAATGTGTTTTAGCCATGCTATTGCTGTGGCTCTATGGAAGGCAAAGCCAGTTTGGTTGGCCAGTCGCTGGTCGGTCCACTCCTTTGGTCCAAACTATAATATCTATGTGACCGATTGCCATGAAATCTGGCAGACATTCTTGTCCTCCTTGATGATGAATTGTTATAACTTTGGTGATTCCCTGATGTTTCCCCTAACACCTTAACTAATAATATTCCCAACATCAGCTGTACATTGCGTTTAGTGCTATTTAGCAAATGTTAGCATGCTAACACACTAAATTATGATGGGGAACAGGTAAACGTTATACCTGCTAAACATTAGCATGCTAGCATTGTCAATGTTAGTGTTAGCATGCTGGCTCTAGCATTTAGCTCAAAGCACTGCTGTGTCTAAATATAGACTCATGGAGCCGCTAGCATGGACTCTTAGTCTTGTAATAGTTTTTTGGACAACAATGGAACGATTACCCACCTAAGAGCTAAAATGGTTTAATAGAGAGTTCATAGGGAGACATTACAGAGTTAGTATCCGCTCTTAGTTTAAAGCCATGACAAAATTTCCATCCTTACACACAAAAAAAAATTACATACATTACATATAGAGCATCTATGACACTAAGGGTGGGATCTCCGTCTCATTAAATGTCATAGTGATGCATCAAATCTTTGTGCACAGGCAGTGTAATCCAGAACAGAAGTCATGATAGTGCTGCAGAGTGAGGTTTAGAGAAGTGGGGTCAATGTAACCAATTGTATGTAACACCCATGAAAACACAAAGGGGACTTTGTTGTTTGAAAAGAACAGCATAGAAAATCAAAGTATTTTGAGTAAAAGCTGTCCGGCATTCATGTGGAGTGGACGAGTGGGTTGTTGGAGAGACATAGAGTGTAAATGTGTCTGTTGTTCCTGGGACTTGTGTGTCAGTGTACTGTACTTTATTATGTCATTGTCAAGGCTGTCTATGCTCAAATTTGTTATGAATCATATTACTCATGGATAATTCTGTGTCTGAAAAGTAGGTGAAGGTTCCATTCGCTGAGAATGTTGCAGACAGCTCCTGAACCAAAGGCAAAAGTTCTGAAAATACATTATACGGTTTTTGAATCACTGTGCAGGTGAGTATATTATTTAAATACTATAGTCAACCACGAGGAGTAAGAAAACATCCAACCATCCATCCTTCCACTAAACTGATTTTCCTGTACAAGTTTTTGGGGGGCAGGAGTTTATCCCAGCATGTATTGGGTAAGAGGCGTGACAAACCTTGGACAGTTCACAGAACTACCCTCGAAATTGCAGTCATAATTATCAATAGAATATCAGAAGCTTGCCACTCATTCCATTATGGAAACTCCACATCCAACTAAACAATGTGCTATATACAGCGTCTTGGACTCTTAACTTTATTACATGGAAGCTGTGTGTGTGTGTGTGTGTGTGTGTGTGTGTGTGTGTGTGAGAGAGAGAGAGAGAGAGAGAGAGAGAGAGACTCAGTAAATGAAGACCATACCAAATACCAGGGGGTACTGCATGCCTATCAGGTTTCTGTGATACACATCTATGTGCATTGGGAGAACCTAATCCTGTATCTGATACGGCGAGCAGTAATGGCTTGTACCTATGGTTTATTCAGTTAGATAAAGGCCATTATGAGAGACTCACTTAGCCACTTACCTAATCACTTACTGTTGTCCATACATATTGTGAAAAATAAGTAATGCTTACACAAGTCGATAAATAAATAACACTACTACTGTTTCCAATGCATCAGTGTCCGTCAGAGGTGGTGTATATTACAGTATTATGTAGGAGACTAAGCACGTTTCACTTTTCTCATCTAATCCACATCATACTCTAATTACCATCATCTCATCTGATTAGGAACAGAGAGTAATGGATTACAAGTGACAGGACTACAATAATACAATAAAAGAAAGAGGTGGCCTGCTGGCACAATCTAGCCTATATACTGTAGTCCTATACAGTATATATGGAGTTACATTACAAATAATTCATATTAATGACTGGTAGATTAAAATACCCAAGTGAGCTGGGATGATTTAATGTAGATGGGTAAAATGAATGACAAATACACTTCCTTACTTAAAAAAAACCTAGGAAATGAAGCCTGTTGTAAACTCAAACCTGAGGAAACTACTCATGACTTTTCTTGAAACTGTGTTTAAAACAAGTCTTGCAAAGCTTCACTTTCAACAGTTACACCAATTATTATAATCACACCACTTCTATACTGTGCACTGTATGGCACTGTGGCAAGTACTGATTATGTCATGGGGTGCATGTGTGTTTATCTGCCTAATGTTTGGTTGTGGTGCTATTTGCAGGGTTTAGGGTGAACCAGGAAGCTTGCTTATTGACATATGTGCAACTCTCTAATTGTTGTGCAGGGATCTTGTAAATGCCTTTATGTCTTCCTTGCCCTAATTAAGTGGTGCAGGGCAGGTGCATGAGAGGAAGAAAGCACGCAGAGAGCGGATCAGGTATGTGGAGGAATGCAAGCAGGGCAAAAAAAGAAGATGCTAGCCTAAAGGCGTATTCACATTACAGCAGAAAACAAGGGTCTCGCGCTGTGCGTTGCGTGGTGGTCGGTGCAGTATTTCCCACTCCGGAACTACCAGTGGGGCCTCCGTAGCTGCAATGTTAATGTTGCCAGCAGTAGATCGCTGTTTCAGAGACTCAAACGGTGTTTTTGTAGCAAACCTGGTAGCTGCATCTGCATGCTGATATTTCCAAGCGAATATCTTTTTTGTATGGTCTGGATATGAGGCCAACTGGTTATTGTACTGGAAATTGGAAACACAAGTAGTTAATTCATTTTTTGCCCCTTTTTTTGTTCAACCAGTGGTCAACAGCAATTGGCTGCGGCCACAAAAGTCAGCGCCGCTCGGGTCAAAGTTCAACAATTTTGAACTTTCTGCACCGCAAAAGCTGTTTTTCTACAATAATGTGACTACACCTTAAGGCCTGGATGCCGTCACAGTTGAAGTGATCCTGTGGCATCAGACAAGACGGTGTCCTATAGAAACGGCAGAGAGACAACATATGCATAGTTTACACTTCAGTTAGGTGTGTTTTCTATCACTGCATTCCAACCTTCAGCCATAAATGAACTGAAGGAGTTTTGCATCACTGAGTGACAGTGCTAGTTACATTATATAGCTGCATAGCGATGGACTTTCTTGTCTGTGTTTTTGTGTTTTTTCTTTTTGTGGTCACATGATTTCACTTGGTTCTGTTTGCTAATTTTGTAGTTTGTACGGCCCTCCCGTATTAACAGTTTACATACAGTCTACTTAAATTGTATTACTTTAACTGCTACCACTGGAGCTGACAAAATAATTTTCTGTCTTGGGGCATTGAGACTACTGATTCGATGGTTCCTCCTCCTGTACCTCCTTGTTGGAGCCACCCTAACCTGCAGTGGACCCACCAGTCTGCAGCTGTGGTCCACGTGAGCTGAGGAGTGCAGATATAGTGACAACCTTGATGTCAGCCATTTTTATTGAGACTATATTGCATTGGATTGAATAGACTATTTTAAATAGTATAACCTTTGAACTTATCCAATATCCAATAAAATAAACCAGGTTGAAAATGCTCCTCAGTAGAAGATGTTTTTTGCCTTTGAAACCACACTTGGTACCACAATATTATACAAAGACTACAGCTTCTGCTGTGCCATTCATCATCCTTTCTGAACAATGCCAAGGTTGACCATGTTCTGATATTAGTAATAGTCCCTTATCACATCAGGATGAGTCACACATGTCGTTATTGCCTCACATGTTGTTCTCAATATGCAACTTATATTTGCTTAATTCTATCATTCAAGACTTGGTAATCAGAATTAATTCTAAATCGCTAACATTATGGCTTAAGTTAATGTATAGAGTTTGTGCTTGCTGGTGTGTTTCAAACAGAACTCTCATATTGATATTCTTATGTCTGCCTCCACAGCTCTTTATTGACTGAACTCTTTCTCAGTATTTCAGAATGGGTCTCTTTCCAGACTTCGACTTCGTCAGAGAACCGCTGAACCTCGGATTTCTTCATTTTCCACTTTAAGTCCTGTACGTTCCATTTTGTCGTGATGTATTTTGTTATATTGATTCATACATGACGATGTGCTTTTGGCTTGACCCATGCACAAAGAGATCAGAGTTCAAAGTCAGCTCTACAGAGTGATTCAGCAGAGATGGTGCTTCTCTCTGGTTTCCTTACTCATCACACAAGTTATTCATTGCAGGTTATTCGATGGCGTTAGGCTCAAGTGTATCAAATATTTTGCACACTTAGTGTATGTCTGATATATGTATCTCTTAACACTAAATCTAGCAAAGTGTGTTAGGAGTTATGTTTATCTCATTGATTAAAAAGACATACTGTATCGACGAAAAACACCTCAACCCACTCGTATTGAAGGTATGGACTGCGATGGTTCATCTCTTTGCTCTGTGTAACATTCTGTAGGTGCTCTGCTGAAACTCTTCGATCCACACTGACCTCCCTATTCATGTCTAAACCTGCAGAGAGTGTTATGCATGTGAGAGATAGACTGCGTGTGCATCTGCAGCTTTGCTTGGTTAGTGTGTAATTAAGCGTGTGTGTTCATTGTAAACCTTGCTGTTGACTGTTCTATGTATGTGTGTGCATGGCAGTGGCTGTTGGTGGTGGGGACTCATTATTATCATCAGCAGCCAATTGGGGAGATATCACAGCTGTGCAAATTACACCTGACCTTTGTGTTCACATACACCCCTAGCACGGCCTCTTGTTTTGGGGGGTTATTTTCCACCGTGTGTGTGCTTTTGTGAGAGGGGAGTAAGGGAACAAAGAGGTAAAGTAAGCTAAAAAATGTGCTGTCTTTGGGAAATATCAAAAGTCAGTGCCTGAAAAGTGTGATTGTGTTCTTCTCAAAATGAATCACTCAACTTTCAAAGGACACGGAACTTGAAGTGGGGGAATGATTCATAAGTTTCATTGTTGTTGTCGCAGCAGTTTAAAAACTGACTGAAAACTTTTCTTTGGAGCTGTGATTGCTTGACACCTCTGCTACAAAATATGTTATTCAGACTTGAGCAAGAAGATGGTAAGCGTAATAACAGAATAATAATAATACAAAAAAATCTACTATATGATTGACATTTAAAACATTCAAAATAGGTTTCTTTGTGAACCCTAAACTCCTAAATGGTGCTATATTACCTGGTATCGGCACACTGCAATTTTCAAAAAGAAAAGTTCACAGAAAGAACACTTAAAAATGTTTTTCTGATATCAGGATTCTGCTTCCATCTATTCCTCACAGTACAGACCACAATGTTAAATGTGCAAAATTAATATGCGCATCTTTGTGAAATGGTGGTGTGGGGCTAGTTGTCAAACTACTCTACCTGGCGAGCTAACTGGTAACATCCTAGCTAGTCAAGAATACGCTAGCCCTAACCTGTCAAAATAGTAAGCCAGCTAACTTGGTGGGTATTATGGCTGTTAGCAAGTCAGCAATTCAGTCACTCGCTGGACAAAACGTGGAAACACTTAATTAAAGAGATTTATTCGTATTATCGACTTCTGACTCACAACTTACTCCAAATCAGGGCTCTTTTGTGGAGAAATGTATACTCAGAGAGAAAGGTTATATGAAATTGGATGGTTCAACACAGCTAATATAATAGCTTCCATTCATTTGGACTCTGTGGCTTCCTGTTCCCTCAAAGGTCAGCACTGTCAAGACACTCTGATATTAACATGCAGCACAAATTTGCATGTCAGAATTGACCAATGTTGAATTCTTCGCAAAAAACAAAACAAAAACAAGTGCAGATTTTCTTAACTTCTGCAAGCAAATTCTCCAGCAATTCAATTAAAGGCTCTAGAAGAAATACATTCTGGACTGATGCTGATTCTTATTTACTGAATCATATGTCAGTGTGGCTATCCCTGTTATCACCACCACAGATGAAGGTCATTCACAGAAAAAAGACAAGTGTGTGTCCATGCCAGAGGGAATGGAAGTTGACTTCACACTGCCACCAACAGTCCAATAAACACGCATGTACTATGTGACTTTTGTTTTCTTTGCTTTGCAGTGAGAACCCATCATACACAAAACCTGAGAACATTTTTCCACTGTGGTTCAGACCACACAAAATACATGGTGTGACTGCAGCGTCAAACTTTAGTCTTCACATCATCGATTAAAGTTGCCCGAGGACTTTTCTTGTAAACAGACATACTTATGTTAACGTTTAGTGTTTCACACCAAAATGCATTGTATGTATCCTAGAGGCCTAGTAAATATGGTGAATGCATTTTCTTCCTCATAAAATATTTGGAAAGCTGATTTTTAAACATTTTAAAAGTTGCATTTACTGTCATGGCACAGGTAGTACTGGTAAAATGTTTTATTATTAGGTCTAGGGAACTTAATTATCACTAAGCCTTATGGCTGTACCAGCTACTAACAGGCCACAACATAAACTGAATATCTTGATTGCCAACCACAGGAATAAATGCAGGCCTTACCAGAACCCCAGTAAACGCAGCTGGCTCGCTACTGCTGCTCCTCTTGTTCCCCCACGGCGTTGCTCACTCAAATGGGTGGTCAGCTGGCCCAGTCCTCTTCTTGTGTCGCTAACGGTGCACTGAATTTGCCGCTGGTTTCACTTCATTTAGGTTAACAGACAGACACAGACAGAAACTAAACAAAAATACTTCAGGGTTAAAGGTTGTCATTCATTATCCATCACAGTCTTGACGCAGAATAGTTCTTTCTCTGATTGTCCATACTGTAATTTAACTTTGTTGGTCTATTATGTACACACAACTATTGCATGCAACTATCTATTATCTATCTATTGAGGGTGTGGTATGCTGTACAGACTGTAAAGCCCCTTGAGGCAAATTTGCGCTTTGTGATGTTGGGCTATATAAATAAAATTGTACTTTCTCTCCACTGTTCTATTTTCTTCCTGGCATTTTTGTTCAGCATTGCACCATTCCATTCATTAAAATGTTATTGAAGAGGGTAAATAAAGCTTGCTTATGGCCAGTTAGCAAAGTGTTCAAACAGTATATTGAATAGATGTACAGTATTTGTCCTGTCGACTTGCTATTGGTCAATGCCGCAAATTTGCGGATCTTATGATTGTGGTGAGTCCATTGAAACAGAACTGAACTGATTTTGGTGTGAAATTTTAAATCCTGTTTTAAATCCTGCTGTGACCAGACCTTTACTTTTACTATAGTCATTTTAAATGCGGGATTTTGACTCTATCATCACATATGTTTGTTTTTATTTTCCTAGTTCTCCTTGCACACTGGCTGGGCCTGGTTCTACTTCACAGGCTACAGGAGCTGAGGCAGTCGCCATTCTCCTTCCCACCAGAGCGATTTAGCCAGCTGCTGCGGCTAAAATGAGCTCTGTGCCTGTCACACTGGCGCCCCAACACACACAGCGATCCTTTCCCAGTTGCTCCAGCAGCTTGGTGAGTGCATGGCTGGCATCACTGCGGAGTCCCAGGTTTAAATACAGATGCCACGGTGTTGAATCCTGCTGCTTGCCTCTGCAGCATATGTGTGTTTTTTGATGTGTATTTGTGTGCTTACATGTGTGCCAGGCCTCAGACACCAGCGAAGGGATTAAAGATGCCCTTTCACCCCCAGAGGAAGCAGCGGGCTCAGAGCCCCAACACATCTGTGACTGATCTGTCATTTTATTGCAGTTATATCTCTCTATATCCTCCTCATCTTCCTCTTTATTTCATCATTTTATTCTAATCTCCTCTTCTCACCCTAGTAACTTAATCTTACATTTTATTGCCCTTTTTTATCATTTCATTTCTATTCCTCTCCTCCTCTGTTGTGCTAATCTTTGTTCATGCTTATCTTATCTCATCTCTTTCTTCCCTTCTCTCAGTTTTACAGCTTTGCTTTCTGCTGTTACTGATGTTACTCTTATCACAATCCACTCATATCCCCGTTTTTCTCTCTTTTATTCCCAGTATCAGTACTATCTTTCCTTCTCTTTACATCTAATGTCACATAGAAGGGAAGATAAGGGAGGCTGAGATGATTTATGTCTGATACAACCTCTCCATTGAGCCCCATTGATTTTCAGCTTAGTGAAATGTCATAGATGTGTGATAGTAATCAAATCATACATCACAGGGTGCTGAAATGTCACTTTAGGGGATATGACAGATCTACTGTGCCCCGCACCGCAATCTTTCTTTCTTTTGCTCACACATTTGGATGGGAAATGTAATAAATTTGCAGTATAACATTCTCTTTCACATCACTCCTCCAATGTAAGAATGTGTTTACAGTAGATATAGGTCTATATTTGACTTAGCAGCCATAACTTTGTCTGTGATGAAAGAAGTGAGGGACTTGTCAGGGAAACTAGTTTTAAGATAAGAACGTATGGATGAAAGAACGGATGGCTGCAGCAGCTGACCACCCTGCAGTCTGTTGAGACAAAGCAATGCTGTCACTCACAAGAAAGAACAACCAGCAGAACTGAGACAATCAGAATGTCGAAGTGATTTAATGAGGGATTTTCTCTCTCTCTCTCTCTCACACACACACACACACATACACACAGTCCATGTGGAGATGATCTAAGCCTTGCACCCTCATTTAGGCTGAGACAAGGTGATAATTAAAGTCACAGCCTTGGCTCTGCTTGCATCTGTGGTGTGTGTGTGTGTGTGTGTGTGTATCTGCGCTTGCATGTGTGTTCAAATATGTGTGTGTGTGTGTGTGTGTATCTGTGTGCATGTGGCCGTGTGTGGTGCTTTGACCGTGACTGTGAGATGTGTGTGTGATACATCTGTTGTGTGTGGACTGCAGGCACTGGCGATACAGACCGTAAAAAATAACCATCTTAACAAATCATTTGAAGGCACAGTCCGATTTAGGCAGTCTTCAATTGATTGACAGGTGTTTCATTACAGTTTCATTTATTAACAGTTTGTCGCTGTTAAAGGATAAGGCTGGTGATGTTCTATATTTTTCTTGCTGTCAACAAAGCCCATGAAAAAAAACAAAACCAACAATATATTAGTCTGTCTCTTTCTGTCCTCTTACTTTCTGTCCTCACCAACCTGTCTGTGGCTTGCGGTCCCAAGTCCATTACTACCTAGTGAAAAAACAAATATAGTTTAATTTTTTCAAAAGGCTCAGTAATTAGTATGGCTCACTGATGTGTTTTTAATAGTTTTTGGACAACATCTTACTGATAAGAGTTCAAAATAGTCTGTATTCCTGTGGAAATTCAGCTTTCTTTGTCACTTCGACTTTCATCAGGTGTTTCCTGGGAATTTTCAAAAAAAAGGGATCCTATTCCACTGATTAAGAGAGTACAAGATCATTTTGGGGCTCAGAAGTAAAACATAGTGTAACACATGCATGCACCAACCAAAAAGTATACACAAATGCATCATGAGACAAAAACATGTTTCTGGAATAAAACATATAATTCATATGCTAACATGTACTATTACATCTGTGGATTAATTAACATAAACGTCCACTCATGTGATACTGTTGAGCTGGAGATGCTGTCTGGGCGACTGCAGAGAGACACGGCGAAATACAAACACACACGGACGAGAGTGAAAATAAAAGCAGAGAGAAAGAAACAAGCAGACCTCTCCCCTTCACGAAAGAAAAATACATGCATCCACCCGCAATTGGCAGGTCTGCACTGCAGTCTGTATATTATTGCCGTCCATTAAAACAATCATGTCGACAGAAGAATGTGCCCAGCAATTTAGGGTGATCCAGTGGATGGGTAATGACCCATATGTTCGACACATGGGACACCTCACTAACCACTTCATGAGCTGAGACAGAACCAATGAGTGTGTGCGTCTGTGTGTCTGTCTGTGATTGTGCAGTTCTGTTTGTGTGTACATCTGTTGATGTGTGTGTGTAAGCATAAAAATGTCTTCACAAGCAAAGAAGGAGGGGGAAAAAAGTGAGGGGAAAGAGAAATTGGTCGGCAAGGATAGTGAGGAAGATCATTTCCACGTTCGTGTCTTTATGTCATAAAAATATGAGCTGCTGATTAACAAAAATGAAACTCTCAGCATTATTGCATTTTGGGTCTAATTTTGTAACACAAGCATGACCTCTGAAAATATCTCCAAGTCCTCATTCCTAAATGACAAAACTGTCGGTAGGACACAGGATTTGAACCACAGTCTCCTGTGACAAAGTCTGACACTATTTACAGCAAACCATCCACCCCAAACTCTTCTCTGAGAGGTTTCAACATGCTGTAACAATGTCCTATACGCGACCCAATGCATATTTTTTAACGTTTCAAAACTATTTTCTTCTGTTTTATGCACATAACTACACAGATTGTGTCTTGGGCTCTGAGTGCTGCCAAAACACCGGTGACCTACACTCAGTACTGTTCCTGAACGCATCCTGTGTAGACACAGACGGAAGAGCGGAGCTGCTGCTCTGCTAACGTGATGCTCACACTACGCCCTATAGACATGGTGTTACCAGCGGCCTGAAATCTCTTTCACTACTCATTACTGAATAAAGTTATAACATTATAGTAACATGTTACTCAGTAATGCGTTGCCGCCAATCACTGGTGCTGACTAAGAAATATCACAGCCCTCATAGATTAAAAGAAACCAACACTGACTATTGGTGGGAGACAGGGTGCAACCTGTGGCCTTCCTTGTCAATGTCAGACACTTCGTTCTCCCAACCATCCACCGTGACCCATTCTTGGAGAGGGTTTGTGGCACAATAACAGCAACAGGGGTTTGTTAAAACTGGCCAAGAACTGGAAACGGTATGTAATGACTTACGTAATGTACTTAACTTACATTAATTGCGTAACTTATGCAGCATACTTATTTTAACCCAAACCATTATTTTTTCCAAAAGTCAGTGTCGACTTATGTTAGGACTCCACAGAAGAATTCATTCATTTGGGTGACTGTTAACTGAAATTTTGCTGTATTCTCTTTTGTCCCACAATCCTGAGAGCCACTGAACGCAGCATTGGCCAGTCTGACCTGTGACCCTGATGTCACCAGGTCAATAAAAAGGTCAGCGGACAGCCGTGGCTGTCCTTCTCTCCGTGTGACCTGCTCACCAGCAGACACCCAGCTGAACTCTCTCCTCCTGGCTTCGTCGTGTAATCTGCTCGGAGCAGAAACACGCAGCAGGACCGAAGTCTCCTGATCTACTGCAGCGCTGTGAAGGCCTGTTAGATCTCTGCAATTGCGAGATGCGAGTTTAGCATCCACGGCTATTGCTCAAAGCCTGCTAGCTAATTTAAAGAAGCACGAAATGCCGAGTTGTTAACGCTGTAAGGACAACGACAGGCAGAGCGACCGGCTTCTTCTGATCTCTACAAGCGGACACTGCACAGCAAAAGACTCTTCCACAGCGGAACCCCAATTATGTGACTTATGTCACATGATTTACGTAACATATGCTTGCAGCCCGTCCTCACCTGCCACTGGTAGGGGCGCTAATTTAGGAAACGCTCCTGTGGGTCGTATTAGAGGGTAAGAACAAATGACCTATGTGGTTGTATGGGTTGGAGGACTCGTAAGTTACTGTTAATGCAAAGCAAACTGAACATTTCCTACTGCTGCAGCTTCACATTAAAAGCATTTAATTGGCAAAAAATGAGTTGACTTTTATTATGAAGTAGTCACATGAAATGCAATGTGTTTGTCAGTGAGCTTGACACTAACCGCTATGCGTCTACAAAACAAGACAATGGTAATTTTTGAAATTTTTTGACAGCGGATCAGTTTGAAATATTGCAGGAGTAATGGAAGAAGGAGCAGCCACAGTGAGCTGTTAGATGAAGAGCTGCAGGCGACAGGCTGCACACCTCCAATTTCTCAGCTACGTAACCAACTCCTTTCACTGTGCCCTGCTGTTCGCAGACTCATGCTGTGTGCAGCATAAAATCAGATCATGGTCTCTCACAGAACTTTGTAAAAGGCCAATTATTGCCTGACTTCTTTGTTAAAACGACAATAGTTTACAATAGTTTGCTACCCCCAGAATGCTGTGACCTGTAGTATTAAACCGCATTTGCTGTTACCACCAGTAACTAGGTGTTGCCAAATCAACCAGGATTGAAGTCTTAAGGATTGGCACTTTAAGACAGGAGTGAGGGAGAGCTACCCTCCTGCCATGTGGAGAAAGTCCAGAGGGAAACAGAGAGGCGGGGGTGAAAGGGAGGGAGAGCAAAGAGAATGTAGCAGAAAAATAAAAACCTTTTAGGATTAGTTTCCAATTTACAGCCGTTATCAACCCATCAGAGGAAAACAGCTTAAGGTAAGGGAACAGTGAGAGGTTGTTTGCTGAAGCGGATTACAGCACTAAAAGGATCAGAAGCAAAGCAGCAGTATGAGTTCAGGTGCAGTTGCAGGGTTATGAGGAGGGTGGATTTTGGGGAAATGATACTACGGAGGATGCTCAAGCACTGAAAAATACACTGTGCATCTATTTAACTACTCATCCATCCATCCATCTATGTGGCTTTTTATTTTTATGTATTTGGGAAAAATGCTGGGGAACACATTAGTGGTGTCATTGCTAAGCATGCCAAAAGCATCCATTATTCCACTTGCTGGATCCAAACAAGATCTGTTGGGTGCATTGGTATAAAATGTGCTCCATAGCACACCCAGTACTTTTCATTTGTTTTTAAACCTTCAAATCTTAAGCATTTCTTTAGTCCATTTTATACATAAAATATGCAACAACACTGGTTTCATATCTATGTTAAAGATATTGCCTTTCCCATATATTATTCAGACATAGGGTGTCCGTTACCTACATGTTTATTATGGCTTCATTTACAGGAACATTATGTAAAGAGCCACAATGCTTGCACTATATTTGGCACAGTGAACTAGTATGCAAGAAGAAGCGAGGATACTGGGTTCTAGGTTGATACTAGAGTCTTCTAAGCACTTTGCCATATCAATACTTGACAGTATTCAGTGTAAACTTGACTTGCACTAACCACGTATGGAATATTATCTATTATTATTACCATTACCTCGTACTATAATTGTGCATACTGTATGGTTCTAGTTTTTAATTATATTTCAGTTTCTAGATAAAATTTTAGTAGTTTATTTTTTTTATTATTCTATTTTTTCAGTTACCTCTTTGTGTTTCCTTATGATGTTTTTGCCTTGTGATTCATGTGTGACTTGGCTGCTGTAAAGCTGAAACTTCCCACTGGGATTAATAAAGTACTCTATTTCTCTGACTGCTTATAACAACCCAGGTTTACGTTTATTGTAGGATGCGTGACATTAACTTAAAATACATTAGTTGCATAATTAACGACGTGTTTAACGTCACGCGACTTATGTCATGTAATTTACGTAATGTATTCCTGCAGCCAATTCTCACCTTACAACCCGTCCTCAACTGCCATCGGTATCGGGCGCTAATTTAGCAAATACTTATATGGGTCGTATTAGAGAGTAAGAACAAACGACCTATGGGTCATATGGGTTGGAGGACTTGTTGCTATCTATCTAGATAGCAAATTTGGATGCCTATTTAAAAAGTCTGACAGTATACAGTGAGTTTTGTTTGTTTTTCCTCTTTTTCCCCCGTTAGTTTCTCCTACACACTTGGAAGGGGAGGGTGAGGCGAGCGAGTTAAAAAGGTGATGGTAGTCAATTTTGTTACCATTGAACAGAACCACATTAGCTGTTTCCCCCTGCTTTCAGTCTTTATGCTAAGCTAAGCTAACTGTCTCCTGGCCCCAGCTTTGTATTCAGTATGCATGTTTAAAAATTATTCATGACTTAAATAGCAATAATCTAAGTTAAAGTTGGAAAACAAGACCCTTTCTTATTGTATATTAAGAGTTCAGAGTTCAGTTGTTTTTATGTTATACACATAAAAACAATAAATCATATTCCTAACAAACTTTCTCAAAAGTGTAATTCCTGAGCAGATAATATTTACACTGTGTTTCAGAAATACAGATACAGGGCATCCAGGGTGACTAAAGCTCAGACAAGATGATCACATCATGACAGCTCAGGATGACAGCGTCCAGTTAAAAGCTGCATGAGCTCCAAGATTTAAACTCCCAAAGAGCCTGGACCACAGAGATAGTGCAGTGACATGTAGCCTGTGCCGCAGGCAAAATATCATTCAGTTATACCAGCTGTATGAACACATAGGCAGAGGTAGGTATACTAAAGTTGTAGATATCCCTGAAGGCTCGTGGAGCCCCGCTCAGCTTATCTGGACAGCAGAGTTATCCATGCCTCAAGTCTTGTACTCCTAAATATCTCCATTGGCCAAAAAGGGGATATTTTTACACCTTTTTTTTTCTGAGGAAAAGCAGCATTTCCTTTGGTCTGGTTTTAAAGACAGATCCTCATCCAGGTGACATTTACATTCAAGTTCTTAGAATAAAAAAAGATGTCATTGTAGAAATTGCTATAGTGTGATATGAAAACAAATTGCAGTAACTTTTTCTTTGTTCTGTTAGAATCCAACACTGGGCTTAGCTGCAGTACATCCTGTCCTGTTATTCTTAAAAGCTGAATAACCTTGGACGTTCTGGTTTAGGAAAAAAGGTGGTGTGTTTTAGGGAGGCTGTAAAGAAAGCCAGAGCGGCAGTTAATAGTGAGCTATCACTTTAATCCATTAGGACTGCAAGGGTTATTGGAATTGGGTCTGTAGATTTGATTTTATATGATCAACATTAAAGCCCCGTCACCCACCAGTGGCGCGATTCCTAACACACTCATTTCTCACAATATTGCACCCACAGCTCGGCTGTGCCCACCCAACCAAAAAATGACCTAAATGGCTAAAAGTATTTGCTTCCCCTTAGAAATGCTGCTACATGTCTGTATATGCATGTGTGTGTATTCACCACAGTGATAATAAGTACCGGATGGGGAGTTATGGCGTGAGATGCTAATGCCATGTGACTGTGCCAAGCTCTTACAGGGCAGCATGAAGGGCAGTAAAACGGTGGCTGAGAAGTTATGGTGCAGGGTTTATGGTATGACAGACATTACTCATTCCTCCCCTTCACTTGGCCTTTTTCCTCTCCCATATGCTGCATTCACTTCATATTAGAGGAAGCAGGAAAACAGGATGACGTTTTGGACGTTTTGGCAGTTATTGGTTGCAGTTGCATAAAGAAGGATAAATATAACTAGCCACTGATTTTGACTTTTATGACCTTGAACTGCTGACATTAGTGGATCGACAGCCATGTTTGTGACCTCTGTCAACACACATCCATAGTTTTTTATGATTAACCTGGCTGAATTTACCGGGATTGTTTACAACCTTTCTGATTATCTCACTGCTTGTGTTTGTTATCCCACTGGAATTATTTTTAGCAAATAGCAGCATTCCCAGTTCTCAGCAAATACTTTGATGAGTGCCATGTTATCCTGATCAATAGAACCATTGTCCAAGTTTTAATAAACCATACTGTTCCTTAAGCCTAATCAATTTTTCATTGTTCAATCATTGTTTTTATTAACATTGGAGAAAATGACTATGCATACTGTGAAAGGGCTCCATTGTAGTGACCAACTCACAGAGATCCTAACATGCAGTTCCCCTCATCTGTATAGAGCATTTTAGCATCTTTAAGCTCATTGATTTGGGCTGTGCGCTGTACATTGTACGCTACCTGCTCAGCACCAAACAGCAGACAGTTAGCAACTAGCTGGTGAACATAGTGGAGCATTTAGCAGCTAAAGAGCCAGATCTTTTTCTCAGTAGTTGGTGGAGACCAAAAAAGAGGTAAAAGGAGAGTGAATATTGAACTTACATTCATAAGGTGGCCAGAAATAGCGCTCCAAATGAATGCTAATGTTGCTTTGTATCTGCTGAATGTGTAAATAGGCAACAGTTTGCAAACATATTAGCCATCTTTATCAGGCTATACTATGTCAATGTCTTCTTTTTGTCATTGTTACTTGACAATTGCAGTTGTTGAGAACACAATCTCACAAGATCCATTTATGAGCTGTTCATCATATCGCATGATCTTCCTCAGCAGATGGAATTGCCCAGGCCTGGGAACCAGATGGATCTGCAAGCTCATGTTTTATTTGCTCTGGCAGATGCCTCTGGTCCCCCTCCCATTCAGACAGATTTCCAGTCAACCTGGAACTTGCCGGGCCAATCACAACCGTATTTATCTAATACGGGGTGCAGATTGATGCAATGACTGTATAGAGGAGCGTGACCTTATTGGCTGTTGAGGCATTTTCGTAAACAACCAAGATGGCTGCCACTTTCTGTTCTGTTGAATGCGCATCAGTATTAACACTAGAACGGCCACAACGGTGATTTTGACCATTTTGAAATTTTTATGTGCAATAACTTTGTTGAATATAAAAATACAATCTTGCTGTTACCTGACTTTTCCTAAAAGTGTTTGTATTTATATTTACAATAGGTTTTATATAAATTACACAAAAGGCAAAGAAAATATGATAATTTTTACCTATTTCAGCCATACAGTGCAGTGAATTTCGTGCTATTCTATTGTTCTATTATGCTGGCCCCACAGCACACACGAAACGCAACATCGGCAATGCGCTCACGGCCTTCTTGTGTGTGTTTGACGATGGCATGCTGAAACACATCAGGGACTGCACTGTGACTGAGACACATCAGCACCGTGGTGACAGCTCATGACCTGACAGTGGCTGAACTGAAGTCCTTCATAGCCCTGTTATATATCCGTGGAGCACAGGGTGCAAAATACATGGAGCTGGGCAGCCTTTGGTTGCCACTTGGAGCAAGATCGTTCAGAACAGCATAGCCTGCTACAAACCTGGTGCCAACATAACCATCGATGAGCAGCTGTTCCCCACCAAGGCCCGGTGCAGATTTATTCATTACATGGGAAATAAGCCTGACAAATTTGGAATCAAATTTTGGCTGTCAGTTCAAAATATATGCTGAACGGGGCTCCATATCTGGGAAGGGAAGAAATATTACCACAGATCATTTCTTCACTTCTCTAAAACCACGTTACAGGCCAAGAAGACCAGCCTGGTGAGTCGCCCCCCTCCGCAAAAGAGCAAGCGGAGCTGTTCAGCACAAAGGTGCTAAAATGTGCTGATGTGACGCTCACCATCTACAAGGGAAAGCCGAGGAATAATGTGTGTTTGCTGAGCTCCGTGCACACAAGCGTGGGCATCACCGATGGGCTGAAGGCAAAGCCGGTGGTGACACTGGTGTGAATATAGCGTATGCAAAAATTACGGTTTACTATATGCGATGATATGAATATTGATAAATGTACAATTAAACTTTTTTAAATGTGTATTTTGGTGTTATTTGGTTTTTTAAAATACATCCTAACACAGTAAATGCATTAATCTCCCATTTGGGTAATTTATCATTAGAGATTATAGAGTTTGCAATCTAGCGGTCAAAATGCAATTCTAGTCATTTTGGAATTCTGGCACTTCCAGTGTTAAACAAACTGGACAGTATATTTTCTCTAAAAGAAGAACAAACAACTGCACTTAAAGCTTTTGATGATAAGAAAGATGTGTTTACCGTACTTCCGACAGGATTTGTTAAATTTGATTTACCAACTACGCAACATCACGTGTTTCGTTGCTCTGATTGGTTGTAGGTCTATCCAATTGTGTCCAGAGGCATTTTGGTCTTCACCCATTGATTGGAATCAAAAATGAACTATGTTGGGCTAGAGTTGCCCATTTTTCTAAGCACTTCTCATCCATGTTGTCTCATAAGCAGTTGCATCTCCGAACAGAAAGTACCAATAATACATTGTCGAATTTAACAAGAAAGCCATGAAATAAAAACAGGGAATTACTTAATTAAATAATACCATAATAACAGATGAATAGTAAATACATATAGTTAATTTTGAATATAAATATGGTAATAAAAGTAGATATGGAAGTGTGTAATAAGTATGTGTGTGAAATCATTGCACTTGAGCTCATGTACATAGTTATATTGCAACCCTGGGAACTGTGTTTGTTCATGAATGCATACAAAATATGCCAGAGGAGTGGGGTGTAAAAGGGAGGGAGTGGAAGATCACAGTTTATGGCCATCACTCCTGAATCTGGATGTGTGAGTGGAGATGTTTCTGTCCATGTTTCTATAGTCCAGTTTGCATCATAAATGTATTTCATGGAGCACCTTGCTAGCCGAATGGTTACATTAATGCCACATATCCACAACGATGCCAGTTCAATTCCAGCCAGGGACCTTTGTTGCATGTCAAATCCCCTCTCTTGCCTTGTTTCCTGTCTGCCTCTTCACTGTCAACTGTCCAATACATGTGAAAAATGCCCCCAAAAATTAAAACAAGGCCAGATTTTGAAATAATTTTCCCAGATTTGTATTTATCTTACGAAAGTAGACTTCTAAATCTGTGTGTTTGTTTTAGAGAAAGTGTGACAGGGCGTGGAGGGCATTACAGGCCAGGTAAATATGCTTTATCTATGCCCTGTCGGGGGGCAGGGGAAAGGTCAGCCATGCAGCGAGCCCCACTGCTTCTGGCTGACTGACCTACGCATACACACACACACACATACACACACACACACACACACACACACACACACACACACACACACACACACACACACACACACACACACACACACACACACACACATAAACCTAGTGCTTGTATCATTATTTAGACCTTCTTATGATTACAACTCCCTTCCTATAACCTTAGTAATATGGAAAACACAATAACCAATAACAGATGTCATCATTATTTTTTAATTGCTACATTAACTTCAGTGTAAAGTAACTATAGCTAAAAATACAGCTTAAATGACACACACACACATACACAGTATATATACTTTTTTATTACATAATGCCCCCCCCCTCCCACACACACACACACACACTTCTGAAATCAAACCTACACCCTTGCAACTATTACAGTGAATATGTACATAAATACTATTTTGTTTCAAATCTTGGGTATTTCTCTATTACAAAAATAAATGGCAAAATAAGCCAAATCAAGATTACATTTCAGTTCCATCTTTAAGTAAAATTTAAGCCAAAAACATCTGCTTTATCAGGACTGTGTGGGTGTGGTTTGATCAGATTTGACTAACAGTCTTAGATTCTCTTGTTTTCATTTCTTTACTGTGTGTGAGTTTATCATTGTTAGAGGGAGCCTGAGAACAAGAATGTCATTGCCAACGACTGCTTCACTGTAATTGTTGTGTATATGACGAATAAAGAACTTAAAAGTGCTGGCAACAGAGGCAAACAACCACACAACTGCCATCACTTTCTGATTCAAATATTGCTAAAACCTGATTGGTGTACATACATCTGTGACATCACAACAGAAATGTTTCATGTTTAATGACCAAAACTCTTCCAACTTTTGGTCCTCATCGCTCACTGTTAGAAGCTGATAAACAAAATTTGCTTTTTGGGCTTTTACTTTTGTGTCTTGACTCATAGACACACTGTGCTGCTTTTCTTTTACTGCACTTCTTTGAGCAAGTCAGAGTTTGAGTTCCTGTAGTTTCCACTCTTGTTTGTCTGTTCAGTCATGTTAGAAAAAACTATCACATACTAAGATAAAAGCTTTTGTGAACTGGTCACCAGTCTCACCTTTGTGCCCAATATTGATTTGAATGTCTATAGTGTATGCAAATTTTGCACAAAGGCTACAATTACAGTTTCAACACATGGTTTTACCATGTAATTACACCAGGATGCATTATGTAACTGTGAGCTCTATCTTAGGATAACAGATATGGGAGTGGTCAGGCTTGCACTGGGATCAGAACTCTACACTGTCTGGATGCAGCATTCTAGCCAGTATGTATGAGTGATTCAAAGGGATGAGGAGTAAGAGTGAGTAAGATGAGGCAGATATTTATATAATATACAATATTAGGCTCTAACAATGTGCGATCTTCAGATCTCAGAAACTATGGTGAGACGTACTGCAGTCTGACCATATTAAAGCCACTGAGAGCTACAGAAAACAGGGTTTGAGGCTGAGCGCACCATTAATGTAACATAATTAACACAGTAACAATGACGGGTTTAAGAAATAAAATGTCCCATCACTACAACCTCTCTGCGCTCAATTGACCCCCATAAAATCAAGATCAGGATCGATGCGGTTAACAGGCTTCTTATTTTTAGATTATATAATCTATTTCATGAGTTAGCCAAAACTGCAAAACAAAACTGTTGGCTGTTAACCTATAAGCATGCATTGCAAACCAGTGTCTATACTAATTTTTTTGCGCTGAAAATGCCAAAAAAAGGAGGAAAAAATTTGTTTGGGTGTTTTCCTCAAGAGGGGCCTGGGCAACGCCAAACTGTACAACATACAAAGGGAACTGGAGTGTGTGAAGTTTGTACAACAAGCCAACGTCAGGTTAGGTAAAGCTGTTTATTTACCAGTATGTCTCCCTCAGGCAAAATACAAGTGTTGCAGTGTCAAAAACATCAAACATGTTTAAAAATCTTTCTGAGAACGACTGGCAGCAACTGGATCTGAGGACTTAAGATCTTTACATATCACAAACTATTTGATTTTATCTGCCGACTGTCAACGCCAACGGACCCAGACTGGAGCAGACCCGGTCCAACTTGATTCGATCAGTCATCACACCCAAAGCCCACAAGCTGTGTGGCTACTATGTCCAGTCATATTCAGGCAGGTGTACAGCAATCTGACACTTATCACTGTTACTCTGCTGATTACACTCGGTCCAACACCGTTTTCTGCAACCGCTCCCTCCACCACCCCAGCCTCTTCCTCGTGTGGTATTTCATATTGTTGATTTAACTAAGATTTATGTTCATGTATGTGTTTATTAAGGGGGGATTAGCTCTCTCAGCAGAATCCACTTCGCTGCTCGGATTCTGGGAGAGCTTCCTCAAAGACCAGAGCCATTTCCGCCAAACATAAATGTTTATTAACCATTTGCTATAAATGGTCATTTCTTTGACATAAGTGTCTCTGACTGAACTGGGTGTACAGGCGTTCACTTTCCCCAGTATTGTTAACTGCCCCTTTGAATGGAGCAGTAACCCTCTCGAAAGGTACTACTGGGCCCAGATGACCCTTCAGACAGTTCTGGCACAAACACTGAGAAAATAAAAGTACTATAGTTCTGCAACACTAAGCACACAGAAGCATAAACGGCAGCAAATATATTATCACACAATAACAGATCAAAGGCTATATTTGCCTGAAAGTCAGTGCTTTAAGCCCTGCACCAAACTCAGCCTGTGTTGTCAAATAACTGACTAACTGTGAGTACATAACAGAACCTCCCCTATTCCCTGATGCAACCTATAGTAATTTCCCCCCTTCCCTTTCCAACTTTCCCAATGCAATTACAGAGCAACATGAGATCAATTCAGCTGGAGAATGGAGTTTATGTTTCCAGTGTCTTGGGCCCCTCAGTATCTGAAGATACACGTTCCAATATGTTCCTTTCTGCCTGAAGATAATTCAATCATCCTCACTTCCAGTTACTCTCAGGGCAAAGGAGCAGACGCCGTCAGCTCCCCTCTGACTCCAGTAACTTGATAGAAATGTGATTGTAGTTTTTTGCTGTGGCACAGACTGCGAACGGTGAATACACACACACACATAAATAAAGGCTCACAGACAAAGATATTACAAAAGTTTTTTTTTTTTTTTCTGTCCTTTGTCGCTTGGGATGGGTTCACTGGTCAGATCTGAATCGCCATGGCCCTGCGCCTACTGTTGCAATGTTTGCCGCAGGCTTTCTCAGAGGAATAACCAATGAGTTATGACCTTTTCCACCACTGTCCGCTTCCCGTCTCATAAAATTCATCCCTTTATCTCTTTGTTTGTCTCGCTCTGCATCGCCTCTAGGTGCAAATCAACTATCATCAATTTGTCAACCCTGAAACACAGAGTGCACAACCAAGAGCTGTTTTGCTAATGCTCCACGTTAAATAGGGGGAGGAGGTGAGCAGGCTAAAAGGCAGAGAAAATTATATAGATTTAAACAGGTTTGGCATATGTTTTCACCAGCAGCTGCTCCCTGTGTGACAGGCTGCATTTAAGGCCGGAGATCTGGCCAAACAATAGAAAAATATACCCTCACTTTCCCTGTGAACCGAGATGAGTGGTCAGGCAGGCACAGAGAGCGCGACACCACAGAACCCGAAGAGTGGATTCCTTTCCTCTTTGCAAGGAAGTCGTGGCCTATTGTCCAATTCTGAGACGTGCTTTGACAGCTTTTGGTCTTGGAAGCAAACCAGAGGTCTCCCACTTTGTTTGCTAAGGGGTCAGAGCTGCAGACATACAGTGTTAAAATGAAAAGCTTAACGGGGGTGTTTTAGTACAAAGTGTTTTTCCACTGAGCCCTCCAGGCCATTGTTCAAACTGTCAAAAAGTTGAGCCTCTCATCCACATTTCTCCTCCTACTCTTTTCCTCTTTTTCTCTACTTTTGCCCATCCTTCCTCACTTTGTTTGTTTGTTTGAGCATGTATGGGCGTAGTCATTTATCAGGCAGAGTTTTGACAGACAGTAGGCTGAACACTGCATGATGTGGTATCTGTGGAGGAGAGTGCTGATGGATTAAGAGTCAAAGGTGCTATGCTTCAAGGAGAAAACATTTATAGATTTAAGATGAGCAAGATAACAATACAACACTTAAAGTGTACAGCAATGCTAGCAGCTCTTTGAGGCAGAATTGCTCAATGTAAATAAAAATTAAGTTTGTTTTGGATTCTGTCATGAAGTATATTTAAAACTGATAGTGCTTGGTATGGTGGTGGTTGTCACACCAACATGCTTACAATGACAATGTTAATATGGTGATGATTAGCAGGTCATGTTTACCATGTTCATCATCTTAATTTAGCGTTTTAGCATGCTAACATATACTGACATTTAGATCAGTACTAATCTGACTGGATGTCATTAGTTTTGCAGTTTGGCATGGTTGTTTTAAAATAAAACTAGGTACGGCTCTCAGTGTCAGACTCTGTGCCAATTTGTTCCAGTGGCCATCCACTGTACTGAAACAAAAAATCTTCTTCCACAATTATAGGCCGAGGGTCTGAGGATAGAGGGGTGTTATATATTGTACAGACTGTATGTTGCCCCTTGAGGTGATGGCAGATGCGTCAAGCTGAGGGGGGAACAAGCCCCACCAGATGTTTGATATCTGGATTTTTGATATTTTTTTATTTAATATTGTATTACTATTATATTTTATAATATAATAACATTCTAATATTTTATGATCATTTTATATTATGAGTCAAACATTTTATTCTAATAATGTCATAGATCATACCTCAAAAAGATCATACCTCACCCCATTTCCCTATGGAATTGGTTTCCTCCAAAAGTCGCAGGAGGAAGCAGCAGTTACACACGCACACAGCACTCTGTTGCACATTGATGCTGGAGGAGATGAAGGCTTAACGGTGCGTCGCTGCACTCCATGAAAATCCTACACTTGAGCTGCGTTTCCACCGCAGGAACTTTCCCCAGGGACTAGGAACCTTTAGAGGAACTCCAGGGACCAGGGTCTAAATTAAGTTCTGGGGACATTATTTTACCCCCCAAAAGATCCCTGCTAAGGGCTAGTACTTTCCATAAGTACAGGAACTTTCGGGGGTTGGGCTTGCTGCGCTGAACGTTTCTGATTGGTCAAGCTCCGACCGGCAGAGCAGCAAGTGGTTTGACCGTCTGGACTGATGCGTTGCAGGTCACAGGCCGGCCTTCTCTGGCACAACGACTCAGCTACTGCGCTGTTGAAGCCGTGGTGGAAGCCGTGGAAACGGATGACCAGTCAGTTGAAGGTAAATCACAGATGGCCCTGCATGCTGCTTGTTAAATGCTATAATAGCTAACTGTTGTGTAATATTAGCTACATGCTAAAGCCAACCGCTCATGATGCAGAATCACGGCCTGCATTAAGATAAGGGTTGGCTAAATTGATCATACAAAATGATATCTTGTTAACACTAGAAGTGCCAGAATTCCAAACTTACTAGAATTGCCATACGCGGTCATTTTGACCGCTAGATTCCAAACTCTATAATCTCTAATGATAAATTACCCAAATAGGAGATTAATGCATTTATTGTGTTAGAATATCTTTTAAAAAAACAAATAACACCAAAATTACATTTAAAAAACTTTAATTATACATTTATCTATATTCATATCATCGCATATAGTAAACCGTAATTATTGCATACGCTATATTCACACCAGTGTCACCGACTCCCGCTTTGCCTTCGGTCCATCGGTGATGCCCACGCTTGTGTGCACGGAGCTCAGCAAACATACATTATTGCTCGGCTTTCCCTGGTAGATGGTGAGCGTCGCATCTATACGTGGCACACTGATGTGCTGAACAGCTCCGCTTGCTCTTTTGCGGAGGGGGGCGACTCACCAGGCTGGTCTTCTTGGCTTGTAAGGCGGTGGCTAGTTTCATAGAAGTGAAGACATTATCTGGTAATATTTCTTCCCTTCCCCAGGAATGGCTCCCCAGTTTCAGCTCCACACTTTCTCTCACGAGCTGACCTTTGTTCCGCGTCTCCTCTTTTCCCAGAAACGGAGCCCCGTTCAGCATGGATTTTGAATTGACATCCGCAGCCAGCCAAAATTGTCAGGTCATGAGCTGTCACCACGGTGCTGATGTGTCTCAGTCACAGTGCAGTCCCTGATGTGTTTCAGCATGCCATCGTCAAACACACACAAGAAGGCCGTGAGCCGTGTGTGCTGTGGGGCCAGCACAATAGAACAATAGAATAGCGCGAAAGTCACTGCGGTCAATATGAGCGTGTATGGCCGAAATAGGTAAAAATGATCATATTTTCTTTGCCTTTTGTTTAATTTATATAAAACCTATTGTAAATAAAAATACAAACACTTTTAGGAAAAGTCAGGTACCAGCAAGATTGTATTTTTTTATTCAACAAGGTTATTGCACATATAAATTTCAAAACGGTCAAAATGACCGTCGTGGCCGTTCTAGTGTTAATGTCGTCGCAGTGAGACACAATTTTTTTTTTTTTTTTACGTGTTTTTTCAGATGAAACGGACGGGTAAAGTGAACTGCAGGCTGCAGACCAGTGTGTTCACTCCTGCGACCAACAGCAGTCCCATGTCTCCTGCTGAAGCATATTTTTGCACATTTATATTTCTGCAGATTAATAAATAGTTTTGGAACTAAATGTGTGTGTATATATAACACGTATATACTGTTATATTTGTAAAAAGATGCGTAATGCTTATGCTTGTGTTACCATATTCTAATATTTACAATGCTCTGAGGAAGTAGTGGCTCTCAATTTCACCATTATATACCGTTAAGCTCAGTATTTAAAACAGGTGAGAGTACATAGGTTAAAATAAGCATGCTGAATTGCAGGTGATGTGTTTAATAAGTTAAAACAATAGAGTTATGCAGCTGTGTGATGGGTGTAACCTAATGGGTGTAATTTGCCTAGTCTGTGCGGTGGAAACACACACAACAATGGGCTCAAGGAACCTTTTAGTTCCTTGAAAAGTAGCTCCTGGGAATAAAAGTTAATTATACTTCGGGTGGAAACACGGCTGTGGCTATTCTTGCGCCCCCCCCCTCTAGTTATATCAGTGTGTGTAGGTGTGGTTACAGGTTATATGTACTTAGGCTAGTGGTGATGATGGATCTTTCAAGGAGGCTGAGCAGTTTGGAAAATAGGTTACTACTGCTCAGTCTGAGCTTTTATTGACAATGGAGCATCTCTACTCATGCTGCTTCCTTTGCATTGTGTTTGAAAATACAGCTATTGCTATGTTGGCAGGCTCCTTTCATATGCAGCTTTATTATCTATGTTCTCTAAATTAATTTGCATTGTGAATATAATCTTTTTTATGTGAATTTATGCAGCAGTGTAAAAGCTAGTGAAGAAGTGAATGAATAAGTGAGTGTCATTTTCAATAACCATAACAGCACAAATAATTTACATGAAAATCTCTAAATAAATATATAGTATTTACCCTAATATAAAGTGGGAGGTTGCTGAGCTGAAAACTGATTTAATGAAGTTTTAAAATAGTCTTTGAATATATGTATCTAACCATAACTGAAGGAATCTCTATCCGTTTGTATGTATGTCTGTCCTTCGAGTTCCTCGAAAATTGTTCATCCGATTGACTTCACACTTGGCGGGTGTATTGCTGAGTACCCCAGGGAGTGCAGTGTCGAATTTGGTGCAATTTGAACACGCAACACGTTTAATATTAATAAACTTTTAATAAACAAGAAAACAGCAAGCCGCTCAGCTCTCTGTGTGAAGGCACAAAACGGGGCCTGAAAGAGGCGCACGCCACTTCCCACGCAAAAGTTGTGATCTATAAAAACAAAGTTGACGGGAGAATGTGCGCGCCTGTAAGTAAACTCTGACCCATGCGTACGAACATTTTGGAGACAGGGGAAATTGGTGGTGAATTAAAGCCAGATTGTAAAGTGATGCCTCTCACACATTTAATTTCACTTAATATCGAACGTTAATTATAGATCCATGTTATTATAAACATTCAAACAGCAGTGTTATTTAAATTGTGCTTGTAGTGAGCCATAACTATTCCTTAAGCACCTTTCAATTGTAAAAGATATTAGCCAACTAAAATCTTAAATCCAAGTCCGCTCAATATTCCATCAGCGCTGTCTCACCATCATACCCACTCAATTAGCAAAGTGCCAGATCTCGCACAATTGCTACACTCCACATCGTCATTATCAGTCCTAATCATAATGCAGGCCAAGCATAACAAAGCCCACGTAAACAAATGTGTTCACCTGTCAAACTTCCACCTTCAAATGATATCCCAGGGTGGGGGTTACCACTGATTGACGCAATCATTTTGGCAAGGTGTGAAGTAATCAGTGTGATTGCTGTAAACGTACAAATACTGCTGTGGCACTCGTGCTGCATGTTGGATGCGCTGCCACTGCAGAGGACAACGTGAATGGCAGGATTAGGAGGAAATGAGTGTTCAGGTACCATGAAGATTTCCTGGCCCATGATGATGACTGGCTAATACACCAATTTAGATTCCCTAGAGCTGTGTTCATGGATCTATGTGCTGAACTGAGTCCAGCATTAGACAGACCAACCCGACAGAATCATGCCATCCTGGAAATAAAAGTAGGCTACTAACCACTCTGAAACCTCACTGTCAAAAAACCTTTTTCTTACCGTCGCATACTGTGTATCTCTCCAGCACCAAACGGGAAGCAGCAAACTGTGTAGTTACTTTGGTAAAGGCTGAAAAACCTCCTCAAGTACTGTCCCATAGACGTCCGTCGATAGACGGTGAATTAACAGTGTTATGAGTCTGTGTTTAATTCTGTATGTATCTGATCCACCACTCAGCACGTATTTTAGGGAGAAATCTTGAAAGGGAATCTTTGAAAGGGTTCGATTCTCATTCCCACAGTCTTCTCCCACTGAAATAACGCAGCTAAACAATGGAGGCTGGTAGCAAATTGAGGCGAAAAAATTCTAAATGCAAAGTTTCTACAGTTTCTTTCTGGATTAAATTGATGCCAAATATTGAGTGTAAGTGTGAGTGTCCATTAAACCCTCAAGTCCCTACATAAGTTGTTTTCGGCCTGTGATCAGAGCTGTACGGGTGGCAGAGAAAGGTTTTTCTGGCATGTGCTGTAGGTGAAAACACAGCTTTTAGGGTACTTCCCACGGGTACTTCAAAACCAGTATGTCTCATATAAGCACAAATCTTTTGAGCACATATACCGACTCAAATGATCCGAACTGAAGGCACAGCAAATAAACGATCTGAGAGCCCAATATGATCGATCCACTTTATTTTTCAGATGCAAATTTTTTTCAAAAGCTCTGTTATGTATTTTATTTTTAAATGCAGCCCTCATAGAATGTTAGTTTCTTTCATGTTGTTGGTGTATATACTCATTCACACCTCAAATCAACACTATTAATTTTTTATGTATTGAAGCGACAATACCAAACAGTTCCGAACAGACACATTTTGAACAGGCACTGCACTAGTCTAACTATAAAGGAAGGAATCTCTGTCTGCATATATGTGTGTATGACTGTCCTTTGCATATCTTGAGAACCGTTCATCCAATCGACTTCACACTTGGCGGGTGTATTGCTGAGGACCGAAGGGACTGCAGTGTTGAGTGTGAAGTCGATTGGATGAGTGGTTCTCGAGAGCGCTGCAAGCAGCCATGCTGCGGTTCTCGACAACACTGCAAGCAGCAGTTCTGGGGGCCAATCAATCGGCCCGCTCCAAACCGGCACACGTTCCAAACAGCCACGCGCTACAATAGGGCACGCCCCCTGACAATGTTGCAAGCATCAATACTGGGAGCCAAGCAATAGGCCCGTTCCCAACAGGCAAGCGTTCCGAACAGGCACTGCCCTAGTATGTCAAATTGCAGAAAACTGCATACATTTCTTTTTTTTCCTGGCAAGGACCTTCATGCCCCCCATTTTAATTGTGCGGGTGATTGGCTATATAAATAAAATTGACTTGACTATAATAGAGACAGCTGTAGTACTGTTGAAAGGACACCTCAAACTGCAAACAAGGTAAATTATTAACTTTCCCAGAGCCCAGAAAAGCTACTTTCTATGGGGGTCAGAATGCTAAGTGCTTTTCAGATTGTCAAACAGCATCTGAAACCCCCTCCACCCATGTTTCCGACATTGGAATTGGGGGGACAATATTTGTAACAATATTTGTCTTAAAACTGAAATTCTGTCAATCAGGCTCACTTTACACAGCAATTGCTCATGTGTGTAGCAATGAGAAAGTCTGCAGGATTGAAACTTATCTTTCAAGCTCACTTCTTTCTTTTTCTAACTACTTCTGTCACTTTTTGTCTAAACAGCCTAGCACAAAAATCTTTGAGGAGAGATTTTCCAACAGTGTGCACCATTGTCCCCATTTGAACAGCTCATCTGGTCTCGGCCCTTTCTATGACTCTCTTTGCCCCAACTTCAAATGTGGCTGTTCAGAACAGCTATGAACACATTTCCATTACACCTGGTTGGATCACTTCCTACGAACAAGTTTGTTTCAAGAAATGCATGGACTCACCGGTCATTAGGATTCAGCCCCAAGGGACCATGAATGTCTATACAAAATTGAATGCCAATCCACCCAGTAATTGCCGAGACATTTCACTCTGCCCCCAAGTGGTGGACTGACAGACACCAACATGCAGGTAGCATGACAAAAAAAAAGAAAGTACAACACTTTCTAATACATGTATCTCAGCATTTAAAAAATTGCAAAGTGACTCATTAATTTCCAGTATGCATATGCATGAATATTTTGTTACTGTATCCTATTTTGCACAGTGTATTTCAAGTTTCATTCTTTTCTTTCATTATCCACAGTGACCCACATTCACAAAGAACTTGGACTGAATAGATTTACTAAAAAAACAGTGACTATATCAAGTGATATTATCATGATCAAAAGGAACCTACATTACATTTTCTTCCTTACCTATTTCTTTTACTGAGGACAATGCATCAGACACTGTATGTGTAGATCTAAGATTGGATTCCAAATTAAGAGCCATGTCTGGCACAGTTGATCACAGTTGGTGTGAGGTACATTGAATATTCCCTTTGCATAACATTGATTGGATTCCTCTCAGCTAGAATTGTCTTAAAAGGCAGATGCAGCTCTGAACAGAAGGGGGGGGGCAACCTGCGCTGACCTCTGCAGTTATTTCTCAACAGCGTCTGTACTGCAGCTTCCTATTTCTATTTAATCTTGTCATTCCTGTTTAAGAAGTACTGGGGAACAGTGTGGCCTCCTCTCAGCAAAGCTTGTCACATTTTAATGAGACTCATCTTATATTTCCCTCAGTTTCACTTCGACATAAGGCATTCTCAAACACATCCATCATATTGTCCGGGTCTGTGGGCATTTCATTCTGCTGGCAGGGCAATAAAGAGAGGGCGGGTCACCAACACATAAGCACACACACATATAACCTCCCCCAGCTTCTTCTCCTTACACGTTAGAAAAAAACTAATTCTGGTCTGCTATGATGGACCTCAATCTGCTGAGCTGGATAGAATAAACCAGTCAATAGCATCTGTTTCAAAAATGCCTTATTTTTATTTCAGCATGTCTGCTGGAGATATTTTCTTAGATGACAACAGGTTTTGTAAGTAGCAGCTGTGAGAAACTTGGTGGTTGGTTAGCAGAAATCCCTGGTAGTCTGTATGGGGCTATAGCTCCTCTCAGTGGAGGGGTAGGTTTGTTTTCTTCAGGGCTTATAGAGCAGAATCCTGAACAATCAGTATCCACCCTACACCTGCAAAGTTCAGTATCAGAACCGACCCATTATCCGCACTAATCTAAATTACCTGACCCTACCTGTAAATGAAAGACCAACAACCTTACCCGTACCTGTAATCAGACGACCAAAACTGGTTGCTGTCATGGGCAAAAGCTAAATAAATAAATATAAAATAAAAACTGCCAAAAATGCAGTGATGCATAGAAAATGCAAAGGTAAAATTACCCTGCAGGTTTGCAATGGATATATACACTTGTGTTTCCACCTGCAAAGGTGCACGCTTGGACCTTTCCAAATTTCCAATAATTATTTCAATATTCTGACCCACCAGTGGGATTTAATGTTAATTAACCCTCACAGCACTGAAATTGGTTTGAAATATAGAATCATTTGGAGTACAGCGACCAACTTAATTTCTAAACACTTAATTTCTGATTTTATTTCCAACAAATGACACAATTGAGAAATCCATGATCTTCCATGAAGGCCTGTTCATACAGAATGTTCTTTCTCATCCAGTTTCTAATGGTATAATTGACAGCAGCTCCTCTACCCGACATCTGAATGAGGTAGGTTTAACTGTCTTACAGTGGAGAAGGCCAACAGTGAAGCACATGCTGACCTTTTAAATCACTTCTCAAAACGTCTTTCATGTAAAACACTTTGTAACTTTGTTTTAAAAAGTGCTGTATAAATAAAATGTATTATTATTATTAATATTATTATGCAACCTGCCTAGTTGGTGTTTGTTCCATTTCCGGTTTTGTCTCTTAACGTCCTGTATAGTAATACAAGTCAAACGTTTTGGCCCTGATCAGTTCACACAGCCTGCTGTACATTTCTAAAAGTTGGGAACACTAGTCCACATGTTTGACACCCAGAGGTGGGTAGTAACAAGTTACATTTACTCTGTTACATGTACAAAAATAACTTTTTTGAGTAAATTGTACTTGTTGGTGTAGTTTAAATACAGCTTACTTTTTACTCTTACTTGACTAGATTTTTCGATCTGTCTGCTGGCGCTCTGTTATCCTACAGCAGTCACGCCTCCACACGACTCTGTTCAGAGCAGAATAATGGCTGAAGCTACAGCAGGAGTGGCTTTCAAATAGCGCTAGCAGCTAATATTTACAGACGAATTAACAGCGCACAGCGCAGCGGGCTCCGGTTGGGAACGTTGGTCTGAAGTCAGTGCTTCAGAGAACCGTGCTGACACTCGAGCTGACAGAGAGCGTGTGTGTCTGTTGTGTTAATGCTAAGTTTAATATATACACATAATATATCATGCTTCAAAACTACTACTACTCCTGCTTTCTGCCGTAATGTAAATATTCAAGCTGTGCTATTCAAACGGCGTGCATGTAACTAATAATAATAATATTATAAAGAGTACGGTCTAGACCTGCTCTATAGGAAAAGTGCAATGAGATAACTTCTGTTATGAATTAATGCTATATACATAAAATTGTATTGAATTGAATTGAACTACTTGGTGTAGCCTGATGAAGAGACAGAAAAGTAGAGACCAAATTATGCATATGAAAAAAAAAGACAAATTACTTTTATTTCACGTGGACATGACTGATATAACGTTTCAACCACACAATGGTCTTCTTCAGGTTAAAGTGAAGAAGTTAACACACCTGTATTTATATACAATTAATGATGAAGCATCACAGCATTTTTAGAAAGATTAGAGACTGATTTGGTCTCTTCTCTAATCTCAAAATAAGCAGCTTCATGTGGGAACTATCGGTAGAAAGAAAATAGTTCCTACATGAAACTGCTCACAACAAATCTGTGGATTATCTTGAGTAACTGGGTCATGGTTTCTGGAAACAGACAATGCTGTTGAGTTTGCTGTGTTTTATGTTTTTGCCGCTTTGAGCACCACAAGCCGAGTGCCATATAGTTCCATTATATTCAAAAAGGCAGACCTCTCTGCAGCCGATATCTCCAAAACAATCCAGATGGATAAACAGCTCTACAGGTGAGAGGAGAAATATGTCTTTTTGATTTTGGGGTGACTGTCCTTTAAAATCCAACTTTTCACCAAACCATCTAATATATAATATATATTTCATTAATAATATAATTTTAAATAATCAGCTTGTTAAACAATAATAAGCCCATGTCATGGGAAACTGGACTGTGTGTAATAGTATAACCAACCAGATGAGTCTCCACTGTGACTGTGTTTTGGATGAAGAAATATTGTAAGAACAAACATTTTGAACGGCCACCTGGACAACTTCTGTTATGATATAATAGCATTATAAACACATTAAAACACAAATACTAACACATTAATGTTCAGTCACCATGACTATTATAACAGTAAGATAACCAGCTGATCCATGCGCTGTCTAGGAGAGCTGATCTTTATGTAGCGGTCGATGTTTGTCAAAGAAAGTCTCTAATTTTCTTCCAGCTGTGGTAGATGTTCACGCTGTTAGATTGCGATGCAACTGGTCAGATATTTGCAAGGTGATCATAGGCAGCAGATGCCATGTCTTTTTTACTTTGAGCAAATCTCCATATCTCCATGACAGCTGCTTTTCTTTCTGAATGTTAGGGTTGATAAAATTCTCTCTCTTTTTTTTTTTTAACCACTGGCTCACAAGTTAGAGGCCCAAAAAATGTTATATATATATATATATATATATATATATATATATTACCTATTAAAAGCACTTTGGGCTAGTCACACCAGTCTAGGACTATTATGGAGAATGTTGTTATTGTGGTGGTGGTGGTGGGGTCGGGGGGCCACGCTCTGTGAGCCAGGCTGAGTGTGGAATGAGGACGTCTGGGCATCATAGGACGAATAAATGCAACCCAAGGGACTGTGAGAGAGAACAAAGGAGAGAGACAGGTCAAGGGAGAAGGGGGTTCAACTGAGAGGACCCAGGAGAGACCATCATAAAGCATAAGTGGGCTTACCAAAGAGAGAGAGGGCGAGACAGAAGAATGGTGAGAGAGGCGACAAGAGAGAGCGAACGACACTGAGAGAAAGTTGTGCAATGACACTAAAGAGAATAGGGATTTCGTCGCTGGAGAGTCTTGTAACTTCACGACAGCCATGGTCCACTGAGCAGAGCGGCTATGTTTTCCCTCTACAACGCCTTTGCTGGAGCCCCAAAAAACAACCAGAATATTGATCATTTACAGGTTGTCTGTCTGAACCCTTGAGAAAGTTAAAACAGTGTCATTTTTATTGTCACATATATTGCACCTGTCGAGTCTAACGTGAGCTTAGTGGTTAATTACAAGGATACAAGGAGCCTGTGTGTCTACAGACAGCTTGTGTATGTCGGCATTGTTCATATGTGGCTCTGGAAAGCTCGCCAGTCTTAAGTCTGTCTCTGAGCTAATATTTCAACCCAGCAGGTTTTGCACTGTATAGAGACGGTTGCCAGGCTCGCTATGTGAAGCTCCAAATTGAGTCCCCACTTCAGCTGCTTTATCTGCAGGAACTCACTGAGCACGGATTTGAGTTTTTCTGTCTAAAATCAATGAGAGCTGACCTCTCTCCGCTTGCTCTACATTCATACATGCGAGACGCCAGCAAAGGTGTTAACAAATCCACTTGCGGTGTAGTCTCTGAGAGCAACAGCCTTGAAAGACTGGGAAGGCTGGGGATTGTCTTTAGAGGCATCATGGCCCATTGATGTGTTAAGTAAGACAATTTAGAACATTTTATTTGTGAAAAGGTAAGCATGATTCACGAGAATGAAATTCAGATAGAAAGGTGTCACCCGTGTAGCGAAAGCAGCACATTAGTAGAGCAGCAGCGTTTTCCTGCAAAACGTGAGGCGCTCCAGGCGTCTAAAACGTGAGGGCTCATGAGCAGAGCGCGAAACACTTAGTGCCTATAGAAAACAACTAGAAAAAGACGCCTCTCACTGCAAAAACCTCGGCCTGTCTGATTGAGGCCTCAGTCCTCTGTCTGTCTACACAGGATGCGTCAGGCACAGCATTGAGAGTAGCTCAACCACGTTTTGGCAGCACTCGGAGCCCACCACACAATCACTGTAGTTATGCACATAAAATGGAAGAGAATAGACTTAAAGGGTAAAAATACGGTTCGAGTTGCCTTTACTGTCAAGTCCCAATATCACAAATCATATGATTTGCCTCAAGGGCATGCCCCCTTAGACGCTTGACACTAATAAGCGCAGTGTTCATTTCTACTCTGCACTGAAGACTACAGTATTGCTCAAAGTTAATCATTTGAGTTCTGGTTCTTTTTCAAGCTTAATTACAAATATCTGCAAGTTCAGATTTTGGGAGAACAAGTTTTCAGGCAAAATCCTGATTTTGTGTATGCTCAGTTTGAAATCTACTCTCGCTGGTTTCTCCAGATCCAACTGGACTCAGAAAATTTGAAAACATGAGAATTTTTTGTTTATTAGACTTTAACCTGTTGGTGTGATATCCGTTGTAAATTCAGAGAAATAGAAAAGCTGCATGGTGTCAAATGTTGTGTTTATGAACTTGCCCACTCTCTAATCTAGACTTGCAGAGTGATTACTGATGAGATTTGTTTTGTACCCACTCAATAGATTTGTCATGGGAATTTCTGGTAGGAATCTGAGTCCAGATAAAACCACTTTAAAACCACTGCACAGCAAATGAAAAATAAATGTCTGGCTGTATCACCTTTACCAATCATTCAATAGACTTTATGATTAAGTGTTGGGAAGGAGCACTCAGGCAAAACATCCATCAAGGGGCCCATATTGTCATGTCTATGGACTTGTCTCTTAACAGGTAGGTTCACCAATGGGCCAGCACAGCTCTGAAGGATGAAACATGAAATGGGATTTGCAGGAGGGGGACTCTTGAACAAGATTCAAAATATAGTCAAAGGCAAATATAGACAAATTACTGATGACAATGGAATATTACACAGTACACACAAAGGAGTACTATCTTCAGACAATGTTATGTGTGCATTGCATATTCCTCTCTAAAAGCAATACATCATACACTCCCTGTTCAATATTCTTTTCTGTCACATCTTTAAAAGTGGCAGATCCATTTCCTTTTGTCTTTAAGCGTTGTGTTGGAGAAAACAATCAGGCTACACACATCAGTGCCTACATTTAAACCCAATAATTTAAGTACATACATTTGCGATGACTTTTACACATTTCCACCCAAAAGAAATTTTCTTCTGTAACAGTCCAATTGAGGCACAGGTTTGTTGTCATGTTGTTGCTTCAAAGATATTTATTCATCATGTAGCTTGATAACAGCACTAGGAATATTATCACACAGAGAAAGAAAAGTTGTCATATTTTCTATTTAGCTCAGTGCAGGCTGGTGATAGACACAATGTAGTTTTTAATTTGCATTACTGCTGGAATTAAAATAAGAATGAATTGCAGAACTCATTACTGGAAAAGTAATTCATTATTGTGCACTGAAGATGTGTAACGCATATTGTCTAACTGGAATAGCAGGATTTTTTATGAAATAACTCTGTGTACTATTAGTATAACGAGAAGCTACAATCTGTATACTATCTGAATCTATAAAAACAAACAAACATATGTATTCATATCTGTATTTGAATTTACACCTGAATGGAAGCAGGGCCTATACCGGAAATTGTTGGAAACTGACCACACCCTCATTTTCTTAGGTAAATGGTTTATGAATGTAGTTTATACCCTTTACATGGGTATGGGTTTAGCTGTCCACAAAATACACAAACAACATAACATCTGAACCATGTACCTGTTAATAAAATGATGAAGCACGACCTGTACCCCACATAAAAAAAATTAAGTCTAAAATTAGTCTAATTAAAAGCTGTGTGACTGGTCTGGGTTGAAATGAATAGTGGAATTAGAAGTCAGGGAAGTATTATTTTCCTATCTACTGTCAAATTGCACAAAGCACCATCAAGATCTGATCATAAGGTAATATCAGTACAGCTCTATCCTGCCCTGCCCAACAAATCAGGTCATTGATATTTTTATTTCGAATACAATGAGGATTAACCACAGCAAATGTCTGAATATTGAACTTGAAAGTACTGCATTTGTGCCTCCATGTTTTTTTATTATCTTATATTTCTTTACATTTTGGTCATTCTGAACCATGGAAAGTAATTCTGCATAAGCTACTAGTAGCTCATATTTGCGCTGTAACCATGGATGTACAGACAACAATCTCCTGGGTTACTTTGAAACTGAAGAAAACGTCTAAATTTGATGATTATGAGCAAGATCTGAAGTTATAAGGAGCAACAGATTCATTATCCTTTATCCTAAACTGACAGATATGAGTTATGAAAATAAAAGAGGTGAAAGTATTAGGCAAATAGTGTTAATGAGAGATCACATTAACAGGTTTACCTAAACAAAAACAAAACAACAAAAAATATTAATATAACTAATAATATCTGTTCACATCTGAATAATGTATTTGCATTGAGTAAAATAGCGTGTATGTGTTTGTATGGTCCCTATTTACTATAAGTTATATTTTGTAGCTCTGTTTTTAGGACCTGTATTCCCAGCCAAGTATTTTCATAAACTGTGAATCAAAGATGAAACCTACTGCATTTCAGAATGAAAATAATACCAGATAGCTCCATTTGGACCTCTTCTCAGTCAATCTGCCCTCATCTCAACATGAGCGTTTAAAACCTTTGCAGAGATGTTGACCACATAGTCTGCGGACAGGAGCTTCTGGTCAAAAAGAGCCTCCGGTGTGATGGCTTTCTCCTTCAGTACACAAAACACAAATATTAGCACAGAAAGACCACAGCAGAAAAACACTCAACCGACTGCATTTCATTGTGTTGCGGTTTAAAGGATTGCCTGCTGTAATAAACATATAGAGAGACACTGTCAAGGGAAAATTTCCGTCTATCTCAGCCATGACTGAAGCTTGGACAAGGTTGTTAAATAAGCATCATGACTAACCAGAGGTGATACTGGGACCTTTGCTCTTGGAATTGCCGACAAATGTTTTCTGAAATTAATGTTGCAGAAAGATTGGCAATTATTCAAATTTTGTGAACATGAACAAGCCAACAATGAGGTTAATTTAACTGGATATGTTCAGATGCAACATTTGAAAGGAAGGGAGCATGGAGTCTCTTCAGCGAGAGTGATATTACATTATTTTATTAAAAATGTATAAAAATGTTTGTCCAGAAACCTGAACAGTAACCTTGTGTGGATATTTGATGTCTAAATTGTGTTATTCCATTGTAATGTGCAGGTGCACAGGAAGTATTTACACACATACACATATGTGCATGCAAGCCGCAACCAAGTATTCTACTTTCTAGGTGATTCTGGGGGCACAATTATGCCTATTGAGGCTGCAGCACTAAAAAGCCAGTGTGTCAATCATTGTCCTAGTGAGCCAATTACTACATTAGCAAGTTGCATGTCACCAGATGAATGCAATTATTGACTCAAACCCAACACTGAGATATTGCTCTTTTCATATAAATATTGCCTCCTTCTTTTTTTTGGTCTAAACAGCTGCACCAGTCACTCCAAGTAGTAGCATTTTTATATGCTGTGAACAGCTCAACAAGAAGCCAAAAGTCAAAGCTTTTACCCATGATACTGGCAGGTCGCAAGAGATGGCAATGTGGGTTGGTCAGTCAGTCCACCACTTCCAGACTGAAATATCGACAAATACTCGATGGATTACCATAAATACTCATGGTTCCTAGAGGTTAATCCCCTGATTTATCCTAAAGTGCCTCCAGCAGGTTGACATTTTTTTGTTCAGCGTGAAATGTATGGACAACTATTGGCTGGATTGTCAGTAAATGTGTGTAGCGGTGTTTGTTGCTACTGGTAGGTTTCTAAGGCACAAACTCAGAGGCACAGTACACAGGCACACACACAAGGTTTCACCAGAACTCAAAATATTCAATCCTATCTTGCCCAACTGGTCGCACAGGTTGAGAGCCACTTCTTCACAGAGTAAACAAAATGAACAAATGCAGAGATTTACAGACGCCTGTCTGCCTGGTGAAGTCTGTGTAAGTCAGCCTCGCACGCCCCAGCACGCTATTGGTTATAAAGGGGAGAGCATAATTAGTCAACACGACACAACTCTCCCTGACACTGTTCACCTGAGCCACTCCCCCACCTCTCCCTCTCTGCAGCTGACTGCTTAACCATGCCCACCCCCGCATACCCCCACAGCCCGAGTTAGGGAGCCATCCGGCCACAGTCATGTGCGCCCCCGGCCTATGGACCACCCTGAAATTAAAAGGCTGCAAGGCCAGATACCACCGGGTCGGGCTATGCCAGGCACTGTTGGACTCTTCTATTACTCCCCTCTCTAGTGTGGCCTTGAACTCCTCCTGAACCACTTTTCATTTGTGTTCAGGCAACGGGTAGGGCAGTGAACGCACCGTCACTCCCGGTTGAGTCTCAATGTGGTGCTCTATGAGGTTTGTGTGACCTGGCAGAGGGGACAACATGTTGACAACATAAACATTGGTCCGAATTGACTTGATGCCCAATAATCCATAAAGTTCTCTCAGTGTGCGTGACATAAACAAGATGCCCTGGTCAGTCAGGATCCCGACTCAGGAGATGACCTGAAACACTGCCTGTGCCACACTTTTTGCAGAGATGGTGCACAGAGGCACTGCTTCAGGATATCGCGTTGTGTAATCTACCAGAACTAACACAAAGTGATATCTGCATGCACTCTGGTAAAATGGCCCGATGAGGTCCATACCAATACGCTCAAACGGGACCTCCATAAGCGGTAAAGGCGCTCTCAGGATGGCTGGCTGGTTAACCATCTGGCATTCGGAGCAAGGCGCACATCAGCAGTGTGAGTCTCCCCTAATCCCAAGCCAATAGAATCAGGCCATTATCCGGTCTAATGTCTTATTAAACCCCATATGCCCGGCCATTGGGTTATAATGAGCCTCCTGGAAAACTGTTTCCCGACGGCTTTTTGGTACCAGCAACTGGGTAATTCCATGACTTACTCATCAAAGAAAAGTGTGGATAGGACTATGCCGCATCAAGGCGCACCAAATGACCATAAATCTTTATCACTTGGTTGAAGGCAAAGCGTAGAGTATCGTCACTAGACTCCTGTAGTGGAAAATCGCTGTGGATGGTAACACAAGACCCTGCGTTGCCTCCGGCGTTAGCCCTTCCTATCTGCAGCGTGGGACGACCTTGCGTCTTAGCATAGCACACATATCCCTGTCGGGCATGAACGCACCCCCTCTCACTGCCTAACTAATCTATTAAACCCTGGCCAATCTGTACCCAAAATCAGGGAGTGAGTTAGGCAGGAGCTAACACTGTGGTTTTTCCCTTGATATCGAATTTCCACTGGCACTACAGGGTATCTCTGAACTTCCCCATGCACACATTTAATATCCACCCACGATGCTTCCACCAAAGCCCCAGGTCGAACCAGGCTCTGGGGAATAATAGACTGTGTACAGCCCGATTCCACCATTGCCTGGTGTATACCCCCTTGGATTCTTACCAGAACGCTGTATGTCCCTCCTGAACTGGGGGAGGGTGTCGGAGTGCTGGCAACCCAGATCACCTGTCCGACCTCCATGAGCGGGCACTTGCAGCAGCAGTGTCCGGGCTGCCCACACCTCCAGCACTCCTGCCCCAGCATTCGAGGAACTTCCTGTGGGTTGTGAGCAACACCCATAGCTGCTGGAACCTGAAATGAAGAGAAAATCGAGGAGGGATTAGAACGGGGGCGGGGGAGGGAGCGAGTGGGTGTAGTGTGCTGGACAGTGGGTGAACCAATGTCTCTTTTCCGGGGTGCTGGAGTCGGACGGGCAGCTGTGGGCCCTCGCACATCTGACCCATGGAGTGAACGGTGAGGTAAAGTCGTATGATTATTCCTCTGGGAACCATGGATGTCTGTACAAAATTTCATAGCAATCCATCTAATAGTTGTCAAGATATTTCAGTCTGGACCAGAGTGGTGGACCAACTACCCTGCCATGCCGCTAGCATGGCTAAAAATGCCAGCAATAAATAGTATCAAAAATGGGGTTTGATAAGATAAAAATGTTAGCATTTAGCTCATATTAAGTACAGCCTCACAGAGAAGCTAGTGTGGCTGTATCCGTCATGTTCAAACTATAAATCTTCTTGGGCCAGTACAGTTTCAACAAAACATTTTTCCCACGTAGGCTGGCACCACTGGCTTCAGACTTTTTTGGATATTTGTTTGAATATCTGGAGTTCTAAAATGCCATGGGTGCAGATAGATATACATGTTCTACCCAAAACAGGAGGTCTTGTTTATGCTAAAACATTACTGTCTAGCATAGTTTCAGACAGATGATGGAGAAACGGGACAGACAAATAATGTCAAATGTCTTGGGATGATGTTTGGAGAGTGGGTAGCTGCATAGCCCTTGATTTTTAAAAGGAAGAGCATTTGTGGTATAAAATTTAATTTCCTAGAAACATCTAGGCCATTTGTCATAGATTTGTTAATACATATTTCCAGTTGGCCAGAACAGACTTTACTGAGATTAACTGGACTTTATTTGCCATTTAACAAGAGAAAGTAATATCTTTTTTACACTGGAGCTTTTAAGCAATCCCACCCAAAGTTTTACAGTATCAGACTCTGCAGCCATGTCTAATGGGCTTGGAACGCAGAGTCTGACTTCTTTGACTTTTTTACACACACTAGTCAAAGTGCTCTCAGCAAGATGAGCTTACATGACTAATATTTTATGTGCATGCAAAAGGAGAACATGCCTCCAGATACTGGCAGTCATCACAAGATAGATCAAGTGCCAAAAAGGAAGAAAGTTTAGGGAAAGATGGAAAGAGAGAAATATCTGTACCAGCATCTTAGCAGTGACTAACGATCAGTTTGGAAGTGGAAAGTGTATGAGGTTATTTTGGCCCATTAATGCTCTGTTTCTAATCCTCCCCCACTTGTTAGTATCTGTTCTCATTCAGTTTCTCTAGATCTGAGCTGTGAGGTGATTGATTGATGATAGTAGCGCTGCAGCGGAGTACTTTGGGTTGTTATTGTACAGTGATCAGGACTGAAGGCAGAGCTGAGATTACATGGGACATAGATTAGACAGGGAAGAAGGTATGGTGTATCATTTGTGGATTTGCTGTTAAGTTTATAGGAAAAGGCTGATGATATTCAATATTTTTTGTTTTGTCTACCAACCCCATGAAAAGAACAAAACCAAGAATAAATTGCCATAAATACATAAATGTGGATTAATTCACAGCTGAAAATAGTCCCAAACAAATGCACCATTTCCACCTGTTTAAGTAACATTTGCTAAAAACTGCAGTGGCCAGCTGTTTAAGGAAATTACTGAGCCCTTTATAAATTATATATTTGTGACTTCTTTTTAGAGATTTACTTCTTCAGTAGGAACCAATGGACTTTTGTTTTTTTCATGGGTTTTCTTGACAATACCTATAGACTGCAAACGATACAATTTATACAGCAAATGCGTCTCTTTTACTGATGACAGAAGCAGATTCAAATTTCCAAACAAACATTGCATTATAGTTTAGTAAGAAATCGAAATGACTCTGTGAGACTCTGTCTCTGTGAGAAAATACTGCTCAACAGCCCTTTTAAACTAAACCGTTAAAAACATACAAACTTCAGGATTTAGTAGATTTGCTTTACAAACATTTTTCTTCACTCATCTATTACCTAGATAGGCAATTTCAGGCATAGCACTTAAATTGTGCTTGCAATAGCTGGTTGGCATCAGCTGCTTCGTTCATGCTTCACAATCACTGGTTCATTCATCAGCTGCTTGGCTACCAGCTGACTAGTAATATCCAATCATATTCATATAGGTGTACAGCACGGCCATTTGCTGCCACTGTTCCCTCCACCACCCCACTCTCCTTATGTGCTAAGTTTTTGGTACTGTTGATTTGACACAAAATTTAATGTCATATATGTGTTTATTAGGGGGATAAGTTCTTCCACTAGAGTCATAGTTGCTGCTCATATTCTTTGAGAGCTCCCTCGAACAGCAGAGACTGCTCTGCCAAATCTAACTGTATAACCATTTGTTATAAATGGTCAGTTCCCTCACACAAGTATGTCTGAATGAACAGTGAGCATTCACACAGAGATACATGGCTTTGAAGAAGCTTTTTTGAAGTCCGTGTATTATAGTGCTCTGGCAGGGCAGGGGAGCACTGCGACATGGCTGTGGTTTTTGTTGAAACCTCAGAGTTCTGAGGGAACCAATAAGTGAAGAGGAGTCAAGAAGAACCAATCTGTCAATATTGCCACCTACCTTTTCATCGCAGTCAGTCACTACTTGCCTTCCCAATTCTCCTTGCATCGCTTTTAGTGTCTTCAGTGCCCCTTGCATTTCTGTCTGAATATAGTCTAATATTGGAACAAAACATTTGCAATTATCACAACGTGATGTAGTTTTTACATATGTCCTATGTTTCACACAGCATCCCTTTGTGTCAATTAACAAAAACCTCATGAGAACTAATTGTTATTAAAACCTTGGGAAATGGGTTTCCTTTTTCCAAGGACACAAATGATTGTCCCCAATTAAACTAATACAAGCCCTCTGCACACAATTACAGCCATACTGCTATTTGTTCCATGTGGATTTAAAACCATCTTGTCTGCTGTCAGAGGTGGGATGAGAGGCTACTGTTGTATGTTGTTGGACGCATGGGCAATGAGCACAGACAAGGCCGCTCGGCTCGCAACAACAGCCAATCACTGTCAGCTGCCGGGCCAGATATTCATGAGTCAGTGGGGGCCTCCAAGGACGCAAGGCCCTCTGCTGAAAACACAGGCTATCATCACTCCCTCCCTGTGATCACACACACATTTTCTCTCTGTAAGATGAGCAAACATTGCCCCTCTTCTTGTTCTTCTGTTCCCTAGAGCTGCAGCATCTGCCAAAAGTTTTGTGTGTGTGAGCAAGAAAGAAAGATGGAGAGAGAGCCACAGAGCTGAAAGAAAAAAAACAACCCACTAGCCCTTTATCACCCTGTCCCTCAAAGCTGCAGTGTTCGACTGAAAGTTCAGAGAAGGAAACAGAAGAAAGAAGGTCAAGTGTGATTTCATGATCAAAAGCAGCACTTGCAATCTTTGGGAGAAAGTTAGTGATTTGCTCTTTGTGTGGGTGTGTGAGAGAGAATATTCAGCCATTGAATCAAGGCCTATTGTGTTAGAGAGCCTCCACCCTTTCTTCAATTTACAAACAATCAACACAGTACACTCTGCACCGATGTGAAGGAATGGTAGTGAGGCTTGTCGTTGTTCTAGGGCATCTTGTGTTCCAGTTTTCTTATTTTCCTCTGTTCGATCTATTTGAAGCATTTAAAGCAGGTAAATGCAATTTGTCTAACTTGGAGCACTGATAGGCCAGAGAGAGAGAGAGGGGGGAGAGTCAATCAGTGTCTGTGAATGTAATACAAAAAGAGCTGAATATAGAGGCGAAGAAAAGATCCTCGGGGAGGGATGGGGGTTAGATTAGGGAGATGTGGTTTAACGAAATGCACTGAAATTACATTTGATTAGTGGTCTAGCCGGAAAAAGGGACTGTAACACATATTTAAGGAAACAGAATAACATATAAACAGTTAACAAACATGTCCGACCTTTTACTGACTAAATGAGTAACTTATAAAAAATTATAGCTCTCCAGTAGTAATTCATTTAAATGTTGCATGGTTAATACAGTTTCCATTGATTATATAAACTATTTATTCTGGCCTCTGTGCAGCAGGAAATACAGTGAGCCAACATATTCAATTTGCATGAAAGCAGTTGAGGCTATTTTTGTTGCATGCATGTTCACTCACATGCATGTGTGTGTTTGCAGCTGAGAAAGGTCTATCCCGGCCAAGAAAAGGATTTATAAAACTTGACAATTGCAGGCTTTGAGAAGCTTGCCTTATTGATTTTCATTATCCGGTTTCATCGCTGTCACATAAAATCAACACTAATGGCATCAAGGCTCATCAGCATTGGCTAGAAAGCTCTGGAACGAGGAAGAACTGCAGCAACAAGAAACAGACCACTCAGTGTGTGTGTATGTGTATGCAGTAGACCGCACTGGGCTGAAAGGACAAAGACACAACCCAGTGTCTGTGTGCTGAACAGTAAGGATAATAAAGTTACATTTAAAACAAACTAATACAGGAATGTTTTACGTCAATTTATTGGCTACCAAACATCATGTAACATCGCATCATGTACTATTACATGTTTTGCAAAATGAGAGTTTTTGTATGTCAGTTTTGGGCTATGTTCACACTGCATGCTGATCTTCATTGCTGCACATTTTTCAGTTAGCGCTCATAAGATGTAATTTATAGGTATTAATGTTGTTAGTATTATTATAGCATCGATTTATTTCTTTTCATATAATTACCTTCTTTTCCAAAGATAAAAGATGTGTGTGGGTGCATTAGTGCTATTACTACAGGTCGTTGTTGGAATGCACCCCCACACATCTACACCTACAGTAAGCCTATGTATATCATTGGCTGCATCTGTATGCACACATCCATACACAAGTACACATGCAAATACTGTACAACTACAACACATAAAACTTCATCATTATTGATTCTGACCTCAAACGTCCTTGTGGCTTCGCTTACATAGGAAAAACGACACATGCTGTCTTAAGACTCACATAGAAGTAGCTTATGCACAAATGACCAAAAGAGCCTTGTGGCTGTGCATTTAAATATGTTGAATCACAATCCATCCGCATGGAATTACATTAGGGGAGGGGACATCAACAACATCCCTCTGAAAAGAGAGGAATTCTATAGCTTTACCCCTAACAACCTATCACACTTGAACTTGTTTTTCTAGTCTTAAGTATGATTAATAGATCATACTCTTCTTTTACAGATTTTAACCTGAATATGTTGTATTCATTTATTTGTCATTAATATTATATTTTTTCCCATTTCTGTACTTTATCTAATGTAGTTATCCATTCTCCTCCAAGGAAGGCTGGGTCACCTCGTTTCTCACCACAACCAAGACCACAACTGAATGTGACTGCCAATCCCTAATGGACTCCTTAAGGTCTGGGAGCGGTTCAGGAAGGGATCAAGCCCACAATGGTCCAGCTCCCTCTTATAAGGGTTTGGGGGAGTGAATCAAAGTTGTCAGTCACAATAAACACAAATTAACACAAATCACAATATGCAAAATGACAAAATTGGCAACATGGTAGTAATGGTGTGGAGATGATATTCATACTAATACTTACAAAAGGTAATAATAACAATACTGTTGACGCAACAGGCCTGACCCTGCTGACCCATTTTGGAGCTCCCTGATGGTACCCCGATCCAGCTTCACTACCAGTGGCCCAGGGCGGTCGTGCTGCCAGCACTCTCCTGACTTTATTATTATTAGTGGTAGTAGTGGTACTACTAATAGTAGTAGTGGTAGTAGTAGCATTATTGGTAGTGGCAAAAGAAGTAGCATTAGTATTTGCAATAACAAACCAACACTGTTAATGTTCTGTCTTTTTGTCTTGCAATAATGGGAAAAAAAATCAAAATAAATAACTTTGCTCTCAAGGTGATGTGTTTAACAAGGATCTGTATTTTGAGAATAAGGAAATAATTTATTTTAGGGTAAAATTGTAATTTCTCCTTGTTGTTAGCTATGCGTATTTAATCTTGTGTCTCTAGTACTCATCCACTGACCACCTGTAGCTCCATCACACCACAGATCTGGAGTTAATTAACTTCAGCTGTAATCATTCTGCATTAATAATGAAGTGTTAAATTTCAACGGCCAACTTTCAATTGTATTTGGGTTAATTAAGCCAGGTACATTGTCTCTTATACTGAAACTGTTAAAAAAGTGCAACAATTAAAAAGCAAATTGCTCACTACATAATTGTTATCCAGCTTCATGTCACCATTTCATCGTCTATGAATGACACAGTGGTACTATGGCCAGTGTCTCTTTTGTGCAGTTGACCATCACTTTAATGTCAAACCATTATTTCTTCACCTCTACCATAGTAGAAAATGTTTCAATCCTAGTCACCTGGACACTGTTTTCAAAATCAAGACATTTTGGCTCCCATCCGGAAGTCATTCTCAATTGTGAAAATGGTCTGAGAACTCAGAAATGTAAGCTACTCTGTGTTACTTAAGCCCTGCCCTCAGGAAGGAGTCTTCCTGAGTTTCTACTGTTTAACCTGCCTGGTTACTCTACCATAGTCTTTTATTTTTTTAGATGAGCCACTAAGGGCAAAATACATGTTGCCGTTCAGTGGACCTAATATAGCACTACCTGAACCTCACTGTCTGTTATTTTTGTCTTCTTTAGCTTTCTCATTTGCTGAATTTTTTCCACAAAAAGTAGTCCTACATTATGGCTATCAGACCTTTAAAGGGATGTGCTTGAACTAATATTGTGTTTTATGGGTAAATGAGCAAGAGCAGATGGACTTGGAGTTCAAGTGCATTGTTGGTACATGCCAGCTGCCATATGTGTGTTCAGGCAGTTTTATGCACAGATTTAGAACTTATTCTTGAAAATGAGGCCCCAGGTCAGGAGCCTTTCGCTATTCACCAATAAGAAAAAAAGAAGGGGAGCCAATTCTTAGGTGCAGGTACCCTAGCAGAGGGGCAGGAGACTTTGTTAATAGACTCCATAACAAGAATGGCCACAGTAGAGTAGAAAACCTTGTGATGCTAAGAGGACCCTAACTGCTACTCTCTGCATCCTATCCACTAAACTATCACTAAGCAACAACTGACTAGCCTGAAGTAGAACCTAGCTAAGACTGAGCTAAACTAGGTTTTACCTCTGTCAAGTCAGTTGCTAGCTTGAGGTAAAACCTATCTAAGACTGAGATGGGCAAAAACCACATTCCCAAAACCCTGAATTACTGAAACTGTGTTCAATGTCAACAAAAAGGAAATATTATGGACACTCATAACACTCTATTTAACTTTTAAACAGCTTTGGTAACTGTTTTAAATTTCACAAAATATTGAAGGTCACAGCGACTGTAGGTACTTTTTACATTATTCTGCGGTACATTTCTATTTTAAACTATAGAAGTTTCTCACACATTGTAAAATTAATTCTAATCATGTTTACATTGCCATGCTTTCTTAATGTTCAGCTGTTAATAAAACTCCAACTCTCACTTCAGTTGTTTCACAACAAGAAGTCTTTGATTGTGATTGTGAAGTGATGTGTGTTTTAAACTGAAAAAAACAGTGGTAAATTTGCATAAACTCTTGGAATTGGTCCACCTAAATTGAAACAGATGCAAAATGTTTGATTGTTAGACCTCTCTGATGAAAAAATACTTTCAAGGATTTATTACTAGTTTACCATCATTTCACCATGCTTTGCCTGATTATTTTTTCTTGTTGTGATCTTTTTGAAAATTACCCAAATGACTGAAAAGACGAGAGCCTAATCTATCAATACATCTATAACATGTTCATAACTTTTCATAGCATTTGCAGTCCATCAAAGTTTTACATGGTGCTAATGTCCCATGGCTTGAACAGTGTGTGGAAAAATGTTAGCAACCCAAAGCAACAGCAAATTATCAACAACAAATCAGAAAACATGAAGGCTTCCTAGTGATATACAGCATAAGAAATAACAATATGTCAGTAAGAACAGCAAATGAAGGCCATACTCTTTCACTTCAGTTGAGGTAAATAAAAGTCCACTATTAGTCAACTTGTAAAACGTGGCTGCATTTGATTGAACATGTAGTTGCACTGGCAGTGTAGACAGAAATAATATATCATCCTCAGTATTAGGTCTATGTTTGACCCTGTGGCATTAACCAAGATGTTCTAATGTTTAACTGTGGATGTATTCATCAGACTGGAATGTCTTTGCTCTCTTCTTCTGCCTCTCTGGCCTCCTTACCACCTGTGTGTGAGGCTTGTTAAAACTTTATGAACATATGAAAGGTCTGGCCTGTGTTTCATATGACACAGATAGCCCAGTAGAGGTGTGACGGGGTCAAGTTAATGTGCTGGGTGGTGTCATAGAGAGCCGAAGTGAAACCGGAGCTTCCGGGTTATAGCTTCCGCTGTTAACTAAAAATACAGCTTTAGAAAGGAGACTTTCTCAACAGTATGGCATGTGATTTGCCTCATATGTTTAGATGAAGATGGTAGTTTTTTGAAAAACTACCTAATATTGTTGTTTATACAATATTCATGCTTTTTTAGCTGCTTTTAACAAACACCATTTCCCATAAGGCCGTAGATGTTTTCTAGACGGCCTAGAAAAGAAGCAATTTGAGGAAGTCACTTTGGTTTTTGGAAACTTTGTTTGGCATGATTAATCTGCCATTTTTTTGACAAAATGATTAATCAATTAATCAAAAAATGGCAGATTAATCATTAATGACAACAATCTTTAGTTAATGTGTGATCGTTGATGTGTTTTTGGGCAACAATGGAGCTCTATGGTACAGAGGAATGAGATATATCAGGCTTTGGACACACACACACACACACACACACACACACACACACAACGTATGTTAGTATTATCAATGCATTGTTGGCTTTTGTCTTTTCATGGGACTTGCTGACAATAACAAAAATATAGAATATAGCCCATGTTACTAATTAAGCTACACACACACTGAATCATTCTGGAAAAAACTAAAGCATCAGCTAAATACCAAAAAACTGTAAAAGGCAAATATGATCACGTTTTTTTTTCCTGACTTCCCTTTGTTATTTATGTTGGTATTTATTTATAGATTTGTGTGTGGGCATGAACACATTTATACTGTACACATATAGGTGTAAGGACAAAAGGTGTGATGTGTATATATATGTGTGTGTGCATGTCCACATGTCAGCAGAGCATGTCAGGCCACCAGAAGGTTCATGACCTGGCCAGAGAGTCATCAGTCTTGCTCTGCTCTGTCACCTCCACCTTGTCTTGTTCCACCTCCCCCCGTCTCCTTTCCGCCTGCGAGCCCGGCAGTGAGCCTGGGAAGCTGGATGGAGCAGAGGGCCAGGTGTTGTGAGTTAGAGAGCGTCACTTCAATAACATCAGTGCAATCAGAACCATACACCGCTCACACAGCGGGGTGCCTCCTCAGCCGAGAGGTGTGAACAGCCGGTCACAAATTAGTCGGCCTGCACGCCTCATCCATCATCCCTTTTGTTTGTTGGTTCCTTCTTTATTTCTTACTTTCTCTCTGCCTTTCTAGCTTACATAATAATGCTGTATACTAGCTGGATTAATGCCAAATTAACAATACAAAGGTGGAGAAATAGATTTAAATCTGTTATTGTCCCTCTTTTCTCTATATACCACCTCCCTCCCTTCTCATTTATCAATGTTGCTTGTTGAAGTGAGTCTTGAGGTTGCAATTAGTAGTCTGATTAAAGAAGGAAATTGCAGCTTTATCAAGTGGCATTTATAAATGGCTCATGAATGCATCAATACCAGTTTAAAACGTGTCACTGGCTTTAATATGACCGCAGTCTGCGGCAATCACAAAATCAATGTTCAGGGTCAGGTCATTGTGCTGGAGTGGTGTTACATTGATTTGTTGAGGCTGTTGTATGAAAGGAAAGGTTTTCAGGCTTAAAACATTTGTAGGCTTACATCTATGGCTGTGTGCTCACCATTGGCATTCACAATCGCCTTATCTTCATGTTTATGCGTCATTGTTTGTGCATTTGTGGTGGTGCATGCTTTCTGTTTGCTTGTGGTTCATGCAGTTTATTTGTCTGTGCTTTCTCATGTATTGTGTGTGTGTATCTTTAACACATGGGCTTCTGGCAATGTACCACAGTATATCCCAGAGGCAAGTAAGGGATAAATAAATCATGGAGGGAACTGTACATTTTACCATTTCCCTCAGCCTTTCGTTTTCTTTTTTTGGGTGTGGGGGGGGTTTGAAAGACTAAGTGAACTCACTCATGGTTGATTTTCAAATCAATAAACTGGATATCTCTGAGATGACACACCGACTAGCAGATCTCCCATGCAGGCAGAATTCTAGCAGTAATGCATTTCATATTCTGCACACACACACGCACACACACAAACACACACACACACATTTAAGCGTACATAAAGGCATATGCTCACATTGTGTCTGTTTCCTGTTTAGAAATGGATATCATGGCCCTTCATGGGAGACAGAGGGAGAAGGGGGGGGGGGTTCAGGCTGGGAGACCGAGAGACTGAGTTATGTGTTGTTATTGTTGTGAAAGATGTCAGCTACCAGGGGCCATAACTCACACATGGCAGGGGGAGGTGATGTAAGATGAAACAATGTGTCACTTATGAAACTTTAACACAAGATGTAATCAGAAATTAGCTGGCATGAGTGTTGAGGTCACGTCTGTGTTTGTGGGCAGGTATTCCTTATAAAGTCACCTCTGGCATCACTTCGGGGGCTCATAAGGGACAAAGAAAATAATTAAACTGATAATTTGCCAAAATGAATAAACATTGGTGGAAATTAACTAAATACATTTGTTCAAGTTGTGTTTTCCAGTACAATTTTGAGGAACTTTATACTTTATACTTCTACTCGACAGAGGGAAATATTGTACTTTTTACTTCACTACATTTGTTTAACTACAAGAGTTACTAGTTACTTTGATTTTACATACAAAACATGATCATCTTATTAAATATGATGCATTGTTATAGATTAAATACCTCACAGTTAAATTTTTTAATTAAATTTTATTTATGTAGCGCCAAATCATAACAGACATTCTCACTGCACTTTTCCTATAGAGCAGGTCTAGACCATACTCTTTATAATATGAACAGTATTTTCAGTTATGTTGCTGATTAGACCTACTCAGTTTGGAGTTGTGTAAAGCTATGCTGGGATTTACATTAGGTCATGATGTACTTATAAGAATGATGTAAGTTGTAAATTGCCCCACAAGAAAAGTCCCGACATTTTTAAAAAAATCTTGTTGCACACGATAATAAAATGTGTGCACAAATTATCTTGTGTGCATAAGATAAAAAAAAAAAAATCTCATCTTTTAGGACCTTGAAGGCTCCATAATTTAACACTCTTAAAGGGTTCATTTTGCATAGTCAGTACATTTACTTTTGATACCTTATGTACATTTTACTGATAATACTTAGCAGGACAACTTGTAACAGTATTTTTTCCACTGTGGACAGAACACTGGTAACAAATGCTTGGACGCTTGACACAAAAACAAAGATGAACTGACACAGAACAAAGGAAGCGCACAGACTTAAATACACTCAGGCTGAGGGGAGTAACAAGACACAGGTGAAACTAATCAGGGCAGGGTAAACCATCAAAAATTGCGGGAAAAGCAAATAAAGACAAGAAGTAAAAATTCCAGACACATGAGGGGAAAAGAGCATTTCAAAATAAAACAGGAAATACTATAAATAAACCATCAAACCATGACAGATCTGAGTACTGAAAATTAATAAATAGGCGTAGTTACTTTATCGTAGAAAGACATTTTGGCTCCCATCCGGAAGTCATTCTCAGTTCTGAAAATGGTCTGAGAACTCAGAAATTTAAGCCTAAATTTAAGCTTAAATTTCTGAGTTCTCAGACCATTTTCACAATTGAGAATGACTTCCGGATGGGAGCTGAAATGTTTTGATTCTGAAAACAGTGTCCAGATGACTACGACTGAAACCTTTTCTACGATGGAACACTCCTGGACAAATGAGGGACTACACCATTGTGTTTTGAAGAATTCTGGGCAGAAAACCTTGGATCTGGTTCGGGAACTCGAAAACACAGCCAGAAAATTAGCAGACCACAGCTTAAATTTCTGAGTTCTCAGACCATTTTCACAATTGAGAATGACTTCCAGATGGGAGCCGAAACGTCTTGATTCTGAAAACAGTGTCCAGATGACTACGACTGAAACCTTTTCTACAATGGAACACTCCTGGACGAATGAGGGACTACACCATATAGTTACGTTATAATAAATAAAACTAAATAAATTATTTCCATATTTATTGGCTTTTCTGTGTTTATTTACTTCCCAATTTATTCAACACATCCCAGAACAACATCTACAACCATTGGAAATTGTGACAGGCGTACCACTTAAACGTGGGCTATGCGATTCTAATCCAATACACAAAGTTTTGTCAAATTCAGAGAATATCTCCTCACAGTACACTAGCTATCCGTTCAGTGTGTAATTTCCAGCCATTGCAGCCATGATTTCTCTGTCAGGTAACGTTATGACTTGCCCACAGACATTCAGCTCACTTTCTAGTTTGCCAAGATATGCTGTTGTCGTGTTAGCTATAGTAGCAGGAGAGTTGTGAGTATTGCTGTCTGGAGCTGGTTTGCTGGCTCTGGGAAACCGTCTAGTCCTCTCTGTCTTTTTTGCTGGCTCTGGCTGTTATCTTCGCAACAGCAACTGTAGGGACAGTTTGCTAACCCACAATCTAGCTAACGTCAGTTAAATTACTTGCTGTGTTGTTGTTCGCTCTATATCATGGTATTTGTCATGATATTGGATTTCTCCAGAATCGCATACTCCACTATTAAGTACGCTACGTAAGTCATGTGACATGCGTCATATGATGTTGTGGTTTGGGTTAAAATCATTTACGTAAGTTATGTAAGGCATGTGACTTCACTCATGTGACGTAAGTCAATTTACGTAAGTGTTTAACTTAAAACAAGTCAATGTTGACTTATTTCACACGGGATACGAACCCTGGTCTCCTGGATGAAAGTCCTGTGTTTGTTTGACCCATGTACCAGCCCAACCACCTCCTAATGTAGACTTTGTCACTCTTTATACAGTGTCACCTGATTTCCTTTTTTGTTCCTGTCACAAGTACTACGGCCACTAGAGGTCGCAGCCTAACAATAAACATAAATATGGGTTGTAATAAGCTGCTTTAACAATGGACCTATATGGCTGTTTTTCTGGTGAGGACGGGCTGAATTTATGTCCTTATTTATTTCCCTATGTATTTATTTCTTTATTAATTTATTTATTCCCCTTTTTATTTATTTATGTGTTTTTTGCTCATTTATGATAATAAGGGAGGCTGGCAGTCAATCACAAGACAGTTTCCCATGCCTCATTGGATGATCGTGGTCAAGTGTATTACATTGGCTGCGCACCATTTGGCCGTGCCAGCATACTGCTTGGTACATAGCGGAAAGGAAAAAGTAGAGGTAAGTAGTAAGTAGCAAAGTGCAGGCAACATATGAGGCAGGTATAACATTTAATCTCTATCAGCTGATTATCGAAGAGACAGTAAAATACCCTTTCCATTTGGAAATAGTTTATTATTGTTTATGAAGCTGTACATGTTTTTGTTTTTTGTGGTCTTTTTATGATTTAAGTCTGCATAAGCAGCATGTGCCGAATAAAAATAAAGAGGAATCCACGTCCACCTGGCTCAAACTGATACTGTGCTAGTTGGGTTTTGAGCACACCCACTGATTACACTTTCCATCTTTCCATATTGCTTCTACTGGTTGGTTGCATTAACAACCATCAATGGTGGATAAAGCGGTAAGGGTCAGGTTTTGAGAGATCTGTCTCTGAGATTTCTTCTTCTTTAACCCAATACAATGGAGGTAAATGGCATTTGGTATGTGGTGACAGCAACACTGAAAAATGACAATAAAAAAACGAGATTGAAATCTCTTTTGCAAAACAACAAAATAGTTTTCATATAGACCTTTTTTTTGGTAGAAAGTAGTTCCAATGAAAACTGTTTACAGTGTGATCTTTGATTTATTTAGAGTGAAAGGCTGGATTAACTTGCTGAGGGCGGCCCCTGGTAAAAATTGAGCAGAGGGCCCCTTCTGACCCCCATTCCTCCCACTCTCTTTGCCTTGTGTATCTACCCTGTTAGTACTCATCAGGCACACTGCACACAGCAGACTACACTACACGCTTCACTATATTTTGCCCAGAGTGCAGATTATTTTAAACTTTTAGAACAAATATTAACAATAACACAAAAAAAGAAACAACTACACACAGGCCACCACTCCGATACACCCACCGACATTTGATTAAAACACTAAACAAAAACACTAACAATGTTGTAGCAAATAATTGTTCATGCATGGATGCTGTATCTTGTTGATAGCCCAAATCTTAACAAATTTACGGTATGAGTCAGATAAGGAGTATGCAATCTCCTCCAAATAAAGGCAGGAAACCATATCACTGAGCTACTTCTTAAAAAAAGGGGAGGTAGATTTCCATTCTCTCAAAATAACCGTTTTAGCAATAACCATACAAAACATTAAAGCCTGATATCGCAGTTTTTGGGAGCTCACAGACCAACCCCAACCAGTAAGTACAAAGTCTGGATCACTTTGCCCCCAATAATTAAGTAAATTAAATGTTTTCTCTTGATTTTTTTTGTACTTTAGGGATTTACATTTGTGACAAATATCTGAAACCAATGGGAAGATCCTATTAAGTCTGGTCTTTGAAAAATGAATGTGAAGCATGACCTTAAACTGTACTAGCTGAAATCTAGCATTCATAATTAAAACTAGATTTTGACATAGGTGCCCTCAACAAGACAGAACATCAAGATTATATAAGAATACATTATTATTATTATTATTATTATTATTATTATTATTATTATTATTATTATTATTATTATTTGTGCACTCAAACTGGTGTTGGTTTATTCATTTTAAGAATGATTTTTATCTGTTTTTGCAAATTAACTTTTCAAATGTAATTTTTCATTGGTTTGGCATAAAAGAAAATTCTAATAAACTCTTAAGTGTGGCCACTGAATGGGAGTTGCAAGGTGTTACTGGTCCTGTAAAGTGCTGCACTGTTGAGGCAGCGGGGAAGGCCCAGCCACTTGCGGAGAAAGCCACTGATCTTCCTTTTGAGGGACTCATAAACTGCATAAACCAGCAGAGGCCACAGGACTCTGGGCATGATGGAATGTTGATACAGTATATCCAGGCCTTGAATCTGCCAGGCAGGCCTGACTTGTCGACCTTGGTGAGCCAGGCTTCAAGGCCTATGTTGGACTTTTGAATGGAGTCTTTCAAAGTTGAGTCAAAGAGCTTCCCTTAGACCCTGCTCTGTGATGGAGGAGATAGCAGTTCTGTATAGTGTGAAGCTGAATTTGTCGACCACCTTCCCTTTCTTCAGCACCATGGACCTTGACTTAGTGGGCTTAAAACGCATCCTTGCCCAGGTGATACATTGCTCAAGTCCTTATAATATCCACCTACTCACTGGACCGATGTTGTTGTGATGGTAAGGTCATCCATAAATGCTCAGGTTGTTGTACACCAGACTTGGTTTGGGGGCCTCTGCATTCCACCTTGGCTGACTTGGCCACCATGTTCATGGCATGGGCAAACAGAATAAGAGAGATGGTACAGCCCATTATTATTCATTTTCCAAGCCAATGCCAGTTTGATGTTTCTGACCCTGGTGTGACCTTCAGCCTGAAATTATTGTAATAATACAGGTTCAGGTCCTTGGTCTTGCTGGTAACATGGTGGCGGTGTAGTGCAAGCTCGACCAGACTATGCAGTATGGACCCGTAGGCATTGGCCAGGTCCAACCACAGAATGACTAGGTCACCTGTTTTCACAGGCTTCTCAGATGACCGGTGTGACTACACCAGTGTGCTTCAAGAACTCCATGAACCCCACCCTTCTGCACTGAGGGGTTGATGAGAAACTCGGTCAGTCTTCAGTAGACAATGCTGAAAAACATCTTCCCTTCTAGTGAGATTGACCAAAACTGGTCAATATTCTTTGAGTTTTACTCTTTGGGTATCCAAACTCCCTCAGCGCACCTCCACTGGTCAGCAACTCTCCCCCTTCTTCATATCACCTTCAAGATCTTCCATAGGCGTCGGAGGAGTTCTGAGCAATGCTATTAAACTATGTAGGTTATGCCACTGGAGCCTGGCGCAGAGGCTGAGCATGCCGCTTGATAACCTCCTCAACCTCCTTCAGACTTGACTCCCTCAGATTTAACTCTGTTGTTGGGGGGACTGGGCTGATAAGAGCTTTGTTGGGTTTGAGCTCCTTTTGCCTCATCAGATCGCTCAGGGCATCATGGAGGAAGCGATTGACTTCATCTGTTAAGCACATGCGATTGCCACTGCGCTTGTCCCCAAGTAGTCATTTAGTAAAGCTAAAGGCATTCGCAATGAACGCAGCTCACTTCCTGGCTCTCTCTCTTCCTCTTCTCCTGTGCCACTCTGCTCTGCAGAGGTTCATAAGCCTTTTCCTTAGGATGTGTTGTAGGTCGGCTAATGCTTGCTTCTCCTCTTTTGTGGATGTCTTGTATAGGTTGTTGAGGGTTCGAAGCTCCTGCCGCAGTTGATGTATTTTGGTGGCCCTGCGGTTCATGGTGTAGGTGGTGGGCTTGGTGTTACCTTTTCGGAGGTGACAATGATGGCAATAATAATAATGTTCTTTGTCAAATATTACTGTAAAATACTATTGTATCATTGACAACATCACTATCATCTTCCTCAAAACATCCACACCTTTTCCTCTTCCAGTGTCTCTAAGCTCGGTTTGAGTTAACACATCTTATTCGCCACATTTCCCACGTTGCTCTGAGCTTTCCAGGATGGAAACATAAACCACAATATGGTACCGTATCAAGTGCGTGTATGCAAAATAAAAGTGTTCCAGCTGGTTGCAGAGCCTGGATTCACTTTGTAATCCTGGTCTTTACCTTCAGGCTGACTTCCATTATGTTTTCACACGTTAGCACGTTCATCCCTAGTTTTCTGCCTCTCCATTTTTTGCTCTCTGGTTGAGTAGGAGGAGAAGGGAAAAGAGCCTGGGGTGGGCCACCTGTGCTGTGGTGTTGTTGGTTGTGTAAGTAATCAGAGGAATTAACTTCTCTGTCTGTGTGTGTGTGTGTTTGAGTATATGTGAGAAAGAGAGACAGAAAAGACAGAAAGACAGAAAATGTCATGTGAAAGAACAACTAGAATATATTTGTGTATGATAGCACTAGTGACTGCACAGGACAATGTGTGATTATATGTGTGTATATTACACATACAGACTGATCTCACAGGTGTGTGTGCACAGGTATTCCACTGTACAATTTAATTATTCCACACTGGTGCACATTACTTGCTTCTACATAGTCAGCTTCATTAAAAAAAAAATTCATAAATTCAATAGCATATTCTTCATTTTCTCTCACAGTGAATGTACATGTTTCCTCGAAAATGCTGCAAAAGCATTTGAGTAAATTATTGCAATTCAGATTATATGTGTTTATATATCATATGGAACAGAATTTACGGTGGCCCTGAGGTTAAAACACAATGACATTTCAAAAAACATAACAACATATCACAAAATGCAAAAACATTTCACAAAAGGAGGGACAACAATTCTTGTTTGTGATTGGACAGAACCCAACTCCCTGCCGACAGTTCAATGTCATTTCCTGCTTGTGTAGCCTAGCCTAGCTTACTACTCTCAGCAGTGTCTTTGCACAATTCTTAAACTGAGTTTGAAAGGATGGAAGAGGATATTGAGAGAATATTTTAACAAAGGACATTATTTTGCCTAATTCTTGATATGCTTTCAACATATCGTGATATTAAACTGTCCCATAGAACCTGGAAGCACGCTTGAAAGAATTAGGACTGAGGAGACGGGGCGGTTATCCGACTCTTTAACATCAGGCTATCAGAGCGCAGCGTGGACAGTTGTTTGGATACAAAACGGGCTGACTCTTCCATCCTTTCAAATTCAGTTTAAGTATTGTGCAAAGACACTGCTGAGTAGTGTTGTCCCTCCTTTTCCGTAATCTGAAATGTCTCCAACCCTTCATCGGCTCCAGCATCCGCTTACCACAGATTCTCTGCTGCTCCTCCTCAGCCTGCTGTCCTTGCTCCGCCTGCCTGCTCTCACCAGTCACTCGGCAGCCAGCCGCTATCACCTAGTCCTCCGGCTCCCGGTGTTTCCCCCTACACACCTGGTGTCTCTCCGTATTCACAATAAACTGAATCTAGCCACTCTATCCCTCGGTCGTGCTTTTGGGTCCAGATTCTCCATGTACTACAACAAAATGCCATTGTGTTTTGTGAAATGTTGTTTTGTTTTGTGAAATGTTGTTTTGTTTTGTGAAATGTTGTGTTTTGACCCACAGGTCCACTGTAAGAATTTCTTCAAATACAGAGCACTGTAAAAACATGAAATTGTTTGTATTCATTATTCAGTAGGCTGAACATAAAATGTTAAGTGACCATCTCAACTATTGCAAGTTATTTACTTTAAGTTATTTTTTGTGAAATGTTGTGTTATCCAAAATATTCTCATTGTAATTAATAATAATATTGTAAAATTCTCAAAATGTAATTATATCATTTGCACTGTGGTATTGTTACTTTTACCACTGGTGCAGTGCTAGAGAGTGAACCAGTGGTTCCAACTACAAAGTCCAACTATTTAGCAGATGCTGATTTTGTCGACTTGGTTACAACGAGATCTCCAGAAAAATAAAGAGGAAGAAAAGGGTAAAGATGAAAGGGAGTACAGAGGTGTAAAAGTACTTTAAGGTGGAATCAGAAATATACATGGCAGCAAAGTCTGACGTGTATGTGTGTGTGTTAGAGTAGACAATGAGCTCATGTGTTAGTGCATGTGTTTTTGCACGCTTGTCATTTGCCATTTCAGGCTGAAGGAGTTAAAGGATGTTGAGCAGCAATACAGTAGACAAGGTTTTCAGTTACACTTCACTCACACTGAAATACACATTCCTACGCTACTTTTTGTGCTCAACAGAAGCTTTGCAGCTGTGTCTGCTAGCAGCCTCAGTGTGCATAATCATGGATCATTATAGAATTGGCTGCATGTCTTCATTTCTTAAGGTAAACAGCTGTGTGGCAGAAAAAGCAAATAAATATACTTGTGAGACAAGTTATTAATGATTGATTATAAGCTCTCCGCTGTGTTTGCTAGTGTATACATCAGGACAAGAGTGTAAGGTAGCTAATAAACAAATTAGATGATCAGTTAGTCTACAGCCATGCTAGTAGCTCTATGAGGCTGGATTTTGGGCACAGCTGTGCTTTGAGCTGTATGCTAACATGCTGACAATGGCAATGTTATGCTGCTGTTTAGCAGGTATAATGTTTACCATGATCACCATCTTAGCTTAGCATGTTAGCATGCTAACATTTGCTAATTAGCACTGAACACAAAATATCAAACCAAAGTATTTGACAGATACAAATTTTGACCTGATGATGGCACTAGATGGAAAGTCAGAGGATCTGAAAACCAAAGTTACTACAATACATCCTGGGTCACCTAGGGTTAGGGGGACATGAATGTCTGTAGCAACTTTTTATGGCAATAGTTACAACATATTTCCCTCAAAACCACAAATGCCAACCTCATGGTGGTGCAAGGGGAAAATTCAGGGGATCACTAAGGTTCCAATACGAAGGATTCATTGTCTGGGAACTATGATAGCTGTACAAAATGTTGTGTCGATCCATCTTGTAGATGTTGAGACATTTCACGAGATAAGTGAAAAATTTTACCTGCTGGTGATGCTAATAGAACAGCCATGGGCTCACCAAAGTTATTCAGATAAATCTTCTGGGGACCATGCCAATCATTCATGGCAATCCATCCACTAGTTGAGATATTGCAATTTGGACCAAAGCAGTGGACCGACTGACCGATCGACATCCCAAGAGCCATGCAGCTAGTGTGGCTAAAAACAGCCCTAAATGCTGCACATCTGTTGAATTTGAGTAATGTACATTTAGAAATGTCGTCAGTTGTTAGTACCCACTGTTGCTCTCAAAATCAGGCTTTCCAACATGGCTGTCAAAGGTTGGCAGGTGTAATCACTTATTTTGCTGCTTTTATCTCCTTAAAGGAAACAAAACGTGCATAGGAGAAACACCTGAAGTGTGCTTTCTCTTTGTTTCTCTTTGTGCAAATGATTTGGCTTTTGTCAAAGTTACCATTCAGGGCACGCTATAGCTACTTCTTCTACCATATGAGCACCAGGCGTTCACTCACTGTGAGGATGACTAATTCATGTCATCTTCAAACATTGATTTTATAATTCACTTTAAAGAAATATAAATAGAGCTTAGTCTCAGTGTAGGTCTATGCCATGCTGCTACAAACATGCACATTATATTTGCATCTCCCTTTCAAGGTGTTTTTCTCAAGTTTGAAACAGTAATAAATAAGTACATTTGCACTTAACTTCCCCTTAATCCCTCATTGTTACTTTAAGACCTTCACATGATCCTGCACAATTTCTCCTTTGTGAAACTCTGCCTTTTCTCTAATGGTACACTCCTCAAGCAAAATAAAATACAACTCAAGAAACACATTGCTCTGTAGAAATTATAAATAAATAAAAAGGAAGAGAAAGTGATCCATTCATCTTCATTGCTCTTACTAGTGCTGTATTATGTCCAGATTTGAATTTACACATCAGGCTGCGATACAAAACAGCACTTGGAGCTGGTCAAGATTCAATGTCTTACTAAAGGACACTTTTTAACAAGACACTGAAGGACACTCCAGGGCAGGCAGATGCTTGCCAACACTGAGTGTTGAACATGGAACCACAGTGTTGTCCTTGAAGTACTGATTTCTCCCAAAAAATACACAAAAATGGCTGATGCAGAGAGTCTCTACAAAGACAAAATCAATGTATTTACCTTTAAAGGACAGCTTTCAACTCTGTATTAGCCTCCCCTCTAATCATACGGTTACCCAACTCTGACCTGCATCAAACAGTTTCATTAGATCTTTCCTTGATGGCATGGGCAAGCTGAGAACTTGTAGGTGCTGTTTCTGTAGAGAGACACCCAGGGGTGACAAGACTTAATAGGAGTTGTCTGTTTTAATGAACATTCACTCTGTCACACACATTGAGTGAACAAGACCTCCATTCAAGGTTTTCAGTACAGCTGACAGTGAACACAGTAGGCTCAGTCTCAAAGCTATACTATCACATATCACCGAATTGCTTGCTCTTCTAAATTTGCTCAGTAAAGTATTAAAAAAAACAGGAGGCTGTTTTTTCTCCTTACAACAGTGCATTTCTTTTCAAACTTGCCTTTCACAGAGAGAAATGTGGCACCCACAGAATGACAGTCCTTTGTTGATGTTATTCATCTTAATCGCCTACAAAATATCTCTTTTTGACTCAACAATTTGACTGTATCTCAGTATTCAGATTCTGCTGATAAAGACAGTGTCATATGGTCAAAAGCACCAGAAAACAGGCAGCATGTAGACCTTGAGTTGAGATTTGTCAACTGCTGTTTCCAAGTTCAAAAATGAACTGTCAAGCTGAACTTGTATGGACAAGAGGTCCTAAACGTCCTCAAAATAATGGAACATTTAAACCTCTACAGTTTCCATGACAACTTAGCAAACTCCATCTACTGATGAAGACCACATAATACCGTTGAAAGCTCCGGAGTAAGCGAGTAAATGGACTCTGAGTTGAGATTGTTTTGACAACCGTTGTCAAGGTAAAAAAGGAACTGTCAGCTTCACGTTAGTCTTTAATGTGGTAAATCAGTATTTGGGTTATGAGGTAAGAGTTAGGGTGTGTTCACACCTGACCTGTTTGGTTCAGTTAAAATGAACTGTGGCGTGTTTGCCTGTTTAGCCTGGTTCGTTTAGGTAGGTGTGAAAGCTATCAATCAAACTCTGGTGTGGTCCAAACAACCAGACTGAGAACGACTCAGGAGGGTCAGCTTCCAATCAGACTTTGGCGCGGTTCATTTGTGCTGTGAAAGCAAAGCAGACCAATCACAGGATTTTACAATAGGTGATATGTGATTTAGTACAAGACTCTTTTTCATCCTGTATCGACCTGTTTTTCAATAAACATGACATAAGGTCGATTTGCAGTCTAATACTAATAACGCTCATAATATTTTTTTTCTTCATGAGCTGTTTGTGACACTAGAGAACATAAATATTAACATAAAAAGCGTTATATAAGTGCTGCATGACCTGCTGTCAGTCTTTGATTTCCCCTCGCAGATCCAGATGATGCAGGGTGACAGTTGCTAAAACTGTCCATTCAATGAGTTATCTGTCAGTCTGTACAACTTCATGTTTACAGCTTCTGGTTTGTTTGTAAAAAGCCAGTGTGAACAAGAATGGATCAGAACTAAAATATACAATGTATAATTTTTCCCTTGGTCAAGACCAAATAAACCAAACTACAGGTCTGAAACACAAACTGTATAAAAAAATGGACGTAGTGTCTGTGACGTCACTGAACAGCTGTTGTGAAGCTCAAAGTGGGCGGCTCCGGTGGCTTCGGCTGTCGCCATCTTAACAGTCCCTCACTCCGCCCAATCCAAAAATGGGCAAAGAGGTGGAGCTGAGGTGGGCCAAATGAAGCCTGGTTGATGAAACCACGTAGCGGCAAGCCACCTGATTGGGCACCCACCTGTCACTCAAAGCAGTCACGTCCTTAATTCTGCATAACTTTAAACCTTAATATAATTGAAACGGGTGAGTTATATAAAAATTCACCCCCTGTACAGTTGTCATGAACGGGGAAATTAGCTATAGAGACCAAAACCATGTTTTCTTTGTACCAGGCTGTAAACAGGTTTATTTCTGCTGTGAAGTTGGGCCTTTTAACATGGGGGTTAGTGGGGATTGACTCGCTTTTGGAGCCAGCATCAAGTGGCCATTGGAAGAACTGCAGTTTTTGGCACTTCCATGTTGGCTTAATTTTTCTGCCCGGGAGGATGCTGCTTGGCACCCTTAAAGTTCAAATCCTTTATAGATTTTAAATATGTCCATGTGTAGGCCCAATCACTATCAACCCTCCCTGGCATAACTAGCCTCAAGCTATTTCAATGTCCAACAGCCTTGCCATAAATGAGAACAAAATCTTAATGGTAGCAGGCGTTGACCTTGTTTCATACCTCTTAGGAGTGAATCTGTGCATGGACGCATGATAGCCCTAAGGCCAATGAAAACATAGCTCCATAAGTGAAAGCTTTAACCTGCGGTTTGTTTGTCTCGTCTGTTTTGCAGGGATAACAGTTGGCTGGTGTGGTAGTGGACCGGAACAAGGCCATGCCGGTACTGGCAAAGCGTCCGAACCAATCTGTCACATATACGGTTGGACGGTGACCAGATTGTCGGCCTGCCAATGGAGATGTGCTGCCTCTGATTACAGACAGGTGTCTCGGTCAGTGAGACAGACGGCTGAACACATATAGTGGAAACATTTTGATAGTGGCCACGGTCATGCTAATGGACAAACTAAGCCAGTATGTCCCCTGGGGCTTTGCTGAAGGTCGCATCCTGCAGACACTGATTCAAATGTGAAAACAGGAATCATAAAAATTTGATTTGGCAACACAAAATTAGAATAATTCCTTCAAGACACTGCTTTAGGATTGGTCATACTTTTTGGTTCCACGTTTTTGTAAAATAAAATTACTTAAAATATATTTCAGAATTTTTTTCTAATCGGGTTATAGTAACTGCCAGTGACTGTAAAGCTCTCAAATAGCATTACTTACCTATTAAACTATTCATATCAAATGACAAAGTCTTAAAGCTTCATTTACCCACACATTTATTGTTCCAATGGCATCAATGCATCTAAATCCCTACCAAGCAGCAAACTGAGCTTGATAACAGCTCAACAGCTTATTACTTAGCTGTTAGCAAGGTGTTTATCATAGCCCTGTTATAAGTGAGGAGGAGGTCCAGGACCTGGCCACATGGTGCACAGACAATAACTTGCTCCCTAACACCTCCAAGACAGAGGAGCTCATCGTGGTATGGGAGCTGCTCTGCTGCAGAGCGCTGGGCACTGGAGCGGGTGGTGAAAACTGCCCAGCGCATCACAGGGACTCCACTTCCAGCCACTGAGGACATCCAGAGGAAACGCTGTCTGCGTCGAGCCCGCAGCATTCTTAAGGACTCCTCTCACGCCGCCCAGAGACTGTTCTCTCCCCTGCCTTCCGCCAGGCTCCTCCGGTGCCTCCGGACCAGGACCAGAAGACTGAGAAGCTTTTTTCCCAGAGCTGTCTTCCTACTGAACTCTGCCCCCCGCTGAGTCCACTGTCCCCTCATACACCTTAACTTAAATGCTGCTATATTGTTTTTCCACATGTTTATTTATACATATACTGCACCTTTTGCACTCCAGTACTATGTACTGAATACAGCAATAACTCATCTACTGCACTGTTAACTATTTCCATAAATTGCACTACATTATATTCATTGCACTGCTGTTCTGCCCAGTCCAATTCATTATTGTACATATCCATCAGTATACTTCTGTTTACAGTAATGCCATCTGTATATAATGTCCATAGTACCACTTGTAAAACAGTTTCATAATACTGCCCTATCCTCCATTTATGCACACACTATATATCCTGCACTTGCTTATTGCACTTCTGGTTAGACCTAAACTGTATTTTGTTGCCTTGTACTTGTGCATGTGTAATGACAATAAAGTTGAATCTCATCTAATTGCTACATCTAGCAGAGCCGGTTGAACATGGCACAATCACCAGCAGGAGCCACCCAGGCTATAATGCTTTCCTCCTACTGTATGGCAATTTGGATAAGTACATTCACCAAATGGTGTGTGTAACACTAACAACCACTGTGAGTAAAGTCAAAAGACCCCTGTGTTTTAAACCAAGCTGGCATTTCTCCTGCAAAACCATGATGTTTTATTAGATTACATCTGATCAATGCAACAGGTGTGAAAACAGCAGTGTTAAATCATGTTTTGGCTCCAGAAGAGGCATATGCTGTGGGTTTTTAGCAAACTTATGAAAGTGTGTTATGTATTTCCCCTTTGGCCATTCCCTCTTCTGGATTGTATTAAAGAGGGATAATGCTTCGGTCTATGGTCGTCAGGTTCATTGTTTAATGGCATCTAATGCACTTTACAGTGTGAAGTGCCTCAGCTTTGCAGACACATGCAGTACATGTACGTTGTTGGCATGACAAATACTACAGTAACTTCAGCATTTAGGAAAACCCTCTGGCAGTTTGTGGCATGAGTCACATGATTTTACCTCAAATAATGAATAATGACTAGAATTGTTTTGAAGAATTAAAAAGAACTTGGAATTCCACTTTGACTTTAACACCATGCCTAGTGACTTTACTTGGACTTTAGCCTTTTGACTTGAAATGACTTCATACCCTTAACATGCCAAAAGATTAACAAGACCTAGAGGCTACAGCTATGCTAGCAGCTCTGTGAGGCTGTACTCAGGCACAGCAGTGCATTGATCTAAATCCTACATCATTATGCTATCAAGCTCACAATGACAATGTTAAGCTGATGTTTAGCAGGTGTAATGTTTACCATGTTCACCATGTTAGTTTAGCCTGTTACCATGCTAACATTTGCTAATTAGCACTAAACACAAAGTACAGCTGAGGATGATGGGAATGGAATTACCTTAGCAAATATTTAAAGTCCAAAATATTGGACCTGATGCACCATGAATATCTGTGTATGGCACAGATATCCATGGCAATCCATCACATATTTGAGAAATTTTTATATATAAGTCTGGACCACAGTGATTGACAGATTGACAGACAGACATTGCCATCCCTAGAGCCACAGCGGTAGAATGGCTAATAAATATTATGTTATTAAAACTTCTCATTTTCTTGAAAACAAGAGGACGGAACTATGTTTGGCAATATAAAAACAAACAGACAACAGATGATTCCTTAGCTGATCACTTTCTGACATTCAGGTTTCTCATTTTTAGCCAGCACTGATCAGTGCTTTTGCCAGTTAAAATGACAAATGTCACTCAACCTAAAGTTCTGAGTCAAGAATAACTCAAGTATTTTGATCAAGTAGTTTGTGAAAATTAGGTGTGCAAAAGTAGGCTACGCCTGCCATTTGAATGTGTCAGATTCATTTAATCAACATTTCTTATATTCTGCTGCTCATCTCATTTTCAGGTTTTATAGAGGAACTGAGTTTAAACATCAAAGTCTGTTTACAGGTGTGGGGACTACTGCATAAGTGAAAAAAGGTGTATACAGTCTTTGGCTCCAGTGGGAGCTGTGGGATATCTGATAAATGTCCTCAAGTGATGTCACTTGAGTCCGCTGGTTGGGGATGAAGAAAAAGAAAAAAATCTGAGGGTGTGGAGTTAGAAAGACGTGAGCTTACCAGACCTCATCTATGCTTGAGGCTAGCTGCTGGTCGAGTTGCATTGTGGGTAATGTAGGCGCCAGGTTTTGCAAACTGGATTCAGCTTCAGTAAAATTCTGTAAATGTACAATAATAAATGTTTTAAAAATTAAAATGGCATTATATTTGGTGAGGGGCACAAAATGATTTGAATCATCAATGAAATGATCTCTCTCTCTCTCTCTCTCTCTCTCTCTCTCTCTCTCTCTCTCTCTCTCACACACTTTCTCAACCAGCAGCGGTGGATGGCCGCCCACCCTGAGTTCTTGCCACTGTCGCCAAGTGCTTGCTCATGGTGGGATTTGTTGGGTCTCTGTAAATAATATTGTAAAGAGTTCGGTCTAAACCTGCTCTATAGGAAAAGCGCAATGAGCTGACTTGAATTGGGACTTGTTGGTTTTGACTTGAGACTACGCCTACTGCGACTTACAAAACAATGATTTTGTCTAAACTGTGGTTAGTTGGGCTAGAATAAAAAATAACTTTGTCAAAAATATGTTTAAACAGCCATTACAAAATAAAACTGAATTTCCTTCAGTCTAGAATCAGATTTGCAACTGCTGACTGGTATGTTTTTTCTCTGTTGCTCAGGTGTTTGCTGGGAGAGAACAGCAATTCAGAGCTCAAGTAGTCTTAGCCCAGGCACACAGGCCTCAGGCTGGGGACTCAAGTTGTGAGTCCCTCCCAGCATGGAACCCTGACAGTGGGGATTACTGGCATCTCATCCCCTGCTAAGAGGCGCCAGATATGGATTTAATCAGTTCAGTCTCTGTCCCTGGGGAAAAGGATAAGTAGGTAGACAATAGACTCAATACACACACAGACACAGACATACACACCTAATTGAATCCCATTTGTCCCATCCCTGGACATCCATGAGGTATAATGACAGCTAGAAATCTGCGGTAAATTGCTCCAATGGTAGCTGCTCATTTACACCCTCATCTTCGTCATTAGATGGGGGGAATGGATAATTGCTCATATCTAATGGCACACTAATTATCAGTGTAAAATCACCATCAGTTCTGGCAAGTTCTAAAAATATCTGCTGGCAGGTGGAACAGCAGCAGCCGGTTAACTTCAACAAAACTCTCTGCCTTCATTGTCTGTATATTCGTGTCCGTCTACTCCCTTGACCCAATCTCAATAAAACCCCGTCCCATTTCTCTCTGTCTCACTGTCATCCATTATGCATTAAAACACTGATGACAAAGCCTTAAGGTCTATCCAATAGTGCATTTGTGTGTGTTAAAGCCTACAAACCTCTACAGTCCCTCTCTCTCCACTGGCATGCTGAATGCATGATGATGCTAATACGTTAAAATAGAATCATTCACTTCTCCATACAAGGGCTGCATTCAAAACTAGGACCTAAGATCACTGTAGTACTGGTTTTACATTGCTAATCAGAGAATCATTCAGACCTGAGCAACAAGGTGAATAGGCTGGTCAATAACAATAAGAACTCAGTGAGCTCACACTGAAAAATAAACTCTGAGTATTAATATTAAGAATGAATTTTGTCATCTGCCATTGAGTCAGAATAAGATACCAATTCCTATTGACGTAGCAAAGAGATGCATATGTACAATATTTTCTTCAGGCTCAAATGGACCAAATGTTTGAAAATGATTTCCATTTATGAAGCAGAAAAACACCAATTGAACAACTTTTCATACAACTTTATGCCCACTTAAAATCATAAAACATTTTATTTAGGAAGCTGAGCTAAAAATTGGAAACATTTTACAGCCAATGTAAGGCAGAAGAAAATGCACCAAGCATATGCACTGAGAATCATAATTCTACTCGGAAACGTGTGTCCAGATGGGGAGAGCTGGGTGCTCATTTAATGGTCAGTTTAGCTAATGCAATAATAGCAGCACAGAGGCGCCATGTAATGACCACCTCACTGGGCTTATTCAAGTGAGCCAAGCCTTTCCAGCTTGGCCCTAATAAGAGATCTCAAGGCCATAGCAGATACTGGACAGGCATTTTACGTTTTTCAGCTGCTTGGCGGGGGTTCTGCCTCCTTAACAGTCTGTTGACGCCCTTCTCCAGGATGGAGAGAGTCGGTGTTGCGGTAGGGGAGGGGGGAGCCTCTGGGGTGGGCAGTTGTGCAGAGGCCAAGGCCCCTGCTGAGGTAGGGGAGGAGGAGCTGGTGGGCTGGACCTGGTGGATGGAGTCAAGGGGAATGGTGTCAGGACTGTCCCATTGTCTCTCAAGGCGACAGTAGAACTCATTCAGTTGGTTGGCCAGGCGCAAGTTGTTGATGGAGTGGGGGGGCTTTAGCTTCTCTCAGCGCCTTGCTAAACCTGTACTTTGACTCCATAAACCTGTCCCTGTCTCCACTCGGGAACACTTCTTCCTTTTCCCACCTTAGCTGTCTGAGTTTAGCTGTGAACCAGGGTGTGTCATTGTTATAACTCAACCGTTGCATGTATGTACATGTCCACACTGGTAATTATCCCTTCTGTCCACACTGGCTGTAAAGTTTCTTCCTACCACTGATTTACATTTGGGTTACAAAGGTATGCATCTGTTTCTCAAAAAGATAATAAACTGGTGATGTTTGAAAAACCCAGAAGGTCGTTTAAAGAAACTTACTGTTGTTCTGAAAGTATTTCCAGAATCCACAAAGACGCAGACTGTACCATGTTGAGTACGGGGGAGACATACAATTTATGTTTTTTACCCTAACAAACATAAATTGTATGTATTTCTATGTTAGTGCAATGAAAATAAGGTTTAAACATTGTCTATATTGTCTTTTAGAAAGAAATGTTGTTTGAATGGGTTAACTGATTGTGAACTAACTTTGATTTGTCTTGTATGTGGGGGTTCAGGTATAAAAGCGAGGGATGGAAGCTCCTCAGGTGTTCAGTTGATTGTTGAGTGCTGACCAGTTCAGCTGCAGTGTTGCTAAAAGCAGCATGTGCTCACGCTCAATAGTCATGGACCTAGCCAAGGTTTCTTCTTTTGTTGATTGCTGAGTTTCCTTATGTTCTTTTGACAAGCTTTTATTATTTTTTTTATTTTATTATTATTTTAAGTTTATTTTTGGTTTTAACATTTTGTATATAGTTTTGACACTGAACAGTGCACTGAACTGCATTGTTTTTGTCTGGTGAAAGGTATTCCTGCCTCCATGTGTCATTCTTGGCCAATCCTTAGGTCTCTTCCACTTAGTCTTTTAGTAAAAAATTCCCTCTTTGCTTCCCAGGACACGGTTTCATTGCTGAATTGCTGTGGAGGGATAGTAAAATGGGCTCCACACAACTCCAGGTAGACAGCTACAAGCCTAACTTGTCAATGTAATGTTTCTTCCTAATATTACCAGTTTATTTGTGAACAAACACCCAAAACACAGACGCAAACCATTGTCTACGCCTGTCCTTATTTCACACAGAGACAGGAGCAAAAACAAGAGGTTCTGGAGGAAAGAGGAAGCTAGAGTTCAAGTTTTGAACTCCTTCCAAGTCTCATGTACAACACACACACACACACACACACACATGCAGAAACACACTCCGTACTGAGTCGGAGCATGTTGTTAGCTAGTCAGGCTAATGTCTGCATTGTTAGCTGCACTGGCCATTTGTGTCAAATAAACAGGGTTGAAGCTTGTTTTTAGCTAGTTATGCTAATGTATGTACCGTTAGCCGTCAAATAAACACAGACAGCGGTCACATTTTTGTGAAAATCCACTTTGTGTTCAGAAAACCTTTTAATAGCCTATGCAGTTTTGACAACAAAGCTACATATGACTGCAGGGACATATCCTCTGCAGTTAAGTAGGGAATTTTGTATGAAAAAGTCTGGAAATTTGGAAGATAACATTGTTTAACTCATACTGCTGAAGCTTCATATTAGTTTCAGCTGAACTTTAGATATTTTTTCACACGAGGACTGTGGGATTCGTTCCCCATCTTTTACAAGGGAGCTACGGTAGGAAGGCATGCAGGACTTAAGGCCAGTATGAACAGAAGGAGTGAATAAAGTGACCAATAACTCTTTCAATGTACAGTACATATGGCATATAAGTACTATTGTATAACTAGAGACTTGGAAAAAATCCAAACCAATCCAAATTAGAGGGGGAAAAAAGACAGAAACAGAGGAGAGAAACTTGATTGCTCATATTAGGGTAAATGACTCACAACAAAGTCAAAGAGATTAACTCTTACTGCCAATTGTCTGTGCTAGCCTTTGATATTTGTCTTTTTAAGTCACAAGCACTGTGTTCTCTACCCTCTAAAGATAGCAAAATGTTATTTTTTTGCACTTTCATTTTTAAATAGGGGTTAAAGGTACTGTAGTGGGGGAGCAGCTGAACTGTACATTTAATTTTAATTGCGGGCCAGCTGAGGTGCAGGTTGACAGTTGGCTGAACAAAATCAAGCAATAAATGGGCATCTGGTGTGCTTGAATTAGTGTGCAGCAGTGATGGGCCAACAGCACATCAAGCAAATTCCCATCAATACCACATACAAAATTTGTATGATAAATATAGTATTAAATATATTTAATATAATATTACTAAGTACATTTGAATAATAATAAGTAAGACATAAATAAAATCATTTTTAAACGGAATCCTGTGCATGAAACAACAGACATACGAGAATTGAAATTCCAAATAACAGCTACAAAAATGTAGGGGGAAAATATAGGGTTTGATGTGTGCTGCATTGTTACATCTGCTTCATATTCACTTCCACTGTCATTATTCTGCTGGATACATCAACCTTTTTTAATTGCACTTTATGTAAAGCATTTAAGCAGGGGCCTCTTCTTTATCTTTTCCTTTTCCTGTCTCTTTCAGCCTCTTTTCTTCCTCATCTGTGAAAGGTTGGGAGACACGCCACACTCTCTCTCTCTAGGAGACACTCTGGAAACTGGAAATTTCAGCTTGCCGGCTGTCTTGTCATTTGAAGCTAATTGCATGGTTTAGCCCAGCTCTGGCAATTATAGCTCCCCTCCTTTGCATAAGCGCGATAGTTTTCAGGGGTCTAGTGGTTAAAGAAGATGGGGCTGCCGCTTTCCTCACACAGTTCAATTCAGTGTTTTACTTACCTTGTGAATGCCGATGTCTTATAAAAGAAACAGAACAAGGAGCTCTAGGGAAGAGTTACCTTGAAGGCTACTGATACTTAACATAGAAAACAAAGCAGTTTTCCTTGATGGGTTGATAGTCTTAATCCTATAAATGATTATAGCAGCTAGAGTGGCAGAAAGCTGGTATTGTGTCATGGCTATATACAAATAGGACATTAATCTCCTCCAGTGTTATTTTAATCACGAGGCCAAGTGAGGGTGAAGACGGGAGTATTTGTTTTTTTTCTCTCCTTCTTTCACCTCATCTTACATTCTTACATGGGGACGTTTGGCATGTGAACACACTCCTAGTGACACAAAGACACACACACGTAACCGTGCACACAGGGGAGCATCAGCAAAGATGGAGCCTTTGGGGTCAGGGCTGTCTGGTGAAAAAGGTCAAGTGTCTGGTCTGTCTGTTTTTCGCCAGACGTGTGCAATGTTGAATACAAACTTTGTGGATGTGTGTGTGTGTGTGTGTGTGTGTGTGTGTGTGTGTATGCGCTTTCCTTTTTGTGAAACTTGCTCGCACACACACACACACACACACACACCAATACTTGCATACAAACAGAGTAGCAGGGCTAAAGCGCCAGAGGTGTTTGCCAGAAGGCGCCTCAGATAATTTCACAATCTAAACAGAACCCAAGAATCGCTGACAGACCATGAGCATGCACACCAGAGCAAAGTCGGCAAACACGGGCACCTCCCTTGTGGCTGGAAACTGTTGGAAGCAGTCTAAGGGCGCGTGGTTTGAAGCCCACTCAAACAAGACTAAAGCTAATGAGTTCTTCGTTGGATAAACCAGAGCCTGATTGGGGCTGTTGTTGTAGTCAGAGAGCCAAATGTAGAGGGATTAGAAGGGAATGTACTGACGATGAGGGTAGATGGTTGATGTGGAGGAAATGTTTTAGGAACAGATTAGCCAAAGGTAGTAGAAATGTTTGGGGCGCAAAGTGGCATGGCATCTATCATATTTCCTGTTTGATTCAGAGTGTTTTTTGTAATGTAGTCTGAGTTTGCTCACAGGTACACAAAGGCAGCACTATACTGTACACACGCTGCACACATGCAGGTGTGTATATCATGTGTTTATGCATACACACATACAGCTGCACATACAGAGAGACACATTTAGTACCAACCCACAGATTATGCATAAACTGTTGCCACCTGTCTATTTATTGTTTTCTCTTTTATTCTGTATGACCTCCTGCTAGGTTTTTGAATAATGGCAACACGGTTAGATTTATTATCACAAAAAGGGGTTATACACTGTGTTTGCTGCCATTATAGATTAGTACAAATGTGGGTGTGTCAACTACTCACAGCCATATGAATATTTGTTTTCCTTTTGTTATAACAAGAAGCTTTTAACGTTTTGTTATGTGGAACGAACTTGGCACCCAAAAGCAGGACACACGGACAGAGCTGATCAAGGTCTGAACAGTTTTATTGTGTGGATAGATCAGGAGATCGCGGCGTGTCTGGCGAAGTGCGTTGTAGTACGGAGAGTTCGACCGGACTGGACGGAGGCTGGAGAGTGGTGCGTTGAGCGGAGACCAGGGAAGCGGGTTCTGGACTGGCTGGCGTGGTTGAAGGCTGGGCTGATCGGGTGAAGACACGCTGAGACTGAGACTAGAGTCCGATGGCCGTGGCACAAGGAAGTGATCACCGGCAGCACAGAGGTCTACAACGGAGACAGACAATGTTACCATAAGGTAAGTACAGACAAACTTCAAAAGGTTTCTTACTTGAGCCGTTACGTATAGCGCGTACTGGGTACGAAGACGATCTGGCGCTGGAAGTGTGGATGAGCCCGGTAGATAACTGTGGTGGTTGATGATGATGATGATGATCAGGTGTGCCGGTAATCAATAGCAGCCGGGAGATCTGGAAACCAGCCCAGAACCCAGACACACACACACACACAAACAAGACGGACAGGGGACCGCCAGGAAACACAGGGGAAGGCAGATACAGAAGAGGACAAAAGGATCGGGGGCATAGTGGCTAACTATGACACGTTTTAGCATTTGAGTTTTTCACACCATGTGTTTGGAATAGGCAACATTTAGTTTGTACATGGAAATAATGTCAGTGTATAGAGTGTACGGTAGGGTGAAAGTGAAAGAGTCATATTCACATGTGTGGTCATATGGACTCCATAAGCATACTCTAACAGATAAGTAGATACACAGACTACAGTTCAGGTTCGTTAGCATTTCATCAAATCTGTATCAAGTATCAAATCAGTTTATCAAATGAGAATCCTTTCAAATCCCTTATCAAATCTAAATTGGTTCATGTTTGCAAGTAACTGAAGTTATAAATAAGTAAAGCTCTAAGATCTTTAATCAGCCTCTGTTGGCTAAGAAGGTAGAAAGACTGCAGGTTTGAGTGGTAGCCTAATTAATGTTTAAAACCTGTAAGTTGAAAATGAGATGCGCAGAATAAGATGCAAAATGTTGATTAAATATATCTGACACATTAAAATAACAGGTGTAGTTCTACTAACTTTGCACACCTTACTTTTCATGAGCTACTTGCTCAAAAAAGAGGAGGGCCTGATTCAGAACTATTAACTTGATCTGCTTAAAACGTTAATAAGAAAAGCATAAAAGATAAACTGGGAAATTGTACTGAAATTGATTGAGTGATGTGATTAGCTGACTCTCACCACTCTGTTGGTCTGTTGAACTGCTAAAACCACAAAATCTTTGGCTGAGTACAAACACCGACTTGCAGAGAGCACAGTAACTAGACAGGAGCCAAACGTTTAATTTTTCCATAACATAATTAACATTAATTAGCTTATTTAGAATCCTGCTACTTGAATGTTTTCTACAGGCCTCTTTGCTGAGAAACAAATATGTGTATTGTTACCCAACCAGGAACTGTATCCAAAACTGAAACCTATCCCAAATCCAGAGACTGCATTTGAGTATGCACACATACATGTAGAGACACAATATGCTATGGTCATAACTTACATATGGTCAAATAAAATACCCACGCAAATACATATATGGGAACAGTCACATAGCATGCACACATACAGTATATTTATAGACATAGTACGTAAACTGCACACACACACACACACACACACACACACACATATATATATATATATATATATATATATATATATATATGCACACACATATGCACAGATAAACAAACCTCACAAACAAGCTCTGCTCACTGTGTCCCTTGATCCTTGTGTGTTTTTTTTTCTGTTCATATAGCTATAGTTTGGTAAGTCCTATAAGCTGTCCACCATATATATCACAGTAAAAATGCATATAAATTTAATCCATGGGAGGCAATAGGATTTGGCCAAAAGTTTAACTCATCCCATTGCGTGTATTTCTTACAGTGAAAAAACGAGACAAGATCAGCCGAAAATGTAAAGTGGGGATGGCCAATGGCCCCTTCCCTACTTCCTACCCCCCCGGCTTCCAGCACCCTTGCTCGAACCACACCCATCTTTGAACTCGGCCTTCTGTAAAGTTTAGCGACTGCAAATTGTGATGCTATTGCGTTAACAAAATCTGTCCACAGACAGACAGACAGACATACACCTGGCAAAGTACTCAAAACCGCTTCTGTTAGTTCCCGCTACAGTAGGTGTCTCCAGGACCACATTTTGCCATGATGACACACACACACACACACACACACACACACACACACAGACTAACAAGGTAAAAACAATAGCAGCCATGCTGTCGGTGAATATGTCCAGTTTGCTGTCACACTTGATGATATAGGACATATACTGTACATTTTGCAGCTCTATATATCAGTTATAAAATATCAGCATGTCATATAACAAATTAATAGGAATTCACCAACTTGCTTGCATGAACGTGGGAGCCATTTTTGAGATAAACTCATTTTTTTCTCTGTTGTTTGTAATTTAAAATACCTCCATACAGCTCTGTGCTCCTCATCATATGGGTGGGCAGTACCACAAATTTCAGTCTGATACCAAGTAATACCAGGGTCAAAATACCGATATTATACGATATTGATACGAATATCGGTGATTCTGGCCCTGGCTAAAATGCTACCGGCTAATGTACTACTACTAGCCGGTAGTACATTATCCAGGGCCACATGACTAATGTACCACCATGTAAAGGAGAGCAATGTGTCATGATTTATGAAGTGAACACATCATTAGCAGCCTACTTTTGCGCCCAGAATGTGATCTAACGTGAGACTGATCCAGCAGCACTGATAGTAGCAAGACTTAGTATTGGTAGTATTGATACTTTAGGTATCGATTCTGTCACCCCTACCTCATAAGGTAATCGGTTCTTCTTTGCTGTGTGCTGTCCTGGTGAGGCTACTGCTTTTATACACAATCACTAATTCTCTTTCCAGTGTTTATTTGCTAACAACAGGCTGATGCCGATGCTAAGTAAGTGACTGGATCAGATTGGCACATTAATATTAACTCACACTTACTGTAGCTGAACTTCAAAGCAGTTTACAGTGCAGTAGAATCTTAAAACTACATTTGACAACTTCATACACTGGCAGTCCCAGAAGCCAGGAAGCCTTTTAAATGTCAGCACTTAAGAATGACTTCAAGTGCCTTTTTCCCTTTCTGTGCTGCTTTACTGAAGCCACAACAAGAAAAGAGGCAGCTGCAAATTAGAAATAATTTTAGCAGCCATTTATTTAGACAAGTAATTCTATAAAGCTATCCTATAAAAAGAATGGGAAATTGAATATGAAAGAATCATACTAGTGACTGATTACTTACCTCAAGTAGGTTTCATGTCATATGGAAATTTATGAAATCTAGTGGCTGCCATCTCCAAAAACAATGTGACATTGTCCTCAAGAAACCTACTTAATAATCTGTCTTTAAATGGATGGTTGTTTTAAATCTTGGACTTTTAATAAGAACCTGTTAAGTTTTGATTGCTGTCTCTTCTTCTTTGGATGTACAAAAGTTCAAAGGACAACAGATTTCCATTTGGGTAAAAGGCATTAATAGGTTTTCAAACAGAGAAAACTGAACCTGCTTACTGGTGATGAATACAAAAATCACACCCAGTGCAGTTGTTAAGTCTGTGGGCACAAACATTGGTTACAAGTAATCTGTATTAAGGATTCAGCAGAGTCACCTTTGCCCCAAAATGATTTTGAAGCTTAAAAGCTGCAAAGTTAAGGCCGTAAGAGTTGCTGTCTTTATAAAACCAACAGCAGTCCCTGTGATCATACTTATGCATTCATTGTGGGAGTGCTCTGATGCTATTTCCAACACAATCAAAAACACTACCCTCTGGCAGACTGGCAAGTTATGCATCAAACACAGTGTTGTAGGGAAAATAATTGAGCCAGCAGGGATCAGCCGGCAGGGTAATGGGGTGGAGTGTGGTTGGTCATGTAGTTGGAGATGCTGAAGTAGTAATGCACACTGATACATACTGCCTATGAATAAATTATATTGGATAAAGCGATTACCATTGCATTATCCATCCAGTTCTCATCTCTATAAACCTAATTTGCTGTGGGGGTTTGGTGGTTTGCTAATGTGGTGCCAACCTAAATACAGATGTACAGTGTGCCCTCATGTTTGGTGGGAACACTATTATAGAACCATCTTAAACCAAGTTACGTCTCATTGAGTTTTAGCTGATTGATGCTGTTCAGCCAACTGAGTCAGCACTCAGAAATTGCACAGCTTCAAGTTTAGACGGGTGGGATGAATGACGACTGTGGGGACGCGCCTGACAAGCAGCAGGAGGGAAGCAATGAGGTTCATCCTGCATCCTCAAAGCTCTTTAAATACTAAGTTAACCCTAAATCCACATAGTATAGTATAGTTAGTAAATGTCTAGTCACTATTAAATTAATTCTGGTCCCAGTCAATAGGGTTCATTGCATAGCAGTTCTTTGCCTTTTTTTCCAGAGAAGATTGAGTAATTCTGTCCACAAGAGGTGTTCAGTACATGTGTGAATAAATCTCTAAAATGTAATCTTTAAGCTGAAACTGACTATACTGAATCATCTTCACTGACCGAATCAGTAGCTGGAGCTCCCCTCGCTGGTGACTGACAGCACCGTTGTCCCCTCTGCTCTGATACAGAGTATGTTACTTCCTGGTTAAAAGCTTACTGAAAAACCACGAAAACCACTGAAACAATCACAATGTGATAACACTATGAACTATTAAAGGGGAACTCCGACGATTTTACACATCAAAGTCTGTTCACCAGTCTTGGGGAGTATTACTATATATTTGAAAATAAAGTTGTATAAAGCCTTTTGTGGCTCCAGAGGGAGCTGTGTAAAATCTGATAAGCTGCCTCAGTTGAGTCAGTGTCGGTTGGGACTGAAGACTACAAGTATGAAAATGAAAAAAAGCTGGAGGTGTGGAGTTAGAAAGAGGAAGACCTCTGTAACCCACTTCTCATCTCTGCATGATTCTAGAGGCTAGAGGCTACATTAACCACTACTAGCATAACACACCCGAATCTCCAGCCAAACTGTCTGCACTCAACATGCATTATGGGTAACGTAGCTGCCAGGTTTTGACAAGGAAGAAGAATGCATCAATTTTTATCATTTTTAAAAAACTATCCGTCGTAAGTCCAACAATGTTATAGAAGTGCAATGCTAAATCAGAGGAGAACTCTTTTAACCTTATAAACAGTGCTAGCAGGGTCCAAAATTAGCACCTGCCACTCACCAAATGCGAGTACAAATGTACGTTGGCAAATAAAATAAATGAGGTCAGTCGCCATTGGCAGGTTGCTGAAATAGGCCTACTTCACTACAACACAAAAAGTGATTGACCACGTTTTGTTTTGCATCGACTCTGCACACTGGTGGCGCCATGCAACATATGCCTATCAATAATTGTCTCACAATTCTTTGATTGACCCTCGCTGTCCACCATCGCTACGGTTACGCTTACTTCATCTAGCTAGCTACCCAGCATTACCAGTACCGGTGGTACAGGTAGCCAGATGGTCTCCCTGCAGCCTGTTCCTCAGGTCAGTTTTTACCTGTAAATTCAGAATTTGCCAGAATTTGATTGGATATTTGCTACTAAAGTTTCTACCCTGGGACCACCCCCAATATGCCCACAAGCGGGGAAATTTTGACAGCGAATTGATTTAACATTATGGCAAACTCATTGCTTTCGTGTGTGTGAGTTGGCACAGTGTGGAATTTAAAAGAGGGTACCCCCCTTTGATAAAGAGGAGTGGCCTACCTTTGAGCTTTGAACGACCAATAATAACAGACTGCTAAACACTGGCAATGTCTGGGAGTGTTCCATTTATAATTGTCACTCTTCCCCAACTCTGGATGCTTGAAGTAGAGATAGCGAGTTTATTGTGTTTGGGGAGATTTTTATATAGCAGCGGCGCTGCGCTGCTGTTGAATGCATATAGGGGAAACACTGAATGTTCTGTCAAACCTTTAAGGGGTGGGGTTAAAGTGTCAGTGGTCGTAGGGGAGCTGCAGGAGGGGGGTTGGGAATGCTCTGGATATAAATGCAAACTTTACAGCCGTCAAAGTGACATCAGTACTGGCAGACATTTTCAGTGCTCACCCTTGAAAACCCTGTCTCCTTTTCATAACACACCATACTTATATTGCACTATCTGGAAAATAATGAAGAAATTCATTAGTTGAATTGACTGTCTAAAGATATCTCTAAGACTACAGTAATTTTTTTATTAAATTTGGTGGACAGAAAAGCCTCGAGCCATGGAACAATTGTATTGGAATTTGGAAGTGATCCGGATCAGGGATTTCCATTATTAAATGATAATTGCTGTTTTGTTTTAGGCATAACTTTATTAACAGAGATGGAGACTTGATTCCAAATCCTCTGGGTCTGTTTGCAGAGTCAGAAATATCTATTAAAACACAAAATTATAGTGGTGGAGATGTGTTTTTAGATGTAACAGCATTGTAAGAGAGAACTGATGGCGGTTTGCGCACACCCTCTTGTTCATTGTTCAAAATATGTTAAAGCTCACAATTTCATAGAGCATTTCACAGTGTATAGCTTTAACACTGAGGCACTGCCTGGAATAAACTGTACATCAAGCATAGACCTGAATCAATTATTTTATTCCTCAGCTTTACTATTTCTCTTTCTTCAAACATCCTCTCTCCCAATGGCCCCAGCCAACCCCTCTCTGTCTGGGGCAGTAACCAGCCAGCAGGAATGACCTTCAGGCTGTCCAGCAATTTAAAATTCAGCTCCAGGTTTTGTGTTGAACCGCTGGATTCCTTTCTTAGACCCCCTCGACCCATCATTATCTGCCTGGGATTGAGTGGCGATCACTCCTTCATATCCCTTGGATCATCGTAGCCCCCTCCACCCCCTACCCTCAGAGATACAACAGCCAACCTCTTGTCATCCACTGTAAAATATTGATGGTGTGAGCCAAAGGCATACAAGTCAGGGACCCTCTGCAATCCATCTGTAGTTTATGGCATCATTGGGATTCAATGAATTTACTTTAATGTTAATATTTTAAAATGCATGATTTGGTGAATTGCTATAGTAGCGTATTCCAAGTGTTTAGTTTGGCTACCGAGTCATATTCCGTCATAACAATGTCATCTAAATATGTAGTTAATGATGAGTTATCATTTGTCATGTTATATGGGTTGGCCAAGTGGTTGGACAGATTGTCCCTGAAGTAAAGTTACATTTCATAGTTTTATTTTTATTTTTCATATCTGTTATGATAACATTTCACAGACCACTGCTCAGATATGTGGACAAGGTTACTCCAGAAATGGCTTTACAATAAAGTTTAGGAGGCAGACACATAAGCAATCAGATTTTAATCAAGTCCACAATTAACCATAACCAATTATGCAGACCACTTATCTGGAAAAGAAACTAAAGGCACAAGGCAACTTATAACCCAAAATCTATTTTGTTAATACCCTTTGCATCTTGCTGAGAAAATGTCTGGTTCAACACTGACTAAAAACTGGAGCTTTGAGTGTACTTACAGTACTATAGTTTTGCACACTCATAGTTTTAGATTAATTCACCTGCTTTTCAATTCAAAACAAGGGGTTTAGATTAGTGGCTGCCAATCTGAGGGAAGGGATGACAATTATCCAAGGTAGGATAATAAACTCAAATCTGTTACGTAAAGTTCTGTTTTCTTTAATCTTTGCTTTTTTCTTGTTATATAATGTTAATTCCTCAGGTCTCCAGACATTAATTTATATTAAGGAGTCAAAAGAAAATTACAAAAAAGGTTGGGAACAACTGGTTTAGATCACTGGGTAAAACAATAGATTTGTTTACAGCGTGTCTGGTTGTCTGGTTGGCTCCACAGATCTCAGTTTATTAAATGAGTAAATAAAGTGTTGACATAATCAACAGAAATAGTAGACAAAGTAGGAAAACAAGACTGAGGTTGTTAAAAGACAAATTTGAACCTGGTTATTAATGACATGCCGGGGAGTGAGACTCACTCTCAGTTCAGGCGTATATAGAGTGGGCAACTGATGTAGGATGATCAGGGAGAGCAGATGGGGTGCTATTAGCAGAGGAAACCTGTTGCAGTTTTTTAAAAATAAATTTCAATGTGTTTACTTAACAATTATACTGTATATAGTGATATCAGTTTTTGTAAGCGATGATGAGACTATAACCATACAACAACAGAACTATGAATTTGACACCACTCCAAACTCCACTCAGTCAGCCTTATGTGGAATGCATTATTATGTAAATACAGAATATGTCCAGTGTTGTAATTTGGTGTCTATGCTCTGACCCTGTCACTCTCCACAAGGAAGCACCAAGCTCAGCCTAGCAGTGACTGGGGAGTAGTTACTTTCTCTTTATAGGAAACATAGACTCACAGCCTACAGGTGGATCCTGGGGAGGAGGAGGTCTTTCAGGTGAGCGGTATGGCAGTAGGCATGGCAAAAGCGTAGTCAGAGTTCAAGTACTTAGTGTGGAGGGGCTGCTCATGCCCTTTCTTACTGTGGTCTTGGTTTGGATGTTGAGTGTGTGTGTTTGAAGAATATACAGTATATGGATGGTATGAGGGGACTGCCAGCAGTCAAATCCAGTGTCTGGTTAGATTAATACCAACTCCAGCTGGGGCATTCTCGAGCCTCGTATGAAAAAAATCCTTCAGTTATGCTTGCTTGTTTTGGTGTGACTGTACTTTTATGCCCTTATCTAATTATTATCTTATTCCTTAGATAGTGTGTTTTTTGGATGAAAGAATACATGCATCTGTGATATTAAGGAGTAGTGGTCCTTTTTTAACTAAAGTTGATTCTAACATCTTTACTTTCTAAATTATATGGATATTGATTTATGATTAATTGGCACTTTTGGCCTTAATTTACTTTTTTTCTCCTGAACCTCCCTGCTACCACTCCACCACTGACTATGCACATGCTCATTAAGTTTGTCTGGATTAAAGTATCAGCTAAATTTGTAAAATTTACAAGTATTTAGATATTATTTGGTTTGAAAAGACCTTACATGGTGTTATAAATCGCTACATTTTTGCATGTACCTCCTATAGTCAAGTCATTACAATTGACCTGAAATAGGAAAATTGCACACCTACTTGGGTTTGGTTTGGCCTCAGATGTTACAAGGCTTATCAGATGACACAGATATATTAAATTTATCCACAGAGTAAGTCATAAATGCAGCATTAATATTTACAAGTCAAATATGCTCGACAAACCCAGCCCTTGGTTGTTCTGCGTCATTTAAACTGTATTTCACTAACTTCATGGAGCAAAAATCCCACTCTGTGTTTGGCACCGAATGGCCGTCCAGCTGTTCTCATTTCAGCATCTGTAACTGCCTTTGGCATTACTGGTTGAGTCACATCCCTCAGTTCCCATTGCACAGAAATAATTAATATTAAGAAAGAGCATGTGAGTTAACACTATGAAGGGATGACTATGCAAGTGGGCCACATCCAGCTGTGGTTATTCTCTGATGTGTCTTGTAAATTCAGTCTCATGTCAGTGCTATCCCATAATTTCTTCCTGCTTCCTTCACTATATAGAATCCCCTTTGCAGTCAACCATTGCGTTGGTTGCTCCGGGAGTTACTGGGGGTGATTAGCCGATAGAGCCTTGAGTTACTTTGAATCTGTTCTCTCACTTTCCGTCTGTGGAGACCATTACACATTCTTTACCTCTGAAACACGCAATTACACACTCTTGTTTACTTCGTTTTATTCTTCATTATGATTCTCTTGTCGATGACGCCCTGCATTCATTGAACTCCCCATTCATCAATAATAACTCTCTCCATCCATTAAGACTTTACCTCCCAGAGTCAGAGTTCAGTGGAGTGCTTGGTTTTACCACATTCAAATCCCACTGCAAGTGTATAAAGATCACAGGCTGTGTGTATCAGATAGGGCTGGAGGAAGGTGATTATTAATATAAATGACTAGACAAGGTTTTACACACAGGTGAACACACACATGATTAGGCACACGTACAGCTGTACCAATGGGCATGTAAAAAAAATGCATGTGCATATGGTTACAACCCCTCCCCTTTCTGCCCGCCATGGTTATGCTACAAGCCATCGTACTCGGAACTCGGAAGAAAACGACCTCTGACACGGAAAAGTGCAATGGAACGATCAGTCAGAATTCCAAGTCAGAAACTTGGACAAGATCTGTCTAGCCCAAGTTTGCCGACATAAACACACCTGATGTCGCAGAATATGGCGGCGCACACAGTAAGCAGAATGACCTTTTCATGAAATTTCTACTATATGTATTGTTTGTGTTGTGAAACGTGCTCTAACAACTTTGTAGTTGCCATTTCCATTGCCATTCAGTGGATTTGTGCTTGATAGACATCTGTGCGAGCATGCGGTACTAGCCTGCCATCTCTCGTCTCGCCCCCTGAAGTGGGATTTCCGACTGGGAAAGTCAGAAAACACTCACCAACCTCAAAATTCAAGATGGTTGCTCCGCTCATCAACAGTAAGTGAAAGCTGTAGTAATATACTGTTTATTAGCGCTTCTGTCTTTTGTGTCTCATTAAATCAGTCATACACTACTTGCTACTGTGTTTCTGTGCGCAAAATACCATGTAATGCGTTGTTATCAGCTAGTCTTGCTATCAATGGCTAGAGGCGTCCATCTTGGTTTTCCGACTTGTTGTACTGGAACGCAGTCAACTTGGGTGTGACGTCATTCCTGGTTCCGACTTCAGAGGTAAATGGAACGCAGCATAACTACCAACCTGGTCTCATTGTCTTGCCCTCCTAGGATCCACACTGCCCAGTTTTTGGCTTGGTTAAATTTTTTGCTGCCTGCAACACTTGCACATACACATTCCTCATTCATCTATACATTCCACTACTGATGTAATTACTTCCCACACCTCATTCTTAGGCTATTTATCTGGTGTGACTACAAGGTTAGCACTAGGGATAACCTTGTAGTCACACCTTGGAAGTTGAAATAAGGAGCGTTTTTCCTGTTCTTCCCATTCTGCCGACATTACATTAATGTAGCACTGAACAGTTTTTTGGCTACAAGACACACATAACTCCTCAACAAGCTGAACATCACATTAAGGCCTTATAAAGTTGATATGGCTAATATTTTAGCATTTTACATCTGCCAGTCTGGTGACTTGACAAATGGCTGTACAATATTCACTCTCCTTTCAGCACTGGTTTTGTTTTTCACAAACTATGAGAGGGTATTTAAGCTAGTTGCTAACTTTGTCAGTGTGCCATTTTGGTGCTGGGCAGGTAGCGTAAAGTTGTTATCATAGCTTTTTCGCTGAAAACAGCTGCCTGCTGTGTATGGAAACAGGCTTAATGAGAGCAGTGAGACTGAAACAAAACAGTGAAGTTGCAGGTCATAAAACCAAAATAATGAGCTGAAAGACACTAAAATGCTCTGTAGAGTGGAGGGGAACTACAGAGTTGGCTGATAACTCTGTGAATCCATCATGAAGCGACACCTATTCACATTACACATAGTAATTTGAGCTATTGTTCATATACAATTACTGATTAGTGCAGCTTTAATGCCAAATGGAGGAAACTAGGGAGCCACGCTGAACGAATAATCAGGATAACAAACCATCTGAAGTAATGTGTGAAAGCATTTTGGATCCAACACCATACATGGAAAAATCAAGGTTAAAGATCACTGTGAAAATGCCACTGCCTTATAGTAACTTTACCACATCAACAAATATGAAGCCAATTGTTATGTAGCTTGCCACTCAAGTGAGGCAGTGCAGGCACCTTGAATGAACAGAATGTCAACTTACTGTATGTCAGTGTTGTTAAGGATTAGGCTACGTGAGTTGCATTTGAGCGAATTCTAATAGTTAATGATTAAATTATATTATCATCTTTAGTTATTTTATTTCTACTAAAAATCATTTTTGTAATTCATTTACTGTTGAATTGTGACCCATCTCTTTTAAACATAAACAAAACTAAGCCCTATCCTTTATTAAAATTGCTTTGCCCTTCTGTCCTCTCCCATTCCAACAAGGATGAAGATAAATGTATTATTCTGATGGCATAATGGTGTTTACAGTAGGAGAACAAGTGCTGGCTATATTTGTCATTTATTTTTGATGTGGCTCTGTTTCATTTTCAGTTTTCTCATTATGCCAGGCAATGAGAGCCCCCAGGAGAGTTCTGTTCTTTTCTCTGTTTAACACTTGTTTCAGTAAAAGAAAGAGATTGTGAGAAAATAGGAGGAAAAGGAGAGCACGAATTTGCCAGTAAGGAGAATGTTTCTACCCACAACCTGTCATCAATATCAGAACCAACAGGTAAGCCCTCTACCCACTTAAATCTCAAAATGAAGGTTGGTGGGAGAGAGAGGCTGTGGAGCTTCTGCTGTGGAGGGAGAAAAAATACTATACGCTAAATACAGAGAAAAAATAAAGAGAAAATAAGAAATGAGGGAACTTTATTCATGGCAGTGGTGTCGTCAAGCCCAACAGGCTACAATTTTGGTCACTCTGGAAAACAATGCAACCAGCTAATTAAACACCTACAAAGTAAAGCCACTTGGGTAGTTCCATTCATGTGGGCCAGACATCCATCATCATACTTTGGTTCGCCACACGCTGTCTTTGACATGGGACCAGGGTTTACAGTCACAACTCACCTCACCGCTGTCACTTCAAAAGTTATGGCTGAGTGGGTTGTACTTTGGACTGCGTTCTAAATAGACTGTGTGTGTGTTCATATCTCCGTGGCTCTCACATCACATAGCCTCCTTTGATCAAAGTGAGATTTCATTATTTAAATATATTGAAGGGTCATTCCGGTTTAGTGGTTTAGATAATCTGGCTAAATTGAGCTGTAAATTTGATTAGGCTTAGGTTTAAGCCAAACGCCCACAGAAAAAAAAGTGAACTGCAAAATTATCACCCACACTGTCCGTCATTAACATCCATTAAATTTGTAATCCTTAAGATTTCAGTTCTGGTTGATTTGACAACACCTGTGGTTACTGGTGGTAACAGCAAGTTGAATGCTATAGGTCTTAGAATTCTGGAGGCAGCAATGACTCCTTGGCCAGCTACTACTACAACAGAAGGGGAACTGGTGTATCTGTTTACAGTGCAGCCAAACAAACTGATATAAAGAAGTTGTTCCATCTGATTTCACCATTAAATCTAGTCTGAGCCACCTTTGTCATACTCATGTTCCTGTTCTGCTTTTACATTATCTGATTCATAAATGGCACAAAAACAAATTCCTCATCATCAGTAGCCTCAAGTACACCTTCATTTCCAGAGCCACTGTCATCAAAATGTCTCAAGAAAAGGCTGCTCTGCACTAAACTTGACACCATCATGTTACTGTGACACTAAGCTAATATAAAGACCACTTACATGTTTGCAAAAGTCACAATTTTTTGGCAATGGTGATTTTTTTTGTCATTCCAAATACTTAAACCCAGTTGGTCAAAACCCCAAGACAAGGAAATGCCACTTTATTATCAGTTTCATTTCAGGCGCATAGGGCCCCTTTATTCCCACTTCACAGATGAATTAAATGATCAGTGATATCATATTTGTAAGGAACACATTGCTAAAATTCCACAGCCATCAGAAAGGAAATACAAAACTATCAAAAGAAAGAAAAAACCTGCATACACACACATCCCCAAAACCACAAACATCCATGCTTACAGTACCATTCCTCTCCTAGCTTTCTCTTGATGTAGCAGCCTTACTTTAGAGAAGTGGATATTGCCTTATTAAGAGTAAGTGCAGGAACACTTTGCCTTCAATACTTTTCCAATCCAGTTGGCTGTTTTTGGCACCCAGACTCTGGGTGTGCGTGTGTTTCACATAATCATCTCTGGAGTCCCAAAACTCATTCATACTTAATTCCATGTTTCTCAGGTTTCTTTAGTTTCATTTCTCTTGTTCAGATTATAGGCCCTCCGCTCTTTTGCTTACTTTGACAGATCGCCTGTTCTCCATCTCTGTTTTCAGCTCGAGTGAGTCTTTGTGCTCCGAATTCTGTGTTGTGGAATATTTCCCACCTGGAACGCTTTCCATCTCCATTTCACTCTCTTCCTTTGAATGTGATGAAGTGTGTTGTTTCTGCTTGTTTCGTACCCTGACATTTGTGATTTGCAGACTGCTGGAAAGTTTCTCCTTTCATTTTTGTTACCTTTGCGGTTACCTCTCCCCTTTCTTCATGCAGACATTTCCTCGTCTCTCTCCCTTGAAACTGAGCTTTTATCCTTTGTTAACTGATAGATTGTAAGTCAGAATATTATATCTTGTTATTTGTAAAGAGCTACATCAAATGTGAAGCATAGTATGGGTGCCAGCACCGTGATGAGAGAACGTAATGTGTGTTCGATATTGTGGTAGCTTAACATAAAAGTTAAAATTCTGGGGAAAAATCCGTATTTGCTTTATATTCAAAAGTAAGATGAGATGACTGATATCAATCTTAAGTTTGTGCCACAGAGCTGGAGTCAAGATGTGTTTAGCTTTGCTTGGCATAATGATTAGGGCCAGACAACTAGCCTAGCTCTGTCTAAAGTGGAAAAAAAAGAAGCATACTAACACCACTAAATACATCAAATTGACACACTTCTCATTTGTTTAATCTGTACACAACCATTAGTGTAAAAATTATAATGTGTAATTTAAGGGGGAGTTGCATGTAGGAACTATTTCTTAGTGAACAGTAGTTTATCCATTCACCCAGTACTTCTGTGCAATATCTCCACCTATAACATGGGTTTACAGATATGGTCAATGAGTTCAGGTTTTGGTTTTAGTCTCTGTAGCATGGATATGTTATGAGAAGTGGAAATAGTTTTCCAAGATGATGCCCCAGTCCAGTGGAAGCTGCTCACCTGGTGCTAACACCAAAAATGTTCTTCAGGCTTCCTGGTGCTTCTGTGTGTTCAGGAACATTCTCTGAGAACATGCATGTTGCAGACTTCCTGTGGTCGGGCCAGCTGACTTCCTGCTGGCTCCCCACACATAAGTCATAAAATAGTTAACTGCTTTGAGACTGTTAAACTTTTGATGGACCTAATGGATCAAATTCTGATGACACAAAGAGTCATTTATGGGTGTTTGTGATGCTCAGAAAAACATATTTATCGTTTTACAGACATTTGTTCTGAAATTATTGTGTATGGGAAAAGGTCTTTTTGGTCCAGTGGGTGTTAAGTGATCTGCAGTACCTAATGTGGCTACTAATCCAAAATAGCCTCACAGACAAAATAGCCAGCACTGCTCCTAGGGGTTTGTTCTGTAGACACGATGGTACCAAACTCAGAAACATCACTGTCACAACAAGGTTCCAGGGTCTGTCCACAGTCAAAGTGCCCAGCTGATGTTCAACAAGACATTTTCCAGTCCATAACCCCCTTTAAAACCACACACTGACATTTTTCCATTTCTGTTTGTGAATGGGTTAAACAAGACACATGTTAACTTTTGAGCTTCAGAGGTGTTGGTAGGTGTTTCTTTTTAACTTTGGACAGAGCCAGGCTAGCTGTTTCCCCTGCCTCCGGTCTTTGTGCTAAGCTAAGCTAAACAGACTCAAGCTCTGTACTTAACATAGATGCAAGATTGACAGTGATCTTCTGATCTAACTTGTGATCTAAAGTAGCGCTGGAACGATTCATCGACATCATCGACGTCATCAATTTCGGAAATATGTCGATTTGCATATTGTGCATCAACGCATCGCAATGAAGTGTGGCTGCACCCGGTCAAAGCATGGATTCCCCCGCAGGACAAGCTGCAGCAGTAAAACCTCATCCACAATCTCCCCTTGCTCCACCCCTCCCTGCGGTCTACTGACAGTTGCACATGCTCTGCTTAGAAACAGAGAGAGAGAGGTAGGCTGGGCAAGCCTGTGTGTGTGCAGAGACCAGAGGTGTAGGTGTGTGTGTGTGTGTGTGTGTGTGTGTGTGTGTGGTAAAAATAAGGTTGAGAATTAAAATGGTAACATAAGAAATAACCTACTAGAAATAGGGTAATATATTAATTTATTCCTTCAAATATTATAATATTTTTAATAGACAAATATATATTTTTGTTGCAGAATAATGCCCTGCAGTACATACTTTGTTTCTTCTATTAATATTGAATTATTAATGAGACAAGTTTTTGATATTTAACTTGGGTAAATTAATTGTTGTATTAATCAAGTAATAAAAAAAATCTTTAGAAAACTTGATATATTTGTCGTTACATTAATCGACTAATCGAAGAAATAATCGTTAAAGTAATCGATAAAAAAATGATCGTTAGGTGTAGCCCTGACATCCACAGTAGGTTTTCACCTGTGCTTCGCGGCAGGACAGACCAACAGTGAGAGACTTGTCATGTAATTTCAGTCCCTATAGTAATAGCAGAGGTTTCTCTCATTCCATGGTTCCAATATGAAAAGTGTCAAAAATACCTAACCATATCAATGAAATATTTCAGCTTCCTGTTGTGTGTTTTGAGGCTAATTGCTTCATTTTCGGCTTTGTGTTTTTAAAATGCATCTAAAATGGGCAAAGTGTACACATGGATACAGCTTTTCTGGTTGACATACTGCTTGCTGGATGTGACAGATCTATACCATGCTAAAACCTTAAATGGGCAATGTTTATTTATAAAGCAAGGATAATGTCATCTGTAGGCGTCTGGCTGTGACAATTTCTCCTTCCCTGTCTCTGTTTCTCTGTCTGGGCCTTCAGACCCAGAGACTGTCCTCAATCCCATGGCGGGGAGGCATAGAGGCCTTCATCAGTCACGGGTCGTTAGTTTGATCTTCCTCACTGTAATGAGGTCAGTGTCACCTCGGCCTTTCATAATTCTCTAATTACTCTGTGTCTAGAGGTGGACTCTCATTAGAATGAACCAGGGAGAGAAAGGTGTGTTTCACAGAGGGACTATGATATTTACGTAACTTGTTACTACAGTAAGATGCCAGCACTACACCACTGAAACAACAAAGGGTTAAAGGGACACTCCACAAAATGTTCAGTCTTCTTGCTGGTTGTTCCGACACATTCAGAATCATTAACTCACTGCTTTTGGTGTTAGCATTATCATTAACAGGTGGTTCGCTTCATGCATCTTGTAAAATTTTAAAGACTCATTATTAAGTTTTTTTTATTTCTGTGTAATGTAGCACAGTGTTAACAAAGTTACTTCTAAAATCTCTTCTCAGCCCTGGAATCAAATCATTTTCTGATGCCCCCCCTACCACGATAAGAATCGCAAGACCATGTCAGAAGATTGTTTGTGTCTAGCTGTCTCTCACATTCAATAACTCCATATATCCATGTTTCAAGGTAAGCGGTTGTCATGGCACCATGACCCAGTGTCTTACTGTTGTTCTTAGGATCCATTTAACTGAACTGCACTGTTGTGATTTATTGCCAGTTTTGGTTTTTTGATTCAAGGTGTCTTCTGTGGATGTGATGAATGAATGTTTGTAAAATGACTGTGATATGTTATTGTTACAAAAATTTTGAAAGGAAAATTAAATGTCTTTTACCATTGGTTAAGGGAGAATTATGAATAAAATGTTGGCTGGCAGAAACTGTAAAAGAAGATACTGTAGATCACTATAGTTCACACGTGTGGTTCAGTTAACTCTGACAAATTGAGTCTGGTTCTGTCCAAGGTTTCTGCCTCTTAAAGGAAGTTTTTCCTTGCCACTGTCGCCAAATGCTTGCTCACGGTGGGATTTGTTGGGTCTCTGTAATTAATATTATAAAGAGTACGGTCTAGACCTGCTCTATAGGAAAAGTGCAATGAGATAACTTATGTTGTGAATTGGCGCTATATAAATAAAATTGAATTGAACTGAATTAATAACTTGGTGATCCCTTAACTTTTTATCTAGCGCCACCATCAGGTCATAATTACTGCTACTACTTTGGTTTATGTTGAAATACCTACAAAGATAATGACATTCCCATCAGCCTCAGCTGTACTTGGGTTTAGTGCTAATTAGCAAATGTTAGCGTGCTAACATGCTAAACTAACATGGTGAACATGATAAACATTATACCTGCATGTTAGCATGCTGATGTTAGCATTTAGATCAAAACACTTAGTCTTGTTCACATATTGATAGCTAAAGTAAACAAATAAAGGAAACAAATACTGATTAATATTTTATTTTGTCAAATTGAGAAATGCATAAAACTTGCGCACACACATACACATACAGATTGTAAACCAAGCAATGAACACTTGCAAAGCTAAATTGTTGTCACATAGTATTACTACTGATCAAATCAGGAACACCTTTGACTTGCTCCCTCCCTACTTTACAACAACTATTGCTAAAAAGCTCTCACCCACCAGGTCTGATGGAGCAAATAGAACAGAGGAAGATTTGTGGGCAACCCCCATTAAAACAAACCTAAAAACGCTCACAGACAAGACATCACACTGTAAAACCCAACCAGTCACTCAGTCAACCAGATAAAGCTAATGTTAAAAACAGTCACTGCTTTACATCTGCCAAAGGCAGTTTTTTGCAGGAAACAAGTTAGATACCTGTGTGTTGTGACACTACTTCAGAAAAAAATGCAAGGAAAGGAAAATCCCTCAGTGGGTTATGTCCTAGTAGACATGCTTGGAATAACACCCACACTTACACAATAGGATAGCATAAAATCACAGACAAATACACACATGCCCGACGATAACCACTACACACTTTCATGAGCATACATCCAGGACATTTATCATGTTCAATTACACAATTACCTTCAGCTGGGATTTAGAGACAAATCTGTGCCAGGATTTTAAACCACACACCTCCCATTCAACCTTACTGTACAGCTGGACATTTTCCTGGAAACGACACATCTCACCCCCCACCCACCCTCCCTTTTCCTCTCCTTGTCTGGAAGTCCAGCATGTCTACACACAAAAACACAGAGCACATAAAGTTCTGTTCTCTTGCCTTAATTTGAAACAGACTGTTCAGGTATGAGGAAAAAGTGGAAGCACAGGAAAAAGCTGTGACACCTAGCTGAATGCTTGGACAACACACGATTTCCCTCTTCTTCTGCAAAGCAGGTTTATTCTTAGACGGAAGACGTTATCTGTGCTGTGCAGCACCTTTTTAAGTCCCAGAGTCAACCATCTCAGATGACATGTTCCTCCTGCTCCTTCTCTTGCTGTTCACCTCATCTATATACACTCAACAAAAACACTTATGGTATTTTAATAGGGCTGAGGATAGAATTATATGAGATGTCAATCATAACTTTGTACTGAGGAATACATTTGTCAGCACTTGAAGTTCAACCAACCTTGAGGTGGATTTGTCATTTGAGGCATCTTGGAATGTTTTTAATGGTTTGTTGCCAGGTTGTCTGGAAAAATCCAGGATGTCCATTCTTGGTGTGTTTTTTTTCCTTTCCGTCTTTGTAAATGAACAAAGGACATCTCTCTTTTAGCTATAAAGCAGTAGGACGAGGTTATATACTCACCTGCATGCTGGCCTACTGTACAACCACAGCTTTGCTGGCACAAGTCCACTTGGAAAGAAAGAAAAATGTCTTAAAATGACAATTTAAGGACAAACCAAGACTTAGTAACTCCACTGTATTGTTTGGGTTGATTATTCATCTTTGAAATCATATGGCCGCTGATTCTGATTTTCACAATTACAGCTTTAACAATACATGCCACAATTACAGAGCAATATGGACAAGTCCTAATTGTTTACCTTCATTTAATACAGCAAGCTGGCAACAATGGAGAAGTCTCACTCAACGTCTCTGTTAGGGAGTGCTTTAAGTGTCTCAAGTTGGTTTCCCTCCCCAGTGCTCTATCTCAAGCAGTCAGGTGGGGACAAAACAATAGCTTTCTTGATTGAGGAGCTAAACCCAAAATGGGTGGATTGACTGAAGAGGAAAGGGATAATGAGGTTTTCATCATGGCATTTTGGACAAATTCCAATAGCGAAGGGCATGTGCTGTTGGCCTGGTGGCCCGGCATGTCCACCCCCAAACTGAAAAATCTCTGGTTTGATCTCTGTGTCCTTATGCTGGGAACAGACCGTCTAGACCGGCAGCTAGTCACCGGTCTAGATCTCATGTAATAATAATTTCTCCCTCCTGGTGAACAACAATTTAAATTATACCATTAACTTTGGGGAAATAAGTAAATGAATGGATAAAAGGCACATCGATCACTGCGCCTAGTTATACATTTACATTTTATTAAAATGAAGGTGTATCGATAAGAGTACAGCTATTGATACTGATCAGCAGTACCAGTATCGATAAAATACCCATCCCTAGAACCAACAGAAGTGTGTTGAAAAAAGTTTGCTTTGCTAAGACAGAAAAAAGAGAAAAATGCTGGCCGTCTGTAAATAATATAATAAAGAGTACAGTCTAGACCTGCTCTATAGGAAAAGTGCAATGAGATAACTTCTGTTGTGAATTGGCGCTATAGAAATAAAATTGAATTGCATTGAAATTGAATTAAATTTTGATGAAATGGTGTATGTGATGACGTGGGACTGTAAGGTTGGTGAACTTCATAAGAATGAGGTGAAGTCAAGCTTAGCTGGGAACCTGCAGTGAAACCTGGATGAAATGGATAATGAGATCATTTTCACTCACTGCACACCACACAATTTTACCTTGTGCTCACGGTTTTCCAGTCAAGATATTCTTAATGAAACGATTAGAATCTTTAAAGAGCAACTTAACAACTAAAAATCGTGTTTTTACTGACCTCCAGTGGTTTAACGTTGCGGCCGTGATGTAGACGTGTAGTCCCGGGTGTGAAAGTACACTGTGACGTCACTGGTGATGTGCAAGAAAGCACACTTCTCACCACACCCAGCAGAAGTGAAAAAGACTTTCAGCAACACACTGCTTTTCAGCCTTAAGCTACTCTTTAATTACCACACACTGTATGCTTTGATCGCCAAACTGTCAACAGCAATCTGGCCCAGACTGGAATGGACTAACCTCTACCCAGTATTTCCTGAGACATGTTCAACTCGGTCTCATTAGTCATGATGCCCAAATCAGAACTATAATCAGTCCAACAATCAGAATGCGTGTTCCCGTCTTTACAAACTGAACCTCTCACCTGCACTCATTTAAAGTCACTGTAACATTAGCTAAATAACTAAAATGCAAATGTCAGTCTCAGGGTGGAGGCTGGGAACGGGGTTCACGTTCAAACCCAAGGAGGGGGAACTGATCAGTCAGCAGCGATTTGCCACATATGGTTAGTTCAGTTCTGGTGAGGAGGAATAACGGTTAAAGGATTTGCTGTGTTTGCTTCTCTCATGTTCTCTCTTTTGTTTTCCTTGTACTCCACAGTCTGACCCCATTTATGTCCAGTTCCCACTTTCTTTCCTCGTCATTCTGTTTTCTTTCCCATGTTCTCTCTCTTTGCCCACTATTTGAAGTACACCTTCTGATTTTCTCTCCTTCCTGTTCCATGGTCCCCCTCTTTATACGACTGAAAAAAGTACTATCACAATATAAAATGTATTCATATATTTAATTTTTTTTCAAAAGTATCCTGTTTTGTAGCTGCATTGCATTCTGGTCGGTTAAGGCTACAGTGGATGTAGAAACCAGATTTCTGCCCACATGACTGTTGAACATTCTGCTATCAGTGCAGAATGGTAGCAATTACTGGTGTAACTTTTTTTCAAAGTTGGGGAAAAAATAAAATATTTAATCTGTAATCATCTGTTTGAATTTAAAGTGGAAAGCGCAACAGGCCTTGCCTTGTACTTTAGTAGGGGAGGCCTTCCTAAAATGCATTGTCCATCTGGTTGCTGACTTAAAATTCAACTGCCTTACAGTAACGTTAGCTTGTCAGAGGCAGCGGAGATGACACAAACGAAAGGAACAGGCCATATTTCACTTGTCGAAATTTAATCAGGTACGGAGGCAGGCAGGGAGGCGGGACAGGAAAAAAGGGTATGTAGGCAGCGTTGTAAGCATAAACCGTAGGAACTGGCATGGCTAGCGGGCTAACAACAGTATTCCACAAGTTAATTTTATCACACCGCACCCCTCTCTCAAACTGGCTGGACGCAGTAGTCTCGCCATTTCTGCATCAGAGTGCAATCAGATTAAACCGCTAAGCGAACAAGGCAGTTCAAGACCAAATGTGTCCGAATAAGCAAAGAAATCTGTTGTGACCACAGTTCCAATATCGTTTAGGATAGGCTACATGGGCTGCGTTTGAATTAATTTGAACAAATCATGTGTCAGTTCGAACTTGATTGTGACAGCCCTAGTTTACTTTAGTGATCATGACCAACATCAAAACCTAGCTTTCACGATAGAAATGCTGAAATCATTTTGCTGATGAGCTCCACAGTAGCTGCCTGAAATCAGAAGTACCCTTGACTGATGAATGATGTGACTAAATGTCATTTACAGTTATTGGCCTGTTATTCACAAAAGTTTGATTTCTGTGCTCAGTAATTAAATGTACACATCCCCTATAGCCGTAGTGATCAATAGTTGTAGGGTTTGTTTTCTCCAGCGAAAGGAAGGGAATTTTAAAACATCAAAGTGAGCTGGAAAAAAGGAAAGAAGGGAAGAAGAAGGAGGGACAGAAGCGTAGGCGGAGGCAGGCCATATTGTAACATCTGGGAACCCATGTTGAAACAATGCACTAGCCCCACACCCCCACCCTCCAGACCATTAGGAGACTGATGAGTGAACAGTTAGCTGGATCAACTCAGCATGTCTGGTTCTCTGGCTAGCTCTTTAATCATTCCTTATCTCCGCCGACAATACCACATTGCAGGCTCTCTCTCTCCCTCCCTCTCCATTTTTGTCGCTCTCACTCTCTCACATCCATCTCATCCCGCCCCCCTCTCCCCCTTCCACCTGAATGTTGTTCATGGGTGGTGCTCTGTTTTGTTTTGGGGCACAGAGCAACATAGTTTGCAGTGCCATTGTGACTTGTGTCTGGAAACAGAGCAATGCTGTATGCTGGAATCAGAATGTCAGAGAGTGATGAATGCTGGGTAAATATAGGAGCTGGCTCCTGATTGGCTGGGTCTGTGTGAGGAACTCAGAATGTTCGAGCCTGAGCCAAAATCATAATCTGTAAGTTAGATGTTATTTATATGCTTGGTTGTGGTCCTAAAATGACATATTTTTGATTTTTTTTTTTCTTTTGAAGTTGTAAACCAAATGTTAATAAAACACTGACCACAATTTAGCATCATTACAATGGAATAATTCAACATTTTACTACATTTTTCCAACAGAAATGTGCGTATTTGGTTATGGCTAGAGTGAGATGAGGAAATCTAAATCTCACGTCTGTGTGTTAAGTACGGAGCTGGAGTCGGATGTGGTTATCATAAATACTGTAATCAGTTGAGAACAGCTAGCCTGGCTCTGTCAATAAGTTAAAAATATGCCTGCCAACAACTGCCAAGTTTACACACTGTATCTCGTCTGTTAACCGAGGAATTACAGGGTAAATAAAACCGATATTAGTTGGGTTGTTTTGTTAGTTATTTTAGGTCCAGGGTCCTATTCATTTTCTGCATGGATTCGATTAGGTGACTGTCAGTTCCAAGGCTTGCATCTGTTCAGATGATGACCAACTGTGTTAGAAAAATCTGCTTCTTTAATAAAAAAAAGGTCAAAGGTAGAAGCCTGTGTACATGAAAACTGAAGGACAGAAGTCAACTACAAATCTCAAGGTGCATTCCGCTAAGAAGCATCTAATAGTCTTTTTTCACAGAGGATATAGTGCAGTGTTTTTACCTTTTTTGAGCCAAGGAACATTTTTTCATTGAAAAAAAATCACAAGGCACACCACCAACCGAAAATGTTAAAAAATGAAAATGTAGCCTATATTAACAATATACATTCTTCATTCTTATCAAAGTATCTTGAATAGAAATCAAATAAACACAAAGAAAAAAGTCTTTTATGATCTTTCATATTTCTTAATAATTAATTAGTTTTCAAAAAATGTTTTTTAGACCAATTAGGTGAAATTGAATAATTTTCCACGGCACACCTGACGATCTCTCACGGCACACTAGTGGTTGAAAAACACTGATATAGTGACATGGCACAGAAGTAAATAATAAAATGAATGAATGAATGAAAAGTTCCATTTAGCTGCTTTGGTTTTAGGGTCCTGGTATTGTTCATGATCATTTTTCTGAAGAAATTTTAATAATTAAAGCAAATGGCCATAACATAAACCTAAAGTGTTGTTACATTATCCAGGATCCTGTGTTTTTATGTTGAGGAAAATTAAAGATATCATGAAAAGAAAATTTAGAAACAGGAATTTTCATTAGCGAATAAACGCTTACGGAACTGGCAGCTCCTCCCACTTCAGACCTCTATAAGACAGCTTCCGAGGTGTGTGGGTAGGTGGATTTTTCAACTTTGGACAGAGCCAGGCTAGCTGTTTCCCCCTGGTTCCCATCTATATGCTAAGCTAGTCTAACCACGTCCTGACTTCAGCTCCATATTTAACACATAAACATGAGACTGATATCTTCTCATCTCACCCTCTAAGCATTTCCTAAATGTTTAGGTATTCCTTTAATAATGCCTTTTCTACAGGAAGAAACACCATATATCTCACAGCTAAATTAACAGAGTGAAGTTCCTGAATGCACATGGAATGCACATGGAATGCACATGGAATGCACATAGAATAAATGCAATTTCATTTTGGATTATCAGTTGTTTTTTGTATTTTTCCATCACCGGCAGGTCTTTCTCATTAATTTGAAGTTCATTAATTCAGCGCAGAACTGCTCATATCTCTGCATTGTCAACCTTCATCCCCAATTACAATACGCTAGGAGAGCTTTTGATGCAGGCATCCCTTGAAGAAACTGTCAATATCAATACAATCATAATCTTGAATTTCAATACTTCATTACTGCACAGCATCCAGACCACACTGATTTATCTAATTTGCTTCACACTGTCTTCTTCCCCCTTTTCATGGCATACTTTTGTCTGAGATTGTCTTTGAACACGTTTCATGGAATCAATCTCTCCCTTTCGCTTTCTCCCCTATCTCTCACTTTTCGTCAGTGTCTCTTTCCCTTGGGAGCGATGTCAGGAGTTTAATTGCCGCCAGGTGACAAGGAGCTAGGAAAAACAGAATTAACCTTGTCAGCCCAGAGCCATCCCTCTCTCCCCTCCTCTTCCTCTCCTCGATCCAATGCATCAATTAAAGTTAAGCCACCGTGGCCCTTGGTTTCAACAGGCTCAGAGTCAAATACACAAAGAAAGGGGAGAGGAAGATGTGAGAGGTACAGTAGGGGGAACAAGCGGGATTTACAGAGAGGAAAAAGGAGAAACCAACAAACTGACAGGGTGGATGAAAGGGGAAGACAGAGAAACAAGACAATGAGCCAAGGAAAGATAGACAGACTGACTTGGCAGATAGACTGGAGGAGGGATAAAGTGGGATTCAGCTGTTGCAGGATTAAGAAGAGAGGATGATGACACAAAGGCAGACACAGCGACAAGGAGAGAGGGTAAGAGGTACAAAGAACATGGGAGAGATGGAAAGATATATGTATGTAAGTGAGAATGGGGAAAAAATGGATTGAAAAGTAGAAGGTATGCGACAGGGAAGGAAAGCATGCAAAGAATACAGAAGTGAAAGGGGGACAGACCCAAAGGATATACCCGCTGATCCTTGCCACAGATCTGTGAGTTATCACTACCTGAAGGTCACAGTGGCTTTCCATCCACTTGTTCTTATGTGCATTGTCAGTTGCACATAAATGCTGTTTGTGGAAAAGACTAGACATTTTAAAAAAAAGCAGAAAAAGGAACCTAAAGTTTTTTTTGTTTTTGTTTGGCTGAGGTGGAAAAGTTGGCATTTTGGATTATAAAGTGATAAAAGCTGATGGAAACAGATTTTAAATAAGAGACAGAACAAATGATCGCTGACCTTTTTGTTGACCTGGTGACATTCGGGTCACAGGTCAGACTGGCCAATGCTGCGTTCAATGGCTCTCAGGATTGTGGGGAAAAAACAAAAGTTCAGTTAACAATCACCCAAATGAATGAATTCCCAACAACACCTAGAAGTTCTGGCACCTACGTTCACTTATTCTTTCTCCAAAAAATAAACAATACAGTGAACCGGGGTGTGCATCACCACAATATTCCCAGTTCTGAGTCCAGATGGGGGCCCATGTTGCATGTCATCCACTTCTCTATTACCATAGCAGCTGATATAAACAGCACATAGAACATATGGATCAGAACAGGCAAATTCATTCATAAAAAAAGCCATCTTAGGAGGGAAGCAGGAATGAAATACCATGATGTGTCATACTTACTGTTGATCCACTAATTCCTCAATTTTTCATGTCCATAAAGATGACTGATGGAAACTGCACTGCACTGAGTCAAGTTTTATTTTGCAGATATTTTTGAAATTTGCTTAAAACTAGTGTAACATTTTATTGGAAGTACTGTGGAATCTAGTTACTGTGTAGCTACCAAATAACTGTATCAGGGGTTAATCTATTCTTTAAAGGAACTGTACATGAGGAATAGTTGAAATGATGAAATTTAAGTCATTTATTACCTTTTTATTACGTGGGTATGTTTGATGGTTGTGTGTTACTATAAATGCCAGCTGTGTGACCCCTGTGTCCCCTGTGAAGAACTCCAAGCCACTGCACAGCAGTTTATAGTTACAACAATGCTGTTGCTGAATGGAGTAATGGTAACATTAACATTACAGATGTAAATTAATTTTTGAATGAATAGACATGGAAGACATTTTGACATGTAATGGTAGGAAAAGCACAGGTTTAAATAATAAAATTATCTATTAGTTATACTTACTTATCCTTTAGAGGGTCACAGGGGGCTGGAGCTTGGATGTATTAAGGAGAACTAGATTCTGCATTGATATATGCACACAAGAGTCCTTCGTCAGCCAATCCGGTTGAGAGCATTCGCGTCTGAGACTTCCCTTGGCTGAGCCAGCCGTCTTCCTGTTGGCTTCCCACACATGAATGGGATCAAATAATTTAATTAGACAGCTTTTCTAGACTTTCCAAATTTTGTTGAACCAAATGGATCAAATATTGATAATAAAAGAGTTGTTCCAGGGGGTTTGTGACGCTAAAATGTTTAGTCAGCTTTTTATAGTTGCTCCTTTTCCAGCGATTGTGTATGGGAAAAATACGTTTTTGGACCAGTGTACGTAACTCGAGGAACACGGAAGTTGCAATACCCAGTGTGGCCACTATGCCAACATCACCTCACAGCTCAGCTCCGTTCCTGGGGGCTTGGAATGGAGCCAATCCCAGGTCGCTAGTCTATCACAGGACACGTAGAGACAGACAACCATTCACACTCACATTCACACCTAGGGGCCATTTTTAGAGTTGCCAATCAACCTAACCCTCCTTTGTGGGAGGAAATCGGAGCACCCAGAGAAAACCCACACGGGCACAAGGAGAACATGCTCCACACAGAAAGGCACCAGCCAGCAGGCAGGTTCAAAACATAGACGGTATATAAAGATGGACGACGCGCCTTCACTTTCTCCCACTGTATAAAAATAAAGCCAAAATATCCCGAGAATATGGGAGCTGCCAGCTTGCACTGTGTTTGACATGAATGTTGACTTTTTAGTTTGGCTCATGTCCCATCCGCTAACATGGAGCGGGCAGGGTTTATGACCTATACTACAGCCAGCCACCAGGGGGTGATTGAGATGTTTTGGCTTCACTTTTAGGGAGCTGTCATGTCGTCCATCTTTATATGCAGTCTATGGTTCAAACCCAGAAACTTCAGATACTGTGACCCAAAACACTGGCATGGTGGGTGCAGTAAAACACGGTGCCCGAGCGTTGTTAACATAACGTTCTTAACGGCTCTCACGTTCACGTTCATTAGTTGCAAACTGATACGTTCAGTTCACCAAAAATATGATCGCGTTCAATAAACAGCGCTCTTTTAGCGTGTTCATGCACAACACTGGCGACAGTGCTAACCACACTAACCTATATAATTTAAAAAAAATATAATAAAATTATAATAATATATGATGGCTGAATTCCATTTAGCTTTCAGTTTCAGGGACTTGGTATTCTGCATGCTTGGTCACTGTCATGATTTACTGGGACTCTTGAATTGAACAGAGCCATCGTTAATGTTATTAGTGACACGTGTTGTTCCTACTATGACAAGTCAAAATGTGCACTGTGAAAGAGGACTATTACTAAGTGAACAGTTCATTATAAAAGTGTATAAATGAGCAACAACCCAGTGACAAATGTATGTAATTCCCAACCTTCTTCATTCACAATATAAGTGAAGGTTAACTGAACGGTACAGTATGTCATCATAAGCAGAATTAACAATGATAACTGTTTGTGTTCAGTTCACCCGTCTTCACAGTAGTGTCTTTGTGTGATCCTCTAGACCCATGACGCCAGGCCTGTGCACTCTGACAGAACGATAATGGAGCTCCAAACCCTGCACACACTGTCTTTCTCTTTCTCTCTCTCTCTCAAACACACACACACACACACACACACACACACACACACACACACACACAAAGGACCTCAGAGCTTTTAGTGCCTCTCAGTTACAACCCTCTCACCATCTCCAATAGCATTCTTATCACCTGCCCTTTCGCTTAGTCTCTTTCTTTCCCTCTCTTTCTGACACACATACACATATAGTGGGCCTTCACTCTACAGGTGTGCATTTGGGGTGCGGGTCACATTTCAAGTGTTCACAGTCAGATACTTTCAGCAGTGATGATACTAATGCACATGGCCAACTAAACATTTCCAAAACACTGTTTGCAGCATTTTACTGAGGAACCAACAGAGAACAGTCACAAAACCAGACATTTGTCAGCTTTTACAATACAGTTACCAACATACAAGCACTGACTAAAAAGTCTTCTCTAAATAATAAAAAAAGTTGACTGGTAACAATCTACATTATAGAAAACCATTTCGCATTCTCTTGAATGGCAGTGTTGGTCGGTTGTTCCACCACTTTGGTCCTGAATGAAATATCACAACAGATACTGGATTACCATGAAGTTATACACACACATTCATGGTCCCCAGAGAATGAATGCTTATGACTTTGATGATCCCCTGATTTTTGATCTAGCACCACCTTGAGGATGGTGTTTTTGGTTCAGAGTGAATGTTTCGACAGCTGTTAGATACATAAGTATACATAATAATAAGTTGGTGATCCCCTTTTCATCCAACTCCTGGTCAACATTTCTTTGATTTCTTTCAGGTGATAACCAAATACCAAAGTAATGATATTCCCATCAGCCTCAGCTCTGTTTTGTGTTCAGTGCTAATAAAAGTAGTTATTATGCTGACATGCTAAACTAAAGTGCTACTATTAAACCTCACCAGACATGCAAGGGCATGGCTCGGTGCATTAGTTCAGAAGAGAGCTAAACAAAGAAGTTAGTATGTCTGTTATCTTATCATTTTGTCTCTCCCAATCATCCCCTCTTCCCTCTCCTGTTCCTCCAGCCAAATTCTTAGTATGTTTGTTATCATCACGGCCCTCCCAATAACCCCCTCTTCTGTTTCCTGTCCCTCCTCCCCGTCTGTCCCTTTTCCCGTTGTGACTTAATTTGTTTCCAGTTCTTCCCCTCCGTCACTAATTCTGGGAAAATATTTCAACAAAGATAGCAGTTTGTTGATGTTGGTCAATTGGTTGGTCACTTGGTGCACTACTTTGGCCCTGGCTGAAAAATCTCAAAAATAAACAATGTTCCCCACAGGATAAATTGCAATAACTTTATTGTTCCCCTGATTTCATCTAGCACCAGCATCACATCAGAATTTCTTTGATTTGATGACCAATTACCTGCAAAACTACTAACATTCCCTCAATTTCAGCTGCACTTGTGTTTAGTACTAACTTGCAAATGTTGGTATGCTAAACTGAGATAGTGACCATGGTAAACATTACCTGCTAAACATCAGCATGTTAACAGCGTCATTATGAGCATGTTAGCATACCGGCATTGAAATTAGCCTCCTTGAGTACAGCCTCGCAGATGGGCTCTTGTTTTATTTTGCTCTGTAAATCGCATTCCCTGAGCTCTATTTCCTTAGGGAAAAATATGAAATAATAATAAAAAAGGATTGACAATAAATTTAAAAGTCACATTTTTGACTTCAAATCTGAGTTTCTGTACATAAGCACCATGTACAGAAACTCCTGCGAAAACACCTGTTGAGATATGTAACATTTATTTATGTGAAAACGTCACCTGTGTCTGACCTGTCACTTTGCTTGGCTGGAACAACTATCTGTTGCTCAAAGAAAAAAAAAGCCAGGAAGGAGCAAAGGTCACCATATCATGACAGCTCAAAAACCCAATGTACATTAATTAGCTTAATGTGCTGACTTGTATACATTAGACCAATTAGCTTGTTAAAATATGTAAATGGGGACAACTGATCAAGCGTTTACTGTCACGCAGCCATATGTGCTTGGAGCAACCTCACCAGACGACGCAACCGGGGGGGTGGCTAGGTGTACTAGTTCAGAAGAGAGCTAATTAAATAAAGACGCTAGCATGCCTGATACCATCGTGTCTCTCCCAATTACCCCCTCTTCCCTTTCCTGTCCCTCCTCCCCGCCTGTCCCTTTTTCCATTATGACTTAATTTGCTTCCACATTCTCCCCCTCAGTTACTCTAATTCTGGGAGAATATTTGAGCAATAATAGTGCTTGCTTGATGTTCGGTGTGTAGCACCAGCATGCGTGAGGTTGGGTTACTTGTCTCAAGCACAGAGGGGCACCGAGGGCACGATTTAGTCAACGCAACCAAACCCCCCTCCCGCGCTGCCCTGTTCACCCTCACTCTGTAGCACTTAACTAACTTTCACAGGCTGATAAAAAATAATTGCTGCCCCAAGGGTGGGGGACTCCAAATACATTAGCACCACAAAGAGAAGAGCTAGGATCACATTACCCAGAGCACTGACACTATAGTCTGCAGCCTGGAAAAAAGAATATCAGGTCAAACACCAGAGAGACAGACGGAGAGAAAGCAGCATGCTCGTGTGCATGCGCTCAACTGAGTGCAACAGCGTGAACCGTGCCGCATGACAGTGTCGGTAAAGGGGCCCAGAGAAAAGGAATGTGCTCAGTTTTTTATTTGTGCCCGATCCTCTTGTATTTCTGTCTGTGTGTCAAAGGACCTCATCTGCTGCCATGCTCCATTGCAGACCAATAACACAGGGCAGGAGGGTGGGGGTGTGCTCTTGGGGACAGCAAAGGAAGCAGAGGGCAAAGGAGGGAGTCAGGCAAGCATGACTCTGTCGAAGGAAAGCCCCCCTTGTGAAAGAAGAGAAGTGAAGGAGATGGAGGGGTGGGTGGGGGGCTCACTGCTGATCCCATCCTCATGTGTGTGTTGTGCTCTACCTAGCAACTGTACACACTCGAGACACCTGATGAACATGTTTCTGGAGAGTTTTTTATGTCTGCCAGGTACCCATCTCCTGCAAAGATTCTATTTTAACAAATGTAACAGTCCACCCCGGTTCAGAAACAAATGCACACATGTACACACAGCCCTCCTTGTGTGTGCCACTTAGCATAGCGTAATCTCTGCAAGCAGCTGTTTAAACTACATCAATTAACCACAGTCTATATATTGTGAACTTCTATGTCAATCTATAGTGAACTATCAAGGCCTGTAATTTCAATATGAGCTTTCCAGTTTCACTGTGGGCATATGTACATTGAGCAGAGGAAATAAAATAAAGTTAAAACAATTCTGTTTTCTTCCTGTATATATCCTCATGGAGCCTACTTGAAAATGATTTTGTACAGTAAACCTCTGATGTGACTCAGATTGCTTATGATGTCTCGCGTGTGATGTGAAGTTAGGGTTATTGCTGACACAGGGTGAAGTATAGTTTTTTGCTGTATTACTAGCATTTGCATATTTGTGTATTCTCCTTATGTTTTTGCAATTATTACACCTATTTCTGTTAGGTGTTAGGGCTAATAAAACAATAATAACATTGACGACATTTTAACTTCCTTTGCTTCCTTAGAACTACACTTAATCTAAGTTTGCACTGAGCTACATCTGTGGCAGTTTTTTGCCTCACATGTAAAGGTCACTGTGTACTACATCATTGTAACTTTGATGAAGCCAGTTCGATCAATCAACTGACCAGTCTTTTTTTTTTTTTTAATAGGAAAGAAATACTGCAGTGTGAATGTTATTGAGCTCAGCAAGACTAAAGCCAAACACATTTCAGCTTTAGCTAAAGCATGATGTGCTGTTAAACGGTTATTACCAGTCTCATAGCAACAGCCGGAGCCTTGACGATTGCCTCTCCGAAACATCTGCTGAGCGCCGCTGGCTAGGAAAGAGAGAGGTGCTCTGCAGACTGAAAGGCCCACGGAGGCATGGAAAATCAAATAACTTAGCCTCGGAGCTGCTTACACATTAACACACAGGAGGACATGCAACACTGTTGTCTTACTTGTTTCCCACTCTAACTTTTTATTGTTTAATTTTATATCTTCATATAAAGTTTGGGTGCACTGGCGGCTAACGTAAACTTAATGCCATTCACTAAAAATTCCTTGGTATCTCTTTTTCACTGTTTCAAACTTTTTGTGAAATGTCAAGTGTGAATCTTAGACAGCTAGTTTTACAGATTTAATTCATTTCTGAGTTTCCTTGCAAGAAATCAAGGGATGAAAACACTTAACCTTAACAATAAACCTCCTTCAATTATTTAATCTGTTTATAAAAGTACAACCAAACGCCTTCCTTTGACCTCACAGGTGGCCTCGAGATAAGGATTTGAGTCACTGAAATTACACTTCCATTTGGTTTTACCTGCACCGCTTTTAACAAAATGACATGATGTGTTTTTCTCTCACATCTCCGTCGTCACAAGACGGGCTGCAATTTTATAATGTAGGGGGCCTGAGGTGCGCTTTCTAAAAATAGGCACGAAGGTTGTAGTTGAACTTGCCATTTGGACTAAATAACAATGGCTAGGTCCTGCTCATTTACTTTTACCTTCCCAGTGCTACCTCTGTGCTTTGTGAACCCAGCGATCCCATTCCAATCTACTGAATGTGGTGAAATGAAAATGTAGCTCCACATAATGACCCACTGTGTGTCCAATTAATTTTAAAAAGGATTACAGGATTTTTTCCCCCTCTCATGTCACTTTTCATTCATGCATTCACACTACTCCTAGAGGCTCCCAGAGGGTAAAAACAGTTTTATTCTTTGTTAGGCCATGTTCACAGCGACATTAGCACTGCGTGACATAACGCAGCTTTCCCAGGTCTGGTAAGAGTTCAACATAGCTCATCTTCCGCAACACAGCGTAACATCATCCAGTAACACAATGCGTGGGACAATCAAATAGCGGCAGGTGCACATTGCTGATTATTACTTTGTAACATGAACGAGGTAACAACACATTTCACTGACCAGATCGGCAGCATTTAGCAGTGGAGCTCCCCTCACTGGTGACTGAGAGCACCATTGTCAGCTCAGCTGTGAGTCACAGCACCTTACTGTGTTTTGCATGAGTGCGCTAAAAGAGCACCGTTCATTGAACATGCTCGTGTTTCGAATGTATCCATTTGCAACTAATGAACATGAACATGAACGTGAGCATCGTTAAGTCCCATGAGAGTTATCGATGCTCGGGCACTGTGTTTTACGGCACCCGCCATGCCAGTGTTTTGGGTCACCGATTTCTGAAACGACACATCGAGCTGAAGCATCCGACCAGTCTTGGGAAATATCTGCGAGTGAATGATGATCACAAGAAATCGTTAAGAAAGGGTACGACGAGCCAACAGCCGCAAAGTACACAAAGCAAACTCACAGCATTTTGTAAAGGAAAAAAAAAAGAATTTTAAAGTAGTTCATTTGGAAATTTGCAGCTCTGACTCAGTGAAACATATTAATTCTACCCTTCTATTGATTCTTTTTATCACCCTGTAAGCTGTTGTTATAGCTACATTCCTTTTCACTAATCCTTAATGGGTTTTTAGATTTGTCCATTGAATTGTCCTGGCTGTAATTGTTTTTCGTGTTCACTCGTTCAGACTTTGAATTAACTTTGGGTTGTGTTGTGGCCTAGCCTCTGTTACCTCTGTCCAAAACAGCTTACCCAAATGTAGTGTTGACCCAAGCAGGCGCTTAATTACCTGATTAGATTAATCACCTCTCAGCCAATGCTGACATCACTGGCTCGTGCTCTCCTGGGTGGATGGAGACAGGAAGGAGTGGGCAGGCAGCTGAGCCAAGAAATCTCTTCTCCTTGCCTGGCAAAGGATTGGTTTATTTATAGAGGGGCGATGGGGGAAGTGGGATCGGTCTAGGGGGAGTTGGACAGGTTAACATCACGCTAACTGGAGAGGTCAGCACTGCAACCCTCCACCCCCCACCCGTCATTCCTCTGTTCCCTCTTCGCCTAGAATTCCCACCTCTCCTTTCTCTTTTCCTTACTTGGGGAGACTTGTCCACTATGAGAACACTCACTTTAATTTACTGCAGGCACTAAACTATAAGTATTGTGAAAAATAAGGTGGTACCCCAGGTTTTGAAGTGGCCCCTAAAGACATGTTAGAAATTCCCTCTCACGGTGAATAAATTGGCAGGGTTCCTCTCATCTCTTCCGCTTAAGCTAAAGATGTTAAAGTTTTGTCAATTCTCTTCAAAGCTGATTAGGCTGGATTCAATGCTGTCCCCTAATGTAAAGCAATATCCCCTAACTGCTTTTTTGCAATGCAATTTTATTATAATCAAAGGAAATGCTTTACCACAAACAAGGCCATCTCTGTCTGGCTCTTGTTGTGCTTTTCTTTGTCTCCTCATCTGCACGTTGGCTTCATTGATTTCTTTCCATTTAAAAATCTTTTCATCTTAAAGAATGTGACTGGCATTATTCTAGATATTTCTTACTGTCAACAAATGCTATTAAAAGACCAAAACCAACAATGTGTTTGCCCGCCTCTTGGATCTTTTGACCCGCCCAACCCTGTCTGTGGTTTTATTTTTAAAAAGGGCTCAGTAGTTTCTTAAATCTGCTGACCACTGTAGTTTTTAGCAAGCGTTACTCAAAATGCAGTAAGTAGTGCAATTGTTGGGGACTATTTTCAGTCGCAGCTTAATACACATTTTTAAGTATTTACAGCTGCAGCACAGTGTGTGTAGGATTGGGTCAAAATAAACTACAGTAAGTGCAGGCCTGAATGAACCTCTGAGAAAAGTGATAATGAGAATGGGGAAGGGGATTTATAAGAAGAAGTATAATTTTCTCTTTCGAGATTTTATCCCCTCCACCTCATCCAGTCACTTGCATATGTGCATACAGTATGTAGTAATGTTATGTATTAAGTTTAAATCAAGAAATCCTGGAATCCATTGCAAATGACACATCAAGTCCCAACAGTGGCAAATGTACACATATGTGTCTTCAACCTCAAGCACACAGACCATACCTGCCTCTTATTTGCGTCTTGGAGAGAAAGAACTTCTCAAGAAAGCAAGAAAAAGTAGGACTAATGTTGACTATGGGGACAATGAAACTTCACTTCTTGGATTTGATGATCACATTTTGGTCTCTGTCTTTATCCCTCCCTCTCCTTTGGCCTCTCCTCCTGCCCACTATCTCTTTCCTCTCTCCGAAAGTCATAGGAACCTTCCCAGCTTTCCATCTGTCAGTTCCTCTCAGGAGAGCTCACTAGGCTAGAGTCACGGATGCTCCCTCTGAACCATCAGGGATACACTCACCTTGTCCTCAAAGCATGTTCACCCCCCCCCCATCATGTCATCTGCTTACTCACCCCGTTGCCTGGCCTCCTCTCTGCTCGTCTAACTCCATTACTGTTCCTCTCTATCCTTCCCTCTCATCCCTGTAACCGTCTCCTTTAGAAATGTAATACAAATGGGAGAAAGGTGACAACAGGAACAGGAATCATGTAAATAGAAACAAGGACAGGGCCATTTTTTTTCAAGTACACAATGCAATTGCTTACTCTTCTTATAAGATAGAACCCCTACTCATAATCACGCATGGCTACTGGAAAAGTGCAGCTGGCTGGTGAGCTTGGGCTGTAAAACCCTTGCTGCTTCTCTCCCTCCATATTTACTAACAGTACCACACCACTGAGAGTCTCATTACATTGCCATTGCCAACTAATAAGACACAAGGGGTGTTTTTTAATGGCCCGAGCCTCTCACCTGCCGTTGAATGTGAAGAGTGAGATGGCAACATTTGAAAGAACCACGGATATAATAAAACGTAATGAAGAGAACATGATGAAGCATCATCTCAGGAGTCCCTGTCTATTAAACCTGTCTATTATGATGCTAATGAGAGGTGTTTTTTACTGTAGCGAGTAAAGTATTGGGCCTGTAGTTTTTATGAACACTAACTACAAATAGTCTCCCCACAAATCAGTTTTATCCTGTTTTGGGACTGCTGCTGTGTTTAAATGGAGAACAACAGAGACAAGGAAAAGGACAGAGAGGAAAGAGAAGAGGGGTCAACATGTATGTATTATTATATCCTATTTTGTCACAGTCAGGGAGTGGCCAGAGAATTCAGCTGAACCAAACTTTCAAATCCAAGCAAATGCATATGAGCTTATTTTGAGCAGAAAAGGCCATATTTACACGATATGTGTAATATTTGGAAAAGTCACCTGTATATTTGGTAATGCATTTATAAATATTATATTTGTAAATATTTGGTTATGAACCTAAGTATTGGACAATAATAATTTGACCTGACGATGGTGTTAGATGTACAGTCAGGGGATCAGGTTATTCATGCTCTGGGCACCATGGACGTCTGTCTGTACAAAATTTCATGGCAATCCATCCAATAGTTGTTGAGATATTTCAGTCTGGACTGAAAGCAGTGGACTGAACGACCGACACTGCCATCTCTATGGCCATGCCGCTAGCTTGGCTAAAATGTCAAGCTTTGACACATACATTTCAAGGCGACAGTGCTAATATATGTTATATATTGACATACTAAATACACACTGTCAGATTCAAACAAGGTAACAACCTTTAAACCCATATAAGTGCTATGTGCTAAATGAGATGTTTATATAGTATATGCTATATGCAGAAACCTAATTGATCTAAAAAATGCTGTAAAATAACATACTAATGTTTTATTTTAACTATTTAGTGGTGAAATGAATCCAGAAGTTTTACATTAAAATAAAAAAATTGAGTCAAAACAGCTCATTGTAAGTCTTCCCATGTGTATAGTTTGCACATAAAACATATAACATATAAACATGAATTGGAATATCCATTATAATATTTAAGATATCTTACACTGTGTCAGTCTGAACATCCATTGAAGTGGACATGCGAAAAAATAAAATAAAGACATAAATTGACATAAAAGGTTTGACTTGCTACATAAAAGATCTGAGGGGGTTATATACTAAATTTATATATATATATATATATATATATATATGTATATATATATATATATGTCACAAATATATACTTAGTTTTTTTGCAGGCTCAGTAATTCCCTAATGCAGCTGGTCATTGTAGATTTTAGCAAACATTGCTCAAACAGGAGGAACTAGTGCATTTCATGGGGACTATTTTAAGGTGCGGATGAATCCACATTTGGTGCTCTAGTGAGTATTATCTGCAGTCAGTTCCACATAGCAGGATGTTTTCAGTCCTGTGGAATGGTAACAGACTTCATGGTTTAGACTGTCTTTATCCCAGAAAAAAATAGAAACTTACCTGGATCTCTCCAGTTCAATACTCTGAGGACGCATGATGGGAACATTCTGTTCTTCTGTCCCTTTACAGTAAGGTACACCGAGCGTAGAGCACAATAATGATTATTTTCATAGAAGTAGTGTACTGGATCACAATGGAATATGAGCCACATATTGATTTCAAGTTTATTTTATATCAATCTTGAAAATTCCCTTCATCTTTATTCCCTTTGATTCTCCTAGTGTTTGACAGCTCAGTTCCTCTCTCTGCTTTTGTAGGTTCCTTACAGTGGAGGCTATTGCAACCGTGTGAGATGTGATGATATATGATGAGACTCGGATGTCATGGAATGGCCAAAGGGTCTGTGGACGACCACTTCTGTCCTCTCTTTTGTGTTACACTCAGTCTCTCTGTGTGTACTCACTTGCCACATTAGAATAATTGGCAGATTTATCCCTCCCCTCTTAAGCCATCCAGTCTCACACAGGTGCAAATGATAGACTTAACAACTAAATGCATTGGAAGTGGTTATTGGGGTAATTGGTAATGACATTGAAGCAAATATTACTCAAAGGCTCAATAAAAATGTATACAAAAAATGCCTCACCATCAAAATTTATTACACAAGATGAGAGCCTTCTATCACTTTTCTCCCTGCTGCAGTCGGGAAGAAGGTACCGGATGCACCAGGCCAGCACTGACAGGCTCAGGAAGAGCTTCTACCCTCAGGCCACTAGGATCCTAAATGAGGTCACAGCCTAAGACTGCCCCCCCAATGTTGAACTATTGAAAAACAGTTCTGGCAAGTTCTGTTCCGGCAGTGTTCCTTTGTTAGCCTGACTATTTTTGAAAGCCCCCACCATTAACATAATCGCAATTAACCATGTTGGGAGAAAAAACAATTTTTTGTCTGCACGTATAGAATTACATAGTGGAAGGAGTTTTTGAGGTTTCCAGGGTTCCGGGTAGTAAAAGTTTTGTTCATTTTCTGCATGGATGATGCTAGGTGACTTATAGTTGGAGCCAGGAACCTCTCCCGGTTGAATCATCAGTACAAACAGATGACAACTGTGTTAGAATGTAGGTGATTCTTTGATAAAAAGTCAGTGGCACAAGCCTGTGAACCTAAACATATAAGTACATATGTTAACCTCAACTCCCAAAGTATATCTCATCCATTAACGAAGCTTAAAATGTGTAGCTTTATGAGTGCAGCTAACAATTTGTGGAGCTAATGATGACACTTTTTAGAAAAGTGATAAATACAATCTGTAGCCTAAATGAATTCACAGAGCTCTAGCAAATTCAAGATGCTCTGTTGTTGTGTTTGCGAAGAAACCACGCCCCCATAGTTGCAGAATTTATTCTATGGGGGAATGTTCAATTCAATTCAATTCAATTTTATTTATATAGCGCCAATTCATAACAGACGTTATCTCATATCTCGTTTTCCTATAGAGCAGGTCTACTCTTTCTAATATTAATTACAGAGACCCAACAAACATCCCACCATGAGCAAGCATTTGGCGACAGTGGCAAGAAAAAACTCCCTTTTAACAGGCAGAAACCTCGGACAGAACCAGACTCAATGGTGGGCTCCGCCGCTGCCATGTTAGATTTTGAGAGAGAGGAAGAGAGAGAGAGGGGAGGGGTTTGGGGGAAGGGGATAGGGTTAGGGAGGCACAATACAAAGACCACATAGAATTATTATTATTATTATTATTATTATTATTATTATTATTATTATTATTATTTTATTATATAATAGAATAGTAATTGTAGTGTTAATATTAATTAATTAGTAATAATAGGAATGACAACTATAGGAAAAATAATGTCAGTATTAGTAACCAATAAGCCAATGACAACAACTGTAGTAGCAGTTGTCGAGCAGGAACACAGGGGCAGCAGGTGGCCCACAACCACAGATCCAGACTCTGCAGCTCCGGAGGCAGAAATACCTGCTGAAAGCGACAGAAGGAGAGAGGAGAGAAACGAGAAAGCACAAAACTACAGGAGAGAGAAGATGTTGAGTTAGTAACGTGCAGTAATGGGATAAAAATGCATACAATTGGAGAGGGAGAGAAGGAGAGAGGAAAGAGGTGCATCATGGGAAGTCTCCCGGCAGTCTAGGCCTATAGCAGCTTAACTAAGGGATGGTTCAGGGCTCACCCAAGCCAGCCCTAACTATAAGCTTTATCAAAGAGGAAAGTCTTAAGCCCACTCTTAAATGTGGAGATGGTGTCTGCCATGCAATGTTTTGTTCCCAACTGCAACAACAAAGCATGTTGAATTTGCTACACCTATGATTCGTGCTTCCTTCATCACAACAATAGAGTTGCAAAGTGGGAGTGGCCGCTGGTTAAGGAAGTGCTTTTCCACATTCGGTATTCCCATTTTATTTTTTAATTTAACCAATATCCTCAGTGTTACTTAACCTAGAAACACAGGACTCTCCCGGATATTATAACAACCATAATGATTTATGTAGTTTATTTATTTTTAGTTATGACCACCAGTTTGAATTATTTCAGCTTTGTTTCTGAGAAATCATGTTTTGTTCATCATTGTGGCATGGCCAACGGCTCTAAATACTACAATACCCATGAGCCTCGGACCCTGTTGTTATGGAGAACAAGCTAGTCAGAGCACAAATCAGAGTTCAAATTGCAAATAAAAAATAAAAAAACTTTGTCGTCACAGTTGTAAACAAAATGTGGCACCATAGTTTCTGAATTCACCTAAAATTGACCCAGAAATTCAAAGTGAACTGATTTATGCTGCAGATTGTAAAATCTTTTCTCTCAACACCATAATATAGTATTATAATATAGTATCCACCTGCCGTTAGTGACTCACGTGACAGAATTTTAAACTCGGTGACTGGATGTCGAAATGCACTTTGGGAGTCAAAGCTCTAAAATGCCTATGTTTGTCTCCAAAAGAAAAAAGAAGAAAAGTTTCAATGTTGCCTCTGTTCCTGTTTAAGTTTAGTCTATTGCAAATGACAAAGACCCAAATCCTTCAGAAGACATTATTACATCAATAAACACACATTCTTCATTAGTGGCAAAGACTCATTTTCTATTTGTGTTTCAGCGCTGTCACAATGAGTAGACTCCGCCTCAGTCGTTTTGACCTAACTCCACATAAGAGAACCACAGTGACAATGAGTTTGCAGTGTTATGAAAACTAGCACTCGAGAGGCATACAGACACACCAGCGTTGACACTGAGCTGCTTGGGGAAGTCAAAGTCAATGAGAAGCCATTATGCAGAAGAATATAGTGGCAGCTATAGTATCAGGATAAGTGAAAGAAACAGGTAGGAGGAAACAAAGACATGAGAAGCACAGAGTGCATGAGAAAGGTAAGACAACAGACATAAAGGATTTGAGACGAGACGAAGAAAGAGAAAGAGACAGAAAGGAAGGAGACGGGAACAAACCGGGAAAGGTGGTAGGGGGGGTTTCATTTTTGAGACAATGAAAAATTCATAGCACCTTCACCGGCTGCCAGCCTGAATCAAAGGAGGATATGCATCGCTGACGGGCCTTGCAGGAATAAAATCAATTTATCTCTGATTTCACGAGGGGGGTTAAAAATATCCCCATCACTTATTTATGTCTGTGTCGTCCCTTGACACCCAGAGAGTGAGGTGACAGCCATCCTGCAGGGAGCTATACTGTTTCTCCACCCCTTCAAGTACGCTGCTTCACACAGACGCCTGCTAAGAGGACCTGAACATGCCATCGGCACGCATGTATTGCAGTTCACTGCTGTGCACATCATGAGAAAGTTGCCACATGCTCTCAGAGCACACACTTTGCATCTGCTGTGTACAACTAAATAACTTGTAGGTCTAGATAATATGCAAAGCATGCATGTAGTAAATGATACTGGCCAGACACCCCATCCATCCCTAACATTATGGAGGATCCCACCTAACCACAGCTACATAAAAAAACAATTATTAACCTGTGGAGAATTTATGTTTGTTTGTCCATATAAATTACAAAAGAAATAAACATAGTATAATGACAAGTCAAAAGGTAAACTAGGTGGGTACATATCATCCGATGGAGCAATTCAGTATACATGGATGAACTAAACAGGTACATAAACAGTAGAAACATTCTGTGTTAAAGAAATAGTGACACATTTTGGAAAATAGGTGTCCATGCCTTCTTGGAGAGGTAGATAAGAAGATCGATACCACTCTCATATCTGTACATGTATGGTCAGGGGGGAAATGTCTACCCTGACTCTGTCCAAAGGTAACAAAGTCCTACCAGCACTTCTAAAGCTCACTAGTTAACATGGTAGATCTAAAGTGTAAAAACAACAAGTTGTTATTTTACAGGGGCTGTGTGGAGTCTTGTCGTCACCATGACGTTGCCAGGTAAACAGCGAAGACTCCACAAAGTTACTGGGCCCAGTCACGAGATACTCCAGCAGATAAACCCCCATAAGTAAGCGTGTTTCCCAAAATGTAGAATTATTCCTTGGAAGGATAAACTGAATAGGTACAAACATTATGTTACAAATATCTGGGCCTATAGAAGTGATCTTAAATAGCTACATTTGCTGATATACTGAAAGATGTTACTCGTTAGTAAAGGTTAAAAACAGTGAAAACAGGCCAATAGTACCAATAAAATCTATATCTTGATATTTTTGATATTGGTAATCTTTGATTATCATGTGGTTTGATTGTTTTTCTAGATGAGATTGTTAGGCCATATTGAGAAATGAAGTGTGTAAAAGTGATTCACAGTGTGCAGGATTCTTTGCTTTTTTCACAATAGTTTTCACCTGGAAATTCCCTCTTCGATAGTAATTGATATCGTGTTTTCCTGTCATGGTGGGTCAAGAACTTCAAGTCAGAGTTCCAGTGGCCCAGGTTAGTCTTAATACTATTTTCACACTGTGCCAAGGATAATATTATGGGTGAAAACTAGATATTTATTCATCCATTCATTCATTTCTCGGCATGAAATTGGTCAGTTTTAAAGATACTGAAAATTGTTTTGAAACACAATCTTTACAAATCCAAATAGATTGAACCTTGTATTGGATGATATAGCATTCTGCAAGTACACGATAATATGCCTTTGCCATGCATCCATGGTCACGCAGGCACACGTTCTATCAACCCATGAGGTCTCCTGTTCCATCACTGTTAAGTAATTGCAAAGTAATGGGCTTGCCCTTCTACCACATGCTGTATGATATCCACCACATGTTAGGTCATTAGAGAAAGTGAGTCTCTCCACTGAGGACATCAGATAACAAAGGTGATACTTCATCTGTTACAGGGACACACAGGGACAATGGCGTGTGGCTGAGGTGAGCACACACAGTCAGGAACACACACACACACACGCTCAGTACTGGCATGAATTTGAGAATACAGCCATTGACAACACACAGCAGGCCAGCCTGCGAGCACAATACACATTGGCTAACTGTGAAACTTAATTGACAAAGAAGGAATTGGCAATGGCTTGTTTACATTGACACATCAATTTAAGTCATGACCACATCTTTTATTATTAGCAAGCAATCTTAAAATAAGTAGGCCTACTGTCTTAATTGGTAAATGCTTGTGTCCCTCCTTTGAATTTGGCCGGTAAGCTAAGCGAAATTGCTGGCTTAGAGAACTGGACTCCATCTTGTAGCAGTAGTAGAGGAATAAGCATAAATATCTACCTCACAAAAAGATGTACACACACACACCTCATCTCACAGTGTGCACCCAGACTGCTATTTTCAAGGCTGCTGAGGTGAAGGGTCTCAGACAATGCATCGGTTTAAAGTGTTTACTCAATCTCTGAATAAACCCAAGGGTTTCTACTCTGGATGGATATGGACATTAAGAACAAAGAAATGAATTAACGACATACTGATGCTGACTGTTGCTAATGGAAATATCATTCTTAATGTTACCTAACAAAGTGGGGTTCTATGAGTCCAACAATACTGAGTTTATTTCTCCAAGAAGCAAGACTAAATGTCTATAGACATGCTAGCAAGCCTGTAAGGCTATTATAAAGCAATTTAAACACCAGATATTCATTGATCTTCACCACCAAAGATCTGAGGCTTGTACATGTGGCCTGAGTGTGGCGCCAGAGGAAATGTTTATCCTCCAAACAGCAATTTCTGGACAGACTTAGCATGTTAGGCTCAGCTCATCTTAACGGTCTAAGCTGCCCTTATCGGCCACATCTGTCAGTCATCCTCAGCTGTACATACATGTTGTGCACAGAACTTAACACTAGTATTAGCATGTTAGCATTCTAACACCTAGCATGTAAGGGTTAGCATTTTCACACACTTGTCACAATGTCGGCACTACAGTAGCTCAATAAAAAGATGAGAAAATTAAAAAGAAATTAGTTATATGCTAATAATACGTCTGGATTGCCATTTTGTTTTCACTTCATTGTTCAGTGGGACATTGAGCACTTGTTCGCTGTTTTCTGTCTGTGAGGTGGGCTTACTTTGCTATAAACAGTCAGTAGTGGCTGATCTGTCTGATGTGTATCCGTCCCGCCATCGTCACTTTCAGGTGACACCAAGGCTATAGTGGCAGTTAGGAGCAGTTCACAGTTTTCATGTTGGCACACTGCACCTCTCACGCCCCCTGACACTCGGCCAGTGAACTTATACATTTAGAACTTGAACTGTACGTTGTGTGAGTGTGAGTGTAGACTGTCACCCCCCTGGAGCGCTGCCCTCCTGCGGCTGCAGACACACCAGCAGCTTCTGATCCGCTGCAGCTGCTGATTTGGCTTCTTTCTTTTGTTCCATTCTCCGAGAGTTTATTTGTTTTCAGTCCGTAACGGATGCAACTTGAAATGTGGTGAAGTAAAATACCTCAGATAAAAAGTACAAGTACAATCTTTTAAAATACTCAAAAAAGTATAAGTACACAAAAAACTAACTTGGTTGCAGTAACAAGAGTAAATGTAATTTGTTACTTCCATTCCTGACACCAGCTATATTTGAATCATTGCTACAGTGCATAACATGGATATTAATGCACAGATCACCAGTTTTTCATGTCAAAATGGGTGGTGACAACTTAGAAAAAGCTTAACATATAAGGAGGGAGGAATTGTTTAGTGAGGATCTGTTTTGTAATAATCATAATATCAAAACCAACACACTGAACACAGACTTGTTTTTTATCAAAGTAACTGCATTGGACTACACTGTTTCTTTTTCTTTATTTGAATAAAACTGAAAACCTGAACACTGTCAACTAGGTGCAATGCCTCAAAGACTCTCAGCTTGAAAAGAAACAAAGCATCAGCTTGACAGGTCGTCCATGGCTCAAATACCTATGAAAAGCATGGAATGCAATCTTTCCCAAGAGTGATGAAACTCCTTATTATTTAGATTTGTGCCAGCCTGCATTTTATCTTCCAGTCTCTGCCCTAACTGAGCTGTGTGGTTCTCATTTTGTGGACATCTCACTTTAATTGTGGATACTGTATGGACTACAGTATGTGGTGAACAGCATGATGATTTTTTTTTTTTTTTACCACAGCCAGCATTTGTTTAATAGGCCTACTATACCTGCCAAAGGAGTGTATGTACCTGTAGTTTGACACCTAAAATGGACAGGGGTCAGCCCCATTTGTGACTTCAGCACTCTTTACGTTAGAGAGCAATCCGGCGGCTCATTTATGTGTTGCGCTCTCGAGCGCCATTACTGCGGCGGCAGACTGGAACTGAGCACATTTACATGGAAACACTGATGTTTGGGTTAATCACACAATTGTCCCCTGTGACAGATGAAGGTGGTCTATGTGACTATGGAAGCTACTCAGTCTCAGAGCACTAGTCTGAAACTGTTGTGAATTTCGGAAAAAAACAACATTAACGTACCGCTTCTGTCTGAAGCAATCTGGATGTGAAAGGGCTGTGTGGAGTAGCTAACTAAACCTATAGGAATTACTTGCTAGCTTATGATTTAAATCATCAAACTACATGATTTATTGTAAACAGAGGAAATGCATCATTTATTACAAATCTGAAACATGATACTGTAAAAGTGGAATTTCTGCCAGGAAACGAGATACGCGGGGCAGTTTAACAGCCATCAGCCCCGTGTAGGTGAAACGATGAAGATGTCTATCCCTAGATTAAAATGAATTGAAAAGTTTCAGTTTTGTAGATTATAACATTTCTTTAAATGGCATTTGATGATCACATTTTTTCCATATAACAGCTTCTACAGGACCTCCTCTGCATATTTCTTGGCAAATGTGCTTAAAAAGTGAAAACGTTTACATACATTACAGTGTAATGTGCTTGACTTGGTCACATAGTGTTCCCTATGCAAACCTGTGACAGCAGGCTTTAACTATGTAAAGAAGAGCATAATGATAAACATTTTATCATTCAGGCAGGACATGAGGTTAAAAAACAACAACTCTTTTGTGTTATGTAGGGAACACTATGTGACAGAGTAACATGTGAAGTGCAGAGGTCTCAAATGCGGCTAGGTTCTACGTTAGTTAGCTATTGTCACCAATACTATACCTGGTCTCTTAGGTCAGACTCAGTAAAGATGATTTTAACACTTCAGCCTCTTGACGTCAAATGGAAGAACCTATTCTCACCTGGGCTTGGTGTGTGTTTGGTTAAAATAAGAAGAAAAGTGTTGGTTTTGCATCCAGTATTCATGCGATGCAGCGTGACTCAGTAGACTATCAGAGGTGGCATTTTCTCACCTCGGTCGCCATGCTAATGCACATGCTGCTAAGACTTTGTTGGGCGCAGGCTCGGTAGGGAACCAGTGATGCTTTCTCACAGCCTGTGACCAAGTGTGATTTTAAGGCTTAGTGTCTAGACCCATGACTCCCTCATCCAAGAGAGCTTTTGGCAATTGGATAAGAGGCTCTGAGAGTCACAGAAGATAGGCTTAACACTCCATTATTTATTGAAACTGGCTTTAAATAAGGAATGTTTTAATCATTGAGAGACAGCACAAACTTCCTGATGTCACTGCTTCCTGGGTCTGGTGCATTGTATACAATATTATTGATAGCATCATATTAATGTAATCCAAACTGTATAGCAAACTAAGTCTTGCAGTTAGGGTTGTATGTAGCACCTATACTTGTATGCTGCAGTTATATTTTATAGAGTGCTACAAAGTGTAAATCAGTTAAGCAATCCAGTATCTTTTACTTCCTGGTCTGTATTAAAAGAGTGCCTTTTTTTTTTTTAGATGAAGCGATACACCAAAATGCTTCAATCCTCAGCAACTACATGTTTAATTGATGAGTTTGGGTAGGAGCAGCTCCAAAATGCAATGAAATTAATATACAAAGGAAAATGTCCAACTTTTTGCTTCAGGTTTCAAAGGCTTCTGCTTTGAAAGATGAACCTGTTTTGCTGGGATTTTGGCAGGGCATGACGATTATTAAATTCATTTAATCTATTAAAGCTGTTCTGCATTACCTAAATGAATTTTTTAATGGGGAGCAGGCTGGCGGGGTAAAGACACACCAGGGAACATGTACAGCACTAAAGCAAACGGACATAAACAGAACCAGACAAGGGTATCTGACTGGTTACTCCCCCGAAGCGGCTCTTGCATTGTGTGGTTTTAATATCCTAAAGCTCAGCGCTATGGCAGGGCTGCCGCTTATGAGACAGCCTATTCAATAAAGCTGGACAAGGTCTTGACTTAAAATGCTGCCAGATACTGAACTGTGAGCAAAAAAGGGGTTGTTGGAATATGAATCAGGAAAAGTAAAGGCAGAGACCTGCTAAACAGTGTCTGTAATTTATTTTGTGAATTGGTTTCATAGTTTCATCTTGTCCTTGAAAATACTATTTTCTTTAAAGACTAGATTTAATCGTAGTACTGTAGACCAATGTGTGATGGGTTTGTGCAATATTTCTGTATCTGTTTTTGCTGTTCCTTGGCTTTGGTAAAAACTCCTGCAAAATCTCAAAAAGCCAAAATAGTCATTCTAAAGAACATATTAAAATTAAAATGCGCCCCAAAAAGAAAAAGAAAAGTTTATATCCTCTTTTATTTTTTCCCTTCTGTGAAGCACTCTGTAACTTGTGATTGAAAAAGTACTACATGAATAAAGGGTGCTTGCTTGTTTTGCTCATGATGAGTAATGAGTCTTCCATATAACAATTGAAAGGGGTTGACGATGATTTCAACCACTGACGACTGGGCTGGATAATGATGTGATGTACTCCAGTTTTTTTGTTATGCTGTCACTTGATGACCACTGTATTTTGTATTTTATAAATATATTAGATAAACAGGGGTTTAAGTAAAAGTTTGAACGCAGGACTTTTACCGTTCAGATTATATATGTATGTATATTATTGTATTATTATCACATGCATTATTATGTAAGCAATGTTTTAATGTTGTACATGCTCGAGGTGAAGCTAATTCTCTTGTGTAGTTTAATATATTACAATGCATTGTATTTTATAAACTGATGTTCTGTATGTAAAGTCTGCAAAGTTACTATTACAACATTTTCCCTCTGAAATGTAATAATTAGCAGCAAACGGAAATGCTCTTGTTAAATGCAGATACCCAATGATTTAAGTACGGATTTTGTACTTTGTACATAAACTTTGTTACTATCCACCACCACTACTTGCATAGTAGCTGTAAGCATATATTTATATATAGCTTGACTGTCTCTCTGTATCTATTATTTCCTCTTATCCCTATTTTCTCTTCTGTATAGCACTACTTTCACTACTTTTCGAAAAGTGATTTATAAATTAAGTTTGCTCGCTTGCTTGCTTTTAAAGCATTGTACTATCAGTAATTTCATACATTTCTGTATCTACATACAGTATATAACCCTCTTTTAGTTTCAATTATTAGCCATATTATGGTGTTGTATCATGTTATATAATGGGTTTGTGTTTTCTGTAATTCATTGAATTGTGTGAATTACAGGAATTCATATCAAACTTTGACTCTAACAGACACAGTGCAGCTTCATTAGCAGGGCAATTGTATTTTAAGGGACAGCTGGTATTGATCACCAACACAGTATTGTGATTTATTGGCTCATGAACTAAATCCTTTCTGGATGTGTGTATTGTGTCAGTTTGGCTTATTTCCCCCACTGAAATACTGACCCTTCAGTACTCACCTCCCCATACAACTCAAGAACAAATGTTTTTTTTTTTCTGCCATCATTGTTGACTGCAGGACGTTTGAGTGAATAATGGGTTTGGGTGAGAAATTAGGGGCAGGCATGAAACGACTTACAGATTTAATATGTATGATGGTGCAAAGTTGGTTGGTTTTTTCAGTGCATGCATGTGTAATACACTGTAACACTTCTGTCTTCCAGATAGGTGTCAGCACTGGTTATCTTCATTCCTCTGACTCATAAACTGTAGGACAGCTTCTTGGCTTTGCCTTCTGTTAAATGTCCTCTTTAAATACATCCCCATGTCTCTCCCTACTTCTCTCTCTTGCGTTCCTTTGACAGTGTTTATTTCTAATACTTCATGGATCTTTGATGCTTTTTGAAGTCAGCAGGAAGTATTTGCATCTGTTACATCACCTTTTTTTTTTTCTGGCAGCACATTACACATATTTGTTTAAGCAATTCATTCACCCCTGCTAGCTGCTTGTAATCTTAAATGTGACCGTGATATTTGAGCCTTCCTTGTTTAGCCCCTTCTGTTAATTCATGCGGCCTGAAACAGCTGACCAGTAATGTTCAACATTGTGGTTGAGGCACAAATGCAATCAAAGGCAATGGAGGCTTTGATCCATGGTTGTCAGATTGCATTAACATGTTGTCCTACACTTCCTGGTTTGCATTCGACAGATGTGTTTGCACTTGGCAGCAGCCAGTGTCGTTATGACTCACTTTAATCATCTAAATGGTACATAGTGACATTGAAGAGCACAAGTCCGGCATTAGGCATGACAGCTACCTTGATGACATACATATTTATTCTATTTTATTTTATTTTTTGTAAATAAAATCTCATAGAGATGAGACCTGGCCAGAACAGCAGATCAGGGGCCAGATGTATAAACAATACGTACGCACAAAAAACATGCACACACCATTTTCCACACATTAACTGGTATTGTCATAATTTAGCCACATCTCTCCTCCTATCCTTGTGTAGTCTAGTATTGCTCCCCCCTCCCTGTGTTCCTGTCAGTCCTCTGTTCATCTCTCGGTGTGTTTGTGTATGTGTTAAAGTCACAGTATATCTACTCGGCTCTACTATGCAACCAGCGCCAGATTGTCTCAGTGCACCATCACGGTACCTTCGCTATGGCATATATCTCGACTCAGTTAAGTTTTTGTTGTTGCTCATTTTTCGGCTCCTGTGTGACCTTGTCTGTCTCTGCTGCAGATTTACTTCCTGCCGGTGATCCAAGCCATCGTGGTTTACCTGATCTCTGCACTCTCCCGTCCAGCTGCCTTTCCTCCTCTGCCTGCCACGCTACCCGAGCCATCTCCAGAACATTCTATCACCACCTCTGCCCTCTGAGCCTTGTCGGTCCTCCACGGGCCGCGTTGGGAAGTTTCCCTACTGGCTCCAGTGGACTACACCTGCCTCGCCTGCTCAGGCGGAGCATTCCCCCACCAGTGATCTTTTTGTCACATTTACAATAAGGACTGTTTGAACTAACAATCCAGTTCTCCCCCTCGCTGTGTTCTGCTTTTGGGTCTTTTAGATCGTGAAACATAACAGGTGTTTATAAAAGGATTTTATCCTGATTTGAGAAGCACTTTGTCAAGTCTGTTTCAATATGAGCTCTATAAATTAATCACTGATCATCCTTCTGATGTTTAATAATGATGATTGCGATATCACAGATATATGTGATGAATTAGTGGTATGGGCGCTATAAATAGCCACAGCTGTGCATAATGACAGCTGTTCTGGAGCTGTTGGAGAACCTTGCTGATGCGACGCAATGGGTGAAATTGCACTTCTTCGCCGCTCTTCTCACTGACAGGTCTAATGAGTGGGGAAGCGGGCACAAGTATTAATATGCAAGCAGATGTTTTCACATCCATTTAAGGCAAACTATGGGAGTGGAAATGAGACTTGTGTGCAAAGTTCCAAAATAATTGAGATTGATATAACAGAAACATCAAACACACACCTTCGAAAATCTGAAGAAAATAATAGAAAGCTCACTAAGTAACACGTTATATCTTGCTTTTTTAATCTGTACAAAAAGTGTATAAATGACAATTTATGAGCATTTTACGGGGGGAATTTGGTGGAATATTTCTTGACCAGAACCAATAAGGCCACGTTCAGACTGATTTTAGGCCTGCGAGAAAAAACACATTCCTCTCCTTGTTATGGACAGAAGGGCAGGAGACACCAAAGTGGAGACAGAGGTGGTATTATTCAACACAGCAATGAAAACACAGTAAGTTGATGGAGTATGGAGTACTGATACCGTCCTTTCTAGAATGTTGTTGGAGCTTGGGAGCTGGAGCCACACACGCTGGAGACGGGAGAACACTCGACTGGAGGAAGGAACACTGGAGTGGAAGCACACGATGGAACAGGAAAGGGTTGGAATCCAAATGTCGACTTTTCATCGAGGGTTAGAGTCCTTAGTATAAGCGAGACCGGACAACTGGCTGAGGTGAGTAGGGTGCTCTTATACTGGTGGTGATGAGGTACTGATGGGGATCAGGTGTGTGATAGGGAACAGGTGTGTGATTAGAACTCTGGTGAGGGAGTGCGCTGTGATTGGGTGATTCTGGTGCCTGGCGTGTCCGTGACAGTACCCCCCCTCTCCACGGCCCACACCTGAGGGCGGAGGACCCCGACATCGTGGTGGTCGTCCTCTTCCCCGGGGGGCAGGTCGAGTCGGATGGGCGTCAAGCAGAGAGGGGTCGTGTCTGGGTACCCATGAACGCTCCTCGAGACCGTAGCCCTCCCAGTCCACTAGGTATTCTCCATCCTCCTCCTCCAGTGGTAGGTTGGCGGAGGGAGTTCTGGGCGTACACGGCCAAACCCAGGAACTGGTTCCAAGAGTCCTGGTGGCCATGGCAGAAGGTACGTAGGAAGCGTCCGATCTCCTGGATCTTCCTCTCCATCTGCCAGTTTGTCTGTGGGTGGTATCCAGAAGAGAGGCTGACGGTCACACCTAGGAGGGAGAAGAATGCTTTCCATACCCTAAAGATGAACTGGGGTCCCCGGTCGAACACAATGTCTTCGGGGATGCAGTAATACCGGAAGATGTGATTGAACATAAGTTCAGCGGTTTCCATAGTTGTGGGTAGTCCTTGGAGGGGAATCAGTCGACATGACTTGGAGAATCTATCAATGACCACCAGGCGGGTAGATCGGTGATGAAATCCACTCCTAGGTGTGACCAGGGTCTGTTGGGAACGAGCAGAGGACATAGCTTGCCGGATGGAAGGTGGCGTGGGCTCTTTGAGATGGTGCATTCCTGACATCCCAGTACATACCTTCTCACATCCCTTGCCATGTTTGGCCACCAGAAGTGTTCCCTTAGCAGTGAGAGGGTTACATTGGCCCCTGGGTGACCAGTGCCTAGAGATGTGTAGGAAGAGTGGATTAGTGGGGTGCACTATGTTCTGTTGACATATTGTAGACCTAGGGGGCAGCCCATTGGAGCGTCGGTGGAGGCATTGGAGGAAGGCACGGACATCTCTGAATGGGGCTCACTATTATCTGCTTGGGGAGTATGGTCTCGGGTTCCTCTTTGATTTTGTCTGGGGAGTGCAGCCGGGACAAGGCGTCTGCCTTCATGTTCCGGGAACTGGGGCGATATGAGATGTTGAAGTTAAACCATGTGAAATAGAGTGCCCAGCAAGCTTGACGGGGATTTAGGCGTTTAGCGTCCCTGAGGTATTCCAAGTTCTTATGGTTGGTGAGCACTGTGAAGGGATGTTTAGCACCTTCCAACCAATGCCTCCACTCCTCCAGGGCCAGTTTGATGGCGAGCAGTTCTCTGCTGCCGATGTCGTAATTTCTCTCCGCTGGGCTGAGTTTATAGGAGAAAAAGGCGCATGGATGGAGTTTTGCTGGGGTGCCCTGCTGCTGGGACAGCACCACTCCTACTCCTGTGGTAGAGGCATTGTGTGGGGGACAGGACAGAGACTCGGGCTTGTTGCGGAGTAAGTTGGTCAGCAGGTGTGCAATGGTACTATTTGTCCTGCATGAATAGTCGGTAGAAGTTGGAAAAGCCCAGGAATCTCTGAAGTTCCTTAATGGTGGCTGTTCCGGGCCAGTTCCGTATGGCCTCCACCTTCCCCTCGTCCATCTGGATGCCACTGCTACTGATGTTGTAACCCAGGAACTGCACTGAGGGTTGGTGGAATGAACACTTCTCTGCCTTAAAGGAACAGCTGGAACTCCCTCAGGCATTTCAGAACCTCCCCAACGTGGTGGCAATGTTCAGCCAGGCTCCGGGAGTTGATCAGGATGTCATCGAAGTAGACCAAGACGAACTTGTGGAGAAACTCCCAGAGCATTTCGTGGATGAAATCCTGGAATATGGAGGGGGCGTTGGCCAGGCCATACAGCAGGACGAGGTATTCGTAGTGTGCGGTTGGAGTCACAAAGGCGGTCTACCACTTGTCCCCCTGGAGTGACACTCCTTCATTTGAATGAGGGCAGTCCAATGGCATAGCTAGGCTGCCAACCTGGTTCAACTTTTGTCGCAACACAACATCTGGCAAAGGGACTGCAGTGATCCTGGTGAATTACTTTGTGAATGTCGTATTTCTGCAGTTTACCTCGCAATTGCCACATCGAAAGGTAAAATATTATCGCTGTGATAATTTTTCAGAGCTGTAAAATCCAGAATATAGTAAACTGCTGTGTTTTTGCGCATTTTGGCTAACTTTAGCGATGGGGGCGTGCTGTTTCAGGTACTGTTGAGACATGAAATACAATCCAGGAAGTCCACTGGTTACCAATGGAAATAGCCAGTCTAGCTGTTAGTTTTCAGTTTTTATGCTAAGCTACGATAACCGGCTGCTGGCTCCAGCTATATATTTGCCATACAGACATGACAGTAGTATCAATCTTCTCATCTTACCTTTAAATATTTCTGGTTTCTCTGCCAGAAAAGAGTGGATTGTTCCCTTCGTGTTGGGAACAAATGCCCGAAGATCGACAGGTGGATCAGTGCTGTATTGCACGCATTGTATTGGACTGTTGTGGTGAAGAGGGACCCAATCATGATGGCAAAGCGCTTGATTTACCGGTAGGTCTATGTTCCAAACCTCACCTATGGTCAGTGGCTGAAGGAATAAAGATACAAGCAACCAAAATGAGTTTCTTTCGCAGAATGTCTGGGCTCACCCTCATGAGGTGGCTCAGACACTGGATTAGGGTGCCTCTAGGACACCTCCCTGTGGAAGTATTCCAGGCAAGTACAACTGGGTGGAGACTCCAGGGCAGACCTATAATCCAAAGGGGTATAATATGTCCCATTTGGCCTTGGAATGCTTTGGGATCCCCCAGAAGGAGCTGGAGGAAGTAATTAGGGGGAAGCACTGCGAACCAGACCTGGGCAAAGGACTGAAAATTGATGGATAGATGTGACTAAGGTTTTTATTTTCAGTTAAAGTTGCTTTCCCATGACCACAACCATATCCACATTATTTATATCCATAAATAAATCAAACTTCAAACACATCTTTCACGTAACGCGGGAAGAATATTACTGAGTATATTCACTCTACCAATGTCCATTAAAAGTAATTTCAGACATTCATTTAAAAAAAAATTGTATATGATGATAATTGTATAAATGTGATCCTGTGAGAGAATTTCAGAGAGAGGAGAGAGGCGGAGAGAGAGAAGAGGGGGTGGGGGAGGGGGAAGCATAATGCAAAATCCACCTTTAACTTTAAAATAATAATGTAATGGTAGTGGTACTATTATTAATAATAAAGTAATAGGAATGATAGTGATAGGAATAATAATGACAATAATAGTAATAAGACTAATAATAATAACTGTAGTAGCAGTTGTCAAGCAGGAACACGGGGGCAGCAGGTGGCCCACAACCACAGATCCAGACTCTGCAGCTCCGGAGGCAGAAATACCTGCTGAAAGCGACAGAAGGAGAGAGGAGAGAAACAAGAAAGCACAAAACTATAGGAAAGAGAAGATGACGAGTTAGTAACACACAGTAATGGGATAAAAATGCATACAGATGGGGAGAGAGAGGTGGAGAGAGGAGCTCAGTGCATCATGGGAAGTCTAGGCCTATAGCAGCGTAACTAAGGGATGGTTCAGGGCTCACCTGAGCCAGCCCTAACTATAAGCTTCATCAAAGAGGAAAGTCTTAAGCCTACTCTTAAATGTGGAGATGGTGTCTGCCTCCCGAACCCAAATTGGGATCTGATTCCACAGGAGAGGAGCTTGATAACTGAAGTTCCAGTAATGATGAGATAATATCTGTAAACAGAGTACAATCCCTGTTTCTATCGACATGCCATGTGATGTGTGACAGACAGTAAAGTGAATAGTGGGAGGAAACACCCACAGACATGGCCCAGCACATACAGAGGCTAACACACATCATGGCATCAGACATCTGCACACACACACACACACACACACACACACACACACACACATACACACAAATAGACAGCCACACATGCCTAAGTGTACAGGCAGAAATAAACACACATACATATTATAATGCAGCTAGCAGTGCACACACACACAAACACTCTCACATCCACTTGCTGGACGTGCTTCCTGTCTACTTAATTCATCAGGGTTTTATTGCAGCTTACTATAGTGACTGTGATTAGTAATTTACTGTTGCTTTGTGCTGCACAGGAAAACAATGGCGCCAGACTACATACACTGCAGTTCAGAAACTTTCTCAAACATAATCCTAACCTCTCATAGATCATGTTGATTTGGTGAATAATACACAAGCAGTTCTAATAAGTATTATGTGGAGGTGGGGGGGTTTCCAGCCTTTTTAATTGTCATAATTGTCTGTTCCATTACACATTCACATATGTTTAGATTGGACATGTCAAAATGGAAAGTATTAGTATTTAATGATCAAAGGGTTTTCCTCCCTGCCAAGAAAAAAAAAATCTGGGCACAAGATTTAATTCTTGGAAAAGAAAGTGGTCAAATTTATATATATTATAATCGAAAAAATTGAATCTAAAAAATATGAATGTTGGCTCTCTAAACGCCTAAAACCTTTATTTATACAGCACAGTACAGCAGGATTACCAGGCTGTTCTACATCAACAGATTTCTGCTCTAAAAAGAAAACCCCACCAATTTAGCATTGTAGGACATGTGTCCATGGTGGACAATTAAAAAAAAAAGGATCACAATCAATGCAGCAGAACCAGATATATCATCCTTTTTTCCCCACATATTCTTATTCTATGTCAAAACATGGTGCCTACATTATCCTCAACCTAACCGCCAACAGTTCAGTCCAGCTAGAGATGAGGAGCAGGCTACAGAGGACTGCTAAGACCACTACTTTCTAAGTCCACAATCCCAGATCTTCTTCATTATCAAAATCTACAGTCCTTTTTTGTGCACAAAAGCAGGCAGTGATACCCCATTTACTCTAAGCCAATAAGTGTGTCTTGGGCAAATAGAATAGTTGTCCAGTATCTTACAAGCCAAATGTAAATGTAACCAAGAAGCAATACGACAGCTTGAGACACATTCTAGCCAGGTGTTGAAAAGGTGTAAATGTGTCCTTCTCTCTAAGATCCCTTTACACCTGGCATTAAAATGTGCATACAGGCAGCTTAAAGTGCCGTTCAATTAACATGCTCGTGTTTTTGGTGAGCAGTGAACTGAACGTATCCGTTTGTGAAGGTGAACTCAAGCACTGAGTTAAACACAATATAAACTACTAAAATAACAGAAAGGAGTATTATGAAGAAAGGTAGCGAAAGGAAACGATGCGAGTCAGAAGGTTATTATAGTCTGTAGCAGAGACGGTCCATCTTTGTCTATAGTTCTAGAACATTTTTTGGACCCGTGCAAACGAGAGGAGGATGTGACGATCGGTTGTTTGAGCTGGACAGAGCAATCGGCTCTCGATCGGCTCTGAATGTGGACATTGGAGACACATATTAACACCAGGTGTAGCTAAATGTAATCTGGTTCAAATCATTAGATACAAGTGTGGATACGAGACGCATATTGACTCCCGTGCAATATTTAGTTTTCCTATGTTAGTTTTTCCTATTTATTGATATTGATATTATATACCTCCATTACTGCTGTGCAATATCTTAATAATCTCAATAAGCTACACTTAACTCGACAGTACATGCACCACTGCTCATTACTTATTACTTATATTATTACATTGTATTATTATACTGTATTATCATCATCAACCGGTAAACCCACTTGGTACTTCACACTTATTTTATCTTATACTTATACTTATACCCACCTGGGGTGGGTTAATTTATTTTCTGACCTGTTTTATAGTGTATTGTATTATATTTTTTGCTAGTACTTTCTCCTGTGTGCACTGAAGAGTTTCCCTCTGATTAATGCAAGGTGTAAAGGGGGTCTCAGACTCATACGTAGTCTTTACTCTTCCCAAATCGAACTACGTCAGTGAGTGGAAACAGCCATTTACAGTTTCTGTCCCCTGTCATAACAGCAGCTGAAATTACCGTCGTTCTCCCTGTCACATCTATCTATCTTTCAAAGTTTCACCCTTCTAGGTTTGTTGCCAGAACACAATGTACACACAACTACCAGAAAAAAAGATACCCACCTGATTTGACTATTTCATACTGTTATTAGCTTCAGCTGAATTTTAGAATGCCTTTTTTGCACAGAACTGGGACTGTGTTGTGTCAGCCATCTTTTACAATGTAGTTGCATTAGGAAGGGATCACCTCATGGCCAGTATGGACAAGAAGAATAATTACAGCAACACTAACACTTTCAACACACTGTATATATGGTATGTGAATATTGTATTAAAATATACTTGAAAAAATCAAATTTAATGCAGATATCATAAATACTGTTAATATTCTTTTACTCTATGTGCGTGTGGGACCATGCTTATTTCTTGTATGAGTCTCTGCATGAAAGCTCTCCACAGGTGTACGTGTGTGTCTGAGTTATCGTGCAAAATTAGCATTTCATCTCATTCAGCAGCCAGATGCTGTGCTCGAAACACAACACACCTGTGCAGTAAATCAGAGAAAACCCCAGGCGCACTGACATCACCTTACAATAGGCAGGTAATGTCTTGAGCACGGGAGAATTGAAATAATTCCACAGTGTAGTAAGAGGTTGTAATCTGCAGTGATAACAAAGAAGTCATTGATTGGAAAACCCTGTCCTCATACATATGTAATGTTGTGCGATGATAGAGATACAGCAAAATCATGGTGATACCACACAATACCTGCAAATATAATACAAATAGGGGATATGTGTGCTTACTGTTCTTGCATTAAACTCTCCGTGTGTGTGGATGTTATGGTGGATGAGAGCATAAGAAAGAGCATGTGAGATGAGACAGAAATGAATGTTAATCAGAGAGCTATTAGCCTGTCTCTGTCTGACTCTTTTATTTGGGTTGCCATATCCTCATCTAAACTTCAGTCTATTCAATTAGAAATGGAGAATTACTGTCTTATAATTCATACCTGGTACCACTCTGGTCCTGCTGTGGCTTTCTTGGTCTGTACGTGAAGGAGCTACCAGTCACACATTCTGGTCACAAGCAAAGCTGGCTCCATTTTGGATCCAGTTCCCAGTTGGCAGAATAGCCTTAACCTCAGAAGCTCCTATCGAACCTTTTATCTGTACTCACTCTGTTTATTAGCAAAGCGCAATATAGAAAACATTTAGGTAGCAGGCTTCTCATTTTAAGCTGGTATATGACAGCAGGTCATCTCAGCTGTCACTAATTACTTTCTTGAAGGCTAAAATGAAACTTTTGGCTGCTGTTTGGTTAATGTGCTCTCTGAAAGTTGGTGTCTGCTCTCAACCAAAGATTGTTTATGAGGCAAAAGAAACTTCGTAATGTAATACCACTCTACGACCTCAAATGGACTGCTGTCACCACTCCTGTTGACTGAATATCACATACATATTTTAGGCATATTAAGTTAATATTTCCGAATCAGGACCTACAGTGATTAGAGCAAGTACCTAATGGAAAACAAGGTATAAAGTCAATAGGTTAGGTCTGTTATTTCAGTGTGACAGATTTATTTAAATCAGCTATAATCTATATTTTTTTATAATAACAATATATCAAATGACAATGTGAAAAGTGTCGCTCGTAGCGATGAACCTACAGAGAATTATCACCTGAATCTGCAGCTCCCCTCGGCTTTACTTCAGCAACTTTACTGTTTCGGGTCACTCCCACCGCTCTCGTAGCGTTGTTTTCAGGCTACAGATACTTCCCTGTGGTTTGTGAATCGAGCCCTGTCAGGAGAGTCTCAAACAACCCACACACAAATGCAGTGAAATCCACAAATGACAAGCAGTTTGTAAATGCAGGTTCAACAGTCTGTAAATGTAACAACATCCAAATATGTTTTTGATAAAAATTGCAAATACTTTTAAATACATATATTTGTGGATTTCTATTTAATTTTTATTTAAATTAAATCTGGGTTTGTTTAAAACAATAATTATTTTTGTGTGCATTGAAAAATATTTTTATATATAAATCCCAAAATACATATCTGAATCCTTCTGTGTGCATTAGTTATTAGTGAGACTGATCTAACTCCATATTTTCACAGCAGACATTTTGATATGAGGTGTATTATAGTTTTTGCTAGTACTTTCTCCTGTGTGCACTGACGTAAAGGCGAGCTGCTGTAACAAAGAGTTTCCCTTCGGGGATCAATAAAGGATTTCTGATTCTGAAAAGCACAGGTGTTACTAATAACAATTACAATGGCTCCGTTCTATTCAAGTGTCCCAGTAAGCCTTGACAGTGAGCCAGCATGAACAGTATCAGGACCCTGAAACTGAAGCAGCTAAATGGAATTCAGCCATCTTTCATTTTATTATTTACAATTTAATATAATTCCAATCTACGACCGCCAAAGTGAGTGTTTGTGAAACTTGAGACAGATGGTGCTTCACCAGTAATTGTGCAATATTGTGTGCTGCAGTGAATTTTACCTGAAATAAATGAACCTGACAAGTAAAGCTGCATCCCATTGTACTGTATCATGTTGCAGATTACAGAGTTTTAATCAGGTAGTCTGTGACAAATTACATTTTTAAAGTAACCTCCTCAATCCCTTTGGCCCGTACAATTTCAGAGTCTCACTGCATCACTCCTCTACTTCACTGTAATCCTTTGTGACGCAGCCTCGTACACCATTCATTTAGACTCCACTGCCAGACATATTGAGACTTAACTCTGACCATGTGTGCATGGCCGTGGCAGCTTCAGTGCTGCAGATGCAGGGGGTGGAGGTGGGGGGGTGGATGCTACCTCGATCCCCTCCCAGTTCTCCTTTCTCTCTCTCGTCTCCCTTCCTAAATTTTACCGGAAACTGGATTCCTGGAGACAGACACCAGTCAACCAGGACCAGGACGTATGCTCACCTCACACCTGTGTCAGCCTCGTTACATTGGCTCGCTGTTTTCTCCCTGATTGATTGCTTTTAAGGTTCTTCATGGCTCCAGACTGTATTTTAGACCTTGTAATCCCTTATGAACCTTTACGCAGTCTGAGATCTTCGGGCAGGGGTCTCCTGTCTGTTCCTGAGTCCAGGAGGAAAACTAAGGGGGACAGAGCTTTTGCCATCAGGACCCCGAGGCTCTGGAACAACCTGCCCGAAGACATTAGGTTGTCTGAGTCTTCGTTTAAGTCTCGTCTCAAAACACATTTTTATCGGAAACCATATCCTGATCTCACCTGAGCTGTCTGTTTATTTTATTTATTGTTTTTTACTTTATTGTTATTATCTCTTATTTTGTTTTTGCCCATCATGTATTTTATCATTCACTGCGGTATTTTATTTCTCTCTCTGTGAAGCACTTTGTACTTTGTTTTGATAAGTGCTCTATAAATAACGTTTATTATTATTATTATTATTATTATTATTATTATTATCATTATTAACACCCCACCAACCAGTCATGCCATGGGACAGCAGAGGTCTTCATCCTTGGCCACCACCACTGCTGGAGGAAGATACCAGAGGAAGAGAAGGTAGAACTGATGGGAAAGCCATGTGTGGAATGTGTGACAATCCGTAGATTCTGAAGACCTCAAATGGCTTATGAAAGGGAAAACTTTCTAATATGTGTATTTGCAAGTATTGCGTGTGTCTGCGTGTGTTCACATGTGGATGTGTGTGTTTGAGCCAATGACACCGTAGGTGCTAATTGACAATAAGCATGTTTTAGCCAGTGGTGGTCTAACTCCAGGCGTTTCTTTCAGCCATTCTCATCATGCTGCAGACTCATTACAGAGCACCCAGTACTGTTCAATCTACAGTAAGCAGGTAGCTAATTAGGAAGGGAGGGACTCACATTCGGTACTATGTCCAAGTTTTCTAGGAAAGATGGGATGAATATGAAATAAAGTATAAAAAGTGAGAAGTGGGTAGAGAAGAGTTATTTGCTGTCAGACTATCTGAGAGTCATTGAGCAAGGGGAGAGTATGACTACTCCTACACACACACACACACACACACACACAAAAGCTGTGCGGATGTTTACTGTCTTCAGTATTTTTACAGAATCTTGAGCTCTTTTTTACTGCTTCTTTCCACTGATGTTGTATTAAAAGTTTGTTGCACGCAGCTCACATTTGTTGGCGAGTATAAAACCGTCCTCAAGTCCCCTTGACATTTTACCAACATCTATATTTAAAAATGTCCTTGAGTCAACTGGTCCTGGCCTGATCTCTGTCATTAATAGCTCTCTGCAATCTGGCCCTGTCCCAGTGTGTTTTAAAAAAGCTGTACTGCTTAAAAACAACAGACCTATTTCTAAACTGTCTTTTATCTCTAAGGTTTTGGGGAAAGTGATGGGAAAGCAGCTGTCTGGAATGCAAACAACTGCCTCAACAAAAGTTTCGGTCTGTTTTTTGTTGAATGCACTTCACAGAAAAGTCCGTTCTCAGAGTCTCCGATGACATCTTGATGCATCGCAAGGGGAGCGCTCTTTGGTACTGATGATGGTACTGGTACTCAGTAGAGCTTTTAACACTATTCATCATTCATCATTGTGCAATATTCTGTTTACTCCTCAAGTGCAATATTAGTTTTCCCTTGTTAGTTTTTCTTATTTATTGTTACGGATATACCTCAATTACTCTCGACAGTACATGCACCTCCGCTTTTACTATTATTTATTACATAATTAGTGACATTGTATTTATACTGTACTTCACCATCTACCAGTAAACCCACTTGGTACTCGACACTTAGTTTATCTTATACTTATACCAACATGTTACTTAATTTATTTATTTCTGACCTGTTTATAGTGTATAATATCGTTTTCTCCTGTGTGCACTGACGTAAAGGCGAGCTACTGTAACAAAGAGTTTCCCTACGGGGATCAATAAAGTATTTCTGATTCTGATTCTGATTCTGATAACTGAAGTGAATATCTGAATTGAGAGACTTGTGGGTGGGTATCTCTTGTTTTCCATGTCTCAGACAGACCTTTTAAATTACTGTTGGCCGTTACATTGTGGCATCAGCTGCTGTCTTCTGGGGTGCTGCTCTGGGTCCTCTTTTATAAGCCTTGTATTTGCATTCCCTCGGCCAGATTGTTGCTATGTGAACAATATTCAATTATGCTTTTCATTTAGGCCTTATAATGATTGCACTTCAGTTCAATCAAGGACTGGATAGCCAGTAATTCCCTGCAGCTCTATGCAGATTTAACTGAGGTGCTTCGTTGTGCCGCTGACAGTCTGTTCCCGAAGGTGATGAAATGTGTTGGGTCTCTTTCATCTTTCACATTCAACCTCAGAAAACCTAGAAGTTATATTTGAACAGGCCTTGACTCTTTACCACCCTGTCACTCCTGTTCAGACAAACATCTTATTGTTTCTCAGACAGCATTTATTCCTTCCATCTTAGAGTTCTGTAACTCTCTTTTTACTCAGCAAGTCATCTCTGGGTCGTCTGGTGCTCCACAAATACATTTTATTTACATCTCGTCACACAGCAAGTATACAGTGCATCAGACCAAACCGTTTTTGCATATTTTTGAAAAGGCAGTTTTTGTTAAATGATGGCTTTAGTTATGTGCACACAGACTCTCAGACATTTCATATATAATAAATTATCCTAATTTGGTTATTTATATGCAACAAACTTGCCTATTGCACCATTAATTCCAATTTTGTCTGTTCCTGTGTAGCCCATGCAGACTGAAGCCCATGGGAATGTGTGTCTGATTAGACCTCAGTAATGTAATGTGTAATGCTGCTGTCACTGTATGACTTCTCTCTCAGCTGATGAGATCTGGTCACCATGGCTCGCCACTCAGTTCACCCTGACACACACACCAACCAGGTTAATTGAGCATTACCAGCCCTGTGCCCTTCCAGTTACACGTTACACTCCAGAGACAGAATAACTATATCTGTTGTATCTTTGTAGACAAAGGTGATGTGTTGATCTGTGCCCTTGCAGAAGTTGGCATGGCATATACCAGGGGTGGCTGTAGGGTCATCGGGGATCCAGGGATTAGCCCTGAAATTTTTGAATGAGTCTGGGGTCAGGCTTTAATTAAAATAAAAATGATGATTATCATTATCATTATTATTATTAGTAGTAGTAGTAGTAGTAATAGTCAAAAAACAGGTTTTAACTCCTTTAACGTACACTCAGTTGCCAGTTTATTAGGCACACCACAGTCCGCAGTAAATGCTACCTAAAGCTATAATGTTCCGTTATTGTTGAGACTGTTTTAGGGAGGTGATGATTCAACTGTATGGTCATTTTGGAGGTTGTAGTTCGTGGTGCTGTTGAACTGTATCGTGTATGTCTGTTATTTAGCTTACCGTCATTGACATAAATGGGGTGAATGGCCCTTGTTTTCTATTGCTGGCATATTGTACGCATAGCATGCTGCAGAACTTTCACATTTTATTTAAATATTATTTATTTAAATAACAAATGTAACATTCTGAAAAGAGACTAAGGTTTTACGACACTTTTAAAAAGGAATGCCAAGTTACCAGTTTACAAAAAAAGGAGAAGCACTGAACATTCACAATGCATTTTGTCCAAAAACACTGGTAAGGATGCGTGACAAACAACAGACCATGCAGTAAATGAAAGCCACTATCATGATAAACAGGCAGATGTCATTGATGTAGTCCTACACAGCTGTTCCTTAGTGGCACTTGTTGATGGTGCCAAGTAGAGGCTGAACCAGGATACGGGTAATCTGTAAATCTGATGGAAAGAGATCTGTCGGAGGGGGACCTTTCAAAAACGGGTTTGGAGATCTCCGAGCACGATCACAGGAAACACTATCCCTTTCAGAGTGAATGAGTTAACCATTTGTTGGGAACAGTTCGATTCGTTTCCGGATGTTGTGTGTGGGATTGATTTACCACATCAGAATAGAGCATACAACTGAAGCATCCTGACTGGGAAGAAAGCTCAGGCTGACAAACACACAACATACTGTACACATTGTACACATATAAACACAAACAGTTAGCATCTACACTGTATTTGCACATACTGTTATATACCTAAGTTTAACAGAAAGTGGTTCAAATCTTGGATACTGCTTGAATTTTGGAGTTTTTGATTCAGGATTTCGTTGCTTTATAAAATTGTTATCAGATGAAACATGAAGCAAAGTTCAGAAGTGGAGTGACTGCATATAAAGTCAACGCAAAGATACAAGCTCGTCCTGGGCATTGCGTTTAATCTGAGGGTGTAAGAGTCCTCTTCATCGACAGACAGAAAGGGAAGAAAACAGAGAGAGAATGGAGGGAAATGACAGGGAGTTATTGGTCTGTTCTGAGATCAGTCAGTGTTTCCATCGCCCTTTATCACCTACATTTGATGGAAGAGATATGCTTTGATCTTAATCAATACAACTGTCAGTCAATAAGGGTTGCATAACGGGTCGCTTTTCACTCATGCTTCATGCGCGTAATCGTGCCTCAAAGCATCATTCTAGGCTTCAAGTTTATTTTATTCCATTTTACGCACTTAACTAGGTATTGTGTTTTGGGCTTGAGCGCTGCAAAAACACAGGTAATCTATGCATTACTGTGCCTGAACGCATCCTGTGTACACACTGACAAAAAACTGAAGCTGCTGCTTCTGCTCATGTACTGCTTTCAGTAAGCAGCCTATGTACACAAGAATACAGCACAGACACAGTTGGTGCGTACTTCACCTAGCTAGCCACATGCATCCCATGAAAAGACCGAAACCAACCATGCATTAGTCTGTCTTAATACATTCTGACTTCCCTACCTCTGTGGCACTCAGCCCCAAGCCCATTGATTATTACCAAAGATGTTCAGTACTACAGTACAGCTGGGCACTGTAGTTTTTAGCAAACGTTACTTAAACAGGAAGAAACAGTGCATTTGTTTCAGCTGCGGGTTAATCTACATTTGGTGCTCTAGTGAGTATCTGGGGACTGTGTGTGGGACTGAGTCAAAATAAACTACAGTGTGTGTGTTCATGAGGAACATGTCAGCCAGTGCAGCAGTGAGGCTCACTGATGTGCTTTTAATAGTTTTTGGACAACACTGGAGCTCTGTGGCTCAGAGGAAGAAGATCTATTGGCTTTGGATACACATACAAAACTTGTTAGGAGAATACATTCATTGTTAGTTTTGGTCTTTTCATGGGATTTGTTGACAGTAAGAAAAATATAGAATAGCCTTATCCTTAAAGATTGTTGTAAAAACAAAAACAACAATTAACCATAACCTAATCCCAACTCCTAACCCTAGCCAAGCCCCTCAATGAAGCGAGCTGCACCAAGGTGGATTAAACACCCTCACACCTGACCAAACACAGTCTGGTTCTACAGGGATAGGAAGACACACATCCCATGCTTCAAATACAGCACAGAAAATATGCCAGCAATATGTATAGGAACATACTGTAATATATGTTCATCTAGTGAGAACGAAAGTTAATCCCAGATGTGCAACAGCATTTTGAAGCTGGGAAGGTAAAGAAAGGTCAGTTTATAAAAGGAGTAAGCCTTTAACTCTGCACTTGGTATACGTATAAGTCATTCATAAGGTCAACATGTGAGCTTGTGTGTGCGTTTTCATTACATTGCATGTGAAAACAGACCCTGCATCAAAGGAAGAAAGGTAAGACAGCCCACTGTGACAGGATGGCTTTCCAAAAGTCTAGGGAAGCTATGATAACCTCTATCTGTGTATCACAGGGAGGCTGAAATGTTATAACGAAGGCTAGGTAAACATGTCAGAATGTCAGATATGAGCACATGCCAACATCATCCATAACATCAAGTTTCATATTTACAATAATTGGCCTCCTGATAGTAAACACTTGGGAAATGTGTAACCAAATACCCATGCTATTCTGACCGAATGCCATAATGCATAAATCATGTTTTGTCAACACTATGCAGGGAGAAGAGGTCAGGGGTTATGCTAACTAATAGGCAGATGGGGAGCAAACCACCATATGTGATGTGAAGGCAAATATAAGGAAAGCGTGAATGCGAGGAGGAAAGTCAGAATAATTGCGAGTTCAGGCTAAATGTGCTGTGTCGGTTCATTAAGGCAGATAGATTCGGGTGCTCTTGTGTCTGTTTGGCTTTAAACGGCCTCATCCTTTAATGGGGATTACCTCTTTCTCCGTTTCCCTCGTCAGGCATGTAGGCTGCTGGCCTCAGCAGAAACCAAACCATGAAGGGAGGAAAGAATGACTGACAGGGGGAAAGAAAATACTTTTTTGAGGGTTAGAATTAGTTATGTTAAGTGAACTGAGAAGAGCCCTGGTACATAAACATCATTTATTATAAAGTTACATTAACAGTGGTTAAATTCCATCCACAATTTAAAGACTGTGTAAAATTATAATACAAATGTATGATTTTATAATTTTTTCTGCAATATAGGAAAAGCAAAACCTATTTTGTAATTCCATATACAGTATTTCATGCAATTTATCAAATTTTTTCTGTTTCCTGGCAACACATTCATTAAGATGAAAAGGGATGAAATCCACATTAGGTCAAAAGGTATTTCCCTAATGAGGTACATTGGTTTATATTTGGTGGAGGTGTGTGTGAGTGTGTATGTGTGTGTGTGTGAGTGTATATTGTGTGTATGTGTGTGTGTGTGTGTGTGTGTTGTGTACCCATGAATGGTAATGTCGCCCTTGTCTTTGATGACTTCTACCATTTCGGCGGCTCATTAAAATGACAAATGTGCAATACAAACAATTGATTATCACTGCTTTATTGTTTGAGTGTAACGTCCCTGTTGGTGGAGAGAATCGGTTTGTTACGGAAGCTTGTGTCTCCGCACCACAGCTAAAGTAATTGAAGAGGATAAACTGTCAGCGTGTACACTGGAACACAATACTATGATAGTAATAGTGTCCCTTGCTGAAGCTACAACACACACACACACACACACACGTACCTAACAGAAACACAAAGACACTTGTGATGCATTGTGAGCGAGCGCTGTGGGAGTTTTTATGAGAGGCAAACTTACTTTTGAGCATTTTCTCCCCAAACTGGTGCAATGCGTGTGATTGCTCCATTTGTCTTATTTACTGTACATCAGCCTTATTCACTCTGCCCAGTAAACAGTCCTAAAGTAAGTAAATGTGCCCATAATTCACAGCAAGTGCTGCTTTCAAAGACCTGGGACATTCTCTCATAGCGCCTTCCCTTGCTCTTACAGGATGAGAGATGAAGAGAGAAAAGACAAAATATAAACGGGAACATTCGGTAGAGCGTTTCACACACAAATAGCACAAAATTGTGAATTGCAAAATTGTCGCATCAAAGATATTTCCAGTGCATCTACCATGGCATGCTTCTTAACAGTCCCCCTTGTTATTTCAATAAACTTCCTCACCACAAAAAGACTAGATGATGATAACATTTTACTGTTACTGGGTCGACATTTTACTGGGTCAGTAAAGTGCCATCTGAGTGTGACTGCTTACACCTTGGTGCAAATTTTACAGATTCCACATTTCTGCAGAGATATTTCACCTTGTATGTGTATTGTACATTTAGTTATATGTATTTAAATGACATGCAAAAAAATAACCTTAAAAATAGCACTCAAGGGGCCTTAAGAGGCCCTACTTTGCTAAACAAAAGCAGTGCTTTGAGTTAAATGCTAATGTCAGCATGCTAACATGCTCACAATAACAATGCTAAGATGCCGATGTTTCGCAGGAATAATGTTTGTTTAAAATCTCTAATATGATGGGAATGTCATTAGTTTTGTCGATATTTGAAATAATATTTTGACCTTATGATGGCACTAAATGAAAAGTCAGGAGATAAACAAATATATTAAAATCCAATAGTTGTTGAGACATTTTACTCTGAATCATCACATTCGGATAAACTCTCTGGGAACCATGAACATCTGAGGATGATTTCTACTGACTTTGTTGATTCTCCAAAATATTTTCGTGTGCCATCATCAGGTCAATGTTTCAATTCAACCAAAAAAACTAATGACATTCCCATCAACTGTATTTAGTGCTAATTAGCAAATGCTAGCATGCTGAAATGATACACTCAGATGGTGAACATGGTAAACATTGTACCTGCTTAACATCAGCATGTTAGCATGCTAATGTTAGCATTTAGCACAAAGCACCACTGTGCCTGAGTCCAGCTTCACAGAGCCTGGCTGTGGACTCTTAGTCTGTTCACTAAACTGAATAGAATTTGTCGACCAGCTGCTGGTGCTAGATGTAAAGTGAGGCAATCAGCAAAGACGTTAGGACTCATCCTTTGGGTACCATGGATATCAGCAACAACCATCCAACCGACTAACCGACATCACTAGAGTCCTGCCACTATCTTGGCTAAAAAAAGCAAAGGAGAAAAGGAAGAAGATGGAAAGAACAAGGGACCAAAAGAGCAGAAGCTTAACAAAGGAGACTGAGGTAGAAAGACACGCTACAAAAAGAGAAGTGCAGAAGTAGAAAGTGTTTCTTTCTCTAGCTCATACCTAATTTCCTTCCCTCATCTCTTTCCCTTCCTTTCTCTTTTCTCAATTGTCTCTCAGGCTCCCTCTGTCTCTGTTCTCACTCTCGCTCCTTTCTTTCACTTCAAAGAGAGGCTGGAATTACAGGCTGGAACAGACGGCATTACAGCTCATTCATAATGAATGGAGGCCCAGTTTAATGACTCTGTCCACTCAGAGACACCCCTCGCCGCCCCGCTCCTCCTCCTCTACCCTTTGCCCCTCTGAACGTGGGCTAATGATGTCACCTTTGGCTCCCAGGGGGACACAGATAAGCCCCGTTCCTCTGTTTGCTTTAATTATACATATGATGAATGCCTTCATCCAGCTGATAGATAATTAGAATGGGATGCCATTAGCTGTCTGCTACCTCGGCTCATAAACAAGGGACCAACGGTGATATAGTGAAAGGGAGAATGACAAGAAAGAAAAAGCCGAGGCTGGCTGTGGAAAACAGTGAGGAAAAGAGAAATAGAAAGGGAGAAGGAATCTGTCAGTCTCCGCTGAGTGCAACAGATTGACAGATGAGGGTGTGAAAAAAGAGAAATAAAGCCTATAGAGGTAGAGAGAGCAAATCTATCACTTTAATGACCGAGTGCAGCCTTCCCTTCTCTGTTCTTTAGAGGACGAACGGCACAGTGACCTGCCTGCTGTTAGCGTTAGTGACAGATGAGCCATCGGGATGAAATCGCTGACAGCAGTCTAAGCCCTAATTTCGCCCCAGCAGACAACAGTACTATATGGTGCTGACTGTGGCGGTCAATCTGCAGGATTTTTATGACTTTTTTGAAAAATGGGCTTTGTGCTTGCTCTACATGGCACATGAAAAATGCAATAGGGAATGGAATGCTCAGTTGATTACCTCCCAGTTGCAGGGGTTGTGAAATTTTTGTATTTTTTTTTGTGAGAATATGTATTATTACTTTATTTTCCACTTTTGCATCTTGGCCTCCTTCCCTTTGATTTGAGTAGAATTTTTTCCACCCAGCTGCAGTGTGAAATTCTGTCCTTGCACAGAATTGCTGTTAGTTTGTGCACTTCTGGTTTTAAACAAAGGTATTTCCAAATTGCAGAAAGTTATATATATATATATATAGTTGTTTTTCTTTCCTTTTCAACAAAACAACGTAAGGTAACTATCCTAAGTCATTAGTGATATGAGCTGTTCCATGGTGCTGTTAAGTTTGTAGTGTGCTTGAAAGTGCCTGTCAGGCTGTTGGAAATAATATCGTTGAACTTCAAAATATGATCCATAAAAAATCTCTGCCTTGTGTCCCATTCCAAACACAATACATGCTTGATATGTCACATTGGGCATTGTTGGAGTTCAGAAAGAAAGAAAGAATTAATTAAATTATCATCAATTGTACACACATGTATACACACATGTATACACACATGTATACAGTTACCTGGATGAATCAGGCAGCTCTAACTGAAACACAAATGTTTGGGTGTTGTTGATTTATCTCCATTTGCATGCGTCCACTGCTGTGAACAGGCATCCATAATGACTTCATTTGTGTCCTGTCGTGGCCCAGGTGCGGCTAAATGAGATTACACAGCTAGTTATTTCGGAGGTCTCAGTGAAGAGGCTCAGCCTTTAAAGGAGGCCACATCAGAGTAACGCTAATTGACTGACTGGACTCCTTAAGAGGGTCTCCATCATGAAAGACATCGTGTCGCTTAGAGCACACGATGGAACTGATGGAAAAGAAGCTCTTTCATACTTCTGATCTTGCTGAAGTGTTTCATTACAAATTCGTTGTTGTCATGCGATGGCACCCATCTCCTCTGATGCCCTTATGTATTGTCTGCGTGACTGTATTTTTCTTGTTAAAACTGTTCCAGGATGTTTTTGTAAAAATACACCATCGCCATCCACAAAGTAAGGCTGCAAAAGTAAAAAAGTGTGTAGTCTTTTCACAGAGGTATGGAAGCCCAATCCTGCCGGGAAAAGAAAAAAATGTTATGACAAAATACTCATATATACTAATACACTGTATATGTATATATACAGTACAGTAACAAAATGAGACCCGTAACAATGCAGGGATGCACATAAAATGAGACTCATGTCCATGAATCCAGTTACAACTGGCACCACTTGCTTTTCCTCTCCACATCTCTGGCTCCTCTTTCAGCCCGTGGTATTTTTCGAGCTTCTCGTCTTCCTTCTTCTTGATGTTGCTGTCACTTGGTTATTGCCACGTCTATCACCGCCGCCTTCTTCTGCTGTTTGTCGATCAACACGATGTCTGGTTGGTTAGCCATCACCAGTTTGTCAGCCTGGACCTGGAAGTCCCACAGGATCTTAGCTCCGTCATTTACTATTTTATAATTTAGATTTACTATTTCATCATTTTGACTCAGTAAATCAAACTTGTGACTTACATACACTACTCTAAAGGTCAAAATTGGGAAGTAGTGAATCATAATTATGAGATAAGTAACATTTTCGACTGAGTCTAAATTATGTGATAGTAACTTAGTGTCTTGTAATTTAGATTTTTCTTTTTACATGGATAAGGAAATCATCCAGATTAGAACGATGATGATTGCCATGAGTCTGAATTTTTTGGTTCTTTGAAGCCACTAACATTCATCTGGAAGTGTCAGTCCTGAAGTCCTAAAGCCCAAACCTGCAAAAGTGCAGCTCGTTGATGGTTTTAGGCTGAACCCCACATGTACACGAACTCATTTTCACTAATGCCTCGCTTTCGTGAGAGTGTTGACATAATTCTAGATGGGAACATACAGGTTACTGAGAAAACATCATGATCTGTCGATGTAATTATCACAATTTAATTTTCAGAATGAAGAGTTACCTATACATGATATAACAACAAATATACAACTAAATACATGTTTGTACACCAAGGAAGAACCGATCCAAATGTAGTTTGAGACGTTAACTCATATATTCTATTTGAGGATTGACAAATGAATCAAATAGCTGGATGAGAATTATCAGGATTAGTTTAGCCTGGTTTCATTAAGCCCTGTTTGAGGAACAGGGGTCCTGTTCTTCGTACACGGATAACTGAGTTATCCAGTTATCTAATGTGGCTAAACTAACTCAGGCTAACATGCTGTTATCAGACTAAAATAATCTTCATGTGATAGCAGTTGCGTGAGGTAGATGTGTTGGGAACCCTCCCAGCATGCACTGAGGCAACAGATTAATGTGCATAAGTCTCATTGTATGTGCGTTCCTTGTTATGGGTCAGATTTTGTTCTACATTGTGTTGTACACTCTTTCCACACTTTAATTACTGTGTGCATGAGAGGCGGGGGTTCGTGCAAGAGACTTTTAAGTGATAATCATAAGACTACTATTATATAGTTCTGCAGTTAATCATTTAATTAAGTTATAGTTTTCAAATTCCCATTTTAATGTCAAATTAAATGCTATATGTTCTAGCTACTTTGGTCTTTCAACAGTCAGAATCTTTTTAGTATCTCAAACTAAATTTGGCTTGGTTCTTTTTTAGTATACAATATTTTATTTTGTTGTGTATTTTATCATATATAAGAATAGGTAACTCTTCATCGTGAAAACTAAATTTTAGTAATTACACCAAAAGATCAAATTGATTTCTCAATAACCAGCAACCCATGTTCTCATCTAATATCATATTTGTATCAACACTCTCATTATAAATCTAAGAAAGCGAGCCATTTGTATTTGAAATGAGTTCATGAATGGGGTTCACCCCAAAACGTCTTGGTTATGATCCAGCTAAGCCTTCACTTTTGCAGGTTTGAGCTTAAGGACGTGTTTCTCTGACAACAGTTCCAGATGCCTTTTAAACCCGCTCCTAAGAACCAAAAGATCCAGACTCCTATCAAATCATCAACATTCTAATCTGGATGACTCGGTTATCCACGTACGAAGAACGGGGCCCAGAACTGACTGACTATAAATAACTTTTTTCTTTTACCGCCAGGAATGCATTTATTTTACATATATATCATGGGTTTAACTTGATGGAGCTTTGAAACAGAAATTTAAAACTTTGACCCACATAGCATTTCCTGCTACACAGCCATAGAAAAGTCCTTCCAGATATCAATCTCATGGCATAACATACAAGCAATGGCACACAGCTGCACAACAAAACCAAACAATCAGTCTTTATTTTGGTCTGTGGGTGCAACTGACTCCAAGATTGATTTTGAGCAACATCTGAGATGGTTACATACAACCTCTCAACATCTGGGTTGATGATGGACGCGGTCATCAGGTGGCCCCTCTGACCCTCCGAGAGCCATATCCTTTTGAACACAGAGCCTGATTACCCTCGAGACACACACACACACACACACACACACACACACACACACACATTGTGGCCTTGGGGGAAATGACAGTGAGAGGCAGATCACTCTGTCTTGTCCTCTGGCCTGGGACAGGTGGGCTCTTTTCCCAAATCCCACCTGGGTCATTCACTGTGTTGACCAGGGGCAAAAAAGGTCTGTGTGTGTGTGTGTGTGTGTTTGTGAAGCTGAAGCTCAATGTGACACCTCCCGAGATGACTTTGAAACAGTGTTCTCTTATTAGATGGTGGATGCATAAAACTGATGGTGTGCATGACCCTTATAAGATGTCTGCAATATCAATTTATCATATCTGATAAAAAATATAAGATATTATTTTGTGTGCCATTGACAATGACAAAAAAGTTATTTTAGTCATAAATTGACTAAACATCTTAAACCTATATTTCTTCACTTCCTGTCTACTCATGTACATATGTAAAACACTCTGTTACATGGAACCCCATACAAACGGCTCTCTTTCTTTGATTTATAATCAAAGACTGTTAAGATATAATCATGAGCGTGGAGAACATGCAGGTTATTGAGAACAAATAGCATTTAATTATACATTAAAATGGAAATTTGTAATTTGAGCACTAAAATTATTAAATGATTAACAGCAGGACTCACTTTGCTGAAAATTGTTGATTCAATTAAAGCTGTTTTTGCGAGTAAGGGTTCATTTTCATAGCAGACTCATGAGTATCACTTAAAAGTCTCTTACTTGGGGAGAACCTCACCAATCATGCACCAACATCACTCGTCCAACCAAATTCACTGGTCATATCTAATGTTGTTACTTTTCCTCCCCGTTTGTTATGAGAGTAGCGTGGCTGCTATGGTTTGTTCATCGGCCCAACCCTATGCAGGACAAACATAAAATAAGACTGTCCTGTTGCCCAGCGCACTGTTACAAATAACTTCATGCTGATTTACAAATCAGTCGTTGATTGATTTAGCAGAAAACGTCTTTCATTTCACGTATCTCTTCTTTCATTGGATTATTGTTTTCTTCTCTCTAATGCTGGATGTGAAGGGGGGAGATTATGCTTGAAAGCCAGGAGCCGAGGCTGAGATGATACGTATATGTTTTTCACATACTTTTACCTGTATGCCCAAATGAGCTCACAGAGGTGTGTATCCTGGAAAAATCTGGAAATGTATAAAATAATCAGAGAATCGTGATTTCTGTAAATGGCTCATTTTCTGATGGCACGACATGATCTGTCAGTGCCTTTCAAAATGCATGCAACTGTTATTGTTATTATTAAATTATTCAGGTATTTTTTTTTAAATGTCACCGCTATGGTTAAGATACGATTTGGTTTAGCAAGTAATTATCGCCACTCCCTGCTCTGCTGAGCTCGGTGCTTCCTTGTGCGGAGTGACGAGGTCAGAGTCACGGGAGAGCTGACGGAACGCGCCATGGGTTAGGGTCAGATCAGGCACGAAAACTACTTGGTTATGGTTAAGAAACAAAAGTGGTCGGTGACACAATAAGTACTTCGTTAGAGTAGGGAAAGATCGAGGTCACGTTTTTAAAAGAGAACAACAGCATCTGAACGATCAACATGCTGTTTTGCATTTTTCTCGTCATGAAAGTTTCTTTTTCGGATATAAATGATGGTCTACATGCTGTTTGATGTACGCACAATGGAGCTATTAGTACAAGAAAATATGTCAGAACCATGATAAATAGTTTTCTCTTTTACTTTTTAGCTTTATAGTCAAATGTAATGTTTCCAAGGATGCTCTGTGACACATGCACAATGATCATATACAGAAGTACAATACATGAAAAGCAGGAGTGTATATGCAGTAATAAATACTCAGCCTTGTAAATTACATCCCATTGATGTGCGACTCCTCTGTCTGTGTCCTCGTGGGGGCTGGGAGGCAAGCAGATATTTAACCCTGAGGTGGTAAATGTTGGCATCGTGTCAAGCGGAAGTAAAGAGAAGAAAAGGCTGCCTGTTGAATTATTGAATGCACGGGGGACATTTCGAGAACAAAAGAGTTCCCCCAGATAAATGCCACCTAGACCTGCTTCCCTTGAGAGGATGTTTATCAGTCAGCCTTCCCACAATGCACCTGGATGCACACAAACACATACAGATACACACAGACTGTGGAACACAGAAATATTCATACCCGCTGCTTGCTGGAGATGAAAGCTACTTCACTAATGGATGGTGATGGTGGCGGCCATGTGTTCAAGTCCTGACTCTTGTTGTTCAAGGCAAAAGATGGATAAGCAAGTTAAAAGACCCGTAAATGTCTTCGTATGATGCTGCAAAGCTCGCATGTGGCCCTGGACCCTATGTGGATCTTTTTCCATTGAAAAAGGACGATATGGTCATTGCAGAAACTTAAAAAGCCATTTTCTCGTGTTCAGCTACATTGTGCTATAATTAGGTTTCATATTGGAGGGGGGGGGGGGGGTTGTTGTTGATAAAGTACCCTCTATGGTGGCCCACTGTGCAAGAAAACGTGATAATGTGCCCTCTAAGAGAAAATGTGATGCAGTGCACTAATGGGTGCCCTTAAAATGGAGAAAACGTGATGCAGCAACTGTTTCACCATGGATGCATCATGACTTTCTGTGTGCTGGTGCCCCACCGCCTGCTGCTAGCGTCTTTGTGCTTCGCCCCTGGCCCTCAGACAGCCTGTGCGTGGTGTTGGGTGACCAAAGATGTAAAAGAAAAAAGCAAGAAAAGAGCTGCAGAGATACAAGTATTTTTCACAGTTGTCGTATATTGGAAGTGTTATTTGTAACAAAAAGATAAAGCAACCAAAACAAGGTTTTAAAGCATAATCCGTGTATATACATATGGTAGTGGTACTATACAGGTAAAATATTGTCAGTGTTTTTATCAGTGTTTCACATTGTCTTTCTTAAGCTCCAGAAGATGTCCTTGTGTCCATGTAAATGTTATAAGCGCTCTCTGCTCTGCATCCTCTGGTGCAGGAGGAATCACTCTATTTGTTTGTCTCTTGCACAGCCGATGGACAAACAGACTGCCAGCACCTTTCCTCAGCTGTACTTATAGCACAGCCATGCTTTGAGCTGAATGCTAATGTTAGAATGCTAACATGGTAAATGGGCTTTGTGTGATTGGAAATGAGAAGATATTACATTGTCTGTTCAATAGAATATGAGAAAATGAAAAATGTAAAATATTCCAACAGTTTCCAACAAATCATAGATGCAGTGTAATAATAATGCTGGATACCTTGATGTCTGATATCTGGAGTGCAAGGTTTCCCTCAGGAATCCTGTTGGTGGATGTGGTAACACTGGGCCGGTATCTAACTCCGGTGGTGCACCTGGTTATGACAGATGTTTCCCAACTTTTAAAATCTGATAAGATTTTTTTTTTCCTATGACATAATGCTCTGATTAATTAAGATTACCTGAAGCTTAATAATCCTAATATTATATTTGATAAAAATGTTAAAATTAACATTAGCTGATCACAATAAAAAGCAGGATCAAGTCACACAGCACAGACTACAGATTGATGGAATGCACATCCAGTTTTTAAGATCAGTCGTGATTCACTAAGATTTTCTCCTGGGTACAAGCAAGTCAGTGGTCTGCACAGATTTTGTAAATCAGATGTAGGGTTTTTATTTCATTAGCTTGCTCTCATTTCATTTTTACAAAACAAATTTTAGAGCATGTTTGTGAATGAAGCCCACTGTCTTTCTTTTCATGGAGTCTAAAAGAATGCAGTTTAGTTTTAGAGAGAGTAGAGAAAAGAATATAATACTGTTCGTAGGGTAAATTCTGATTTCACTCCTTTTCACAAGCAAACAAAACTTTCAAAGATGAGAGCTTGAGAAATTTCTTTTGTCCGGAAATATGATGGCTTAGGCTGCTGAAACACTCGAGTGCTGTGCGCAGTAGGAGGGGAGGACAGAGGGTAAACACAGAGAAGGGCCAGAGTTGCTTCTCATTTTCTCCCCTTCTTTCATCCCTCTTCCTCCAAATCCCCCACCCGCCTCCATGTCTTGTTTTGGCTAATCTTCACAGACCGTAGTGGTGACGAGGAACTGGTGGGGGTTTAGTGAAGAGACCCCAGAAGGGCCCCGTGGCAAGAGTGCACCCCCCGTAGTCTTCACTTCACCTTCCTTTAAGGATGGTTCCGCCACTCACTTCCTGGCTGCTTCCAAAATATGTCCCCCTGCGAGCTTCCTGTGCATAATTGTCCCCAGCTGTAACATTGGGGATAAATAGGGCCGTGGAGACAACAGATTTGTAATTTTAGGGTGAGAGTGAAAAGGAGGAAAATTGGTAGCAGGCCACAGAAATTAGCATTCTTTTGGCTTTAGAGGGCATTAAACATTAAATAGCTGCAAAGTCCCCTAAGTATTGGGGTCTTAGGAGAGAGGGTGGTGGGGAGGGGGCAGAGATCAGTGCTTCAGAGGGTTTTTGTTTGGGCCACAGATGGTTGGTTTCACTAGATTACGTACCTCCTGCAGTGTTTAGCCCAGGAGATAGTGCAACTGTCTATTACTGATGCTTGTTTCGAAGGTTTTGCTGTCCTTCGTCAGCTTTCATGTGTTTCGCACACTGCAACTTTCCCGTGAAAGGCTTCCACACATTGGTGAACGCAGAAGGAGATCACGCAAAACTCATGGCTTGGGCTTTCAAACATAGGTGTGACCTGTGTCACCTTATACTATGTCTTATATGCCATACTACATTGTACAGCACTGTATTATGCTACATTATGTTAATATGTTATACTGCTTTATTACATTATATACTATATTTTGTTTATATTTCATTTTATATGCCTCTTATTATTTTTACCGTGTCAGTTTATCTGTACTTATTTCTGTCCTTGTGCTGCTGCAACAAACCAATTTCCATGATGATCAATGAAGACGTGTCTTATCTTATATTTAAGGTATTAGATGCACACTTCAGATGCAAAGGTTGAACAAGACTAAACTTCTCCTCACTTCTCAAGTCCTGGGCTTTTTATTCAGAACATAACTCTTAGACTACCCATGAATAATCTGTGCACGGTGCACACTGACGTTTTCCACTGGAGGCTTAAAAGTTTAAAAGTTCTTCACTGTATATGTGGCGCAGTGTGTGAAGCTTAAGATAGCCTCTGCTCTTCATTTTGTTTGACACCACCATTAGTTGCTCTTGAGCTCTGGCAGATGTTTAGAAGAGATTACATTATACATTATACATTATTTTTATTACATTATTTGAGCAGAAAGTTAAAGCTGCAAGAAATAGAGTTCAATAATAGAGTAGACAGATATTTTCTTATGACTTAAGTATGAGTATGAGCATGACAGAATTATAAATGGCCAGGCCCTGCTTTAAGATGTTTATACAACGTTGTAGATTGGTCATTAGTAACGTCCGGACCTGCCAAGTCATTATAAAAGAAGTAGAATGTGGCTGTCTGTGTCACGTAATGTTACAAATGGATTCCTATTTTTGTAGACTGAAGTTTGCCTGTGACAGATTCTAATAAATTACAAGTTCCTCTCTGGAAAATTGAAATATCATTTTTACAGTCAGCGCGGTTAGGTTTGTTTGTTCTCTGCAGGTCTCTGGTGGTGAAAGTGAAAAATTAAACCTGGCTCCTGATTCTGCAACGTGCTCAGCGTGGTCCCACCTTTCATCTGCCGTTCGTCACCATCGCGCGAGGCTGCAAATGAAAACAAGATGTGATAGACTGCCTGTCATGTTTGCGCTCACTTGATGCTGTTTAATTAATTACGCTCTGCAGAAAGAAGTCAGAGAAAAGAACCCTGAGAAACAAACTTTTTGTTGGTCGCTTGCTGGCTCTTGTCATTGTCTCTCCTTTGAAGTGGCAGCTGTTTTGAAAGCAAGTGACCCCGGGTTTTCCTCCCACTTTCTGTTTTTTCTCCCCTGCCCCCATCTGAGTGCTGACTTACTCATGAAGGAGGGCTAAAATCAAATTAGCAGCCTCTTAGTCAATCACATGTGGATCTTTCCCTCATTACAGTTCTCCCACACCTCACCTTCAGCAAACTCCTTGCACAGATCTTATTGCACATTGCTTTTATTTCACACTGTCAGCAAATGAGCACTGAGTGCACCCTAACTTGATTTGCCTCTCTGTATTTACACTCCCCATCACAAAGTGCTCTGACCTAGAAGGCCCCCGATTTCTCGCGAGCGTTTCTAATGTGATAAGTCCTTTGTTTAGAACAAAAGAAACAAAAACTCCCTGTGACCTATTTTTATAAAACTATCTCAAAGAAGGTGCTCTGATGTGTTGCCAAATGACCTGGTAAAAAGGATAGCTTGTCATACAGAATTTCAGCGGCTTGGTTTGGAAGAAGTTAAAGTTTAAAAAAGAAATTGGCATTGCAAATGCATTTGTTTGCTGAAAAGACGTAGGGTAAAACTGGGAAAATACGGTAAATAGATATGACAAAGCTACGAATGTCATTCATTTTATCATTTGTCATCACTTGCAGGGACTGTCCTTACAAAATGACAGTGTTAGTTGTTTTTTCAAATGCCTACAATGACCACACATTTACCAGACAAGCACTTTTCCACGTGAGTGACATTGTTGAAGCACTGCCAAACCTTGTAGAGAGGAGGAAGACTGCTGTTCACATTCTGTTCCACACCCGCGCTGCAACTGTCAGCATTGGCTAAATTTAAGCATGACCACCATGCTAACTTGCACTATTGCACTATTCATTATTTTTATATGAACAACTGGTCCAATGACTACATGAAATGTAAAAGTGGTCACTCGTAGTAACAAACACACAGAGACTTATCACCGACTCTGTTCCCCTCCGCTCTACAGAATATTAGTGTCTTTAAGCTCATTCTTTTAGTTTTACTACCCTCAACTTCACTGTTTTGGTTCAGTCTCGTCATTTTCATCAACCCTGTTTCCAGCTGCAACAGACAGCTGTTTCCAGCATAAAAAGCTGTAAAACCCGACTGTACACTACCTGCCCAACACATAGCAGCAGACAGATAAAGTTAGCAACTAGCTGGTGAACATAGTGGATCATTTAGCAGCTAATAAGCCAGATATGTTTTTTTCTCAGCAGTTGGTGGAGCCCAAAACAGAGCTAAAAGGAAGAAAAAAAGTGATTACTGCAGCTTTAAAGAGCAACTTGCAGGTTGGAGACCCCAGTGAACCAATGTGTAGGAAAATGATGCAGAAACTAGATTTCAAGAAAAATATACATATATAGACTACAGTAACTTCTGGAGTCGTTTTTGTAAGAGAGTTTTACTTTACAAAAGGGAGAAGTACGGATCCCATCGCTGGTTTTGACACTGAAGAGGCTGAAAATGTATATTCATACATAAGACCACCGCCTTATAATTATGAGCCTGTTAGGGGTCCAAGGGACCAGGAACAGACCAGGATCAGACGGCCATAGGAGAGAAAGTGAGTTGTGGTGTGAGAACCAGTGGAGAACTGGACAGGTGTCCTGCTGAGCGACCTGCTAACGATAGCTAATGACGGCTAATGCTCTGTTCACATCACCATATTGTAAAGTTTGCTATCACATAGCAGGCTGTAACAAAACTAGTACTGGCTGTCCAATACTGGCAGGAGTATGCTCACAAACTACTGGGCAAGTATCATCGTCTGTCAGTCGTATCTGGCCTTGCCTAATATAATCCCACACTACGTTTACTGTGTACTGAAGGAGCAGCACCAGCTCTCGGCCTCACACCGTCCTGCCTTCGACTTCCCATCCTGAACTCACATCACTGGGAATATAATTCTCCGGTCTAACATAAGCGCTGCGTTCTTCGTTACAGAGGCAGCAGTAAAATCCCATCTCTTCACCTGCTCATCACGCACCCACGGGCAGGAGAGCTAGCGCTGGGGCTTTTCCTGTTAGCTAAACTGCGGACTGGACGTCCTGACAGGCTGGAGTTAAACACAGTAATTCACCATGATGAAGACTGACATTTTATTAAAAATTCAACCAGCTAGTTGCTCTTCATCCAAGTAGCTTTTGTGCCTAGACGTAAAACATATATATATATATATATATATATATATATATATATATGTATACTGTATATACAGTATTAGCAAGGTACTGACAAAGGATGTACTGTAGGAACACTTAGCAGGATGCTAACGGACAAACTGACAGAGAGTGTTCATGTGAGAGATTTATAGACAAACATTGATATTCTGCCATACCCTGAATCATGGTCATTAACAAATGGTTATGGTTAAGGTTAGGGAAAGATTGTGGTTATAGTTAATTAAAAAGATCTCCGGTCTCCTTCATGAAAGTCACTCTACACACCCATCCACCACCTCGACCTCCACATCCTTACTTTCAGCTCAGCTACATGAGGGACACGCTTCTTCCTGTCTTGGCTCTGTACGCTGGTGTGCTCCAGATTGGTCCAATATGAACAGAATTCCTAGGGATACCGGGCTGGTTCAGTTCTCTTCATCCTTGGTAGGACCCTATGGGACTGTAATCTCTTGGTGGCAAAGATATGTCAATTTTGGTATTGTCTGTATAGTTATAATTTGAGAGTTTTATAGTCTGTCTATGAATATTGTCTAGTGAAGTGGTTTTGCTGCATTCAGGTTTTCTGTGGAGACAGTCTCAGTTCCCTCTGTAACATCCATTCAGAAGTGTTTAATGCCAAACAGAATCTGACAAAAATAGACAGTCACACACATAGTACATATACAGTATTTAGACTTGGTTCGGTTGGCTCAGTTCACCTAATTCCTCCAAAGTTTCTTCACAGTGAACAAAGACAGGGTGAAGCCTGTAAGTATAGCAGCTTAAATTCAGGAAGTATGAAGCTGAAGCTTTCCACATATACATATATATTTTGACATATAATTTGGATTCAGCAATATTTCTCTCTACTTTTGTCCTTGTCTCTGCTAACTCCTCTGTTGGCATGTGAATAATGTTGACCAAAACAAAGCTGCTTCTTTTACCAGCAGAGTAACACTCACTACACAAATTTCGTCAATTAAAACTGTGGCGAAACTCTGAAAAGGAGAACTACGGCAAAATGTATTACATTTCAACAAATAAATACTAAACAATAATGTGAAAGACAAGCAAAGCAAAATGACCTGCACGCAGCTGCAGAATTACACATGTAGCTCCTGATTAGTAACGGTGCCCCGACATCTCTCTTTCAGAAGTTGATTTAGCTGCCTGACGTTGAATGTTATCTGACGTTAACTGTTCTTGGAAGAAACAGATTAATGAACTAAATTCATCTACAATCCACTGAGAATTAGAAAAGACGGGGCAACAAAACAGCTGGAACAAGCTAGGAAAACATGCAGGCTATAAAAAAGTAAGCTCCAGTAATGTAACATTATCAAGTGCTGTGGATTTGGCTGCAACGTTAGTGTTACTTTCAGTAGACTATCTTTCGTGTTACTATCGGAAAGAATGCATAAATTCCAGGATTAATGTCGGCGGTCAACAATCTAAATCTTCCCCTAGATGTTCACTGAAGAAATTTCACTACGTTATCAGACACATTAGCTTCTCCTAATAAGCTAATCTCAGACAATGGACAGTATTTTAGTGACCAACTGAGTGAATCCAGTTTCTGAGTGATTGAGAACAGGTAGCTGCGGTAATGCAAGGTGAGCAGGAACGACGGAGAGAGAGAGAGTTCGTATCACTGCAGACAGACGAGAACGTCAGCTGTAACCACGGGGACTGTACGCCACAAAGGTGGCCACAGCTATAGCCTCAAAATGCTGAGAAGACATGCAAATTTCAAATGTATGACAAAAATTACATTCAAATTTCACTCATGAAAGCTAGACTAAAATGTCTTTTTTTCATTTGGCTTAAACTAATACACATTTTCTTCAAAAGATTAAAGCTAAATCAAAACTCAACACTGCAGTGGTGGTGGGTGTTTTGCCACTTCACCACCTTATGGGGCACATGATGCTGTTTGTCATCTGTAACACTTAGTACTCACATTAATGCTCAGTACACAAAGTACATGCTGGCATTCATTAATGCCTTGTGTTGTGAGTCAGAGCATATCATAAGAGCCCCTCCGGCACCTCAGGGGCCACGGGTTAGTAGGTTATGTGATTAATTGTCAACTCATATTCTGATGTCTGTCTTTGTTTTTGGGCCAAAATACAAACTAATGAGAAAACAAGTACTGTTCCTGATAAATAGCCTGTTAGTGGAAGGTCAGACGAGCCACCTGGAAACCCGTTCCAGTGGTGGTGGTGTTTGTGTGTGTGTGTGTGTGGTTGTAGTATACTACTGCTAATGATAATAAGGCTACCTAGCAGCCTTATGGGCACCCTGTGTGAAACAGTACAGAAAAAGTTAAAGAAATATAAGTGTAAGTAACTGAAGGTGCAGTATTAGAGGATATTTATTCTGTATTTGTATTGATGTGTTCATCCTTCTCTCAATATTTTTTGACTTCTCTATTCTGTCCCACTGCCCACTGGTTCCAACTGAAGACGCAGATATTTAAAAGCGAGTCAAAAATCTATACTTTCATTTTTATTAATTTTTTTAAAGGCTCAGTCGTGTCTAAACCAGCTGGGCACTGTAATTTTTGACTTAATGTTACTCAAATAAGAGGAATTACTGCATTTGTTGGGGGCTATTTTCAGCTGCAGATACGGCAGCAGGACAATGTATTTGGTATTGACTCAAAATAACCTAAAGTGCCACATTCATGGCAATGAAGGTAAAATGGTGAGGCTTACTGATGTGTTTTTAAAAGTTTTTGGACAACAGTGGAGCTTTATGGTACAGAGGAATAAGATCGGGCTTTAATACACAGACGAAACGTAGTTAGGATCAATTCAATGTTGGTTTTGGTCTTTTCATGGGATTTGTTGACAGTAAGAAAAACATGCAATATCACCTGACTTATCCTTTAAGTAATTAGCACCATTTCAAATAAATATGATTAGTGTAGCAAAGTAAATGAGATGTGCTGCAGAGGTTAAGGGTGAGAGGTACAGACTATTCTGTGACACATTATAGGATGGTGTCCATGATAGTGGCCATTTTGACAACGTAGATGGTAATTTAATTGGGATTTAACTGTGATCAAGTGCATGCAGGTAATTACCCCTGTTGTATGGAGAACATTTGAACTAAATGTGTATGATTTTCCAATGTTGGTGTCTAAGCTGCATGGATCTCCTCCTGACAGATCACTAGTTAGTCAATGGGAGAATGAGAGGATTCCCTGTAGTATTCAGTGGCATCATACCATTGATGAAGGTGATTCTATGCCTAAATATGTCTTTGAGGGGGTGAGAGACATTGTCCATGATGCTTACTAGCGTATATAATGGCAGGGCAAACTGTAATGGATCCTCACTTGCCTCACTTTTGTCTCTTTCTCTCATCTTACCTCTTCTGAATGGAGATGCAAAGAGAGAGATGCAAGGATGGGGGGGATTTCATTTACTAAATGAGATGGCAATTACTCAAGTATTCAGGCATCTTTGCTTTTATTTTTTCATAGTGGACAGTAGAGGTGACAGGAAATGAGGGAAGAGAGATGGCTGATGATGCAGCAGGTTCCCAGCTGAGAATACCCTACAGTATGTCGAATCTGATGCGACCTGAGTGAGTATGTCTGGGGCTCCTGCACTGATTAATTACCGGAATGAGAGTGAACAGAAATCACACCAAAACACAATTACAATAACGCAGAAAATAAAACGACCTATAAATGCCCAAAATAAAATTCATAATTGGTTTGTGGATACCTAGAGTAAGGAAGTCTGTCCTATTCAGAATAAAGATGGATATTATAGGATTAATAATAGCCATGATTCCGTAGAGATTTACTGCAAAACCATTTTGAGAGTATCCTCACAAGAAAAACAACAGCATTTCTTGATACACTTTTAAACAGGACTGTGGATTTTGTCCCCCATCGCTCGCACTGGAGGGGATTTCCTCATGGCCATTGTGAACAGGAGGAATGATTACATCAAGCAAAACCTGTTTCAATGTTCATCTTGGCACCTGACTGTTGTTTTAAGACAGACTTGAATAAATTGTGATCCTATCCTTTAAATGCCTAATTAGACCTCTGTTTACGTAAACCGCCCAGGACCTCCGGTGGCCATGACTCGACTCTTGTTTCTCAGGAACAAAGGTGGAAGTAGTGTAACATTGTTATTAGAGGGTGGAAGTTGGGGTGGATAATTGAGATAGCTGCTGTTCGTTTGCCATCTCCTACCAGTCAGTGTTGTTGGTTTTTTTTATATCTAACCAAACCTTAACCATGTGTGGCAGATCAGACGACAGTCATATGAATCTTTTTTTAATGCTACTGACAAACAAAGCTGTCCTGCTGATAGGGGCATAGAAAATATCATGTGTCATTTTGGAATGACAAATTATGTATTTTGTTGCGAGGACTTGTTGATGATTCTTCACTGTTGCACCATCTGTTGTTGTCAAAAATAGCAAGACCCCCTCCTATCCACTTTCAGTGCAACTCCTGTCTTGTCGATAGAGAGCCAAGCAGCCAAGGAGTCCAGAATGTTAATGTTTTCCATTATCATCGAAGTAAGATACTGCTTGTGTTGTGCATAACAAAATAATGTTCAGCAAATGGACTTGGTTCATGTGTCATCACATGTCGTAAGCGCTGAACTTAAGTCATGTGATAACAACTGGTCATATACTGTATGTAACATATAAGAAGAGGTGATTGAGAGGTGATCGAATGCTCCTACAAGCTAGTAAAGACTCATTCGGATGGGATTAACATTGCAGGGGGAGGTGGGGAATGAAATATTCACTGTGCTCCTTCTTGGAGTCATAGCTCAGTCGAATCTTAACACACAGACATGAAACACATTTGTGTCCATCTCGAATAAACCTCCATAAATGTGCTTAGAAATCACAGAAAAACATCGCTTCTTACAACTCCAGAACTTTTTCCAAAAGTTTTCTTCAGTATCACAGTAATCCAGAAATAGTTGTCTGTACATCCATGGGTACATTGCCAACACAAACTACCAATAGCTAATTCGACATACTTTTAATGGTGCCAAATTTAGTACATACCTGTAGCTGACATTAGAACAAGCAATTTGATGATCTATTACTCTCCTGATGGCTTAATTTTTTTCTGTCATCATATTGGTTCCCAAATAGTTCTATATGTTGGTGTTAGCAAAAATATTTTTGACTTACTCCATTTTCACACAAAAGTCAAATTTCAATTCAATTCAATTTTATTTATATAGGGCCAATTTATAACAGAAGTTATCTCATTGCTACTTTTCCTATAGAGCAGGTCTAGACTGAACTCTTTATAATATTAATTACAGAGACCCAACAAATCCCACCATGAGCAAGCACTTGGCGACAGTGGCAAGGAAAAACTTCCTCTAAGAGGCAGAAACCTTGGACAGAACCAGACTCAATGGTGGGCGGCCATCCGCTGCTGCTGTGTTAGGTTTTGAGAGGGGGTAGAGGGAGGCACAATGCAAAGACCTATTATTAAAGAATTTTTTTTTTTTTTCACACTGAGCTGATAAAAAAAAAGAAAAGATTTACAATCATACTTTACAACACAAGGATGTCACTCTGGATGGGATTTAAATTACAGGAGGATCAGCAAGTTCGCTGAAAAACAGTAGGTAATTGCAGCTGCAATTGTTACTGGGGTGGGGGTGAAAAATGACCCATATACGGGCCCCGGTGGGATTATAAATCACTGACCAGCACAGGTATTGTTAAAATCACCCCAACTCCCCTAGAGAAATAAATCCAGTCTGAATGGGGCTTAAGTGGAGCTTTGAGCTTAGATTATTTTGTTACACAAACTGTTCCCAGAGGTAAAAAATTGTATTGTATTGTCTTATGTTTGATGGCTGGTGAGCCGCTCCTCTGGAGCAATTTAGCATTGGCTACAAGATGCAACATCACCTCTGTAGTTGGTAGGTGTTCCTTGTCTTGCTTACAGAAACTTCAGCGTGTGTTTGAGGAATTGTATTCCTAATGAGCACACCACTCTCCACTCCTATTATTAGGTAAGATCATGATTATATTTCAAATGAATCCAAAGAGTGGCAAAGATACATTGTTTCCTGTCAGTGTTAATGGAAGTCATTCATATTCAGGTAGAGAATGCCTCCCACAATTCTCCAGTCCCCACTGAAGTAGTTATAAATTCAGAGTCAGAGGAACAATAATCATAATTGCATCTGATTGTTTGTCTCAGTTGCTTGTTTGTATGACTTTGACCAAATGTCATTATCTGCTGCGGCACAAATTCACCGAAGGCATACTCAAGAAGAACAAAAGCTATCTGTGCAGAAACAATTATCTTCTTTCCTCAGGAGATAAGGTCATAATAACTGTCAAGACCCACAGTTTCATCTTACTGGTGATCAACATGGCCGTGCCTCAATGTCCTCTACCTCTATTAGCATAAATTAGGCAGTAATGGAAGGTATTACAATACAAGAAAATCCACCACAATACAACCCCAGTCGTATTTCTGGCTCTCGTTTGGCAGTGTGTTTTTTTCTGTTAAGTGGACAAATGCAGACAATGTGAAGCATACTGAGACATTTCCACTGGAGGTTAAAAACATTTCAACCTGTCTGAAACCTGACTTTTGGTGTCAGTGACTCAAAATAATGGAGCAAATGGCTCATTCCTTGACTCAGTTTCGTACAGATGGAGCAAACTGGGACAAAGCCACTGCATGAGAGTCTGAGGTGCCGATTTCTCCATCATCAGTGGCCTCAAGGTGCATCCGCAAGACACGCTGCTTTCAGGAGTTGTGCTGTAATTTAACTGTTGCCATTATAATTATTTCCATGTTTACTGTTGTTACTTAGACCTATTCCGTTGCATTTATGTATGCATGATTTATAACACGCTCACTTCTAAAGCCTACCAATGTACAAGGGCTGCCTTCACTATAATTGGGTGCTTGCAGCGTTGTTCCTGCCTATAATAGGTCAGTCTGGCCATTTCTAAGAACTACGACTGAGTTTAACTATAATGCCATTGTGTTCCATCTCACTTTTGATAGATAGATAGATAGATAGATAGATAGATAGATAGATAGATAGATAGATAGATAGATAGATAGATAGATAGATAGATAGATAGATAGATAGATAGATAGATAGATAGATAGAGTACAAACCAACAACATAAGGACACTGTGAGTTATATTACATGAGTACATGTATTGCAGTTAGGCTGTTTGTCATCTATTCAAATGACAGTTTGAACTATCATATTTGACACATTCAGAATTCTAACAGAATTTTCCAGGCAAACCTGAATTCTACTTGCCTGCCCACACCTAGTTTTTTTAGCGGTTCAGATAGCTCTGCTGTTGTGTGTTGACAGCTGTTTACCCCAGTTGGAGAAGCAGTTTTCCAGAGCTTTGTAGGAGGGATTAACAGCATCTTCCTACCTAGCTACATCCATGAAAAATAGCAACAGAAATATTGCGACACCCTGCCCAACAAGAAATAGCCTAACATGAACACGTCAGTCTGAATGAATGTACTGAAATTAAATGGCAAATCAGATTAGAAAGCCAAAATGCCACGTGCAGTAGAATCCATGCATCCAAAGCCTGATTGCAATTACTCATATCAAATATTGTTTTTCATTTTCAGATATCCTTGGTTATTCTGATATTGTTCAGCAATCCATATTTTTAGCTAATGAGCTAAAGAGACTAAAACAAAAACACAGTTTAAACACAGACCAAAAGTTAAAGTGACAGCCAGAGATGTAATATTGCACTTCACACTCACAAGACAGTTTTAAAAAGAAAAAAAAACTGAAGCAGCAGAGGCAGAGATATCCAGACTTTTTCCCTAACGGGGCATTTCCCCGGTGGGCCGACACACCTTGGGGGCCGGTCTCTAGCAAAATAATTATTTTTTTTGCTAATGACCGGCCCATAAAGCAGGGGCAGTGGCCCACTGGTTCACTTTGTATAATGACACTAGACTGGGCCAGTCACATCTCTTACTGGGCCGGCCCCACCCCCCTCTGTCCTCTCTGTTTCTCGTGCCAGATGCCATGGCTCTGGGATGAAGGAGGGATGGATAAGCGAAAACGAAAGAAGGGGGGTGCGGAGAAGTTTTGGGCCAAAAAAATGAAGAATCTAGATTTGGATGCCGCCTAATGTGCACAAATCACAGCTATGTTTGCTGCAGAGGCTGCGGCAGTAGCTTCATCATCTATGGCGACAGCAGTAACGTTGCTCATCCTGATGCACCAACAGCTGGAAGGAGGAGAGGTGGCTGGCCACGTGAGGAGCAGTGTGGGAAGCAGAGGAACTGAGTGAGCAGGAGGAGAGTGGAAGCAGGGAGTAGCATGCATCAGCTACTGCTGGTTAGTCAGTGCCAAAGAGAGTAGCATAAGCTATTTGCGCTATTTGGCATTGTTTTTGTAGCATAGCATAGTAGCATAGCATAGTTCCCTAATGCTGTTGCATCTTCAGCTGGTTAAGCAGCGAGTGACCGAGGTCCATATGTATCATAATCAGTGGTGGAAGAAGTATTCCAATTCTTTACTTTAGTAAAAGTGTATTGTACTAATACCACTCTGTGAAAATACTCCACTACAAGTAAAAGTCCTGCATTGAAAAGCTTAATGAAGTAGAAGTGTGTATAGAAGTATTATCAGCACAATTGTCTTTATTCCTGCTGCATTCATGTGTGTGTTGCATTTTACTGCTGCAGATGTTTAACCCTTGTATTGTCTTCACGTTTGGGACCCTCTGGTATCCCTCGGGTCAAATTGACCCAGGACATATTCGGGGTGTTAAAAGCAATTACAAATCAAAATTTAACTTCAACTTGAATTTCAACAATCACTTATCTCAAAATGCAAATGAACAACTGAGGCATTATCCTTGCAACAAAGGGTGTTGATACCTCTTTACAAAAAATACCTCTTACACAAAATACCTCTTTACAAAACACATGCATCACAAACTTAGCAGTATGTGTGCCACAGATGTACTTGCAGTTTCTGCATGTTGTTTGGGTCTCAGTATCCTTTGATGGCCCACACACCTCACAGCGCTTCCTTTTGCCACCGACTGCAACCTAAAAGAATGAAAAGACTTTTAGTTCATGTTTAATTGTTTTAATTTCTGAAATCCCCACCGACACACACACACACACACACACCACAAAACTGCAACAGGACACTTACTTCAGAAGCTTGAGGTTGTGGTGGTGCGAGGGGTGCAGGTGGGACAGCTGGAGCCTCTGTCACTCTCCTCACTGTGGCCAGAGAAGCTGGGGTCCTGGGCACATGTTGTCTCCTTTGCATGTGCGGTGCCACCAGTGCCTTGCCGAGCTCCTCAAGGAAAAGCCGTCTTCTTTGGAGCTTTCTTTGGTTCCAGTCTGGGTTGATTGCCATCCATATTGTGAATGCATTATAGGCTGAGACATCCAGCATGTTAGAAAAGATCACAAGTGGCCATCGCAGTGTTCTTCTTTGACAGCTGTAGCAGGCCAGCAGCTTGTCGAGGTTGTCTACTCCTCCTTTGGTGGCATTGTAGTCAAGTATGACCTCTGGCTTACGATCCTCTCGGCTGCTTATTTTTCCATCCCGGTGCAGAGCGCTCATCAGCAACACATTTCTTCCTTTTTTTGGTATGTAAGATACCAGAGCAGTGTTGGCTGTGAACATGAAGTTGGAGGAATGCACAGGCCTTTTCTTTACAGTTAGAACCTCAGGTGGGAGCTCCGTCCTATTTTCTTTTGAGAAGCTCCTGTCCCAGGTTGTACGATGTGAAAAAGTTGTCACAGATAATGTTGTGACCACTTAGGCCTTGTGACATATCCAGCACCACTCTAGCACCACTCACCACTGGACACAGTGTAAATAGTTTGTCAGTTTCAAAAGTAGAAGAATTTCCTCAACCCATAAAGAAACACTTCATCCTTCAGTTTATCACAAACATTCACATTCAAAACCACCAAAATGCATTGATGCATTGTTTTAAGTGCACAGGAAGGGGATGAAAACTGTAATGTGAAAAGTAACTAAAGCTGTCAGACAAATGTAGTGGAGTAAAAAGTTCAATATTTAGCTCTGAGATGTGGTGGAGTACAGGTAGAAAGCTGCATTAAATGGAAATACTCAAGTAAGGTACAATTACCTTGATCTTAAGTACAGTACTTCAGTAAATGTACTTAGTTACATTCAGAATATTATTCAAATGATTAAGCTCAGGGTTCCCTTGATAAAGATGCGTGAAAAGGCTGTATAGGTAACATCTGTAGCTCTACTGTGCTAAAATGTATGCCTGCTTATGTATTAGCCTAGTACAGGGAAAAATAGTTTTGATTTCCAACAACAGGCAACAAAGTTGTCCTATGTTTATTTTCAGGTATGATATACAGAATATGGTATGGATTACTGTTATTACTATCTGTGGGGTAACGTAGACTCACATGGTACCTGCTCTGGACCTTTCTTCACCTACAGTATGTTCAAACTGTTTGGTGCTGCTTGTTCACGTGGTAGGCGTGAGCACCAGAGCATGCAGAGAGGACAAACAAACAAGCACACCCTTGATTTATTACTCCTCTGAACATTAATATAACACAAAAAAGTGATCTATTAACTGTAAACACCTTAAGCAATAGTCATCATCAATATTTGGGTACTGTATGAACTGAATAGTTATTATCCAATGAAATGAGATGGAACAGCTCCATGCACTAATTGAATAAACAGCTATCTGGTCATTACCAGTATGGTATTGTTTAAATTGTACAGCGATTTGCACATTTTTATCAGGGAATATTAACAAATCTCGATCTGAATTTATAATCCTGTTAATACCCCACCCAATGAATTGTAATCGCCGCTCCCCCTCTCCTTGTGTCAGTCTAGCCGAGCCAGGTTGTTGAGGTAGCAGTGGAGGAGAGAGACAGGGAGGACCAAGAAGCTGTAGACTAAAGTAAGCATACTGTGTGCTCCGCAGCCACCTCTGATCACCAGGGAGTCAGTCAAGAGTGAGTGAGTACACTTGTCCACGGTACTTACTACTCAGCTTTGCAGTGGTTTGTGGGAATAGTACACTATTAATAGTACGCATATTTAAGGGGCCGCAAGGAAGGTGTACTGGTGGGTGGTGTTCAACCGATTGTGGGGGGCTGGTCTGGGCCGATTTTTTGTCCCAGTCCAGCCCTGGTCCCTAATATGGGTTAAGCTCCAAAAAACAATGGATTCTACACTTCCCACAATGCATCTTAATAGTGTCTTTAATTAGACATTATCTGCCTGGTAAATCGCCACATCTTTCAAACTCCATGCTCCCAGTTTGTAATGCAGACTTTTGTTTAAAAAATCCTCCAAGTCTCCAAGCCCAACCTGATGACACTGACATCTTCAGGGTTATACTCTCAGACGTGACAAAGAGCCACAGAAGACATTAAACTATCTGAGTAGTACAACCCATGACTAGTAATCTGACCTTTATGTGAAAATTCAAGTTCCCCTTTAACACTTTTAGAATTTGGTAAATGATGTAGAATTATTGATTTGACTGTCAAGGAAGACAGGTGACTTCTTCCTGGCTGTCACCTTCTTCACATATCAAAATACCTGTGTTTTCAGGGTTGTTGCAAAGACATCTTGGCTAATGTAGGAAAGCACTACCTGACATAAAAGACAACCATAGTGAATTACCACACTCATTCAAAAAAATATCTCCTGGAAAGCACTGAACAGCACAGAGTGGAGATGCATCACTGTGTGGGATTTTCAGACAGAAATATAGCTGTCACATCTGGACTTCTACGGGCTTCTTGCACGTTCCCTGCACGGCCCCAGGGGAAAGGCCCTCACACATGCCTGTGGACGCTGCAATGACTTGTTAACTCAGCTGGGGATAAGAGAAGAAGATTCCCTGCAACAGGCCTTCATGTGACTCACCATCTCACAGCCACAATATATAATGTCTCACACCCAAATAAACTATCCATCAAGTCAGTGGTCATCCAGTGGCAGAATGTGTACATGTGTGGCTGTAATAAGACTTATTTTTATGCTTTTGTGTTGATGTCAGTGCAAAAATGTCACTTTCCAAATACTCTGCTTCACACGGAAAGTACCACACAACAAAAACAGCTGTCGTGGGGCTGCTGTCTGACGGTCCTGGGCGCTTTCCCTAAACAGAACACTGTGTTGCTCAGTCTGTACACGCAGAATACAAAAATCTACAAATCGGAATATTACGTATGTTATTGTATGAAATAATTTCAAAATAACAAACAAAACTAAAAACACCTATCTAAGAAAAAGGAAAGAAATACTACAATGAGATGTCAGTGATGTTAGCCATCATATGGCCACTGTATGCAAAAAAAAGATATATATATGTGTGTGTGTGTGTGTGTGTGTGTATTTGTGTGTATTTATTTATTTTTGCATAATGCAGTAATGTATGGTACAGTTATTATTATGTAATTTATGGGGGGTAAATATTGTTGGAGCTGTCTTAAATAGCTCCAAATGCAGATTAGTTTGACTCCATTTGTATGTCTATTTTCAAATTTTTACATTAGATATTTTATATATTAAAATACAACAATCATAAAAGAAAGAGACCAACTTCTATGGATGCCAGGGAGCTGCTGCTGGCACTCTCTGATTTGTGTTTCTCCCTGGGTGTGTTTCTATAAATATGGTACTGGTGCTGTTTGTCTATATGAATTTTAATGAAGGTCTGAGGACTGATATGTGATAAATACTTTGTGAGTACAGTGAACAGGTTTTTTTTTTTTTTTTTTTTCAAAATGGAAATTGTGACTAAAGTGTTAACCAGTAGTGGTGTGCAAATGCAGGTATACAGTGTACACCCACCCCTGGGCAGTGGGATTTAACGTATACCTACCTAAAAATAACCATCAGTAACCATCATGTCAATCATGTTACAGTCTTTAATGTAATTTGTGGTGTTTACCGCAAACAGGAGACTTTTAGGCCCTGACTTAAGCCTTAAAGGCAGTGCCTCCTCCCAGGCAACATGAGTACTGCTCTAAAATAACGGCAAGTTATCTTGAGGATAAACTCATCATTCTGCAACCTGCAAGCTTTGTGGAGGGGTGTGAAATGGATGAGCACAATTAAAGCACTAGTAGATAATAATGCACATTATTAAAATTAGTAACTTGATCTTGATCAAAACCATACAGAACACTGTTACCTTTATAGGTGCGGAGATTTCAAGATTTGAGTTCTCGACAGACTTGTAATGATTTGCATATTTGTAGACTGATATTGGAGCTGAACATGATATAAATAAGACATGTCCAAAGACAAACTTTGACCAGGTTTTTGTTCTGCTGGAACAGGGCCGACACACACTGCAGACACCTAGCTACACAGGCAGATGGACAACACACCCTTAGAGTCCTATACATCAATGTGGACACACACAGTTAAACACACATTGTTCTGCGCTCAGCCATCACTGCCCAAAGCATTTAGTGACAAATTATATTGACATCAGCAGCAAAGTGACAGTTAGTACTCACTGTATCAGAGGAACTTCCCCCAGAGAAAGGGGGAAGTGGTAAAAGAGGAAACAGCGTAACTGAAAAATGTAACCTAGCCAAAATGTAATGCAATGCTATATAAGTAAGCTAGGTTAGCTAGTTAGCCTTAATTTAAAGTTTTAGCTAACCTACCTTAAGATCATGCAATACAATCAATAAATCAAATCTCTTAATACTTTTCAGTCATATTTCTATTTATTTGAGTTTACAGTTTCTGAGCTAGGTTGTTTCTTGGCTCCTTTTAGGTTTAACTCCAATCACAAAATACAACAGACCGAATGCACTTGTATTTAATTATACACAACAGCATGCTACAGACTGCTCTATAATCCAGTAATGCAGGTGGTTAATATCTAATAAATGTTTCACATAAACACATTTGTTTCATTTAGCGGAAATATATGTGTATTTACTCCTTTGTGCCTGCTCTACCATATCTCTTACTTCACACACAATAGCAGCTCAATTGCTTTCCTTTGGGTGAGATGTGACAGAGAAGGCTCATTTGGCATGATGTGCTGTGACAAGGCTCATCTTTATCATGTGAAGGTGGTTTGGATTACCTTGCAGATGCCTCATAATGGCGCTCCAGACTGCTGTGCCATTCATCTATGTCTGAGCCAATAGGGAATCACACACTATTTCACAATAAACAGTCACAGAGATCATTTTAGCATTAAGAAGGAGGATTATTTGTCTAAATATGCATTTATCTTTTTTCCCTTTGTGTCTGTAATTGTGTTGAAGATATATAAATAGCACAATCATTCTGTTACGCTTCCTAAGACAGTTTTCTCTGTGTACTATGTGTAGCATTATGTACTGTGAATATAATAAAATAAAATATGTAGGCCTACATGCACATTTACACTTACTGACTTGTGCGGGTAACGGCTGTAGATGCTCAAACTGCGTTCAGATTTTTGTTATTAACCAAATTAAAGATGCCTATAAACATACTGTATATTGTCATTACCATCTTGAAACACTGGTTTGGACTCAGTTGGTAGAGCCTTAACCCAAATACAGTGAATGCTGAGGAGTATGCTAAAGAAATGGGATTAAAGTAAGCGCAATGTCAACACATTTTCCTGCTCTGCTCAGTAGATTTTAGACAGTATAGAGATAGACAGGAAACATGGGACGAGAGAGGGGGGCACGGCAACACAGACCCTCGGCCGGAATCGAACAGTGAACACTGCGGTTATGTAGTATGCACCCCAACCACCAGGCCATCAGGACATCCCCTGGTGATTTGAAATGAATAGGAATATAGGCCCTGAAACATTCTTATTTTATGGAATGTATAGTCATATAACTAAATGTCAAATAGATCAGACAAAGCAAAGACATGCTGGTTATGTCCATATGATTATTTGCCGGTGATTATCCCAGTATGTTCTCCGAATTTCTAAAGTCTTTTGGAGAGGACTGTATCCTATTAGTCGCGTTAGTTGTATTTTCTCTAGAACAGATATCTGAGAGAACTCTCCCAAGGATCCCTCTGCAGTGTACACAGGCCACTTGAGCACAGTCCCTGTAATAATTACCAACACATTTTCAAAGAACTAATGTGAACAAATCACAGGCTTGGTCACTGATATATACTAAATCTCTCCTAATGTAGTCAGTGTTTTGGTGGTGAAGTAAATCACTGTATCTGATGTAGTTAAGGAAGTGAAATGCACAGGGACTCGGTAAGGCATATATTTTCCGTGCATGCATCGATGCACTTGATGATATATGTGCAGCATGAGTGTACGTGCATGCATTTCACTCTATCGTGTGGGAAGCTTCAATTTGTAGGTTTTTGAAGGAATCCACATAGTCTGAACTTGATTTCTGGTGGTTAAAGTGAAATATGTGTTGAATAAAAGCTCCTCATACCCCCCAACCCCTTCAAACACATGCGAAGATTGCTTTCAGTGGCCCACAGTAAATGGATACAACATATCGCCATAAAAATTTAGAGAATACATATCCTGCCTTCACCCCCAGAGCATTGCAGAGGGAAAGCACAGATTCAAATTAATGTCCAAGCTATAAAAGGATGTATTTGTTTTTGTCTCAGAGCAATCAGTGCTTCCTGTACTCATGTGATTCCAACAAGACAAACCTCCGGATGAAACAGTGAAAAGCTCAAAGCACATATCTCATTACAGGCTTTTGTTTATAGCTCTCTCTATAACTCTGCACGTTCCTGCAAATGGATTCTCTCTCTTTTCTCTTTACAATGCTTCATTGCCATTTCTTTGTGTATTTCCTCTGATTCATTCCTTTTGTGCTTGACAAATTCTGTGAATTATTTGGATTTCATGGGAGTTGCTTAAATAGCTACTTAAAGACACAATCTGAAATGGAACCGCAGTACCACCTGATGTGCCAGGACAGGGCCAGTACCAGGTTTGTTAATGCTTACGAACAAGTTATACTCTAATGATGCAAGATAGAACAGTACAACACGAGTTCTACATTAACTGAGATTTTATTCTTTTCCATTTAATTGGTAGACAAAATATGGACTGAGAGTTAAGGAAATGAAATTGTTTTCCATCAGCAAATCCAACTCAGCAATACACTGTAATCTCAGTTGGTTCTTTAATATATCTAGAGTAGTTTCTCATTATGCTGATTTGATGTCAGAGTTCTCAATAAATTTGGCAAACAACAATGTCAATCCTCTAAGATCAACTGTTGTTTTGTTTATGAAGCTTTTGGTGGAAGGTTTCTGTTGTACTTGTGAGTAGGTTGATAAATCCAATTATTATTATCATAATTGGAAGAACATTCCATTGGCTCCACCTCAGAAACGGCATACAAGGCAAAGCATCCACACAGGTGTGGCATCGAAGAGGTAGATGAAATGGTTTAGTGTTCAAGAATGGGGCTTCTGCTCTCCAAAAGCCTAATATACAGTAACAAATTACAGATGAACTGAACACTGTTTCATTCCAACGCGCTTGGCAGACACAACACTGAGTCTGTGTAGTCTGTTAGATAACCCCGACGGCATCATCAGGAAAAAAGCCAACTTTCATTGCTCAAGACAAAATATAAACTCCGGTCTACAGCATGAAAACTGGATGCAACACCACCTTGACCTCAACCTCAGTACAAGGGCTCATTGCCCATTGGCACAGATTTTTGGCATTGGGTGTGCTGCAGAACTGTCCAATATGAACATCATTTCTAAGGCTATTAGGTTGTGTCATTCATAGACACAGCGTAAAAGAAGTGAAACGAAAGAGTTTGACATGAAACTTGAGATTAAAATAATGGCATTGACATTGAAACCACAGCACAAGGCCAAAGAATATCAGATGTGTTTTCCACAGCAGATGAGTGCATCATTGGCCATGCAGGTGTTTGTGGTTGTTATTCCAGAGAGGGACAACAGCAAGATTCATTTCGTTTCCCAGCACCTGAACGTGCTGACCAGCCATTCTGTGTAAATGAAGACATCTTTTTATGTGGGTTTGGATGGGGGCCATCTTTATTACTACATTGGCAACTAACATGTTAACAGTTTGTCAATTAGATTTTTTTACTATTCCACCATTGCTTTAGTTTTTCTTTAAATATAGCTGTTTCATCTTGTTTTACCTTTGATGCATAAGCTAAAACATACCAGCCTTGAAACACTATTAAACAGGCCTACCCTACATTTAGCAGCATTTGTGCCGCTTAGGTGCACTTATCATTATGGTGTGCTTGCTTTATTGCATATGAAAGCCAGATATCAGAGCAAAAGAGCTCCACGTCATCAGCCCAAATAGAGGTCCAGGTTTTGTTTTCTTCTCCCTTATAGTTGGTTCAAACACACTTCATTGCAATTTGACGGAATCTGAGACTACACCTATGCTAAACTGTCTATTTTTGAAATGTGTGAAACCGACGTGTCCATACTGAAGTTTCATGGTCTTAATTGTTTGGCTCTTTGTCCACACTCAGTGCATTAGCATGCACTAGAGTAACCAGGTTACTCAGAGAAACCAGGTTATGCAAGTAATCGGAGAACTCGTTTACTTGGACTGTACTAACCTGCTTACTGTAAATCTGTGTATACTTGCAGCAGGTCAGTAATCAGATTTCTCCCAAACCTTATTTTGAAAGCAATAAGCAGGCTTATTTAGCTTATTTAGGCTTACAGAGGCTACTTTGTGTTAGTTTCAGTTTTAGTCGGACTTGAAATGGAATTATCTTAAATACAAGGATGCATCGCTCCGTGTAATGATTTCTCTTTTCCTCCCCGTCTGCACTTTTGCCAAGAACATTTGTACGTGTAAAAAGCCGTTTGGAAACCCAGTTATGTGCAAACACAGCCTTCAGGAGAAATCTATCTGGGGAAATCAGGGTTCTCTACTCCCCTACCCTGATTACAGAAACCAGGTTTATCGCTGACATGACATTTAAGAAATAAGCTTACTGGAGAAAGTCAACTGTAACCCGTTTACTTAAGTGCATGTTAATGATTCTGTAAATGAGAATCTGAACGTTAATGTAGCAGCAAACAACTATTTGCTATGTAAAGATATTGTGGAGTAATGGCGTCCTGAGCAGAGGATGGCGTTACACCCTCTGTGTACGTTGTTATCCGAGCTTCTCGGTGCTGTGTTTATACAGCCGGTCTGGCCACGTGAGTTCCTCCCTGTGAAACTGTTCATGTGTGAGGAGAGCCAGAATATTTTGGTGAACTGAGGATTTATTTCAAGCAAAGCAGATTTGTTGATTGTTGGAACAGTGGAAAGACTAACAAAGATTTTTGTGAGTTTTATTTTGTTTCTGTCCAGTTTGAATGAAGTGTGTTTTACGATGATCTGCAAGGTAAAATTACTTTTTCTCAATGGAGTCTGGTGCACTGCAGTGCCCATTTGTTTTGGTCTGAGATGCTGGTGCTCTAGTATGAGATCTAGTGTCGCATACAGCTCCTTTAATACACTGACGGAGACGCGTGACAGTAGGAAAACAGGTTAAATCTTGTCTTCATTGTCTTTTTAGTAGACAAAAAACAAAACTGTGCAACGCAGCCAACATATGTGAGGGGGACAGACAACCCATTTACTCATTACACAAGTTGCTGTTGTTGTCAGACAACTCAACAAGTAGAACAGTGATTTTATTGTTGCTCATGAATACTACCTGATAACCAGATTTTCATTCCCTAGCTGCTGCGGCGCTGACCAAATCAGTATTTTATGATCATGACATCGTCTGACAAAATCAACAAAAATACAGGTGAGTGACAATAGCTGTGTTTTGTGATCAGCTGTACTGACATTTACAATGAATGATCACAGGGAAAGTTACAAATGGCAAAAGGTTTGCTTCTTCACTGCCAAACACCCCTCAATTGCGACTGGGCAAGTTTACATCAGTGTTTTGAAAGGCTCTGTTTTCCCTGCACTTACTAAAAGGCCAAGCCAGCTTTTAGAGACGTTTACACTCTGGAAACCATGCGTGATAAAATTCCTTCCATAGTATGGACAGAGGGCCGAACTAGACAGAAAAGGGTACCAAACAAAGCAGCCAACACTGTTCTGCACATGGTGAAATATTTGTGGGTCATGGTACAGATTTGTGGATTGCCTTCTCTGGGCTACAACTAATAAAGGCCAATAAAAACTTCCATAGAAACTACGAACAAGCCCAGCTTCTAAAGAGAGGTGAATCTTCTCTACCTTTGCCCTAATCCATGACCCTAGAATTTCTCTGGTTGATAATAACTGTCATCATGTGATGTTAAGGTCACAGTTTACCTTACAACTTCATTTCCTTATGGCGTTGGTATAAAAAAAGCAGTGCAGCACATGCTGTGGGGAAAACCTACTGTTATAGCAGGGAAAGAGAGACCGCTGTTAGCACTAAGAAAGCTAACAGATAATGACCAAACCTTTCGAAACAAGGCTCCAAAAATCTTTCCGACGGGGTAGCTAATGTCTCACAGTTAGCTACTAACTTAATAGAGTGAAATTAACACTACAACCAAAGTCTGTTATGAGCTTCTTTAAAACATTAATGCCTTCAAACCTACCATGAGTAACCACTAACTATATCTGTATGCTAACTCCTCGCTCCGGCTACAAAAACATACAAATGACCCTACAACTAACTAAATATTTGGTTCATACATTTAATAACTGCACTATCATTTCAAAAAACCATCATTTAGTTAAAAAATTTGACATTTCGATACTTACTGTAATTGAATCAGTCGGGATGAGAGCTCAGAATGACGCAGCTTGAAAAAGATCTTCATTTACAGTAGTTTCCTGGAATAGCCCCGCCAGCATTCATTTTTCAATAAAATTCGGATTATGGTATTTAGAATTATGGTCACAGTTATAGCCTGTGAAGTGATGACAATGTAATTTATTGTGAAATATTATAGTTGCATCTTGTGAAATCCTGGAAAAAAAACTTAGTGTAGCCTTAAAACAGTCTGCAAAGTGTACAAACGAGTAGTTTTTTTATTTAGATTGTTTATGAATATGAAACCGTACACCACAGTCTCACAAACTTCAGTAACATTTGCTGTACTCACATCCCCAAACAGATCCAACCTTTTTGTATCTCTCTGGAGCTTTCCACCCCGTCTCTTCTGTAATTGTAAATTCACTTTTTTGGAAGGGATCACTGAATTGTTTATAGAGACAAAAGAATCTATATAATCAATCTTTAACAATGTGGGAGCTATGGTTTTGTCTCTGAGACAGCAAATGTAAACTTGTTCCTTGAAGAAATGGGAGCCTAGATGTTGGATATGGATAAAGGCAAGCCGCCAAATGCAGCAGCGCAGACAATCGCATTGACTATGACGGGGAGTGGTAACAGATGAATGAAAATCAGAATGCTTCTGTCTGCATGGGAATGATCACAGCTGACTTTTCCTTGATGACTTGTGCAGTTCAAAAGTGTGTTATTCCACTGTTCCTGACCTAACCACAGACCACGGCTGCTAAAGCAACATTGAGATGTAGTTTTCTTTACAAAACAATAAAGATGGGCCCAGGCAAAAGGAAAACAAACATCAATTTAAGAGATTATTATTTTTATTGTTCTTCATATAATAATGCACATGTGTTTTTCATTAAAAGACCATTGTATCTGTTGAAAAATGAGTGGGTGGATATGGAGACAGAGAGATTCAGTGGGAATAAAAGGAATGGGGGAAAAAAGGGAGGATGCAAACAAAAAAGGGGTTAATGGTATTCTCCAGCTTTGCTTATTTGTTTGAAAAATATTTCAATCGGATAGCAAACAGGTACACCCCTCAGACACACATGCACACACGTATGCATATGAGTGTATGTGCATGAAAACAACCCCCATCCCACCACACACATCATAGCCACAGCAGAACACGCTCGCTGGGAGGGCTGACATAATTGTATTAATTGTTAACATAATGATGCATTTATGTTTAATGCCTACCTTCTGGTAATTACCAAGGAGGTACCTTAAGGCCTGGAACTTGGGCCTCCTTCTCGCTCTCCAGTTGACTCTTTCATGAATATCATTCCCTTTGTTATTACTCTGGCTGCTGCCTTTGCAGCTTCAAAGACTTTCATCATTTTATCTCTTGTAGCCAGTTTCTCTCTCTCAGGTATACCACAGAAACGTATCATTAAGTAATCAAAACTTAATTTGTCTGGTCTAGTTCTATGGCATCCTGTGAAGTCCTTTTGACACACAGAATACTAAATGTATGCCTTTGATTAAACTTTGAAAAGACAAAAAGAAGGAGCAGGAATCTTCCTTAAAGCTTATATTTGCAATGAGTGGGATCTTGCAGGTTTTAATAAAAGCTTAAAGCAAGGAACATAATATGCTTATATGGATGAAACATCCATCCATCCATCCATTTTCTACCGCTTGGTCCCGTTAGGGGTCGCGGGTGACTGGAGCCTATCCCAGTGACTTTGGGCCTTAGGCCACGATCTCCTTATTGGGAGGCAGGAGCTTTTAGCCGCTCCGCCACCGTGCACCCCATGGATGAAACAGTGAATATTCAAAGCACATATCTCATTATTCTTATTTGCGTTGTTTCAAAGAGAGAAATGAATCAGTCTCACATCTAAGTAAGTATGGAGCTGTGTTTAGCCTAGCTTAGCAAAACGACTAACTAGCTAGCCCGGCTCTGTCCAAAGTGAAAAAAAAGACTAAATCTGCCCACCAATTGTAACACACAAGCTGTAGTTCTTATGTAGAGATGGTACTAATTATACCTAGTAACTGTTGTGTAGGAGGCTGTGGCTTGGTGGTAGAGAGGGTCGTCCACCAATCGGAAGGTTGGTGGTTAGATCCCGGCTTCCCCTAGCCCACATGTTGAGGGCTGTGCCTTCAGTGTGTGAGTGTGTGTGACTGATCAGTTAGTTTCTTTGTACTGATGAGCAGTTGGCACCTGCCATCAGTGTGTGAATGGGGTGAATGTGATATGTAGTGTGAAGCGCTTTGAGTAGTCAGAAAGACTAGAAAGGCACTATACAAGTACAGTCGATTTACCATTTAGCTAACTGAGCTAACTGACAAAACTAACTTTAACTTCCTAATACCTGACTTGTTTACAATGAAGAGTAAATAAAAGAGAATACTGATATATATGTGTTACGGACAGAGTAGGCCGGAGACACCAAGATGAGACACAGGTAGTTTTATTGCACACGATGTAAACAGACAGTGAGTAGATGGTACTGATACCGTCCTTTGGCTAGCCAAGGTAGCGATCCGAGGTTGAAGACACACACACTGGAGACAGGAGGAACACAGGGCAGGAATCGGGAGCTCAGGAGAAGGGCAGAGACCCGTAGTCTCTAGGGAGAAGTCCGAGACATTGTGTCGCAGTGTACAGAGAACTGTCCTTGTTGCGAACGAGACCGGACACTGACTGAGGCGACTGAGGTGGTTATATCCTGGGGTGATTAAGTCCAGATGAATCTCAGGTGTGTGATTAGTGACAGGTGTTTCTGATTAGTATTCTGGTGAGGGGGTGCGTTGTGTATGTGGGGTTGTGGAGCCTGGCGTGTCCGTGACAATATGACCAGTTATTTTATCAAAATGCTGTTTATTAATTAAAATAAAAAATTTAAAATCACATGTCATGTCACTGTTTTGGTCGATGCCCAGGATGATGCTCGCTCAAGGATACGGCGTGCGAGTACGAGCAACAGGATGCTCACTGCAATTCAGTCAATGGCCATTAATAACAAGAGGTTGTTTTTTTTTTTAAGTTACACATAACCTTCAACCAGGGAAAATCAGTTATTTCAAGGGTAGACTTAGAAATATTCTTCGAAAAAGGGTTCTCCACACATCTTCCAGCATCACATTTAAAAAAAATAGCACAATATACTTCAAATTAAAGAACATTATGCTAATAGAACAAAATTACCAAATTAGTTATGTTAGGTTGCGTAATTGGATATTTACCACAAATTCTTACACATATATCTATCTGTGTCTGCACATAAAAATAAAACAGAGCAGTTAACAGTTAAGTTTTAATATTTGGATAGGAAGTGATGCTACAGTGACTTCCTGTTTCCATAGTTAATTGTTTTTAATTGGACAGCAATAAAGATGGTCTAACAACAAATTTATATATTACTCAGTTCTTTGCTAGCTAACACATAGACAACCCAATTTAGCAAACCACTGAAACTTACTAAGGATTTATTAACACAAACTGCAGGCTCACTGCGAATGACACTTGATTATATCGCCCCTCTAAAAAATACGATAATAAAACAACGAAGGTTAGCTCCATGGTATAACCCGCAAATTAAAGCAAACATCACAAAACTTGAAAGGAAATGGCATTCCAACAATCTGGATGAATCTCGTTTAGCCTGGCAAGATACAGAAACATATAGGAAAGCCCTCCATAATGCCAGAGCAGCCTACTACTCATCATTAATAGAGGAAAATAAAAACAACCCCAGGTTTCTTTTCAGCACTGTAGCCATGCTGACAGAGACACAGCTATATTAAAAGTGCAATGAGATAACTTATGTTATGAATTGGCGCTATATAAATAAAATTGAATTTAATTGAATAAAATTTTAAATATTAGAGAAACAATTCATCACATCCTGCCATCAACCAGTACCCATGTATCTTCAAACACAGGAACCTTAGCTGTAACAGCTGTAAAAACCTGATATATATTTAGATTACTTTTCTACTATCGACCTTCTTCAACTAACTTCAACGATCTCTTCATCTAAGCCATCAACCTGTCTCTTAGACCCCATTCCAACTAGGCGGCTTAAAGAGGTTTTACCCTTAGTTGGCACTTCTTTACTGGATACTGGATATGTCTTTATTAACAGGCTATGTCCCAAACTCTTCTTAAGAAGCCCACTCTTGATCCAGGGGTTTTAGCCAAATATAGACCTATATCTAAACTCTCTCTAAGATCCTTGAGAAAGCAGTCGCCAATCGGTTGTGTGACTTTCTAAATAACAATAGTTTATTTGAGGATTTTCAGTCAGGATTTAGAGTGCATCATAGCACAGAGACAGCACTGGTGAAAATTACATATGACCTCTTAATTGCCTCAGACAATGGACTTGTCTCTGTACTTGTCTTGTTAGATCGTAGTGCTGCATTCAACACTACTAACCACATCCTATTACAGAGACTGGAACATTCAACTGGCATTAAAGGAGCTGCACTAAGCTGGTTTAAATCCTATCTATCAGATCGATCTCAGTTTGTACATGTTAACGGTGAGTCCTCCGTGCACGCCCAAGTTAGTCACGGAGTTCCACAAGGTTCTGTGCTTGGACCGATCTATTCACCTTATATATGCTTCCTTTAGGCAATATTATTAGGAAACACTCCATAAACTTTCATTGTTATGCGGATAATACCCAATTATATCTAGCGATCAAGCCAGATGAAACTGACCAGTTAGCTAACCTTCAAACAAAAAAACCTGGATGTCCTGCAATTTTCTGATGTTAAACTCTGAAAAACTGAAGTTATTGTACTTGGCTCCAAACACCTCTGAGACACGTTATCTAAAGATATAGTTGCTCTAGATGGCATTGCCCTGGCCTCCAGCACCACCGTAAGGAACCTCTGAGTTATCTTTGATCAGGATTTATCCTATAACTCCCACATGACACCTGTCTCAAAATGATGCCGAAAAACTAGTCCATTATTGCAATTCCTTATTATCATGCTGCCTGAATAAGGCCGTTAAGACTCTCCAGTTGATCCAGAATACTGCGGCACGTGCACTGACAAGAACTAGGAAAAGAGATCATATTTCTCCAATATTAGCTTCTCTGCACTGGCTCCCTGTAAAATCCAGACTAGAATTTAAAATCCTTCTCCTCACCTACCAAGCTCTTAATGGTCAGGCACTATCGTATCTTAAAGATCTCATAATACCTTATTACCCCACTAGAACACTGCGCTCCCAGGTTGCAGGGTTACTTGTGGTTCCTAGAGTCTCCAAAAGTAGAATGGGAGCCAGAGCCTTCAGTTATCAAGCTCCTCTCCTGTGGAATCAGGTCCTAGTTTGGGTTCGGGAGGCAGACACCTTCTCCATATTTAAGAGTAGGCAAAATACTTTCCTCTTTGATAAAGCTTATGGTTAGGGCTGGCTTGGGTGAGTCCTGAACCATCCCTTAGTTATGCTGCTATAGGCCTAGACCGCTCGGAGACTTCCCATGATGCACTGAGCTCCTCTCTCCTCCTCTCCCTCTCCATGGATTATTATCTCATTAATGCATGTTACTAACTCAACATCTTCTCTTCTCGTTTGGTTTTTGTTTTTGCCTGGCTAGTGAGGACATAGCTGAAAAATTGCTGAGTACAAATGTTTTGGTAAATGTGTATCCAAATCCATTATATAGGGTCAGCAAAACTCTGTTTAATTAGGCTGTTTTCATCATCAAAGCATTCGCCTACAGAGTTATGGCTGATTTTTTTATGGATCCCAACGTCTCGCCACATATTGACTTGATTCCCTTTTTGCCTGGGAGCCGTCATGGAGGAAACAATAAGGGCTAGCCGCAGCATGTTATACATTATTACTGTTATTGATGACTCATCGATCTAGCAGGCAGGCCAAAGTAATCAAGCACAACGTCTCCAGGGACTGCAAGGATCAAGGCCTAAATCATGACTCCCCTGGCAGAGAGGCTGCTACAAGAGATAAGAGAGAGGAGTGTGTCTCAGTGTGTATGTAGGAGTGTATGTGTGTGTGTTTGTTAGCATGCCTCTGTTTGTCTTGGTTTTGTAATTAGATTAGAGCATTCGCTACTCTGTGTTTGTATGTGGAAACTGGGCCTGTGTGTTCATGTGTAGTTTCGAGGGTATAAAGATGATGCAAAATTCATCACAGCCCTGAGTCTGTGATATATTGCATGTTTCATCAGTACATTATCTTTTTGCTAAACCAAGAAAAATCAATTATTTCAAGGGCAGACATAGAAATATTTGTGTCAGCATTGGCCTGCTGCATTGGCATATCAGATGACGTGCGTTTGGGCGGCAGCATATTGCATATGATAGATTTTCAAACGTTATTGATTTGTGATGGAGACTTCTCTATGCATGAATGCAATCTTGATGTACTGCTGCCAGCCTATAATGGAACGCTTGAAAGATGAAGAAGGCGAGTCAAGTCCAGGACCTGCCCTTGTATTGATCGCATGCATTGTGTTTGTGTGTGTGCTCGTGTGTGTGTTGCATGTGCACATGGGAAGAAGTAAAGTTCCTAGACAAGGGCAAGGTAATTGCATTTCTCTCTGTGCCATCACGTTTATCCCCTGGCAGTCACACTGTGTCTGTCTGTGTGTATTTGAGCTGCTCAAGTCCAGCCTCAGGTTATAATATCTTCACTGATGATGGTACATTCTGTGTTCAATATATGGTCTGTTGTGTGTGTACGACAAACAACAACTGTACTCAAAACAGAACAAAAACAATAATATGGTCTATAAACCTGTAACTTGTAAAATGTGGACAAACACGGACAACCGAGGAGGAGAAACACAGGGTCTGTAGTTAATATGGGGAAAGGGTATTTGTACTATATAATCCATTGTTTAAAGTTTGAGGTTGATGATATATTTTTCTTAATAACAAATCTCATGAAAAAGGCCAAAACCAACAATAAATTGATTCTACTAACAAGTTTTACATATACATATACATTAAGTATATACAGTCTGTGTATCCAAAACCTGATTTATCTTATTACTCTGTCCTACAGAGCTCCATTGTTGTCCAGAATCTATTAAAAACAGTTACACTCTTGCACTGGGTGATGTTCCCTCTAGTGATGGGAATCACGGCTCTTGGAAGGGAACCGGATCTTATGCCGACATTCCTCTCCAAGAGCTGGCTCTTTGGGCTCCCAAATGGCTCTTCATTTAGTACCACTTCTGCTGGTCACTGCCTCAGTTACATTCTTATTTGTTGCAAGAAACAAATACGCAACATTCTTCATCTGCAATACATTGTCATACTGATGGTTAAAACGTGGGGAATGTCAAGAATAACTATCCTAGTTGTAGCCTATAACAAAAACAACACCCTACTAATATAATAGTATGTTTAATAAATAATTACACAACTCTATATAGACGCATCCAGTATACTTTAATTACATTTTTATGATATTAAATGAAATACAACAAATATATAATACAAATATAATTTGTTTGTCTTTGCATTTCTTTTTTTCGCGATTTAAACGTGCTCTCAGATGGGAGCCAGCTCTCCCATCACTTAAAGGAGCCCACTCGTTCCGACACATCACTAGTTCCCTCATTACCATGAGCACTGTAGTTTATTAAGTTAATTCATTGAGTCAAGTCATTGAGTTTAAAACAATAAACCAGTTTTAAGTATTCAATTACATGTATCATAAGGTGTGCACGCACACACATACACACACACAAAAACATCCTAGGAAAACCCTAGCAACCACCCAGAGCACCCTCGCAACTATGTAGCAACCACTTAGAAATGCCATGGCAACCACCTGGAATGCCTTATGTATTACCTGTTGCGGTTCAACAATTTTTTTTTTGCTTTCTTCTTTGTTCCATCCTTTACTATATTCCAGAGTCCTCATACAACTCTGCCTATTCCTACAATTGATTCTTTCAGATGCTGTTGAACTCACTCCTGCATGCAATTCGGTTCCCAGCTTTTCCAGCATTTCAGTTTGGCTCCCAGGTATTCATCACACATTGCAGTTCAGCTCTCAGCCAGCCATTCAGGTACTGCAATTCAGCAGCCAACAATCACACCGCACTTTCCTCAGAAAAAAAAAAAGCATTTTCTAGTTAGTTTTCTCTTTTCAGGGCATTTGATGAAAATATGAAAAATACAGAATAAACGCCAGCCTTATCCTTTAACTGTACACTCCAGTCAAAAGCAACATCACTCCTGTTAACATCCCCGATTCTTCCTGCTTTGTATCCGGCAGCCACAATAGCTTACAACGCACCCACTACATTAACCTTCCTGCCACCCAATCGATGCCATGTCACTGTTAATCTTCATTGCATATATGTGACCTTTTACAAACTTCACTGCCCTTGGTGCTAGGTGATTAATACTGGTCGGGGTAATTGGATGTTAATTGGAGAGACTATTGACCAAAGCCCTGAGAAAATAGTGAGCGTGCGATTTGATGATCCATCTCATATTGATAAGCAGGCATGTAGGAAGAGGGAGACAATCGCCATTTGAACGTATCCATTCATCATCATTATTATTGGTCTTTGTGAAGGAACAGGGCCCTGTCCTCCTGGGTGAATGTCCTTGTATGATGCGTCTTGGGAATAAAATCCATTTGTTTCTCTTTTTTATTCAAATGGCAAGCTTGCACACAGTAATTTTTAGGCTGTATTCATGTGAAAAGGATTGAGTAACAACTTAACAAGGAAATTGTTTTTCAACAGTGTTTTTATTATCTTAAAGGCAGAAAAAACTAGGATTTCTAGTATAGGCAAGAAAAAAGCAGTGAATCAGAGAAATAAAACATTATTTTCTGATTGTTACATGGCGGTTCCGTTCTAAAGCACAAATAAATTCGCCCACACCTCCGCACCACCTGAAGGTGTTGAGAGGGATTATTTTTGTTTGAGTCTATACATCTTATTATTATTTTTTTTTTTTAGGAAAATCCTACTTATTCTGCCTTTAAGTAAGGATTAGCTATATATTTTAAAAAGTACAATTTGTACTTGTATTGTCCATAGAAGTTTGTTTGTCCTAGAATAAAAACAATAATAAAAAACCTAATTAAGGCCTGAACGCACCAGGATTTCAAATGGTGAAAATTTGTGGCAAAGCCAATGAATTCCAATGGAATCAACATGATCACAGGATCTGCTCAAGGATGCAAAATTAATCTGCACGAATGAATCCGTGTAGAGTTCATCTTTGGTGAACTTTGACATGCAAATTTGCCCCTTTGACCATTAGCATGCTGTCTTGACAGTGCTGATCTTTGAAGGGAGCCAAAGCATCCAAATAGAGAAGGCAATCGTAGCTTATTAGCTGTGTTGCACCATTCATTGTTATATAACCTTCTCTGTTGGAGTAAAAACTATTCTACAAAAGAGCAATGGTTTACAGACCGTTATGAGAGAGGAGCTGATGGTACAAATATGTCATTTGAATAAGCTGTGTGAACGTAGTGTCTTGTTAGCACTCAAGCTAAGCTAACTAGCTAAAAAGTTTGTTAACTGACCATTAGCAATCTTGTTACCTTGGAGAGCTATTTTCCATCTTCAATAACAATTTTTAATTGAACAAAATGGTGTGCAATAGTGACCAATGCCAGGAGGAAGTAAACAGACTAAAAGCCGACTGATGTGAACATTTAAAGGTGTTGCTGTTTTAACACTTCAATTGTACACTGATTTGATCAGATAGAACATCAATTTTGATATGACTCTCTGTAATTAAGCTCATGCTGCTGCAAATGTGAAACTGGTGTCAGACCAATCAACAGATCAACAGAATAACAACAACTGACTCAGTCTAGGCTCTACAGCTGTAACAGAGATGGACATGGTCTTGGCAGGACAACCTGGGCAGGAGATCTGTGTCCTTTCTGATTTTGTCTTAAATCCATCATCAAATAATTGTTGAGAGGATAAAGAGAAAGTGTCAAAAAATCTATCTGAAAGAGGGAAAAGCAAAAAAAGGAAAACCCACAATAGACAAATGGAAATGCTTTATACTTAGCCTTTTCTTTAGTGCTTTCATAAACTGTTGATGAATATTATTTGAATAAATGTGTCACTCAATGCAAAAGCAAATGCAATCAGTGGTGGCTGGCCAATAGAGGGTGTTAGGGCGTTGCCCTCCTTGAACCACACAAAAAAACATTACTACTACTACTACTGCTGATAATAATAATAATAATAATAATAATAATAATAATAATAATAATAATAAATTAAACAAATTGTCAATATTTGTGTGTTTGAAATATGGAGTGCACCCAGTATTCTGTATAAAATATGATAGAAAATCATCTGCACAACATATATGCTTTTTCTACATGTCCCGTCCGCCTGTCTGCATGTCTCAGCAGCTCTGGGGCGATGAAGAAATCGCCCACAGGAGGTGGGTCTGAGTAGCAGTTTAGTCAAAGATATGAACGTATGACATAAAATTTTGCCAATCACTGTCCTCAGATCTAATCTGAAGATTATCGCCCCCAAGCAAGCCACTGCTAGTAGGTCAGGACCTTATTTTATACAGTCTATGGTCAGGACCTCTACAGGCGCTATTTTAACTACATGACAGTGGCGAGTGTGATCACTAACTTACTGCTTCAAGATCCAACCCTAACTCTGTAAAATCTCTCCTCCAACATCCGTTTGAGAGAAGAACTTTGGCGGAGAACCTACAGGAGAAAGAGCTGGGCCCAGATCAACCTGGCCTCACAATCAGACACAATCTGGCTAGCTGGATTCAATCTTGCTAATGCCTTATTTTGCTTTCCGTGCTTGCGTTTTAAAACGGGGACAGATCCAGCATGGACAGTTACAGGAGTGAGGGATATGAAGCACCTGTTTTACCGTTTTTAAAGGCACGTCAAAGACGGTACAAAACGAGCTGTTGGACTGTATGCTGTCGGTGCTAAAGGATTATATTCTGGAGGAAGTAAAGAGCACTGATTTGTATCGCCATTCAAGCAGACGAGACGACTGACATTTCCACCCACTGCCAGCTGGTGCTTATACTAAGCTACATCAACGCCAACAGTAACATCCAACAGCGTTTTTTCGACTTCATTACCATCCGCCGGCATCATCGCTACAGGCTTCAAATGGCCAATGAATAATGGTATCAATCAGATGAACTCAAACTCTGACTGCAGTGTACATTTGTTCATGTCAGCCCCAGTGTGTGTTTTTGTGCAATGTGCATAGTTGACATTTTAAAACAAATCTCAAATTATTCCATGTGTTAGAGGTCAATTGATATTTACAAGATTGTTTATTATTTTGGGCATTTCCTCTTGTTAACTGTTTTGTTTTGGTTATCAGGGACCCCACAGTTTTTTTTTTTTTTTGTATAATTAAATTTCATTCACTTGTGAGAGAATTTTTTTGCTGGAGTTTACTATCTCTACACCTCAAAGCGCTTGACATGCCATTGTCCACATGTCCTTTCAAGTGTCTGAATAGCAACTTAACACCACTAATTGCATTTCAAGTTTACATATTCTGTACCTCCCTATTGGTTACCCCAACAAAACAAGGTCCATAGGGGCATCTCAAGAAATAAAAATGCCTGTGTGGGTGACCAAAATAAGATGTCCTGATGTGTTTATCAAGGCATTATTTACTGCTTTTTATTTTATATTGGGATAAAATAATTGTTAAATATTTAACTGCAAAATAGAAATTAATTTTTGATACATTCACTTTTTTTGCATTAAATCATACTGGGATTTTTGCTGAAATTGATTGGATGTGGCACACCCCTCCATATAAAATTTTCCACCAGCAACCACTGAATACTCTTTACTGTCTTGAATTAAACAAGCCAAAGACAAGTTGCGAGGTTGCCTAATTCCGCCTCTTCTTGATGTCTGAAGATGCTTCTCAAAAAGCTACAGCTGACCCCTTCCTCAGCAAAGGAAAAATAAGTAGAGCCCATACAGCAGCATTGCTTCGGGAGACTGCTTTAACACAAGATGTTCAGATAGCATTCAAGGTGAATTTTAGGCGCTGTGCAATTACACAAGTCAAAGGCAAATGCGAGCGGCCATGAACAGTCACAGATTCGTATGTGTTGGTTGCTAGCTCGCTTACAACTAACATTTGTAAAGCCGGTATTGGCTGTTTTGGGTCAATAAACACAGATTGCACAAATGGTATAGTTCAAGGCGTAAAAAAAACTTAAGACAAGGGTTACGTGTAAGGATGCACGAACCCAACTTTTTCTCTCATTATACAGATTCTGAAACCTGCACTCATATTTGCCTAGTATAGATACGAAGCACTGATGCAATATTCCTTTTTTCCCAATTTTAAAATCTGTGCACCTCACTGCATAGAACACACTGAAACTACTTGTATGTAAGGTAACATTAGGCTGGAGATAGCTGTAGTACATAAAATTGAGTCTGGGGCCCGCTTAGCCCCAGTTTGTGCCTCTCATGTATTGCATACATTTGGTCACTGCAATAACCTTTGGTTTCTCAAAAAGATAATTAACTGGTGATGTTTGAAAAAACCACAAGACTGTTGAAAGGGGATCTATTATGCTTTTCTTTATTTCCTGTCATATATATATGTTACATATTAAACGTGGCCAAAGTTTAGGTAAACGTAAGTAAAAGTAATCACTGTGAGCAAAAAGCTCAGGCTTCAGACTGCTCTAAATACTAGGTTTCCAACGTTTTTTTCTACTTTCGAGCCTAGATGACGCACTCATCCACTCAATCAGTCTAAGTTATTCGACTCTCAGGACTACTCTTCAAATTTGTGTAATCTTTTTTGATTATGAAGGAAAGTTAGTTGTTTCTTGATGGACAGATGCTTTAACTTGTTGCTAAGGTAACCGCTACCTACTGCGTACCGTAGCTACTGTTAGCTCTGTTAGCCGTGCAGCTGGCAATCCCATTAACTAGTTAACTCTGCCCGGACTGGGAGCACAGAGCCCGGGCCCGAAGACCTCCTTCTTCCTGGCGGTCCAAAGCTCCTGTGCTAGCACTCACTCGGGGCCCTAAGCGTCCAGTCCAGGCATTCAGCTAAGCACCACACACTTTTATGAATAAATCGGGATATTGTTCACTTAACCTAAGTGCTATATAAATAAATTTGAATTGAATTAACCTGTCTGTTAATTACTTATAATTAACAGTGTTACTTAAATATCATACATGGTAGGCCTAATATATTACAACATCTGCTATTATGACGACACACCATGTATATGTTATATCTGTAACAGTAAATGAAATAGTAAAATACCGTCACACAAGTTAAATATACATGTATTTAAGCAATCTTTGTATCTCCTGAATGTCTTGTGTGTCTGCTTGTCTCTTCTCTCAGGGGGGTGAGAGGAGGACGGGGTCAGCAGACACACATGCGCTCCGAGGGCGTGTGGGATTCAGCCTTTCACTTACATTTTCTCTTATTACCGGCCATGATAAATTAATTGTTGCGTAGATACATATTCACATTTCCTGTTTCATTAGCTATTCAGCACATCATAACAGGTGAATATGTACCATCTAGTAACTTTAGGCATGTTCAATTGATAAATATTAAGACAACAAGACATCATTTGAAAATGTTATTGGCAATTCTTCGCACGGACTTACACTTCTGAGACTGTACTCTAAAGAAAAGGCTAATTCTTAATAAATATCCAAAATGTTCATCAGGATGGGGTTTATCATGCTACACAATATCAGTGGCTCATTTACTGGCTCCCACATTTCAGTTTATTATCTAGAATTGTTGTAAATAATAGATTTTTGTTAATCTCTTATAAAGAGACCTGTGACTTAAAGATGTAATGAAATCCTCATTGATAAGGAGTATAACAATGAGGCCTGGACAGAAAATTTAAATGAATCTTCTGTAATCCTTTACGTGGGTGGTAAATCCTACATTTCTCTGCAACACTGTCATGTTCAAAAACAGCTTTAGTCTGGGACAAGAAAATTTGTTCCATTATGGAGGCATGAAATTATTGCATCTCCATTTAATAGCTATCACTATCCCAAGGACCTTGTAATGTCCAACCTTGCCCTGAGCTGTTGTGGAACATTTTCATAGATGGCTCAGGGAGAAAAAAACTCACTCACATTTTCAAGATAAAGAGAAATACAGTTGAGCACTTTTCAGATTTCTCTACTATAAACACTGAATTCTCACTCATGCATGAAGCAAGTTCTTGGAAGGAATCAGTGCATAGAGCCAAAACCATGAGGTCACTGGTCATCTGCCTCACAAATCAGTCTTTGTCTTTCAGTGACCTTTTTTTATTGGGAAACAACATAGCTAGAGAAGCAATAAAAAAAGCCACACTGGTGTTTTTGATGGAGAGCAGCCATCTTGTGATTGGAGAGACAGGAAATTCAGGGTGACATGGCTCAAGTAACACACCTGTGACGCTAGCACCACCTGCCTCACCACTGCAGGCAAAATGTGTGCCATTTACATGATCCTCGCACACATGAACTGAAGCAGGGTCTGGTTTCTAATGCCATAACGCACAGCCACGCCATGCTTCTGTACAGTGTGACATCTGGGTAGCTGCTCACTGGACATGATTGTCAGAATTTAAAACTTATTTTTTCTTAATTTCTTATTACTTGTTGAAAAATGAATCACATTTTGATTTACGCAGCAACAGAGGTAATTAGTTACATCAGTCATTACATTAGTTTTGATTACTCAGCCCATCTTTATCAGAGGTAAACATCTACAAAGCCACTGCACCCACACGTCAGAAATTTAAAGATAAAGCTGTCGAAAATTTCCCAAAACAGTTGGGCACTGTAGTTTTTAGAAAATGTTAATCATATAGGAGTAAAACGTGCATTTGTTGGGGACTGTTTTTAGCAGCGGATTAATTCGCATTTGGTGCTCTTGTGAATATTTACAGCAGCATGAAGGAACATGTCCCCCAGTGCAACAGTATGGCTCATTGATGTGTTTTTAGGAAGAAGAGGAAGAAGATATATATTAGATATAAGAATAAGATATATATAATAATAAACAAATAAAGAGATATTGTGGTTTAAACAACAGCCAGCCTACAGTTTGGAAGTAGTTACTGACCATCGACTGCTAGCTTAACCCTGCTGACAGCACATAGCATTCCAGAAGTCATGTCCTCACTGCAAGGCTTACCCGTGGCTAGCTAGGCAGTTAAGATGACCAAAGTTGTCATATTTTCATATTGTGAGTTAACATAAGGCATAATCCTTTAGCCTTTGCCAAAATCCTTTTTTTTGGCAAAGGCTAACCAGCTCCCCTCACCTCCAGCTACTGTGCCATGCTAACAACCAGAGGCCAGAACAGTCAACACCCCAAAATGTTAGAGTAACTGAGGGTTACTGGGATTAGTAACTGTAATGTAATTGCTGACTTTCAAATTGTTATCTCTTACGCTAGGCCTACTTATTATTGAGAAAAAGTAACATTTCTACCGCCTAACACTGCTGGTAGGTAGCTTCCTCACATTCTTGTCAGTCCTCATGCAGTGGTGAAAAGCAACTAAGTCAATTCAGGTCACTCAGGTACTGTACAATTTTAAGGTAGCCTACTGTACTTTACTTGAGTCTTTTAATTTGAAGCTCCGTTACACTTCTACTCCACTACATTTCAGATGAGTAATTGTAGTTTTTACTCCACTGCATTTATCTGACAGCTGTACTTTTACATGTAACAGAGTAGCCTATTTTCAAATTGTGGTATTGTTTTAGTAAGTAAATGATCTGAATACTTCTAACCTGCTCTTCTTCAACAACACTATTCCACTATTATGGATTTCTGCCAAAAACCTCAACTTCTAACTTTAGCTGCCAAACTTAAAAACCTCTCTCACTTATTCATTAAAGGATTTTGGTCCGAGAGTAAGGAAAACAACCTGAGAGAGGGATTTGCACTCCGAGCAATATAAAAAGACCAGTTTGGAAATATGGTAAAACTTCACCGGTAGCCCACCTTAGAAAGGATGAAAGCCAAAGGTTACCGTAGTTATTTAAACTTGGATTAACCTTTTGATCGGTGGACCATTACGGACTTTCAGGAATATAAATAATCAAGGAATGGACACATATTCGAACTTTATGACCGCTTCAAAAGATAGGGAATCACCACTTTAAGAGGTTTTATACATCCAAAGAACTTCTATAAAAACCAGACCTGGCGTCTAATTGAGATTAGGATTTTGGTCAATAGACGGTAAAATTGATAAAGTTGTATGAAAGCTATGTAAGCTACAGTTAGCCTACCATTCCAGCATTAGCAATCCGAGGACACATCTTGAATATATGCACCCAAATGAGCACAGCCTGATGTCCGGAACTCCACCCAAACCTTATTTGTTTATTTTGTAATGTGTGGGGGATGTAGATCTTTTAAAAGACATGTTTATGTTGAAACAAATATACCTTCAAGTTGGTATGTCTCTCGTACTGGTTTGCCATCTTATGGACATAATGTGCAAAAATAGATATTCGAATAGTTCGAACCTATGTGTTTTTTTTAGAACGAATAATCGAACGTCATTTTTGGCCAATTTTGACTTCGCTAACCCAAAACCATTATGCCTATAACTGCTGTATTTTAAGATTAATGGAAATATGTGTTCATTATATAATAAGCAACTTAGTTTCTGACTGTCAAGCGGAACTAATTAGGCCTGTTGGATTGATAAGAAGTACTGAATTTTTTTAAATATATGCTCCTCCAACACATGTACACAGTACAGCATCAGTGAAAGCAGGCACTGTTGAACAGTTACATGGCGAAAAGATTGCTGCCCTACAAAGCCAAATTTCAGCAACAACATATTTGGTCAAAACTAAGTGAAGACAAGAATCTAACTTAGTTAGATTCACAACTCAGTCAAATCGAAACACACATCAGACTCATGCTACTGGAATCTGTGCAACTCACTCTTTACAGTGATATAAGTATCTCCAATGTCCATAAAGCAGGATGAATATCCATAAATGTGCTTAGAATTCATATAGGTATGTATAGAAAACAATGCTCCTCATAATTTCTGAATTTGCCTCACAATCGTCAAATGTATGTGGGGGTTTTTCCGAATAAAAGTAATCTATGTGATTGTCTTTACATCAAACAAGAATTGCTAATAGCTAATGCAGCATGACTTTTAATGGTGCAGATTCACCAAAAGGCAAACAAACCAACAAGGCTAAGGTGTAGCCCGCAGCTAACTTGATGACTCCATGGCAACATTACACTGTCTTGGTATGTTGGTATCACGCAAAGAATGATGGGAATGCTTTTGTTTTACATCTCTGGAACACTGACGCTCTTCAATCCATTCATATGTTTAAAACAGGCAAAAACTCCACCTTAAATTGATTAAATCTTGTTTTCATAAAAACTTGTTGTGTATGGCAGATTGTGTATAGTTGTATAATATGTACAGGAAAGGTGGTCGGTCAGTTGTTTGTTAATAACATTGACTTTTATAAGCCAATAAGTGTTTACATTGACAGTTACTGAAACCATTTAACCTTTGCCTGAACCAAATGCTTTTTTATTTCTATACAGTGATGACATTCAGCTAAGAAGAAATTACTCTTTTGACCTCATTCACATGGTCTTTTATTCTGTCAAGCTTAACTTGTCAATTGATGGCACCATTTTGATGAAAAAACAACAAAGAAAAATATCCTGGCAGGAAGTCTAAAGGGGGAATATAATTGCTGCTGTAGTGTGCTGAAAAGGCTATTCAAATGCCATTCTGCACACAGTGATTGGCTTTCCTCTCCTCCTCCCATTTGCCCACTCTCAATGCTTTCCCTGTCATTCAAAACATGAGGAGGCCTTTTTACAAGCTTGGAATAGTTTGCATGGCAGAATAACAAGCTAATTAGAGCTCCTCCAGTGATGGGTGGTTGTGAGAGGGTACGAGATGTGGGCACGAGGGCAGCATGGCACCCCAATCTCGTCACAACCATCTGCCCCACTTTGATGGCTTAATTGGAAGAGCGATGGGGGATATTTGGGATCAGCCTAATGACTGGGCTGACCCTGTATGGATGGCTAATGCCATTTTGCCCCTTTTTGTAGCCCATATGTTTGGCATTCAGCCTCCCTTTGTTTTGTTTCTCAGGTTGGGATTGGATTGTTGAGGTCAACAGGGTCACAATTCAGAATGAAGGATGAGGATGGTTAAAAATTGTAGCGTTTAAATTTACCACTTAAACCCAATCTGGCTAATCTCAAGTACTTGTTATGCTTGGGTAACATTAGTCAACTAAGCAACGCCTTCTCCCTTCATGCTTCCTTTAGATCCAACCGTGTCTTCTAAAAATTATCTTTATATATTACTGGTTTTGCCAATGCATTTTGTAGGATATGTAATTGCTGCATGGATATTGTTGTTGGGGTGAATGGTGGCCATGCTAACCACAGAACTTTGCCTGTGGTTAGGTTTAGGCTACTAAACACTGTGGTTAACGACCTTTAACCTTTTTAATATTAAACCAACACAATGATATTTCCCTAACCTAAACTTGCATTCACTTTTTTATTTATTTATTTAATTTTTTTTTTGGGGGGGGGCACTCTGGGGCAGCAAAACAAGCTGTTAAACAAAAATAATCATTAGCAACATGAGTATTTATTTGGAGTCATGCTTGTGTCCACATGAAAAAAATATCTGGTTCTTTAGCTGCTAAATGCTCCATTATGTTCATCAGCTAGCACTGAACCAAAACACTGAGCTGGAAGACGCTAAAAAGCTTGTTAGAGCTGAAGGGAACTGCAGCATCGGGTGATAATTATTTGTGGGTGAGCATTTTCACTTTACACATATCCACCTGATGCATCGGTAATAATAAAGTAATGGCAATGATTAGTGCAACATAATATTTTGGTTGTTATGAGCAGATAATGTATGAAAAAACGGGGTATATGTTGTCAGAACGTTTTGCAATTCACTGTGAACATTTCCTTATTAATGTATTAATTTAATGTAAATGTATTTTTTAATATTATAGGGTATATAAGTTTTTTTCCAATACATATTGTTGCAATTTAGCAAGTATTAGCATTTATGGGATGCCAATTTAGAAGCATATAAATATATTTTTTAGGGAACAAGGTTATTGGATTCAACACTGCATGTGTGAAATGTAAAAGAAAAAAGTGACCAATGGTGATTCATGAGGCTTCTTCCTCCTTTATATTACTTCTGAACTAATGCTAAAGTTCCACACTTTTTGCCTAAGTTTTGCTTTTTTTTTCAGGATGGATCTAATTTTGCTGAGCCATATGTCTTCCCCGCCATCATTCCTCACTAAGACCTCTTTAAAGCTATTTGTCTGGCCCCCTCTTCCTTCGCCCATTTAGAGTATACAGGCTTGCCCTGAGAGGTGAGATGCTGATGAGGCGAATATGTTATTAAAAATGCATTAGACATCACTGCAAGAGAGATAATTTGTCCCGGAGCAAGCTCTACATCAGATATAGGGTTTCAACTGTTGGATCTATCACTGTGGTGTAGGAATCGACGAGGCTTGGGTGCACTGAGTTTGTACACACTCGCAGACACATGTCTGACCCCGGTTGACCTGTTTTACCTTCTTTGTCAATTTCATCCATCCAAATGCAATCTTCATGCTACTGTGGTTGAATGGCATGAGATTGATGTGAAGTTGGATGACGAGATGGGGAAGTGAACCGCACTCATGAATTTTTATTCTCTTAATCTATTTTACTCTCATTCCTCCAGTGAAAGAGAAAAAAACATCTTTGAAAAGAAGCAGATGTCAAATATTAGGTTTGGTTGAGATCGTACAACAAATTACTACGGATCACCATACTATCATTTTCAAAAGCCGCCTGATCAATGGCACTGTAATATTAGATGCTGCTAATTCTCGACATCACTTCCTGATTGCGTCACCGCTCCCTGAAGCTTTATTGCACAAACAAAAGGGTCACCACATGCTCGTGGCACTGAATGATCCAGTCACCCCCTCAGAGTGCCGTACCTCAAATTATTCCCCTGTTGACCACCGGGAGACGGGAAAAGAAAGGGGAAAAAAAGAAAAGAGTGGCCCAGCGAGCACAGGTTATTTCTGTCAGGTATTGTGAGCCTGATTCATAATGTCACATTTAAAGAGGAGAGGGAGACTGGCCCGGCCTGGTCCTCATTAGTGCGTGTTTGGCTTCAGGTTAGAGTCAGACCCAGGTCTATTGTCACACTGGATCAGATGGCCAGTATAAACACCTTTAATCAAAGTAGGGTGTCTGCTCAGCGCTGCTCACAAACGCAAAGTGGCAGTCCAGCTCAGCCTTACAGGAACCACAGACCTGCTGTAACATTCCTCCTAATGTAGCCGTCATACTCGCTTGCTCCGAGATCTGCCGGGCAACCAACACCACAAGAGCAGCTTCTGAAAACATCTGCATATTTTCCTTCGATTCTTCCCCTCCTGTAATCCAAAGGGTTGTTAGTTTTCCTCATTAAGCTCAAGGTCAGTTTAAACAGGGCAGACCACCCATGGAGATCAAATTGCCTCCGCCATCCTCAATCCATCCCTCCACCTACCGACTTCTGAATTCATCACCAGACATTTGCCACACATAACTAAGCTGCCATGTCTAGGAGATGGAACGAGGGAGTGAAACATTTGGTCCTTTGTCACAAGGCCGTTATCATGGGAGGTTCTGTTAAAATGCATGGACAAAAAAGAAGATGGAAAAGGACTTGATGCAGAGGATGAAAGGCATTGTGGGGGATTGGAACAGATTAGTTCAGGAAAGCAGTTATTTAGAGTGCACTGTGGTAGTTTTGGGGTGATAAGTGAACAGAGGGCTGCGGGGGCGTGGTGCGTCTGCAAGTGGATTGATGAGTTGGCGAATTGGGCCTGCTACAGCAGCGAGGAGAGACAGAACCCTGCCATTATCTGGAAATGAGTTACATGTCCTCCCCCGCGACCCGGCCCCTGTCACACACCCCTGACTGAATGATAAGAGCTGTCCAAACGCAGCACCAGGGGACGTTTGCACACACAAGTGGACATTTATTTGATATTTTGTGGAGGCGGTTGTAAGGGTGATTTCTTTTGGATTTTCAACGATATTTGCTCTAAATAAGGTATTTCAGAAAAAAGTGGGCCTTGCTCAGAAGCTTGTATTAATGTTTGCCAGTCTCCTCTAGGAAGATGTTGATGTTAAGGTAAGACTGTTAGGGTAAGCTATACCCAAACTTATAAAAATAGCAATGTATTTGAAATGCACAGGAAGTTGAACCCTGTAAGTTTAATACCGCCTGTATGTCCCTCGATCTCAACTAATCTTGTTAATAACAAATCAATAAAGTTACTTTCAATTCTTCTATAAATCTGTATCCTTCTAAAATTTCAAATGAAAAATGCATTTAGGTTCCGTTGTGCGCATTTAGCACCACTATCATCAAGCTCTTCATTATACTGAAAAAATTATAATGCACTGTAAAAAAAAAATGTATAAGGTTGTTTTAACATAAAAAATGAGTGACCACTGCCTTAAAATTTGAAGTTAACTTAACTACTGATACTAAAATGTTAAACAACATGTAACAATATGTCATTGTGTTTGTGTGTGTGTGTGTGTGTGTGTGTGTGTGTGTGTGTCTCTTTCCCTGTGCCCCCAGTTTCTTGGTGTACAATCATTGATACTGCTCATCTCACATCTCAGACATGAGATGCTTTTGGTTTTGGCTACAGTATAATCAGACAGGCGTGTAAACTGCTATAATATCTAGTGCCACATCTTGGAACTGTTCAAACTTGACAACCGGTTGTGACAGGTACGAGTGCAGGTTTTTGTCTTGGATGTCAAAAATGTGTCTGGTACAAGCAATCAGAAATCAAGAAGGTGTGTAGCCTGCACTTAGATTAACTTTTCACTGTGCAATAAGTCATAATAAGAGGTCATTTAAGATATTTAAACAAATAACCAATAGTGCTGTTTTTCTGGAAAGGACAGTCTTGTAATATGGGCTAGACTCAAATCTTCTTGCTCATCTTTAACAATGCCATTGTCAGACATTGTCAGAATAAAATTTGTTGTTATCTGCAACAACATCAATTAAGTGATGAAAGAGTGTTTTGGGAGACATATTCAGGCATTGTACCAACAGATGTAATTAAGTCTTCCTCCTTCAGTTCTTCAAAACACGTAGATAGACCAAATAACAAAAAAAGAAATTGAAGATGCAGTTAAAAAACTCAAGAACAAAAACAGTCCGGATGAGTACACAAACAAACAAAGACCTGTACTGATTTAATGAGCCCAGACCTGGAAAGAGCCAATACATATACCATGGAGAAAGGTGAACTGCATTTGACCTGGAGGGAAACAATAATTCACGTGATACCCAAAAACCGCAAGGACCCCACAGGCTGTGCATGTTAAAGGCCAGTCACACTATTAAACACAGACTGCAAGATCACAACTCTGATTCAGCCAGATAACCGGTCGATACCTACCAGCAGTGATGTGCAAGTTCACACTTCACAAGAGCTAGCTCAATGTTCAGTTCACACAGATCAAAATGAACAAGTTCACGTTCATAGTTCACAATTTAGAAATTTTGAACTAAGTTCACAGAACCAAAAAATGAACTAGTTCACGTTCATTTCTTCTGTATTTTTCCTTTACAAAATGCTGTGAGTTTGCTTTGTGTACTTTGCGGCTGTTGGCTCGTCTTACCCTTTCTTAACGATTTCTTGTGATCATTATTCACTCGCAGATATTTCCCAAGACTGGTCGGATGCTTCAGCTCGATGTGTCGTTTCAGAAATCGGTGACCCAAAACACTGGCATGGCGGGTGCCGTAAAACACAGTGCCCGAGCATCGTTAACTCTCACGTTCAATAGTTGCAAATGTATATGTTCAGTTCACCATTCACCAAAAACATAAGTGTGTTTAATGAATGGCGCTCTTTTAGCACGTTCATGCACACCACTGCCTACCAGACAATATACACAGACTTTTAAACATCATGGAGCACAGTAAGAAATGCCCTGTTCCCTGCATGGCACTAGCAATGACACTGAGAAAGTGTTTGACCGAGTCTCATGGTCCTTTGTTCAAAACATCAGAGAAATTTGGATTTGGCCCAGGCTTCATCAGGTGGAGTCAGTTGCTGTAGTCAGCACCACAGAGCGTGGTCTGTGTTAATGGTCTCTCAACATTTTGCCCTTGGGAGAGGGACACGCTAGGGTTGCCCTCTGTCACCACTTCTCTTTGCTTTGAGTAGTAAACCACTGGCACAGGTGTTACGAGAAGATGAAAAAAAAATCAAAGGAATAGTGGTTAACAATGAAATCTACAAAATCTTGTTATATGTTTATCTGTCAGAACCCTTGAATTCAGTCCCAAGACTGATGGACTGCTTGGCCTCATTTGGTGAACATATTACACCCCAGATTAAAGCTGCATTATCCTTTAGGTTGCCTGTGGAGGGTATAAAATACTTGACTTGTCCATGACTTGGACATGTTATATAAAATGAATTATGGCATATTATTAGATAAGATCTTAATAGGTGGGTGTTGCTGCCTCTCACCTTATCATGTGGAATAGCATGTGTCAAAATGAACTTGCTGCCTAGGCTTCTATTTCTCTTCCAAACTGCCCATTTTGCCACTGAAAAACATTAGATTTGGCAAACATTTAGATCGCCTTATCTCCAGGTTCATTTTGCATGGTAAGCTTCCACGGGTAAGATACAAGGTCTAGCAGTTACCAAAAAACCTAGGTGGTTGGGCGCTCCCCAACCTCAGGCATTACTGGTGGGCCTGTCAGGTGAGGGCACTGACAATCTTGGTTACAGATAAAAAACAGACAAGATGGTTAGAGATTAAGAAATTGGCCTGTACAACAATTCCTTTGTCAGAGGTGGTATTCACTGATGATAAATCCTAGAAGGAGGCCTTAGACAGATGGTCCAAAACAACTGCCATGGTATGGAGAGTGTAGGCGTATGGTCCCATAGCCCATTTGAGAAAGTTTACCCACATAAAATTAGTATTTGGATATAAAAGATGGCAAAACTATCATCTTAAATTCATCCACAATCTTATTAAAGAGCAATAACTAAAGATGTTCGAACAGCTAAGTAATTAATTCAAATTAGATCCTCTCCAAGTAAGATGCTTCATACTGAAATACCCAATGTGGAATATTCAAATTACTCAATAGAGTATGTGGTTCCAGGCTCCCTAGAGACCCATTGGTAGTCATTCTTGGGGTATTGCCCGGAGAAATAAGAGATAAGAAAAATAAATACTTATTGTCCATACTGCTGGCAGCTACCAAAAAAGCACAGAACACAGAACTGGCTCAAGAAGGAATCTCCGTCCCATGACAGATGGCATTCAATAATCAAAGCAATCTACTCAATGGAAAACAATGCTTTCATGTGGTTTGGTTTAAGGCAATAGGAGAAGAGTACCTAGATTGGCTTACCTGAGGGACAGATACACTCGCGGGTGAAGCGGCTACGAGCATCAAAGTAATTATACAATCTTAATACTTTGGACTTATCCTTGGTGTGTTTGTTCTTGTTCATCTACTGTATTCAATTTTTGATATTGTGTTATCTTTCCTGGGTAATCTGCAGCATCAAAAGGATTGATATATGTGACTGATACATGTATATATGTATATTTTTAAGATATTATTACTGTATGAATAGACCTGAGTTTCAGAGATGTAGCAGGAGGGGATTGCTGGATGGGCAGGAGAGTGGGCTGGGTGAATGGGGAGTATTGATGGCACTGGAGCATAACACAGACCGCCTGAATATTGACAGGACGAGCGAATGCCAGAGTACACTCAGGGTAGTAGGGTCGACCAATAGAGTAAATAAGGGTTCTTTCTTAGCCCGTATGTTTTGAAGAAGAATGGAAGTAAGATGTGAAATGTATATTGAAAACTTTGATTTCCTCCATTGATATTTAAACACAACTTATGTAATAGCGTTGTCAGGCAACAAGACTCAAACACAGAGGCCAAAAAAGGGCAAGTTCTATCAAAGGAGACTTAGACAGATAACCTATAGTATAGCAGACAACAGGCAGGTAGAATCACGTAAAAAGCCAGTAAATTGTACATAGCATGTAGGCAGACTGGTAAACAGCATTGGTCCCTATTCCTTATTGTGTGCAAAGCAGTTTGGATTATCAAATGAGGGAAACTGGCGGGAAATAACTCAGACTCATTAGATAATGACCGCACCTGGGGACACTGGAGACAGGCAGCAAGGCTGCTAAGGGAATAAGCAACAGGGGTGAAAAGCAGTGCAACACTGGTGGACAGATACAGAATGGTGGCTCTAATACACACACCCATACACACACTTTGTATGTTATGAGGACACTGCATTGACTTTTAGACTTTCAGTCGTTCCCTGTAGACTTACCCTACACTTAATCATAACTCACTCTATGACTAACCTCAACCCTTACCATAAAAACCCAGTCTTAACCTAAGATTTTATGGTGTAATGGTGGAGGTGAGATGCCATAAGTTAAACCTTTCCCACTTTTATGGATGTTGCAGACATTGCCATGTCACTGAATGTAAGTTTTCAAACAGATTAAGCAGATATGTTCAGCACAATGAACTTCACTACTGAAGGTTAAACGACTACGATTTTAGGCTGTTATTTTTTTTTTTTATTCATATTGACATTTAGTTTCTGTGATTGCCATTTTTGCCCAATAAGCTAATAGCTGTGTTTGTAACCTCACAATCATTTTGGCTTGTTAAACTTAACAGGTTCAATTAAACATGCGAACAACCCAAATCAAAGTATTGCTAATGTGAAAAAAATGCACATTTGGTTTCAAATTGGCCAGCTACCATTTCAGCAAAGATGTACAGTTTTCTTTTTTCTTTCTTTTGACAGACATTGTTTACTTCATTCTTTCATCACTGCTGTGAAGTGGAGTCTGTGCATCAGTAGTAGCAAACTTTAGACTGCTTTCATGATCAATAAAGCAGCACTCTGGAGTCATATGGAGTCGGAAATTCCACCTCAATTATTTACATAATGATCAATAATATATAAATAATCAAGGGTTTGTTAATGCATGGTTAATTCTTTTCATCTGCATGTTTTTAGATAAATGGAATAAGAGTCTGGCATGCTTCCCTGACCCAAACCCTAAGATACGATAAAATCAAAGTCTTCACTACACTAACTGGCATTGTGGCTGTTTTTGTTCTTTGGTATGTTTTTTTAGGATCTGGAGGGTGGCAGTCATTGGTCGATCGCTGGGCAAGTGTTCAGAGAGTCGCCCTTTGATGACCATTGTAACATGGCTCCTATCTGAGGCTCTATAGGGGCTGTTTATCCAGACACAGACATGCCATTCTCTATTTCTACTGCCACAACAAACCCCACTGTTTGCTTTACCAAGGTATATATAGAGGCAGGAAGTTTTTTAGCCTGCTTATTATCAATAGAAGGAAGAATGACTGGAGCAAAATGAGTTACCTTCTGCTGAACCACCCTAAAAGCTGGGCGGTATTTATATTTGGTTTCACATATCATACGTGGTTTTGCTGTTAGAAAATATGTCAGTTATTTTCTCAGCTGCTTCATAACCACCTCTAACTGAAACCTCTTCAGATGTTTAAGTTGAATTGTAAGTCTCCATAATGTCCAGAAGTCTTCTCATTCTTTGCTGTGGGTTTACCTTTGGCCCTGGTATTCTGGCACTGGCCAGCTCAGTATCTGGCCTACTAAATGGAATTGCCAATGTGTTTGAGTAGATATGGAACTAGTCTCTATTTGTCTGACGGCTTTGGGTTTGTATTCGAGAGGAGAACACATGCTACTGATAAGAGTCAGGTAATATGTTGTTTTCCTTAAAGAGGCAGTATAGTACAATATTATTTGGTTGTTTTGGATTCATGTTAAATAAAAACAAGACATTAATGCAAGATATGCGCTTGCTTGCAACCTAACCTCTGGAATAGTTTCCCCGGTGAGGAAATTATGCCTGACTCAAACACATTTCACCTCTCATGGTTTGTGCTTCATCAGTCCATCCACCCTATACTGCATTTGCACTGACACAGACAGCAACAAGGACATTTTGTTTTATCAGCAAGAGTTTCTTCTAATTGCCTCCCAAACCCTGTGGAGCAAATTAAAAAGTTTGATGCATTTTGCTTACTTGCTTTTCACTTTGTTCCACAGCAGTGGATGATCTGATCACTCTTCACCTTGAGCCCTTGTTGTGGATGAAGTATTACTCTGCCACAGTAGACTTCTGAGTAGAAGGTAAACGTGTGACATTGTAAGTGTCATCGCCCTTGTGTTTCTGACAATATATCCACACTGGTGTTTTTTACCTATGCATATTTTACCTATATACAATTATCCATCTTTCTCTGAGACAGAAAAACACTAATTGATTAGGTTTAGCTCAAAGATGTATTAACTGATTTTTCTGTGTTTATATTTGTCACTCTGGGCAGCGGAAGGAGCTATAAGCACATCTGACATGTGTTAGCAGACAATTTGCTATTAACACATCCAGCAGACAGAGCAACATTAACATTCACTTGGAGTCGCGTTTCGGGCTACAAATACAATACAATACAGAGGAGAGTTCATAAGGAGGAAGGAAAAGACAGCAACGTAAGGAGAATCTGAATTTCCATTAGGCAGTCAAGACATCTAGAATCTTTTGGAAAGAAGACTAATAATAAGATAAAAGATGAAAATACTGATAGCTCACCAAAAAATTTCACTGAACAGAGAGCTTCATCAGGCTCAGTCAGATAAACAGTTTTTGATCCAGCATAATGCTTTTTTTTTGGTGTTTATTAATCAAAATTCAGAGACACAGTAAGCTTCAAAGGCATACATGAAGATTACAAAAGATCAAGTTGAACTATTTTCCTCTACACTAAAATCTATCATACAAGGATTCATAGCCAAATAAAATAAATTAAAAATATAAAAGAGCATTTAGTGCACAAATACAAAAACAAACACTTAAGGTCAGTATGATGTACAGGATGTATTGTGACCGTGCTCCATTGCTTCCCAGTCCAGTGCTGTTATTTCTCTTCTGGAGTCCAAGAATCAGCTATTAGCTGGTGGAGTCAACACAAACACAATGCATCCCGCTCATCCATGCACTGCACACACCACTGATGTTACTGATTCACACACAGTAAATAAGTTTCCCTGTTGCCTTAAACTGAGTTAACTGAACTTAGGTCGAATAATTGAATTTTCAAAGTTGTCTCGATGTGAAAAAGTGAAACAAACTGAGTTGAGTTCAATGAACTTTCGAAAACAAGTTCAGTCAACTCAACATATGAAGTTGAATTAACTACTCTTCAGTCAGACTGACAAACATTACAGTAAGATTTGCATTTTATTTACATTTTCTCGGTTTGAGACACAGAACTCGGGTCAGCTTCAAATGTTTCATATGAAGTATGTGTAATATTAGCATAATATATCCAATAGGCTTATCATGTTGCTTTAGAAACTAAGTTTAAATGAACTCTCAGCAGTTCATTCATTCAGCTCATCATTCGAGTCAAAGAACATCAAGGAAGTTGAGCTCATGTTTAGAACTGGCGCAGCTTTACTAGCCTTTACGGCACTGGTTCAGCAGCCCAGGAAACTCACAGACCAATCGCATGCGTTGTAAATCATCTCACATGACTCTTCTCAGCCAATCAAATCTGTGCATTCCAATGAGCACTGCGACTCGAGTCAGTGAGTGAGGCACACACACACACACACACACACACACACACACACACACACACACACACAGGGAAACAGAGGAGAAATGAAATCACATGGCTGCTCTAAAAAGAGAACAGAGCGGACTCTTACGTGTTCAGTCTTCCACAGGCAGCTCAAAGCCAGTGCGTCTCATAGGTTCAGAGATCGTGGCGATTATTAAAAGCAGCAATGTGAAGAGCTGCTTTGGGACAAAGCACAGAGCATCTTTTGAGCAGGTTAACAAGGAGGGTGGCACCCCCCCTCAATCTGCCCACTGTGAATACATTGTGAGATCCAAATGCTGTGCGGCCTTGTCCTTTCCTTGAGCATGAATGCTCTTTAGCTCAGTTAAAAACCATCCACTTAGAGTTTGGGTTTTTTCGTGCCCCTGGTACTCTGCCGGAGAACCAGGAGGAGGGAGTTTTGCTTATATGGTTTTCATATATTTTAGGGATTCTGTCTAAAACTATACCTCAACAAAACTTCTCTGAGGGGGGAGTTCTAAATACTCAAACTTTGTGCATAGGAAATATCTGCAATTTATCCAAAATAACTAAAAAGTAGTTTTATCATCTTACAGGATTTCCACTGTTTTATTATTCAGCACTAAGTCTCGAACTTGAAAGCATGATGAAATCCCTGTTAGCCTGTAATGAATGGTATACGGTTGGTTCTACTATATCATTTTCACACTAACACATTTTATTATCAAACCAAAATCTTTCCACTACGCTTCAGCAGATGGATGGAAACGAGTCAGGGGATAATGCCCAGTTAGAGAGTTGTCTGCTGCTGGAGCAAGGGGTTGGGATGACAACAGGGGCGGGATGGGATAATAATTCAGTCCAGGCCAGTCTCCACATTCACTCCATTCACAATAGACCACTTATACTGTAAGTGTTTTGTTGAAATAGTTTTATGTTTACTGTTTATGCCACTAACATATCATTTACTTTTAGTCAAAAATAAACAACATCCAAAATAGTTAAAAACAGCCAAGCGTCTTCAGTTCTAACGTTAGTCAACTGTACTTCAATAATTAAGGAGGAATAAATATTCATATTCATATATATATATATATATATATATATATATATATAAATGTTGTGCTTTTAGAGTATTTGTTTTGCACCTGGCATAAGCTCTGAGATACTTCCACCTGACATACAAGAGTATACAGGTCTTTATGGCCGCCCACCATTGAGTCCGGTTCTGTCCAAGGTTTCTGCCTCTTAAAGGAGGTTTTTCCTTGCCACTGTCACCAAGTGCTTGCTCATGGTGGGATTTGTTTGGTCTCTGTAAATAATCTTATAAAGAGTACGGTCTAGACCTGCTCTATAGGAAAAGTGCAATGAGATAACTTCTGTTATGAATTGGCGCTATATAAATAAAACTGAATTGAATATTTTCCAGATTATTTCCATGCATACACATCTCCTGCTTTCCTACATAGCATGATTACGTTTTTTAAAACATAGAATCACCTCGGGAAAGGTAGTCGTGATATGACGTGATGTCGGCCCCGCTAGTATGTTTTTTTCTCTTTTAAACACCAACCACGTCCCTTGCTCGTGAAGCTGGAGGAAGGAACCAGCTCTGAATGACAGGAAGGGGCTACGCGTCAGAACCAAAATGCAGGGCTCCATACAGTGGCTGGACAGACCCTGGGAAAACTCCCTACACCCAGCACAATCACACATCGAAACAATACAGCTGGGTGCTGCACAATGACGGAGCCCCTCCCAGAGAGGCTGAGCACTGCAAGGTCCACACTGCCCACACCAACACAGAGAGCAGGAGACGAGACAGGCGGCAGCTAAGGCTCTGGTCCTGCTCTCTCTCTCTGTCTCTCTCTCTGTCTGTCTCTCTCTTTCTGTCACTCTCTCTCTCTGTCTCTCTCTCTCCTCTCCCGCTCTCTGTCTGTCTCTCTCTCTCTGTCTCTCTCTCTGTCTGTCTCTCTCTCTCTCTCTGTCTCTCTCTCTCTCTCTGTCTCTCTCTCTGTCTCTCTCTGTCTGTCTGTCTCTCTCTCTGTCTCTCTCTCTGTCTCTCTGTCTATCTGTCTGTCTGTCTCTCTCTCTCTCCTCTCTCTCTGTCTGTCTCTCTCTCTGTCTGTCTCTCTCTCTCTCTCTCTGTCTCTCTCTCTGTCTGTCTGTCTCTCTCTCTGTCTCTCTCTCTCTCTCTCTCTCTCTCTCTCTCTCTCTCTGTCTCTCTCTGTCTCTCTGTTTATCTGTCTGTCTGTCTCTCTCTCTGTCTCTCTCTCCTCTCTCTGTCTGTCTCTCTCTCCTCTCTCTCTCTCTCTCCTCTCTCTCTCTGTCTGTCTCTCTCTCTCTCTCTGTCTGTCTCTCTCTCTCTGTCTGTCTTTCTCTCTCTCTCTCTGTCTGTGTGTGTGTGTGTGTGAGAAAGTGCATTTGTCACATCTCTCTCTGTCTGAGAAAATTGCTCTCACTCATTTTCTCTGATTATGACTCAAGAGCGCCCCCATGGGAGTAACATGAATATTCCAGCACAAAGTCAGAGAACCACACTGAACACATGAACACAGAGAAAAAATGATTTTGATCTCAACATGATGTGCTCATTAATTGTTAATTAATCATGTTCCCAGATCAAAACAATGTTTTAAAAGACATAATTATCCCTTTTGTGCCTCCATTTGTCACTACTTGTTAATGTTCATGGTGACTTAACGCTGAACTTATGGGGCTTTTATCTAGAAGTGATGGCTATATTTTAAATTTTATTTTATTTTAAAACTAGTTCCCAAATTAAAACAGAGTAATCAAACATGGGTTTTATTTACCAAATGATACTGTATATGTACAATACAAAAGCTTCAATCACATGAGGAAGAATTTAAGGTGGTGGAGGGAGTTGTGGCAGCCATGTCGCCGTGAAGGGGAACTGACCGACGATAACGGCCACCGAGTCCACATGTAGGATTGTGATTGGATGTTTTTTGGTCAGCTGCTAGACAAACAGATAATGCATCAATGAGAAAGCGATTCTGAGCATGAATGAGACCGCTGACCACAGCTGGATTAACTGACTTTGGGGCCCTGGGGTGAAAATGAGCTGGGAGCTATTAACGCCACCCCCACCACCGTCACCTTTCTGTGCACTGTTTATGTATCATGTCAAGTAAACAGATTATACAGATTTATAGAGGAATAAGCACCATGTGAGCACAATATCAACTTCAATAATGAAAGTATTAAAAGGAAAACTACAGTTTATTACAACTCGGGTTTTATTCTGTAGCTCTGGCCATGTGGGCTGTGATAACATTGTACTTAAGTAACTGCTGAGATCTGGGAGGGCAACAAACAGCAGTCACACAGTACTACAGGTTGTAAATGAGCTGATGGTCTGGCCACATTAGCAATTACTTTATTTGGAGGTAAAACTGAAGAGACAGAAAAGCGAGCACACCTGTAATGCCCCCCACCTAATATCCACCTAAAAATCCCCTATTGCATAGGAAATCAGTGAGTGTGTACAACTACAGCAAACAAAACTCAATCTGAAAGTCGCACTATAAATTGGAAAGGATGTTTAAAACGGACAGGATAGGTTGTAATTTTACTGTTGACCTTCATTTTTTCTCCCAAATAAATCTGACGAAACTGGACATTTGTTTCCAACCTGCAGATCTCAGCAGTGACTGCGGTGAGCACAGCGTTCTCATACCTGACTGATGGCCGGAGCTACAAAAATAAGACCCAAGTGGAAATGATAATTTTCTTTTAATGAAGATATTGAATGAAGGGGCCTCAACATTAATGCAGGGCCCAGTCAAGGACCTTGTCATTTCAATTACAGTTGAAATTGAAATTTTGAGGGTCTGGAGCCTCAGAGCGGTTGCTTGCACCTCACGCTGATCGGCTCCATTTTGTCTGTACTTCACAAAATGTAGAACATGTACATTAGGAATTTCTCTCTCCAAACTCAATTTCAGAACACTTACATAAGACTTGTCACGATATGCTGATTTTGTATATCATGCATCAAATGTGGCGGCGAGCATGTAGCAGAATGAGCACGATATTTTATATTCACACAACATAATTATTCCCTGCTCTCTGACACCAATTTATTGAAATCACAAGTGAATATAATTTGTTGTGGGTACAGTGAGGTAACGCTACAATGGCTGCACCGCCCGCCCCGCACATATTAAACAGGCACATACACACACAGTCATCCTCCTGAGGATACACATATTCAATCCACACACACACACACACACACGGACGTCAAATTAACATGGATCTGCAGCATAAGAGCGCCTGCCTCGCACAGTGCATAATCACACCCACTTACAGACTTATGACATGCACAGATGTAGAAACAAAAATGTACACACACATATGAAGACACATAGTAAATACACACCATAAAGCACACATGTATAGCATATTCAATGGCTGTTCTTCACCTACACACACACACATGCTCACACTCAAACACCCACATTCCCTCCCACTGCTAGATGCACTCACATTCACATGAACGCTAATGCACATACACACTCCCATCTACCCAAACAGACTCTCACACTTCCCACATACACAGTCGCACTCCCCACATTTACACACTCTCACACTACCCACACACACACACAGACACACACACACTTAGAACATGTACACACACCCTGAGAACAAGCAGAGGGACATAATCCTGCCATAACCAGTTCAGTTAGCATTAGCGTCAAAGCATAACCCTCTGCAGCCTTACTCAGCAGAAGGCAAGGCTGCATATTTTCCTCCCACAGCTCTCCATCACTGCCTTGTACTGTAAAGGGGGCTTTGTTGGCTTGTGTTTCCTTCTTCCTGGACAGTCTCAAGTGGAGCCCCCCAATCCGGCCTAAGCCTGTCTTCTTGGTGCTGCGACAACGTCCAGACATGGAGCAGAGGCTGTCGGCCCGACTGCCTGCCCATCATTCCCCGCAGGGTGTAAATCAGCCGAGGCCGGCCTGGTTCTACTGTGTGCCGCGGCGACGACAGATTTATGAGAGGGCAACCTCCTTGTGAACCTGACCGTGTTTCATGTCCAAGCCCTGCTTTAAAGCCAAAATGAGACACTGATATACTGTATTCAGTTTTCCATAAAAGGATAACAAAAGAAAAACTTCTAAGAAGTTTTGAGCAAAACTGAGATAAATGAGGGACTTTATACTCTCACTAGTTGTTACAACTTTTTGGGCTAAAATCTCATTTCTGACTTGCCAATGAACACATTCGGAGGTCTGTTGTTTCATAACGGCCAGCTATTGTACATCTAATCATTTGGCAGGCAGTCAGGTTATTTTAGCTTTCAGTTTGATTTGATATTAGATTTTTGCTACATCTTTAAGTGGCAACACTGTGCTAAAGACTTTCATTCTTGGTCCTGCTGGGCAGAGTTTTGGAAGACATTTGTTAAATTACTTGAATTCTGGATTTAAAAAAATCTACTGTATGTTGTTAAAGCTGCATTAAATGATTCTTTTGGGCAACTTTGGGGCATTAGAACAAGCTGAAAACCCAACATTTACCTATGTTGACCTTATAAAGCTGTTACAGCTAACATGTTAGCAAACTGTTGCCTTTCCATATCCAGCTGACACAGAGCAGCATTAGCATTTATTTGAAGTTGTGTTGTCCACCTGTAAAATAAAAGTCAAATACTTACTCTTATTTTTACTCTGTTTTGTCTCCCCCAACCCTGAGAAACATATCTGGCTCTTTAGCTGCTAAATGCTCCTCTGTGTTCACCAGCTAGTCGCTAACTGTGTCCGTGTGCTGCGCGGTGCTGAGCAGGTCGCGCACCGTGGCTTTATCTGAACATTTTCACTGGAACAGCTGCCTGCGGCATCTGGAAACGAACGTGGCGAGAGCTGTGAGACTGAACCAAAACAACAAAAAGTTCAGGGAAAATGCAGACTCGGGTGATCGTCCTCTATGAGTTTGTCATGAGTGACCCCTTTCACATTACATATAGCCATTTGATTCATTGTTTATATTGAATGATTGATTAGTGCAGCTTTAATGTTAAACGATAAGTATCCCTTATAGCTTTGATATCCTACAAAAAATGGAAATTATGTTCAACAATTAATACAGTTGGAATTCTGCAGTACTTTAAATCATTTTTTTTCTTATTTGACTCACTGGTTAATCTTTCATTTAAATCAGACTTTGGATAAAAGTACAGAGTTTTAACAATATGACATTATGCAGACTACTGTGCCATACTTACAACAGATTAACTGGGCATTGTGGGGGAATGATTTTATCATTGTGGCGTCTGATGCCAGGATGTGTGCTATGGGATTGCGCTCCATAAATCATCAATTGTTTCAGCTAATGGATCCAATTTGCTCTTCACTCAATGCCATAATTTGCTATCCAACATCACATGCGCCAGTACTCCACCGTATGCTCCCCCATCCATATCTCATTAATTAGACACATAGCCTACTGCCTATAGAACAGTACAGTATATGTGTGTGTGTGTGTGTGTTTCATGTTCTTATATCCTGGTGGGGACTTTAACCCCTTTTAAGTCCCATGGGGCCTTCTGCCACTGTGGGTCCCCATGGGTAAAGACTGCTTTGTGAGGGTTGAGACTTGGTTATAAGGTTCAGGTTAAGGTTAGGCATTTAGTTGTGATGGTTAAGGTTTAGATAAGGGAAAGCATTATGTCAATGACTGTCCCCCACGGGGATAGTGAAACAAACATGTGTGTGTGTGTGTGTGTGTGTGTGTGTGTGTCTGCGCGCGCTAATACAGTTTTAGATGTTGATTTCATTCTCTGAACAAGGTGAAAAGGGGAATACCCAGTGAATTCCTTTCAAATGAGGTAATCTGTAGATAATGGGGATTATAGGGAGTGTTGGAGACAGAATAATAAAACAATAACAAACTTTCCAGAGACTGCAAAGAAAACAATTAGCCTAATCCCCATGCTTTCTGACAGTACATCACTTGAGACTTGACAGCTATAGCTGCAAAGGACACCCTGGGTCTACAGAAGTGCCTAGTTCATGTTCCTTTTGCCTCCTCCAGAAGGGCCCCGTCCAAGCATTACTGAGTGTACTTACATGGAAATTAGCACACACAAATACTTGAGGTAAGAGGACACTTAGCCCTTTACATGTGCTTGGCCACATTAGTATGCAAAAACATGCACTTTCCATTAATTTTTTTGTCTTCTCCTGTCTGTCTGGCTCGACATGATCATCACCAGCAGACTCATCAACCACAAACAGAGCACAAATCAACAAGCTGACACTGTGTCTTTGTGCAACAAAAACATGATTAATGTGCTACAGATCTAAATGAGGAATGAACACACTGGTATGTAAGGTTTTGGTTACCTGGCTTGACCCTGAATGCTTGCACAGCTTGCACACTAGATAAGATAACCCCTGCAACATTACCCAAATCCCAGCCCCTGTGTGTGTGTGATATAGTAGGAGAAAGTGACATGTTAACTGGGGATGTGCTCTGCCAAAGGAAAATAGGCAGTCATGTCATGACGGAGGAATTACATTAGTGATAAAAAACGCTGTATAAACAAGTGACATGTGAATGGGGTTTTGCACATGTAAGATGGGAATTTGCACATAATTCTGTGTCTTTTTTTTTTTTGCCTCTTTCTCCTTTTATTTCTCAACATGACCCTCTGGCTCTAAGTTTTTCCCTTCCTGTTTTTCCCTACCATTAAACCTTGGCCCACTACTTGCAATTGTACGCCCTCCCTGCTGTTTCATTCATTGTAAGCACCAGTAAAGGTATACGTCTCTTCTCCCCTCACACCCTGCTGTTTGTATCCAGCTGGACAGCAGTCTTGACCAAACCACAGGTGAAAGGTCACAGACCCCCATATGGACCAGTCAGAGTGGAGCCCTGCTGAGACAACGGGCCAGCAGCACAAGGGTGAAGCAAAGTGCAGAGTATCACCTTCTGGTCTTATGAGTAAAAGTGGGAATTATTACATTAAACTGCGACAACAACACACATACAAAAACAGATTTTAAAAATGACTCAATTAGGCATGTCGTTTTATTGACTCATTTGTTAAGATTAAGTGGTGCCCCCTACAGAAAGAAGCAGTTTCAGATGGAGTATTAATTTATTACTCATGCTGCTTAAATTTATCCCAATGTCATTAAAAATGTCATCAACTTACAGGGTACTAAACAGTAGGTAGAAGGTTGTTTGCTCATTGCCGGGGAGCTAAATTGCCCCCTTACATCATGGATAAAGTCAGTAACCTTGCTGTGTAATTATGTTGTCCAAAGGAGCATACCTGCAGAACTAATGTTATTCTATAATGGATATTATTTAACAAATGTGTTCCAAAATGAAATGAGCCACCATCTGCAGAGAACTTTGCCACTTGCCAAGTCAGGTGCTATAATTGAAGCATGTTGATTTAAAATGAGATTAGGAAAATGGTAATGGAAATTGTGTTAAAATGTGCATTTTAAAATTTAGCATAATGTATTTTTACGGTTAAAGTTGGTTATTCCATATTTTTCTTATTGTCACCAAATCCCTTGTAAAGACCAAAACAAACGATGTGGTAGTCCACCACCAATCTTTTATAACTTCCCAACCCTGTTTGCGCCTCTCAGCCCAGTGGTTCTTACTGAAGATGCAAATCTTTAAAAATGGGTTGCAAATACATAGTTTCATATTTGAAAAAAAAAGCTCAGTAATTTCCTAAAACAGCTTGGCACTGTAGTTTTTAATAAAAGTTACTCAAACACAGGTGCACCGGTAGCTCACCTGCTAGAGCCCACGCACCATGTACAAGACTGAGTCCTTAATCCAACCCGTGGCCCTTTGCTGCATGTCATCCCCTCTCTCTCCCACATTTCCTGTCTCTCTTCAGCTGTTCCTGTAAAAAAAAAAAAAGGTAAAAAGCCCAAAAAATAATCAAAAAAAAGTTACTCAAACAGCAGTAAACTGTTCATTTGTTGGGGATTATTTTCAGCAGCAGATTAACACACATTTGGTGTTCATGTGAATGGTGCATGTGGGATTGACTCAAAATGAACTACAGTGTGTGTGGTCATGGTATTGAAGAAACATGTCACTTGTTTAATACTTGTTAGCAGGATCAATTTATTGTATTTGTTTTTGTCTTCATGAAATTTAAGGACAAGAAAAATAACGATCAGCGCCAGCGTCATTAACTGATATTTTCACCACTTGGGGAGCTGTAAACACAACATTTACTGTACATCTTCTTACCTTATAAACTTGTTATGGCTAACATGTTAGCAAACGGTTTGCCTGTTTACACATCCAGCAGACATGGAGCAACATTAGCTTTGAGAGTGAGTCATCTTTCCAACGCGTTCTCATTCCCAGGGCGTCGTAAACACACACAAGGTACCCTTTCAGGAATGATGCAACGACATCAGGTGTGGTTAGGTTTAGGGGGTTAGGCAGTAGGAAGTTTTAGCATGTGACGTGACATGCTAAAACTTTAAACTCGTCAACGTGACTTCTGGTTTCACACAGGACAGCAACCCAGGTCACCACCTCACCTCCTCTGTAGGCAGACTTTGTCGCTCTTTACATTACGTCACTTGATTTCATAAAGACATTCTGGCAGCCCCCTGCATCTAATACAGGCGCTAAAGGGTACCTGGTGCGTGTTTAAATGACGCCGAAGGGCGTGACAAAATGTTGGTATTTTACGCCTTAGGAATGAGAACAGGCTAGTGTTTCTGTGCACCTGAATATAAGTCCAATTACTCTTCTTTTAGTTCTGTTTCGGTCTCCACCAACGCCTGAGAAACATGTCTGACTCTTTAGCAGCAAAATGCTTCACTATGTTCGCAAGCTAGTCTGCTTTTTGGTGCTGGGCAGGTAGCGTAGGCTGCAGGTTTATCAGAGCTTTTTTGTTGAACACAGCTGCCTGCTGCTGCTGGAAATTAAGCTGATGAGAACAGAGACTGCGGGCCACAAAACTAAAACAATGAGCAAATATGCTCAAACCGTTTATAAAGCTGAGGGGAACTGCAACATAGGGTGATAATGCTACAAGCGACTGATTTCACTTTACATGTAGTAGTCATTTAATTCATTAGTATAAAACATTTGATTAGTGCAGCTACAAGGATAGCATGTAATCATGTTTGTTTCACAGATCAATTTTATCTCCTGGTAGGCTACATAAAAAAATAACACTGGCCTTGCAGAATCTTCCCCACAGAGCCAGCTTGTCTTTGTATGTTTGCTCATGACCAACATGGGAGAGACTGAGGTCTAAATACTTCAGATCTTTACAAGGTTTTTCAGACAGAATAAGTGGCCAGAGCTTAAGACTGCAGCGGCGCCTTTTTTCTGTTCCCTTGCTATAAATGGTGCATTTAAAGTCAACACAGCTCTCCTCAACAGGAGCCCCGGGCTGAAGAGGTCATGAATGTAAATACGAAACACAATAGCGTTCAAAAGCCTTTAGATTCTGCACTGACAGTTTTTCCTCTGTGAAAATCAAAATTGGCACTGCCCTTGTTTGCACCACACTGTTGCCTAATAAAACCACTGAAAGCAACATTTGCACAGAGCCTTTTTGTGCATATTCAGCACACATTTGTGGGACAGCTATGCTACCACTCAGTCTTCATGCCAATTAACAATCGGCAAACTCGTTTTTCCCCTCACCACTGCACAGTCAACACAGCGCATATTTGACACTAGTTTTACTGTGTGTCTTTGTGTTCTTGGACCAAATGTCACAACAAAGTGAAGACATTGTTGCTAGTCCACATTTCCTCAAGGGTTTACTTTGGGTTTTCATAACGATTCACAAAAGTGGACTCAAATGCAGATTCAGACACAGGGAAGTGATTAAGAGGTAAGAGAGTTTATCGTACAGTTCAGAGAACAGAGACCGAGGGCTATACGGCCGAGCCGTGGGTAGATGAGGAGTGACCGAGGTCCGAGTCCAGAGGTGCGTGTGGCTGAGACCAAGTGAGGCCGACAGGCAGGCAGGTAGTGAACCTGAGCACAAGACACTAGAACGTATACTCTAGGCACCGGGGCCGTGAACTACCACATGGGTTGAAACAACAACCTGGGGATGACCGGAAGGAAGGAAGACCCGAGCTGATATACTGCAGTGCTTGATTAGTGGATGAGTTGCAGGTGAGCAGGTGTGTCGGGTGATGAATCAGGAGCCCACGGCGAGAGGGAGCGTCACACCCACCGCAGAGAAAATCTAAGGTTACGGCGCAGGGCGTAACACTTTAGGGTCAGTGTTTTGCCCTGCTTTTAGATATTAATTCTAGCAGGGCAGATTCAGGTCCTGTTGGTAGTGAGATTTTCATCTACAGCAGTGCTCCCCAGTATCCTCGAGCACTTTTGGCCTTTAATTTGAATCAAACAGGAAAACATTTTACATTCTAGGATCATTCTTCTACCAAGGTATAATGTTTTTATCCTTTTTTGAAGGGTGTATGACTGACAGCAATATAATGTGCTTCTGCCCTCTATCCCAGCTGTAATAATAATAATCGAATGTTGCATTAAAACTGAACGTGAAGTAAATTTTACCTTGCAAGTTTGACCTTGGATTGTTTTTGCCGTCCAATTTATTCATAACATAGAGCCTACTGATGAGAGAAGCGCAAATGTTCACTTAAAAACTTATGGCGCCTTGAGCAACCCTGCGTCTTTTAATTTCTATTAACGTATTTCATTTGCAGTCAGAATAAACCCTTTTTAAAGAACATTGCAATATTCTATATTCATCTCATTGTCAAGAAATCCCATAAAAAGACCAAAATCAACAATTAATGTATCCTAGTAACAAGTAGTGTGTGTGTGTGTGTGTGAAGCCTGATATTTCTTATTCCTCTGTGCCATTGAACTCCATTGTTTTCAAAAGCCATTAAAACACATTAGTGAGTCTCACTCTTGCACTGGGTGACATGCTCCTTCATTACCATGAACACACGCTGGTTATCTCGACTCAGTGCCACGCACACCGTCCTGCTGCTGGAGATACTAGTCCACCAAATGTGTATCAGCCTGCTGCTAGAAGTACTCCCCAGTGAATGCACCATTCAATCCTATTTGTTTAACGTTTGCAAAAAAGAAAATACAGTGCCCAGCTATTTGAGGGAAATTATTTAGCCCCTTTTAAAAACATTAATAATAATAATTAAGCAATACATTTGTGCCCTGTTTTTCTAACTTTATCTTTAGTAGTAAACAGTGGGCTTGGGGTTGAGAGCCACAGACAGGGTAGTGTTACGAGACAGACTAACACATTGTCGGTCTTTTCTTGGGATTTGCTGACAGTAAACTTATCGACCAGCCTTATCCTTAAAGACTATATTATTTTCTCTTTTGTTCTCAAGATACTGTTTAAGATAAGTTGGTCCCACCAGACTTTTGGCAAGGCAAACTCTGTTGTCATCCTCAAAAGTCACACAAAAGCATGGACAAAATCAGCCCAGGTAGTTCAGTCAGTAGGCCTTTTTCACAGCAGACATTTTGACTGGTCAGAGTAGGTAAAGCACAGGTGTTGCTAATAACTTTAACGATGGCTCTGTTCAGTTGTCCCAGTGAGCCGTGACAGTGTGCCAGTGAGCCAGCATGCACAGTACCAGCACCCTGAAACTGAAGCAGCAAAATGGAATTCAGCCATGATTATTTTATTAGTAACACCAGTGCTTTTCCTATCGTGACGTGTCAGAATGTCTTCTGTGAAAAACACCAATGAACCTATCCTCCAACGAACATTTCTTTTCTTTTTATGTGTACTGTACATAGAGTATCTGAAGGTAAATGGTAGTCCACCTTGTGTGACACAGCAGTATATTTGCTTGCTTATTTATTTGAATTTTTGCTTTTAACATGAGCTGGTAGAAATTGAGCCACTGGTATTGGACCTGACGTATCTGTTTGAGCATGAAAAGTACATTGTTGACCTTTTGAGAAGAGTATATGTGATAAAATAAGCTAAGCTCAAAGGTCCACTCACTAGCTCTGCATCTCACAGTTCTTATTCTTCAGTCTTTAATGAGAACGACGAGATGTGGTTCAAAGGTCCAGAAACTAGCGGCCCTTTGAGTCTAAATGATTTTGTTACATATGACTAATGTGTGTTTTAACCATGTTCTGCGTGTGTGTTTGCAAGTGTGTAAATCTGTTTACCAAACCCACTGAGATCGTCTTGAGACCTGATCCGCTCAGATGTGTTAGAGCTGATCACTCCCCTCACTGTCAGACAACAGACAAAGCAGGAGCCCTCATACTGTGATCTGTGCCAGTTTGCATCCTTTCTTATTTGAGGAATACAGTAGCACAAGGTGGAGGATGAATAATACATCGTGTTTTGAACGTCTCTCCTCACTCAGATTATACAGGGCATGGAAACTGAGTGCAGTGCAGTCTCCGCACCTGACACTGAGTTTCAAGTTGTGTTCAAGGTTGGCTTTAATCCCCCACTGGGTCTTATGCACATCTTTGAGAGATGTATTGTAAAAAGTAATTTGTTTGTTTAGTACAGTGTGTGGTGTTGTTCATTGTTTCATAATGATCCAGAGAAAAAGTCAAATACAAAAAAAATGAAAATTTAAACACTAAACATGTCTAGGTTTTCCCCCAAACAACTGAATTCTTCCTGCTGACAGAAACATGTGACAATTCTTCTCAGGGGTCTGTAGAGTTCACTGTGTGTTCAGATGCTCTTTGACTATCCAAGAAGCACTTTGTTTGAAGCTGAGGCCTTAAGGTTCGGACGCACCACATTTCTAACAGCAGACTTTCAGAAAAAAAAAAAAAGGAATTTCAATGGAATCTGCGACAGATGGACTGATGTGCAAAACTGACCAATTACAAAATTCCTTGCCAGTTCTGATCTTTCACAGAATGGAGTCTAAAATGGAGGAACTATTACATTAGCTATTATATTAGCACCATCCAATTCTATATAACCCTGCTAAGCTCGAGTAAAGCAGGCTTTTTGCTCTGACAAAGAGGAACGGTTTGCTGGAGTAGATGCAGTGAGAGCCGGGGTCAGCGACTGGCTGGCAAACCAAGTCCATGGCAAACTAGACCAAACAAGGGGCTCGGCAAGCAGGCAAAAGTCCAAAAGTCGCTGGCAGCGTAAGAAGGCTGCAATGTTATGGCAGGGAAGCGCAATGGATGATCACACGGGGAATGAGTTGTAGTGGGCCATCATATATACTGCAGGGGTAATGAAAGGATGGAGAACAGGTGTGGGAGTCGAGTGATCTGGTGACGGCAGGACGCACAGGGCTCACTGCAGGGCAGGAGGGAGTGGCAGGCTCTGGACGGAGAGGACAGTTAGTGGCAGGGTAGAGGACAACAGGAGTGTTGTGAATTACACATCACAGTGACACGTACGACTTTTGGAGCTTTTCTGAGCACAAGTGGAGCCCACCACCTCACACGCTTCAGTTTACGTTCAGTTTAAGTGCAAATATACTGCCAAAACAGAACAGAGATAATTAGAAGTAATAATGATTTTTAAAAAATGAACAGGGTATTTAATAATTAATTTGTTTCTCATTCGCTCAACCCGGGGGCTAATTGGCTCATGTCTCAGGTTTACAAGGTCTTGATTAAGAACAAACCTGGTCACTGCATGTGTCATCCTGTATGCGGATACCATGGTAGGGGTGGGTACTTCGTGGCCCTCCAAAGGTTTAAACCAGCATAAGACCTTCCTGTAACACCTGTGATCCAACACATGGATTCCACTTCTCTTGTCTTGTCTTCTGTCCTCCCTGCCTCCTCACTCATCCACAAATGATTTCTATCCTCTCTCACCTCAGGATATACGTACAGCTTACTCATACATCTTTCTCCTTGCTGCCAAATGTAACCCTAAGGTGGCTTTCTTCATCTGGAGAGCACTAGAAAGATGCTTTATTGTAAATAATAGTGCATTGTGGGTTTGCAAGCAGTACATAGCCGATAGTTTTGTCTGATTTTATTGACGTTTAATAATGCCATGAATCACTGCTGATGCATCCTTTTTGACATTGAAAACACAGCTGAGGTTAACAGTAGTCTCAGTGCCAAAATAAAAGTCTGGTATTGCATTAAGAGCACAGGAGAGGGAGAGGGAAATGAAGGGATACTCTGACGGTACTTAGGGGACTCATCACACTAATTACATTTTGCATGCTGACTGGAGATTGGAGAGCTGCATTCCCAGGTGACCGCCAATTTTTCCAGCTTTTAGTTTATGCATATCTATCTTATGCTAAATTATGTTAACTCCTCTTATAACCTGAGAGCCTTAAAGGAAAACTCAGGTTTATTACAACTTGGTCTTACTTTCTTAGTTTTAGTAAGCTGCCCTGCTAAATCATGATGCATTCATGTAATAAGAGCTCCAATAACCTCTGACTTTAAGAAAGAAAGGGTGGTGACTTAGATATTAATAGGGTAATTCGTGATAATTGTACAACATGTCTTATAACGTTCTGTGTGCTGCGCGTCCATCTGCCACCCTATTATGTAGAAAATTAGAAACTGGTTGTTAATGTTTCATTTTATGTGAGGACACAGCACAGGGCAGGGGATATGTTTTCAGATAACGCTTGTGCTTTAACAATCAGTAAAACTTTGGAACTGCACCCATGCTAGCAGCTCTGCGAGTCTGTACTTCAGCACAGCGGTGCAATGCATCAGCATGTTTCCAATGAAGCCCCTAACATGCTGATTGTTAGCAGGTATTTTACCATGTTCATCATGTTAGTTTAGGGCATTAACGTGCTAACATTTGCTAATTAGAAGTAGCTAAAGAAGAATCGTACAATGGTTAATATGCTGTGACTTGCTTGTTTTTAGTCTATAGGGTGTTACACCGCCAGTTATTAGTCTGTGCTTTGATTTAGCTGGTGTGACCGTTAAATGCTGAATTACATTAAACCCTTTCTTTAAAGAATTCTAATTGTCCGCTTTTATTCTGAATGAGCAAGCGAGTCCCAATATACGATGCAGTTAGCTTTAATTGCTATTCCAGGAGGTTACTCTCAGTGTTTACTTTGGGTCGGACTCAGAGACAAGCGTTTGAATTGATTCGTGTAGCTGTATGAGGCTCGAGGAGCTTGCCCCTCTAGATATCGTTTTGCGTGAGACCTAATTCACTGAGGGGCAGTTTCCTAACATGGAGATAATGGCATTCACACACCTCACAGCACCATCTCTGCAGCCATTTGAAGCGTTGGGGGCCACTGGGAACTGAACCTCAGAGGCTGGCAGCGTTCGATGGGGATTCTGATAGTTAGAGTTAAATGATGTTTCAGCAGCCAAGGTTGTCATCACGCAAAACAGTAGGTTTCATTTGACCCAGATATGCTGTTCCCAGCTTGACAGATAGGACCCGCCTGCATGTATGACTCTAGGGCATGTTTTGTGAATACGATGTGATAAATTCAGCCTAGACCCGGTTATATTATCAAATCCAGTTTGTGGCTGGTTTGTCTAGGGTCATCTTTTTGTGGTCATCAAGTATCCTTAATCATGCATCACTGGCTTTTTTATTTTGATTAAGACTCTTAATAATACTTTCTACTACTTCATTATACCCTGGATTCCCACTAAATATTTATTGGAGCATGCCACACTGGATTGTCAAAGGGTTATGAACAAATGTATACACATGACTCCGTAGATATAATTACATAGAATGGACTGCTAAGGCCAGAAAGTGTAATTAGCACGACAGAAATATGCACATTTCTTTCCTCACCTTCGATTTTCTGGCTCAGTGGAAGCTATAAAGGCACGACACATACCCGCTGCATACTTATTATTGTCACATGTGAGTTGCTGGCTTGAGATCTCCATTGACATTGCACATTAAATACCATTATGGCAAGGATAATCACACTAGGAAAATCAGAGTTAATGACTATGTTTCATTGCACATTATGTTCCGCTTACCGTCTGGAAAGCCATGCCCCCCTTGGAAAATATAAGACAGTATTGTTATTTTCTTACACCTACACACAGTTTTCACATATTTTTTTTTTTATATCTGGAGATGACAGAAATTATTAGCAGCAATTCCATTCACCATAAAGTGTAATTAGTCAATAATTACAGAGTGGTAATTACATTTGAGAGGAAACCCAGGGTTGATTCACAGCAGGAGCACTTCTGAAGAGACCACCTGCTGTCATTTTCCTGTTCGCGCAAATACACACGGACGCACACAGAAATGGAAACAAAGAATAGACATACACCTACGTGGTTTACAGCATTACTGATTTATTCATACAAATGTGCCCCTATTACAAACATAATCACAAACATATCATGTACATAAACACATCCTCTCTGGGGTCTGTTTTAATTTATTTTCCACTCTGCTATCCCCCGCACTAAATTTCCCAGAAGAAACAAACCATCATGTTGTAGCACTGCTGGCTCAGGCTAATGGTTAGCTTTACAAGAGGTTACAGTCATTTCCTCGAAGACCAAATGAGATCCTCAGCGGGAGTTTCAAACTCGCGCATACTTTATTAAGTGTAATGATGCATAGAAATCTCAGTTTTTACATACAACCCTACTGACAGACACTTTCTTCCTGTGCCCTGCATTATAATCAGATTTAAACATACATCAGCACATGTACGCACGCCTCGCCTTACTGAGGAGCAAACCACAACACAGACCCGAACACAATCCACTCCCTCTCTGCGTTCTCATTTATCTGCAGGTATCGCTCAGTCTATCACCACCTTCCATCCAACTATACCCTGTAGGCTGGACCCTCTCACGCACCGTGTTAAACACACACGTGTTATCCTCATCAGGCTATGTGTTATAAACCAAAGTAATCTCACATCTCTGACTGCTCTTGCACCTTTTCAATTTCCTGGTAACCTAATCCTTTCTGTTTCTCTATACCTCATCATAGCCTGGGAGAAAGAAAAGGAGATGGGGGTGTTGCGCAGGGGAGAAGGGATAATAAATTGTGCCTTTTGATATAAGTTGGATTAGGGAAATGGCATACCCATGTGTATGCTGATGGGGCTGAGTTGTGTGTGAGGCTGTAATCCATCATAAAGGCAAGAAGTCAGTGGTGGATTGCTGCAAAAATCAACATCACACAGTACAGTTACTACAGTTTACTTAGTACCTTCTTAAATTGTACACATTGTAATTTGTGTTACTTGGACTACAATATCTATAATCTTTTGTTCTTGTTCTAAAGAAATGCACCAAGAGCATTCCATTGTCCTGCATGGGATTATTGCTGTTGACATTTGTGTGGATTATTAGACACAGGCATAGATATTGCACCATTGTGCAACTGACTATTGTCTGCTAATTCATTAGAAAAAAATGTGGCAGCCTTTGAAATGTATTTTGTGATGCTGCATGTGTGAGTGCATAGGTTTTATATATGCATGCAGCAGTGTGCATTTAATCAACAAAAACTATGAACACTAAATAAAAAGTAAGGAAAACTAAAGGGAAAGCTCTGTCATGTTTTGTCAATGAACACAAACTAAATGATAATGTACTGTAAAGACAAACCTTCTTACTGTTAGCCCGATTGGTAAAATAATGTCTTCCACCCAAAACATGTTTCGTCTTAGAAGTTAATTTAAAGCGAGACTATGTAACTTTTAAAAGAAGAAACAGCACAACACTACAACAAGCCTTACTTGGTCTCTATGATCCGTAGCGTATGGTGGCTAATGTTAGCAAACTTTAGCTATCACTGTGTACTGAGACAGTTTGTGACTGATGATGACTCTTCTCTATGTGTGCTACTGTTTTTACCATTATGCCATAACAGTGGCCACTATTTAGCAAAGGTTACATAGTCTCTTTTAACTGCTTGACCTGTTGCGCTGGTAGCAGCATCTTGCATTTCAGTAACATTATGTCTGTCTTAATAAAGGTTTCTGTTTCCCCCAGCAAATTAAACAACAAGCAGCCACAAAAACACTGGAACGTGCAGACAAGCATGTAGACATTCATAAAAAGGTAAACAATTATTATCTTTTGTGTTTATATTAGGAACGAGTGAAGGATTAATGCAGGCTGTCGACCCTCTGCCCCTAAATGATCCTAAAGGAAAAGTTTTAATCAATGTTATCTGACATTTTAGCAGCACCTCTCAAGCTAAACCCAGACAGTGAAGTGAGTGAATCCAGTTTCTGCTATCTGCAGTGGAGAGCACAGGTAACTGCAATAATGCCAAAAGAGCAAGAATGACAGGAAGTGAGCGGCTCCCTTTAAACAGCCAGAATTTGGGAGTGACAGCTGTATTCACTGAGAGTCAGCCTCTACTATTACTACAGTGAACCGTGCCTTTTTCGCTAATTACAAGAACAAGACCTCTAGCCTCAGAATGCTTAGAAGACATAAAAATCTGAAATGCAATTCAGTGACAGATTATTGTTAACTAAGACTACTAGCAATAATCAGATTACTAAAATGTGACTAAAACTAACATGCATCATCAGCAAAAGACTGAGACTAAAGCTAAATCAAAATCGGGTTATGTTCACGCTTACGTGTGTGTTTGCACAGGAGTAACAGCAGGTCAGCCCCTATTTATCCCCAAGGAGCCTACCAGCAGGTTCTCTCACTGAAATTCTATTGATTTGTTCGTTAAATGGTGACACAGGTCAGAGAACAACCAAAACAATAGCTTATAGGAATAACTTGTATTAGTATCTTTGCCTTTGAGGATGATTAAGGACATTGAACAGACATGTTGACATGTTTTAGTACAAGGCTACCTTCTTAAATTTCTGAATTGTGTGTTCTATTAGAAATGACAGCCCAGAACAGCTGACTCGACAGCCTTTAAATTCAGGAATGTTGCCGACATCAATCATTAAAACAGAACTTAAAACAAACTTATAAAGTTTATTTTCATAGCGTTTCGATTGAAATTGAAGCTGGGGATTTTTTTACGACATTCCTTTATGGCCTGTGCCTATTTTGGTAACCTTTGTCAGTGGAGATATCACGATCCTGGTTTGTAGTTAGTCATAGCACTCTTTTACAGTACAGTATATCACATATTACGATGGAAAGCAAGATGTTTCTAGTTGGAGACAATTACACAGTATGAACGCTTCAAGCCATGGCTGCCAGTCTGGTTTAGATTATATTACAGTGCAGCAAAGGATATATTGTAAATGATTTTAAGGATGCCCTGTTTGCCCTAAAGAAGGCTTTTGGAAAGGCGATCCCTGTCCCTCTCACTTATGGCACTCCCTGAAAAACCACTTCAAAACACTTGTGAAACAGCTAGCACGGAGAGATCTGGGCTCTATTGAAAACACATTGGCTCATAATCTACAATATGCCCTCTTATAATATGACGGGATCCCACATCAGTTTTAAGGTCAAACACCAATAAAATCAAAGACGGCAATTTGTCAAGAGTCTGCAGTGATTCCGTGCACGGGCCCTGACATCATCTGCAGTCCGTCCGAGACACGAGCGTCTACTCGCAGCGGAAGAACGTCCGTCGAAGCTCAACTGTAATTTTCGACATGCCAGATGTAAATCAGATATTTTCCCATTACAGATCAGCTTCTGATGAAGCTGCAGCTGCACATCCGGATAATTCCTAATCTGTCATCTTTGGAAGGTGAACGTATCATGGGAAGCTTCCATTCACTGAGAGGAACATCCCTGAAAATAATGATTTATTTAAAAGAGGTTAGTGGGTGAGGCGGGCATCTGCTGTCAATAAGCACTCAGTGCACGCACCGAATCCTCATTAACAGTGCTGCATGAGAGTGGGCTGATTTCATGGCGAAGTTATTGTACTGAGGAGGAGTTCTTTTGGCTGCGCTGTCCCTCCAGGTGGCTTTCTCTGGCTTCCCGGAGCTTGAGCTGAATTCCCGGGCCTGCTGCCTGAAAGCCTTTGTGAGCTCTATCAGGTGCAAAGCGGGAGCTCTCCTTTCTTCATGATGGGTTTGACGATGCCCAGCAACTGTCATCTGTCAGCAACATCTGTGGGAAGCAGCTTGTTTTCAATGACTGCGGAGTTTCTGGCCGTACCTGTCAGTCTGACTCAGACAGTCCCATAGCAGATGCTGCCGTACCTTTATACTCATTAACTGCATCCCACACTGTGTTGTGGTTGTCTTTCATTTGGAGTGACATTCAGGGGTTGTTAGTTAAATGTGGATGAATTGGATTCAAGTGTGTAAGTTGGAAGAAATCATTCAACAGACACATTTGCACATTGGATTGTCAAAACCAGCAAAATCAATAGTTTCGGTTTGGATTTCTACTTTAATATACTATTTGACATATGAATGACTTAAATTTCAGTTTGAATAGTTTCATGGCCAATATTTGCAGTACTACTGCTGCCTCAAGTGAATCTACGCAATGTCAACAGTAGTGCCAAGCAGAATAGAACTCCATCTTAAATATTCATCCAAGGAAATATTCACTGATTGCAAAAAATAGCCAACGCTCTCAAGGAGTTGGAACAGTTTCATGTTTAGCTTATGAATAAGTAGAGGCAGCTCATTCCAAATCCAACAGAAAGGGTTGATATATATATACATCATAAGTATGCATGACTCCCATACCAATAACTCCTGAGTCGTGGAACAACCCCTGCAGACCTGTGTAATCCCTTTGACGAATGGCTACAGTGCAAATCTTAACTGCAGCCATCCCAGATCCAACAGCCCTGTTCCAGGACCAATTGGCAGGGGCCATTAGGGGCGTTCACATACATTTAGATGATTCCTCTGTTTGCATTACCCAGGCACAGATAATCTGTGTATACAGTGGGAAATTAGAGTAGAGCAGCTCTAGGCGCTGTAGAAAGAAACCTCCACATGTTCACTTCAAAGGGGCTGAGGCTGAGTGGAAGCAGGTGTGTCTTGTCCAGAGTCAGGCACAGGGTGGGCCAGGCTGGATGGAAGGAAGGAGGGCGGGATCCCCGCAGGCAAGTCTGTGTGTGGTGTTAAAGGCAGTCAGTGCACGTGTGTCTGTGCAGGGCCAAAGCAGGCCGTCTTAACAAGTCATTCAATTTAAAGTCAGTTATGATGTGGTCAAACCATGTGTCCTTCAAAATACAGTATGTTAATGTACAACTAATTAGCTTAGCCAAATATGTTTTGGAGGAAAAATAATTGCTGCCTGAATTGTGTCTTATGGCAGCGGTTTTCAAACCCAGGAAGACACCCTTACTGTACAGAGAAGCCACAGGGACGAGGTCAAGGTGGATGGTTGGAGATACAGAGCACAAGACTGTGACACTGAGAACCGGGGCTAGTGTCCTGTGTTGTAAGGTTTAGGCTACTAAAACAAACAAAGGCGCACTCCTCCGATTTTACACCACAGAGCCTGTGAAAAGGTTGTATAGCACTGAATGTGGACAGCATCCAGCTTTGTCTATATTTAGAGTTTGGAACTATAGACACATATAGTCTAGAGTTTTTGTCACACATTCTTCGTGTCAAACAAGCATAAATACACATTTGCATCTTTTAGATGTGGTAACAGATGCTTTGTGGCTGACAACCTTTTGTTGCTTCTAACCTAATCTTTCATCACTCATTTTAAATGTCAATATAGCCAATATAACAGCAGAGCTGCTGTCATTAACCTGTAATTTTGTTTATTTCAAATAATGATTTTATCTGTGGGGTGCACGGTGGCAGAGCGGCTACAGCTCCTGCCTCCCAATAAGGAGATCGTGGGTTCGTGGGTTCGATTCCCGGACCGGACCAACATCACACAATCTCTCTGGGTGGAGTCTGCATGTCCTCCCCGTGTTACCGTGGGTTCTCTCCGGGTTCTCCGGCTTCCTCCCACCGTCCAAAGACATGCATGTGTAGGTTAATTGATAACTCTAAATTGCCCGTATTGAATGAATGTGTGAGTGAATGGTTGTCTGTCCTTGTCTGTGTCTGTGTTCGCCCTGCGACGAGTTGGCCACTGTCCAGGGTGTGCCCTGCCTAAGGCCCGAAGTCACTGGGATAGGCTCCAGTCACCCGCGACCCCCTAACGGGGACCAAGCGGTAGAAAATGGATGGATGGATGGATGGATTTTATCTGCAGCTTGGTAATGACTGCTGGTCAAAATAGTATTTATGAGCCGCGATAAAGTTTTATACTCACTCTGTCACGTGTCGAAAGTTTAACACGTGATTAATGTTGTGAAACGGTCGCAGATTTGTTAGATTTGGCAACAAAACTACTTAATAAGGTTTAGGAAAAGATCGCGGTTTGGGTAAAAATATGTTACGTAAGTTACGTAAGTCAACTACGTAACGTTATTTAACTTAGAACTTTAAGTAAGTCAACGTTGACTTGGTTTCACACGGGAGACGAACCGTGGTCTCCTGGATGAAAGTCCTGTGTTTGTTTGACCCGGAAACCACCCCACCCACCTCCTAACGCCTACTTTGTCACTTTGACAATTGCCAATAAATACGGGCATTTCTATACATTTGCATGTGATTTTCACGTTTCAGAGTCGCAAGCTGCTCCGGAAAAATTAGACCCGGCGTGAGGAGATAGCGAAGCTATATTTCCAGCAGCTGTGACAGAGCCAGAGCACGATGCAGCCAGATCCTGTCTCCACTGGCCGTAATGTCTTCTGCTCTGGAGGAACTTTGTCAAGTCTGGAAAAATAAACCCTGATGATGTCATCAGGAGTCATCTGGACCCGGGCTGGGAGATTATAAATTTATAAGAGAAAGCTTCTGTTACAAACTCAGGAGATGGAATTTGAAAGATGTCAACTTTTATTTATTTAAATATAACACCACAATCGTTCCATAAGCATAACCAAGTAATTTGAAACCACAGAAAAGTTAATCAATGCTTTATCATATTGTAGGGAAAACAAGTGAAATACACAGACAGTGCAGTTTTGTAGATATGTTCAGTGTAAACATTTTGTGCTGGCAGTTTGTTGATATGTTCAATGAACATTTACTAAGTATGTTATTATGTGTTAAAAATGTATTCTGGCTGCTAGTTTTTGTTGTTTCACAGGATCTCCGTCAGCCCAGATGTCGACAGACTTCTCATCCATGTTGGGAAGAGAAGGCTTAAAAGTTGAGATTTTTTTTTTTTAAATTGAATAAGAGCAGAATTTTAAGTAGACAGGGATGCTACAGCAGTGGTGGCCACCTACAAAAACTGAAACATTTCGTTGGAAAATCGAAAGGAAAATATGTCACAGATGTCGCTCACACAGTTTGAGTCATGAGTCGTGAGTGAGCTCTTAGACGTGCAGTGCAGAATAAGAAAACCATAACAATTATCACATAGAAGAAGACAAGTGGCTCGTGGAAAATCATGTCATGTGGAATAACAGCCTAAATGAGAAATGTCAGTGCGTTCCAAAATAAACTTGTCAAGATACTCAAGTATATATACGTGACACTTTCTTGATCCCATGGAAGTGTTCTGCTTCAGTTGTTTTTACTGTATTAGTGCACGTAAAATACAGGAAACATCACTGGAAACAAGACTTTAACAGCTGTTAGTGTAGACAACATGCTGCATGTATAACAACCCTGGCTAATCTGCCATGCTCTATACCAAGTGATGCATTAGAGAGGCTAGAGATCTAATTATTATTTATAGCAGCCCTGGTTTGTCAGATAAGATATTTAAAGATGCAGCACCAAACTAAATGACCTGTTAAAATTGATTTTCTTTGGCTGTGCGCGTGTGTGATGTGTGGAGACATGTACAGAAGTGTTTTTGTGTGGCCAGACTTAAACGCACCACCTGTGTTTGTGCAGGTTTCCTCTGATAGTGCCGGCCTGTGTCTGTTTGTGTGTTTTCCTTGAGGTTAAACACTTTGTTTCCCCTCTAATGGCTCCCTCGTTTGGTCCAGCGGAAGAAGGGGAGAAGGGGTTATTGTGTGAGTGATTTGTCACCGCCTGTCTGAGTTGTGAGGTCCTTGCTGACACCATAAATACTTGATAATAGTTCATCTGGAGAAAAGCTGTTCCTCACACTCATGCGGGGCCTTTTTTGGTCCCATGTGTGACTGCACTGTCTCAGTGGGACCAGTAAATGTATTTTTATGCAACAGGTGCTGTTTAACCTGCATGTTAAGCTAAAGCTCTCTACATTTTCAAGCATTGCTTTTGGGAATTTTGTACACAACCTTGCTGGTATAGTCTTAAACATATAATATGTAACTTTTCCACTTTAAAATGTCTAAAAACAACTAGACCTATATTATGTATTTTGTTGAGTTGTGCACTTACATTATCCCAAATGTTTCCAATATCCTTCGTTCACCAAACAGTGTTGGAAAAACACAGATTTTTTAAGTGAAACTGCTTTATACATTTTTTTACTGGTTTTAATCTCCGGGTCTGTTTGTTTTGGAGAGGAAGAGATGTCTGCAGATGATTCGGCTCTCAGTAAAAATCTCCTGAATGTCTGGATCTTAAGTTGTCAGAGAAACAAGCTGAGCAAACATTAACCGCAGCTCGGCTCACAGCCCCTATGGGACAGCCTTTGTCTGCCAAACAGCGTCGGAGAAACACTGATTTTTAACCTAAAGCTGCTTTATTCAGTGTTTTTACTGGTTTTAATCACCTGGTCCGTTTGTCTTGGAGAGGAGGAGACCTCTGCGGATAAATCGACTCCTGGTAAAAACCTCCTGAATGATGAACACTGAAGGAATCCTAACAGGGAGACGCTGACTGCAATGAAGGTGAAGACTCCCGCGATCCCACGCTACTTCACAATGTCATCAAACTACGTATTTTGTCATTGTTTTGATGTGAGAGACCCCTAGCAGCAGAAATTACGTACTGTGCATTTAATAGATCATAAATCCACCTGATATTCCGTTGCTGCTTCCCGCTGAAAGGGGCGATCACACAGAGACGCACCGCTACAGGTGCAGCCGCTTCACAAACGCCAGCTGCTGCTGTGGAGCGGGGCCGCGTGCGCACAGTGCGAACAGTTAGCCTATTTACCGGCCTGGGAAAAGGCCCTGTTTAGCCCTGTTCGGAACTAAACGTTCATCGCGACAAAAAATACTCTTTGAAAACACGTCCGATAAAGCATAAATCTCACCTTTTTTGTCGCTTGTCAAAGTTTAAAACAGCCATTACAACTGTGGTTCCTACCAACTGTCAAGTACCATCGGGTGTTTTCTGCCCTCCAGCCTCAGGAGGCAGTAATGAGTCCATTACAGCTTAGCGCACCACAATGAGACGAAGAAGACGCCATATTCGAAATCTTACTTGGACAAGCGACACAAAGGTGATGCAACAAGGCTCTGTTTTCTGGTCTTGCTGGTAGATGTGAGGCTTGTAACAGTGAGTGACATGAATGTTTTGTTTACTGCAAAAGAAGCAGAAGCAGGCACTGCAACATTATTGTGTTCAAAAACTCTTGTTTCGGTTAGCCTTTATCACATCTCTTTTTCAATGTTTTAACTTTTTCATCTCAGCCAAGGGAGTAACTTTTTAGTTTTTCCACAGTTTCCTATTATGCACAAATTGATAATAACACATAAAACAAGATATCAGAGTTAATTTAGCAAAAACCCTGAGTTTGAAAATGCTGCATGTGTAGCCTCCGGTCCTTGACTGACAGAACTTTAACAGACCACACTGCTATAGCTGATGCACAATGATTGATGAACTTCATGTAAAGGCTGTTAGATCCCCAATGGTTTTCATGTGTCTGCAAACAAGTGCTTTTTGCATTTGCAAACACACGCACGAAAGAGTACACATACATAATGCAGGAAGTAAGCATTCACACACATTGTCTCCTCTGTCAACAGAGCTGTTGAGCTAACAGGTTTCTGATTAGCAGATGACCTTTTTACTTTGTGTGCCTCTCGAAGAAAATCCATATTATCCTCAAATTGAGAACATCCTTTGTGAGCGCAGAAATGACGCTTCTGCATCCAGCATTTCCAGAACAACATGGACACTGAAGTCGGCTGCAAAGACATAGACAAGGTGTTCTGTCTCTGTGCCTTACTGTTCTGTGTGGAACATTTCCACAACACACACCAAGAAAAAAACTGACACTCTTTCCTCATGGCTGTATATCATGAGCAATATTTTGAATTATGGTGTTTCCACAAACCTCTGAGCTGCAGCTATGGCAGCAAAATATTCTGCTGCCAACACTTTGTTTCATTTAATTACACGTATATTAAGTGTGGAGTAGACTCTGGAGTCGTCCTCTGCTGCTAACCTCTGTTGACATGTACCATTATCACATCTGTGGAGACATATTGGGTTTTTTTGAAGAGCAAAAACTACCCCACTGTTCTCACCGCCCTCTGGCCTCTAATAATCACAGCTAAAGCATCAAGAAACATGTTTTTTATGGTCTGACAAAAGCTATAATGTATATCCCTGTTGTGCTCTGCGCTCACAAGGTTTTAACCCAGGGGCACTAAAGTACGGGGAAATATTTATATTCTCTTCAGCAGAGGGGCTGTAACTTACAGCAGGGAAGCTAATTTCACATGCTGAAAGTCCATTCTGAGCCTAGCCTGATCTCCCTGACGCCTCGCTGGCAGATTTTTCATTCCTTCTTCTCCCGCCTGCTTCAATAAGAGTAGTGCCCCCACTCGTGGTGTTAGGGTTATATATGCATACTTTAATCATTTTTTTCAGCTGAGCATGACTTCCATGTCCTTTCCCGGCGACATGATTTAAACCACTGAAGCCATTTTTTGCTTTTTCTGTTTGTTGTTTGTGTCGATGGATGAGTGTGAGTGCATGATTTTGTCTGTGTGTGTGTTTGGGTGACTAGCCTGGTTCCAGACCTCAGAATCACCATCCACACCTCCGATTTTTTGTTTTGTTTGTTTTTGCCATTGAAATAGTGCTGGTGTTGTGCTCATTGACGGCCATTTTGTTTCACTTCATCCATTTAGTCTGACATTGTGTTCATGTTATCTGTTTTCTGGTTGGGAGGGGTGTTGTTTTGTTTTGTCCAAACTAAATATTTGCAAGTGACTAATCCACCCCACCAAACTTCTTTTTTTAGTTGACATGGAAGCTCCAGTAGTAGCTGTAACTGTTAACATTTTCCACATTGATTGAAGAAATATGCCAATTTTATGAGTTATTTCTTTAAATTGACTTAAAGAAACCTACACACCTGCATCAGTCTCATCCATCCATGTTGCCACATTCTGGATCTGGCACAAGAAGACGGCATCCACGTTTTTATGCTTATGCCATATTGTTCAGACCATAATTATGAGCAACCGAGTCTGAAAACACGGTCACATCAGTTTCCTAGACTGATATCGGAGAGATATCGTGAACTTCTGACATCTATAATATCTTCCACTTGGTGAAAAGATCCCGCCTACAAAGGTCTTCTTGGTGGATGGCTACTCCAGCCACAGGAAACAGCTGTCGATGAGCACACCACCAGACTTACTTGAATTCAGATGCCTGGAATCAAGAATCTAGAGCCAACCAGGGCTTTGTAAGTGAGATTAAGAATGGGAATGTCATATTGCTGGCCACAAAAAATGGGGCCGAACCAGCTGTAAATACAACACTGACATACAGAGTTGTTATGGCTAATGTGTTAGCAAACACTTTCCTTTTTACACATGCAACAGACATGGAGCAACATTAGCATTCATTTGCAGTCATGTTTTTGTCCACCTGATGAATATCAGTTCAATAGTCACTCTCCTTTTAGCTCTGTTTTGGTCTCCGCCAGCTCCTGAGGGAAATAGCAGGCTCATTAGCTGCTAAATGCTCCACGATGTTCACCAGCTAGTTGCTAACATCCGTCTGCTGTTTGGTGCTCTGCAGGTAAAAGACAGTGGGATTATCAGGGTTTTTTTTTCTGAAACAGCTGGAAACAAGGATGATGAGAGTGTGAAGCCACAGTAAAGTTGTGGGCCAGAAAACCAAAACAAATAAGCTGAAAGACGCTAAAATACTTCGTAGTTGAGAGGAACTACAGATTCATGTGATAATGCACTGCAGGTTCATCTCCTTCATCAGGAAATTGGATCCATATTTAAAAAAATATATTGATTACTGCAGCTTTAAGTTGACTGAAAATGACCTTAACGGGACAGATAAGTCATTCACCACTGATTGGTCATGGGGTAGCTACTCTGGTTGTTAATCTTAGGGTTGGTGGTTTGATCTCATTCTCCTCCAGTCCACTTATCAAAGTGCCCTTGAGCAAGACGCTAAACCCCAAATTGCTCCCAATTTATGAGAGAAAATGCAAGTCCCTTTGGACAGCATCTGCCAAATAAATGGAAAATAAACCCTGCTTCCAAACAGAAATCAGCTAACATGAACACAATGTCAGACTGAATAATAGAGTGAAAACAAAATCTGATTACCAGGCTTTGGAGCCACAGAAAGCAATGAAGAAATGTATCATTGTTCACTGTACCTTATCACCTTCCGTAAACTGATGAAAAATTTAGGAGACAAAGGTAGGCCATCATGTCACTGGATGTCAAGTTAGAAATAAAGATGCCTTCTGGGAAACCACACAGATGATATGATGAGCAGAGGGAGCTTGCAGCACCAGATGGGAGGGGTTTACCACATCTATAAACCCTTATTTTATTCGGTCAATGTCTTAGCGATCTCAGAAAAAAATAGACTTTTAAATACTTCTGCTCTTTAAATGTCCTGATATTTGCACAGTGCAACCCTTCGTCACTCCAAAGATGTTAAAAAGTAAAGAATTGCGTGCACGTAGCATTTGACCCCGGTCTGGAAGATAGATTTCTGTGGCATCTGATGGAAAAGGCTGATCTTTATAAACTCCCCTGCTACACCGTGGCATTTACTCAGCATCGACACTTGATCTTCATAATGTGTCCATGATGAGGTCACAGCAACCTCTGGCAGACGTGCGTCTGCTGCAGCGCAGACTGGAAGCAGAAAACGCCTGTGTTGTACTCTTGTCACAGCACATTAGAGTCTCCCACTAAACACGCGATGCAGTGTAGCTCTGCATTAACATTGCACATGAGAGCCAGCGCCCTCTGACACACTACTACTACTCTATATAGACATGCATTTGCTCATGTGTGAATATCTATAGTGGTTAAATCTGAAGTGACCTCCGCCAGCTTCTACCTTGAGATTCTCTGTTGTTTTCACTCAGCTGAAGTGTTTAGAAGACTGTTATCCAGCCTTTATTTCATCAGGCAGTTCCATGGAGAATGGGAGTCTCTCATCCAAGGCACAAAGTAAAATAGAGTTCACAGCTCGTTCTATGATGATACATAACAAGAACGACAGAGTGTTAAAGGTTTGTCTGTGTATTGCTGTGCTGTGGTTGAGGATCTCTGACATGTCACTGGATTACTACAGTCTCCTGATAATTTATTACTACCCGAATGACTACAATTTTCAGTGTGCATGGGCTTAATCAAATGAGTGATCTCAGGACTCGAGTCACATAAAAGGTAGGGCTAAGTCAAATTTACACCATATTTTAACACGTGATTTAACACAGCAGGGAGGATTTAATGTGTTTCACAACAGAAACACTGATCTGTTGTGATCCCCAGCTCACTTAATTGAAACAGCAAAAAAAAAAGAAGCTCACACTTGTCTGTCTAATGTTACCATCAAACACACTGACTGTACCTAACATAGTGTAGGTTTTTATGTCAGTGTTACAGTATATAGACATTCAAAATTAATGAGAATATGCATTTTGCTGTCATTTACTGAAAATGTATTCTCACAGACCTGATTCTAATGTTCAGTGTCTGATTTACTACGACAGCAGCTCAGCTCCTGGACTGCACCTGGTACTGAATTGCACCTAGGAGAGCTCCTAGGTGCAATTCAGAGGTGGGATTTCTATGAGATCGCGGCAGAGCAGCAGGTTCAGCAGCTCAGAGCAGAGCAGAGCAGGTGGAGGTGGAGATGTTGTTGATATGGATGTTAATACCGAGGCAAATGCAGGCAAACACACACTTAAATGTCTTAATAAAGAAATGTTTAGTTGCAGCCTGTAATGGTTTTACAGTTCATTGATGGTCAAGTACAAATTTGATGAACACATAAATTCCCCATCCACTATTTGGTTATGTTGCAGTAATCAGATATTGTGTTTTGTATTGTCATTAATGAAAGCCTAATTGCTCCATTTTTCTTTCTAATAATCAGTTTTGGTTATGTGCAAACCTATATTTAATGCATGTTTCTTTTCCCCACAATCTTACTGGTGACTTGTTTAAATCTCATTTGAGCTATGTTTATGCCGGCTTTCAGAGGCGGAGAATTGTCCCCGTAAAAGTGCAAATTACGTGACCTCAGTAAATCCAGTGGAATACATAATCAGCCAAAGTTAACATGTCTCCTCCTTTTATTTGTGTGATCCTACCATAGGTGGATGTACAATGAGGAGAGTGGCGCACAAATGACACACAAACTGTGATTCCTGCTGCTTCTGCTCGATGAATACAGCACGTGTTTGTGGGGCAGAATCTGTGCCTAAAAAGAAGTGGAAGAAAAGTGGATTTGAGTTCCCTTTCACTTCCTGTTGTCCTTTTTACTGGGCACCACCTAATATATTGTTTAGTAAGACAAAAACAGAAACAGATTTGGACAAAGCCCATGGAGACTGAGTTGAGCATGAGGGGGAAATCCATTGATCAGGATAAACTTGAAAAACTTGAAAACTAACTAGTAGTTAAAGTAGTAGTAGTAACATAAGGAGAAATAGTTGTACGGATGCAGAATTAAAGCCCTAAAACTTACACAACACTTTATTAATCATCAGGCATAATAGCAGCAGACTTTGCCAACTCCATTAAGGGTCACTCAGGAGAGCATACATAACAGTGGACTTTGCTGCATTTATGATAGCAATAATTATTCGCACTAAAAAATTCAAGACTTGAAAAATAGCTTTTGACCTCCATGTACTGTATTTTCCAGCTATTGGGATGAGGGTTAATTATTATATACTAATTGAACTACAACAAAATATCCTGTCCTGAGTGAGCTCAAGTGCTGTTTGAAATGTAATCAGACTCAGTATAACAGACTTAAAATGTCTTTGTCTCTGAAGGGCAGTAGCCAGGATTTTAGGACTACTGAGTCCAAGTCCCCCCCCCCCTCCAAAACCCTCAAAAGTGTTGACCACACACCTGTTCCTAACTGTTCAGTAACATTTTCTGTACATTGCCCAATGTGAAGGACAAAAAAGGCTCTCCTCACTGTCAGGGAAAACGTTCTGGTGGGGGAAATACTTTTTTATTAACCAAAAAATAATCACATTTAAATATAATATGTGTAGCCTACATGTAAAGTTGTGGCCAGTAAAAACAGAACAATGAAATATACTGAGCTAAAATGCTCTGTAGCTGAGGGGAACTGCAGAGTCAGGTGAATTTTATTTTGGCTTCTCACTTCAAGCAACTGCTTTGAGTTTACACATAGTAATTCAGTCCATTATTAATGTAAAAATATTGATTAGTGCAACTCTAAATATACTAGATTCAACTTATAAAACTCCCATAATGCATAAGTTTTAAACTGCCCCCATGCTGCTAACCCCCCAAAGTGTCCAGAAAAAAATGAGTGGATGTGACCTCAGTGTCCTCATGGCCCTGGTTGCCCGTCGCTTAGAGCAGAGGTTTGCAAACTGTGAGGCGGGCATCACCAGGGAGGTGCAGCGGGGGCGCCAGGGAGGGACGCGTGGCAAACAAACTGAGGTGAAAGGTACAGGTGCGTGTCGATGCTCTAAAAACAATGGGAAGTCAGTTATTGTAGTTTGGCCCGCTGATTTGTCACGCTGTATCCTGCTTGATATTTTTAGCTTCAGTGTGACTTTCACTTCCCAAGGTATCATTATTTCCAATGTCCATTGTCCAAAAAAAAGAAACGCCCATAATAACTCCAGAACTTGGCTGAGGATCATCATGTTTTTAAGTTTCCTTCAGTATCAGTTATTCAATGATACAGAAATGAGTACATTGCAAAGAGGAACTACTAATAGCTAATTCGGCATACTTTTAATGGTGTCAGTTTTGCTATATATATATATAACTCACTGACTCCAGCTAACCATAAATGCAGTAAAATTCAGTTATTTAATTTTCTATGGACTTCTGATTGCCAACTAGATTGGCTACATTACTCACTTCCTGCGATGACATCACCCTGTACATGTAAACCCCACTGGTGTAAGTGTGTTTTTCCAATGTGACAGAACATATCTAATATGGGGAGAATTCATTTAGATAACTAACAAAATAGTTTTATTTGTGCATGCAGGGTGAACCTATGTGGTCTTAATTGGCCCGGTGCAGCTTTAATTTCTCACTGTGTACTTCTCCTTGCTCTTGTGGCCCGATTGACTTTTTCACAGCCAGTAGAGAGTGGGTGGTTAGAGCTCAGACCTTGCTGTTCTGCTTCCTGGACTACAGGGTCTATCTTCCTGTCTGGGCTATGAAGGCTAAATGATTAGGGCTGGGTATCATTTAAAAAATTACAATTCCAGTACTAATACCAGTACCCTTAAAGTGATACTGATACCAATAGAGTACTTCACTCAATACCTTTTTTTCCTACATTTGATACCCATCATGTGAACAGAAGCATTCAGCTGTGTAAAATGCCACCACTCCTCCCCATCCAAATGATTTTGGATGGAAAACTGTTCTTTGGAAGAAGCCAGCAGCTAGTAATCACAAGAGAAAGTGTAATTTAATGTAATGTAAACAACACAGCTTATTATGTTCATGTCATATGCTGCTGACATATATGCTGAGACATCCATGTTTGTTTGCTTTTTACATACGTCCATATTATAGAATGCCAAGCTAGATAAACTGGCGCATTATGAAAATGAAAAGAATCCAACTTGTAACTGGATGTTGACATGAACAGTATACACAAATTGTAAAGTGAAAATTAGGATGGCTTCCATATGATACAAACATGGCATAATGCACTTTGTTGGTTTCATGTTTGCCACTTCATGTGTGCCAGTTACTAAATTATCAGCTGCTGCAGGATTTGTCAATGAATCCCCCAAACTGCTGGATAAAAGGGAAGATGAATGAATAACACTCTACATCTTCATGAAATTCTTTATACTTGCCGTTCAGCAAGGCACTGAATTACTTCACTGCTTGTTAAAACAGCAGTAAAAGCCTTTAATATTTGGCTATTGGTTGAATTATTAAGATTATAATAGTTGATTTTTGTGTGCTCAAGATGCTTGGTATTAGCCTGATAATCAGACTAAAATATCATTTTGCATTTATCTTCATGTAAGCCAATTTCTGTTTTGTTTTCCTAATCCCACCTACAAAGCTCCTTTGTTTTTCCAGGTAGGGAAACAGCTATCCATGGGCACGACACCAGACGTATTTGAATCACTGAAAAAAAATCAGAGATTGTGATGTATAGGTGTTGAACTAGGTTAGCTCCGTATACATAGTAAAATGAATATATACATACACACTAAAATAGAATTTTAGAGTAGAGTAAAAGAAAGAAAAAATAGATACAAGTTAAGTGCACAGCAGAAATGAAATGAAAATGCAGGGTACTGGTTACATTGTTCCAAATTACAAGTCATTTTTCACAGCAGACATGTTGACTTGTCATAGTAGGAAAAGCACAGGTGTCACTAACATTAACGATGGCTCCATTCTATTCAAGTGTCCCAGTAAGCCATGACAATGAGCCAGCATGAACAGTACCAGGACCCTGAAACTGAAGCAGCTAAATGGAATATTACAAACAACATACTTATAAATACAAGGTATGAATGGGGTGATTACACTGCAAATAGAAAATGGGAAGAAAACAGTAAGATTAAGAATACAAACAATGAGCTGTATGATAATAGCACATGATAATAATCCTTGTCAGAAGTGTCCAGCTGTGAGAGATGCATTTTGTGTTTTGTTTCTTCATCAATAAAGAATCATGACGTGCATATATAGTTGGGCGGAATTTATAAGTAAACAAAATCTTATAAGTCGAAAACGGTTAAGATTAGTCTTGATGGTTTTGGATACTTTCCCAATATGTACATTGAATTTTAATCCAAGACAACACCTAGATATTTTAACTAATTTGCTTTCTCTATTTCCATCATACATTTTTCATGTTATTGAAATGCACATTGAAACTGTTTTTGCACAGTTCAGAGTTGCCTTTTCAGTAACTCTGCAGCCTGTTGTGGAGACTTTGTATAAATGATTGCATCATCAGCATAAATTCGGCACCCAAACTCTTTGCAGCTGTCTGGTAGCTCATTTATGTATAAGAAAAAGAGCATTGGTCCCAGGATGGAACCTTGTGGTATGCCCATATTGCAATTTCAAAGGGGTGATGTCATGCGATTGATTTTGACACGTTTCTCTCTGGATTCCAGATATGATTTAAACCTGCTGAGAGCCTGTTGGGAAAGGTTTAGCTCTTTAAGTTTATTTATAAGTAGGTCTACAGTATCTCATGATTCACTTTATCAAAGGGCTTTTTCACATCTAAAAATAGTGCTCCCACTACTTTACCTTCTTCTAGGGACCTCCTAATAATTTCTGTAAGATAACATGTAGCCATTTCTGTTGAATATCTTGGTCAAAAAATTGGTTTGGATGAAGAAGATGGTTTCTTTCAAGAAAATGTATCAACTGCCCTGCAACTAACTTTTCAATAACCTTCGACATTGCAGGAAGAATTGAGATCAGTCTATATTTACAAGCTTGGTCAGGTTCTCCAGACTTAAAAATTGGGGTTATAATTGCTTGTTTAAATATTTAAGGAAATTCACTGGTATTGATGGATACAGGTATCACATGTGCTATAGGCCTTATCAGAGTATCACTATACTTTTTTTTTTATAAAATCAGTGTCTAACTCAAATATATCTTTAGCCTTTGGATTATGTAATTGATTAATTGCTTGTTTAATTTTACCTTGATCAGACTGTGTGATGGAAAAGGACTTCTGCCAGTATTTTGTACACTGATTGGCCAAAATAGGTGCATATAGTGCATTTGCAGTTCCCATGCTATCAGAACTGCTACAGAACATACACTTTTACTGCAACAATTTAAAAGTTTCATCAATTCATCTAAAAGAGGATTGTACAGAATCACAATGTTAAAATTCATCTTAGGTAACAAGATAATGTTTAAGATTAGACATTCTAAATATACACAGATTAATTTCAGAGCAATTGATATATCTCTGATATATATATATATATATATATATATATATATATATATATATATATATATATATATATATATATATATATATATATTTTTTTTTTTTTTTTTTTTTTTTCCCAATTGTCTGTCTTTTCTAAAACAAGCATACCCAAGAACATCAATCATAGTTGTTAGAATATTGCTGTTCGGCCAAGTTTCACTTGAACCTGATCTCCCTTTGATATAATACTCTGAATATTCAAATGTCCTCAAATAATTCCTTTCAGTTTAGAAGTCCTAGATTACCTTTGCATGGTTTTCAGTGCAGCACGATCAATAACTGCCTCTTTGCATTGTAATTTTAGCAGTGTATTAGGAGTATGTTTCTCTGTTACATCATGCAGATGGCACTGCGCTAAATACACCACACTCACTGCTCTCTCCCATTGAAAGTCAGCACTGAGATGTTTCTGTACAGAAAATGCTTGTCTTTAATGATATCCATAGGAAATAGAGTCCAGTTACTCCTTTCTTTTGCCAGGCCAGGAATAGTTTCTGGCACCCCAGGCATACTGAGGTTACAGTCCCAATCAAAGCTGCATCCATTTCCATAGTCGAGTGTGGATGACTGTCAGTCCGAGCGCTTGATGTTTCACTTATAAGGTCTGGGTCTGGACCTGGGTTCAGCTGTATATCTCCTCTCAGTAGAAGTAGGAATAGTAGTGTGTTTAAGGTATGTTGGCCATAGCTTGTTACACCACGCTGCTTGTCTGTTTACCAGCAGGTGGAATAAATTGCATAGTATCCATGGCCAAAAAAGTTCAGTTGTGCTCTGTCTGGTAAGAATGAAATTTTGGCAGTGGTATTTCATGTTCAATCCTTCCCCATACTGAGGCTTTGTCCAAGTGGAATAAACAAAAGCCAAAAACAAAACAGCCATAAGCAAACATACCTCATTTCTCTGTAACTTTTTCCTTTGTTGTTGAATAGATGATTTAAGATTTACTTTAAATCAGGTTGTGATGGTTGAAAGACACTTACCAAAACATACACCAAGTTAGACAAAAATGGCAAGAAAAGGTGGCATACAGACGTGTGGAGCCTAACAAAGCACCCCTGCTGTCAGCGGTGTGAGCCTTACTGTTCAGAAAGGTGAGAACAATAACACATTCACTGATGGATGTAACTCTCTCTCCAGATGAGAACGTCAACAACCACTGCATTGCCTAGCAACATAGCATTGTGTGTGTGTGTGTGTGTGTGTGTGTGCAAAACTGTGCATTCTCTCTTTTTGCTTTAATATGCGGCTGCAGCTTCGGTGGAGTTTATATTGTCTATACATCTCTGTGTTGGCTGCCTTGGTGAGGCTTTATTCTGCAGTTATTTATGTTGCACTCACTGTGGTCCATAGCTCTTTTTATTTATTGTTATTACATTTTTGTTTATAAAAATAAATGTATTATAAGTCATTATTCAGCTTGACACATTAACTGAATACATTTTTACACATAGTTATGTTGCTTGTACTAGTAAAATATCTTTTTAGTAACAGTACTTTTACTAAAATAATAATATTCTAGGACTCTTGGACTGCAAAGTTTTTATATGCAAATCACATTTCTTTGCATTCCACATTGTAGGTCATTGTCATATTTTGGAATGATAGTCATTGTGGCTTGCAGTTTTTGTCGGATGGTTTGCAATCCAACACAATGTAAATTGCACAAGGACCCTCAACAGAGTGTATTGTAATGTCAACAATTTCTAAGAGTAAGTGCAGTATGTAAATTTCCAGCCTTTTGCGGGGAAACACTACACAGGAAATGTACAGGGTGTTGGCAGCATCTAAATGCTAATGCTAAATGCCATAAGTGTCAAATAATGCTCTGATTGATAGAATGGGCCTGATTGTGAACAGTATGAGTCTGATTGCATGAGTAAACAGTCATAGGATCCCCCACCAGCAATTTCAGCTAGTCTAGCCCCACTGTGTAACTCCCTGTTTTTCAGCCCAAATTACCATGTGAATAGTCTGTAATGGTGATCTATTTCATTTCATGAGTAATACTAAACTCAATTGCTCTTGATTTGCAGTGATTTCAACCAATGCTGAAGGTCAGTGATGACGATATCGGATAGACTTTTTACAAAAAGCAGGCAGGAACAATTGACCTATATTAAATATGATATAATTAAATATGTCATGAGTCATTTAAGTATCGCTGTATCACATCATTTATTTGGTGGATAAAAGCCACTATGTAGTGTTCTGATACCTTGTAAAAAGAGTACTTCTTTCACCAAGCCACTGATCAGATACAGAGGTGTCATGTGATGAGACCTGAACAATGACACCTGAAATGAATAAATGAAGATACAAACTGAACCCTACTTCATGCTCTGCTCTGTGAGATGCGAGCAGTTGATAAAAATGGTGTTACACCCACCCAGGGCCGGAGTGGGAACAAAATTTGGGCCTGGCAATTTTCGTCTATTTTTCCCCAACATACACACTTATGAGTTGCACAAAGCAATATCAGGCTATTTATAACATATAGGCTAAGCAATAGATATCAAGATGGCAGCTAGCTCTGTTAACACTGTCACTACATGAGCTAGCACTTGCAGTATCAGTGCTGGGAGGGTGTCATGTCGCCGTCCTCGGCAACGGCCTCCTCTTCTCGCCCCTGCTCTCAACTGGCATCAGCCCGCTCTTCTGTCCCGGCTCCGTCCTCCTCCTCTACATTCGCCGGATGACTGTTCATGATATCACTGCAGGTAGCAGTGTGGCGCTGGCATCGGTAACGTCATTTTTGAATTATAAATTGATAATGAAGTGTAAAGAAAATGGAAATTAAGTTCAGTCATTTTTGTTATTTGATGGTTCAGGTTCCTTACTTATGAACAGAATTTTGAATTACCCATTTCTTTCAGATAATGAAATGAAGTCATTAAGGGATTTGACAAGCATGTGTTACACCTTGTGAAATGCCGTCTTAGCTCTGGGATGACAGTATGCTAAACAGATTTTAGGAAGTGCTTCCCTGATAGTAAATCCTTGAAATTTTTCATAATGAATACAAAATTACTCCAAAAGGTCACTTTTATTGGGCTTTTCTCACTGATGACAAACATTGGAAGGAAAACCCTATATCTAATAAGTGAAAGAAGTATGTTTAAAATGTCTGCACTGTATTTATCCTGTAAATGTATGTGTAGTGGAATATGTGGCTATTGCAGATCTTTGTACATTTTGTAATCAACTGAAATAAATTATTCCACATCTGTTTTTTCCACTGTAATGTGATAGAAACCTTTTGGCAAGAACTTGCTGCCGATATTTTAGTTTTATTGGGTCTTATGCTTTTACTTTAAATGACAAATATTTTTCTGACACAAGAATGATCAGTTTCTGTACACTGTCAACAAGAGACTCGTCCTCTAAGCTCTGTACGTTGTCAGTTTTGATGGGTAAATGTTGTTTTCAAATTCTGAAAATCCCCTCCTAGTTTGCTGCCTTTTATTAGAGATCTAATCTCTCTTGCACTCTTTAAACCACAAAAGGGTTCAGTATGCTCAAAATGAACTAGGGCAAATGATTTGTCGTCCAACCGCATCTAAAGGCAGAAGTGTCACACTTGAGGAAGAGGTATAAAGCCTGCCGTCAAATAAAGGGGCAAGCTGCAGTGCATCATAAAATGGTGACAACAGTGCACCTTTTCGGACGGTCTCTCAGGGGTTGCACTCGTTTGAACACACAAAAAGTGACTGAGGTAGTTTCTGTGAAGAATAAAAAGAGAGCTTGAGAGAGAAGTGTAAAATTGTCTGACCTCCAGTTCCGCTGTCCAAAAGATGTGGGCGAGGCTGCTGTTAGACGCCCTGACAAGCAGTGCGTCAGGCCCATTCAAGCTGGTGGGGCACGTGCACCACCAGATTTTAGATATCTTTAAGTTATTACTATTCTTTTTTTTTACAATATGTAGTTATGATCATTTTATCTCACGAGTCAAACATATTCTTCTTCTTATGTCATAGCTCATACCTCAAAAAGTCCCACACCCCGTTTCCCTGTGGTATTGGCTTCTTCCAGAAGTCACAGGATGAAATCGGTGGGCAGCAGCAGGGAGGCGCAGCACTCTGCATCAGTGCTGGAGGAGATGAAGGCCACAGCGTAACGGTGTGGTGCTGAAGGGGTTAGTAGAGCATCAGCCCCTTTTTCAAACGTGTGAAAATGAAACGCAATTAGGAAGTTAACTTGCAGAGAGTTAGGGACTCCTTTTGGAGTCTTGCAGAAAGACGTTAAGCCCCCCCAAATTTACTGTATTTACCCTAGCATAAAGTGGGAGATGACTGAGCTACAAAAACTGCAGTGAAGTTAAAATAATCCCTCCAAAGTCTTTGAATGTATATGTCAAAATGCAGAAAATTGGGTCATTATTTACTTTCTTTTCTGGGGAAGGACCCCCTTGTCCCCCACTCTAATTGTGCCCCACCCCCCATCCCAGAATTTTGGCTTGCATGACGCCCCTGCTGACAAGCACTTAGTTTGAAGTTTGAGTTCCATTGAGTTGAACCTGTTTCCTCCAACCTCCCTCTTGTTCTGTCCTGATTTTGGGAAGTCAACGAGATGCAAAACAACTCAAATAACTGCGTCCTAACATCGTCACAAGTTAAGATGCTCTGACAGTTCCTCATTTGATCTCACATGGCTGGTGCAACACCTTTCAACAAACCTCACACCGGTAATAAGGTGCTCTTACCCATCTGCAGTGCGACGCTGAATGTTACTGCATACTAGCACAATATCCTGAGGGCCAGGCTAGCACTCTGGATGTGTTTGATAATGACAGGAAGAAAAGAGACAGCTAGGTGTGTGAGAGGATTTGTTTTTGGCTCCTGTCTAGCACCTCTGCTAATCCCAAGGCTCTAATGTTAGCAGAAGCTGCAGGGGAAGTGTAGCTAAGAGCCAAATGCTATTGCTAGGAGAGGATTAAAAAAAATAAAATAAAAACATGACAGAAGTGTGGCACTTGGGTGTTGTCTACAATACCTTACAGTCTGCCAGACACTTCTGATCTCTGTGGTGGATGGAATATGAATATAAACCTTATTTCCATAGCGACTGATGTGTTACCATGCCTGATTATCATGCTTAAAGTAAATACAGGAGACAGCCACATTCAGACCCCTGGTATTGAAAGGGTGGTACTTGAGTAGCTATTTTAGTGGCAAATGCAGGAGGATGAGTCATGAGCTGAAGTACAATACACAATATATATTCTTATTAGAACAATAAGAATGTTTGAGCATGTATGTGCTTCATACAGACACACAGAATGACGCTCTATGCCATTCTAATTATGATATTTCTAAACACAATGTGCAGCAGACCAATCAAGAGAATTGCCTGAGCAAAAAGCAGTTCCAGTCTCTTTTTTAAAAATCTCATTCCATTTGAACTCATTCCTTTTTTCCCCACATTCTGTTCAATTACTAATCACAAAGAGTGCAGGGACGCTTTGTGTTTTGTTGGTTGCCAAGGGAACCTCATTGTCATCTGAGTTGTTTGGTTTCCTCTCCAAAGGTCAATGACTTGTCTGATTGAATAACACTTTTCATGCAAATAATCTGCTCTAGTGAGTTTTGCCCTTGTCTGGGTTTCAGAGATATTCCGCAGCAGATGTGGAATTAAACACACCCTGTCACATGAAAGTGACATGTATTGAAAATGTAAACTGTTGATGGCCGCTGGCAGCATTACATATTGACGCCTGTCCTCTGTGCAGGCATCTCCAACAGCGCAGAAATAGTTCTGGCAAGAAATGAACACACTATTTTTTTTGGACTGGTGTGTTGTGAAGAAGCCACAGCCTCTGACCTTCCTCTGCCTACTCAGCTTTTATATATTACCAAACAATTTGCCATCGATCGAGATGGAAGCCTTAAACAGTATTACGGGGCGCCCCAGTAGCTCACCTGGTAGGCTGAGTCAGTTTCAGATCCAGCCCGTGGCCCTTTGCTGCGTGTCACCCCCCCACCCCATCTTCGACCGCACTATCAATTAAAGGCAAAGCCCCATAACATAAAATGAAAAAACAGTATTACAAACTCACTTGAGCATTGAGTGACAACGTGCAGCTCAGCTTCCTGTTCAGCACTACAAACCCGTAGACTCGACCTGACTCGACTCGGCTGCTGCTGACGCCAGCTCCCGTACATACTCAACACTTTCTGTACATGCCAGGCTCCCCATATGTCACAGAGTACCAAATATACCACTTGGAGACTTTGCAGCTCACCAGACTGTTCATGTGTCAGTGTGAAACAGTGGAGTCATTGCTTTTTAGCCTGTGGATTCTATTCCTGGCTGCCTGCTGGTGAAAACCTGGGCTGCGGTTTGGTTAATAGTTACCGGCTACTAGCGTGTTAGTGTTAATAATTATGTTGCATATTGATTAAAAGCAGCTACAATAAATATTTTTATATTAACGATGGATCACACTACTTGTATCTGAAATGGGTGACTCATAGTGACCCGTCGGCTCATATGGAGTTTTCCTCTTGCTGTTTTGGTTCCCGCTCATCGTCTTTTTCAGTGAGAAAGAACCTGCAGCATGCCACCTGCTCAGCACCAAACACCAAACAAGGCAGCAACTAGCTGGAGAAAAGTGGAGCATTTAGCTGCATTAGCCGGATATTTGTCTCAGGATTTTGGTCGAGGTCAGTAACAGAGCTAAAAAGAGAGTGAACGTGAGACTTACATTCACCAGCTGGCCAAAACATAACTTCTAATGTCGCTCTGCTGGATGTGCAAATAGGCAACGGTTTGCTAGTTTGCCATAACTTAAAAGGTGTCAATGTTGTGTTTACAGTTTGTTTATGCTGCTACTTAGTGGCCTAAATGTCAGTTAGGCCTGCTGGAGGTTTAAATACTTAAATCATCTCCATTCATTTCTTATTGCTGCTACATGTTCCTAGATTTGTGTCTATTAACTGTTAAAACAAAGTACAATCAATACAATCACAGTAACTTAAATTAAAGTTATCATCTTTATGTGAAACTACAACTTTGTATTTTGGGAGGAAAATTAAGCATACATTGCTTAACTTCCACTCAATACCAGCCCTGCACTCTTGTGGCCTAAAAGGTGCACAGCACTAAATAACCCAGAAAAACTCACAAGTTAAATGTATTCAGAGACCTATTCAGACCTATGTTGATTTACCAGATCCACCGCTTGGAAAGGATCAGTCTGAAGTAGCAAAGTAGGAGATTGAATTTAAGCCAATGGCCTCCAGCAAGCAGTATTAACCAGCAAACATGTAAATGTGCTTCACGATGACATATTAGTTTTAAACAATGTGGTAAAGACAGTATGTATACATCCAGATAATTCTGTTTATTTATGTCTGTATGCACTGGTTTGTGCCTCCGTCAAAGAGTGTGCATGATGTTTGTGTCCGTCGTGTTTGTTGCATACCTTTGCAGGCAGAAGATTTGAAACATCTGCGTGCGTACTGAGCCTCCATAGGGCTCCGGGAGACACACACACACACACACACACACACATTCCTCCGCCTCTAGGCCACAAACACCATGTTCCCTTTGATCTGTGATGCCAACAGTTTTACCAAACTCAGGACAAAATGGTGCAAACTGAGCACAAACTGCAGGGCAATCAAAGAGCCTCCAGCAGATCCTTGCTCCACCCATCACAACATGATTCACTGATTCCTCTTGGAAACTGAAATGTGTGCGCGTCAAGGGCTTTATTCCCAAAATGAGATATCTGTCAGTCTGTATTTGACATTATTAATGGGAAGTAGTAAAATACAAAATGACTATAATGGGAGTTTGGTTGGGTTTTTGATCAGCCCCCCCTGCACACACACACACACACACACACATATACAGTTTCTCCTGAGATGAAATGAAATGGAATGAGTTGCCCATACATGAAAACCTACTGGTCAAGTTGGAATGATAGAACGGGAAGAGTAAACAGCTGACGGGACGTAAACGGGGCTTCTGCCACTCGTTGTTGTCGCTGGCTGTGATGAGAAAACTGAAGAGAGAATACGAATAAATCAGAAAATTCTTTTGTTATGTGATGTCTCAGCTAACATTAGCCAGTCAACATAACAAAGTAACTAAAGCTGTTAGACAAATGTGGTGGAGTAAGTTCAATTTTTACCTCTGAGATGGAGTAAAAAGTAATATTTACGTCTGAGATGTGGTGGAGTAGAAGTAGAAAGTAGCATGAAATGGAAATACTAATTCTTCTTGTTGTTTTTGTTAAGCAAGATACGAGAAAAATTCACAAAAGAAAAAGGCAGAAGACGACTGACTCCGTTTTCAAGTCAAGTAGCCATGTAGCTAGAGGTGTAGGGACACGGGCTTGCTCGGTCTTTCAGGAAACAGAAAGCTAGCTTGCAATCTACGATACAATCATTCGACTTTATAGCTGAATTTTGTTCTTGCGTTGATGCCGAAGGCGGCGGGGCTCGCGGTGGTCACCCCCCATCCCTAGAACCCCCACACTTTTAAAAGCGCTGCTCCACCCCTGTTTTTGATCAATACCAATGATTTACTGATTTCTTGCCTTGGTGCTGAAAACTAAAGACACTATTCTTCTTTCTTTTGAGGCGGAAATAGTCTCATTAGTTAAATCTGCATTGGATGGCCAGAAACACAACTCCACGGGATGCTCGTGTTGCTCTGTGTCCACCAGATGTGCAGTTATATGTTCACAGTATTTCAGCTTTTGCGCTGCCTGTGATTCTAGAGGGGAGTGGGGGAGTAAACTGATGGCAAATGATGATTTTAAATTTTGTTTCGATCGTGATCTGTTCTGAACACTGGACAAAATTAGACCTACAGCACAGGCTACAAAGTAAATGTTGCTATTACAACTGGTAGTGGATGCTGCTTTGCAAAGACCAGCTTAACTCCCCATTTTAGCTTGAACACACCCAATATAAATTATTTTCCACAATAATATGAATCCTGGTCTTTAGCTTACTAGAAGCTTAATTTTCTTTACCATCCGCTTGTTACCTTTGGCAGGTATTATTCAATTGGCTTGTTTGTTAGAAGGAGCTGCTTCCTTATAGGTGATGGTTAATGGGAGAGCATACAGTCTAGGACCTATGTGCACGCTTGTATAAAAGCATCTGCATTTGTTGTGTTTCTTTACTCATTTATTCAGACGTGTCCTCTAATGTGTCACCTGTCGGTACATAATGCAGGCACCCACACATATTCCCACATTGTTATCATTATCAGCAGAGGTGTGGAGGCGTGTTATCCAGGTTTGTCCTTTGATTTGTCTCCTGTTGGTATATTTATACATAGGTGACGTCTGGAATGTTCATACAGCTACCAGACACTGTCTCCTTTGTCCTCTCAGTGGAGGAATATAAAGGAATTGTTATGTCAAGCTTAAGAGGAAATGAAGAGATAATACAGTGAAATAACATTACTTGTTTTGCTCCAAACAGTATTTTTAAAACTTGAGGATAGAAAAAATCATATGAAAGACAGTGGGTTAATATCTTATAGTCATATTCTGATTGTTGGGCTTGTCTGCCCCATGTTTGGTTTCCACTGTGGGAGTTTGTTATGAGGGCCCTCCTGTGGAGCAAACCATTTTGGAGCGCTCCTGCGCTCTGCGTGGCCGCTGGACTGACCCATTCTTCCAAGCTGGGGGAGCCGTTCAGGATGAACCGAGAGACTGAAGTGTTTCTGCTCTGAAACAAAACAATCAGTGTACAAACATGCCTGGCTTCAGTTTTCAGTCAGTTTTATTATTTCATTTACCAGATGAGTGATGCCCGTGCCTGTCCACACCACGCGTGTCTTCGGTGGGTAAGACAGTGGATGCTACATGTTAACTTGACAGACTGCAGTTCTCCGGCACATTGAGCCATTTCATCATAAAAAATAAATATTTGTCGCTCTTCCCACTGCTTTTAATATTCAATTAATGTGGATAAACTATTATTTCATGCCTTTTCATTAACTGTACAAAATGTTATAATAAATAAAACTATACTTGCAATGTCTGACAGCTCCTGACTGCTCGCCACTGTCAAGACTCTTTCTGTGAACATTTATCGTGTGTGGCATTTTTGTGTGCTTTTGTCATGTTAAATTACACAGTCCAGAGACAGCAGAGTTGGAAGACTGACACTGTCATAAATATAGTGGCCGTGATTCACTCTTGCTGAGCTGCAGAGAGCAGAAAACAGTGACAAGATGACAAAGAAGAAGGGAGACAGCTTATGGCACGGCTGTTCTGAAACAGGTCATGGCAACAGAAAGAGTATGAGTGCGGGGTGGAGATCAAAAGCATCGAATATCATTTATATTTAAATCTATATTAGGGTTAGATTGCTACTTCAGTACTAGATGTACTGAATCCCTTTGATGATATGGCAGATATTGATATTGTCCATTAATAAACATCAGATATCAATGAGTAATAGTCGACTATGGGCAGTATCATGGTGTGTGTCAGTCTGTAGAACCAACCAAGTGTCACATGGTGGTTTCAGTGCTGCTTCAGAGGTGTTTCCACCAACATTTTGGGGGGAAAATGGGAAATACTATGAAAATAGTGCGAAGCTGGTTTCACTCGGCGTGTATCTATTGTGATTTGCTGTCATCTCCTGGACTGCTCTTGGGACTGACCTCCAGGAGCACTCTGCGGGTGAATGAGAGCTCCGCGGTGGGTGCAGATCAGTAATGGGATTTTTCTGAGATCACTAAGCTCAGAACACAGGATATTGTAGGGATCTTGATTCTAAATCATTTACTTTGGCCACAGTTTAATTCCATACTATCCGAGAAAAACTCCCGAAAGTCAAATGAGTAATATTTATGGGAACTGAAAAGGAGATGGAGTGACACAAGACAAATTAAAGACACACAAACCACTTCAGAATGTAGCAGGCAACAGATAACAGCGATACAGCCAATGTCTCACTAGACCAGTGAGATAAATGCAGCCAAAGGCACTTTGTAAATGCCATTATCAGCCGTCTTTAACTGTTCAAGTTTAAGTTTAATCCAAAACAACTTGTCGTTTGCTTTTTCAACATAATCGCATATGGTGTTTGTTAATAATTACTGCTGTATTGTTAGCCTTTTTTTTCGTGCTTTCACCCTACGTCCGCTGTCATTGAGATTTTTTTGTTTAGATGTTTCTTTTCCCATCACAACCGTCCTCGTGGTACATGTAAATTCTATTTGTGCTATTTGTTCATTTGCACTTAAGAGGAAGAGAATTTCAACACAAAACAGACATTTGCTAATTGTGTCACCTTAGTAAATCCAGGCGAATACATGATCAACTGAAAACTATTTCCACTTCATATTTGCACGTTCCATACACTTACTGAAATTACAGTACAGAGTCCATGCTAGACCACCTGTTTGCTAAACATGTTGCATGTTGCATTGCTCTGAGTCACTTTGTAATGTTTTTTTCATAGGGATCCATTGATCTTTATATCACAATTAATGACACAAATTACTTACTTCCTGTGGTATATGAATGCATAGCTGCTGCCTGCACAAGATGAGAAAGGATACAAATCACCATTCTCTGGGAAACCAGTCTCTATACAGCAGGCCCTATTATGTGGAAGCGGCTGTTATTATTGCCATTATGCTCATACAAGTCAGGAAAACTGAGTGTAGCACAGAAGTCCCTTTTCTCAGCGCTGCAGCTTGTGCACTGAGAACAATGCAGCCATGTCAGGAGCACAGAGGAGGGGAAACATCACTGATGTTTACCTTAGCCTGCCATGCCAGCTTCCTGCTTTTATGCCACCACCATGTTTGTCAAGTATTGTTCAGACACAATGTGGCTATTCATTGTACCCTCAACAGTCAAAGGACCGTGGCTAGGTCTGAAGTTTCTGTCAGTTCTCTCAGAGTTTAAGATGAAAGAACAGAGAAATACAAACAAGACATGCTGATGTTGTGTGCGCATATGTGTGTCTAACTAAATATATCCAACAAAAGTATACGTAAAGTCAGGTTAGCGAAACAATATTCTAAAGCAACGTTATCCATCCCACTGCACATGGTTTGGACATTAACTCTTGAAACGAAAACAACTGCTTGACAAATGTATTTCATACCTCCCCGCGCTGCTGAGACAGGTTGTTCTGGGTCAGACCTCCCCAAAGGAAAGAAGGATTAAATGTGTCTCTCTCTTAATTGTTTAAGTCAAGAGCATAACCACTGCCCATAAACTCTCAGACCGGGTCAGAACAGTAGTGAGCAATGTGTCACTGAGAATGTTATTGCAGTTGGTTTGACATGAATGCATCTCAAGAGATAGGAGGAAGCATTGTGGCATATTGAGTTGACTTCAACGATAATAAAAATCAATCTGTAAAAATCTTTAGAGATTTTGAGACACATGAAGACAGTACTTTAAAGTTAGATTTGTTCTAAATTTGTTGTGCATCCCGAGTGCAAGATGAAAACAACTCACAGATATAAAAGCTTTTCATACTTAAATAGGTTGGAACAAAACTGTCAGATTAGCAGCTGTTATTTTCCACTGTAAAATCCACATCTTAATTATCTCCAGGCTTAAAAACACCTCAGTAAACTGCCTGCCTGGTTCATGTTTGAAGTGGATTTCAAAAACAGAGTAACAGGTTTCATCCAGGTCCACGTTCAGCAGGGGCATCCCAGTGAAGGGAATAGCTGAGCTAACTACTCCGGGCCCCAACATTGGGAAGGCCTTCAAGAAGCCTGGAATTAAACAAGTTTAGAAATGTACATCATCATTGTTGTAAGAAAATTATGATTGTTGGCTGAATCAACAATCAAATCTTTTTGTGTCAAAACAACAATAATAATACACACGGATTAGTCCACTCCGTAATATGTTTGGGCAGTTTGTGAATAAAAAACTGTCTCCACACACTGTGATAGCCCTTGATTTGATTATACTGATGATACAGAAGGCCGGAGGCAGTGGGACAGATTCTTTTTCTATATATATGATGAAGTAAATACACAGCATATCAATACTTTTTTGATGATTGGGCGGTTCTAAACTCAGATTGGGTTACTTTTCAGTCAGTCCAATCCGGCAACACTATCCACACACCCAAGCTGTCAGTGGGAAGAACAGACTGTAAGTTAAAAACAACTTCTAGCGCTGTTTTCGAACATTTGAACATTAGCATGTAGCTTGAAGCTTGCTAGCTGAGATTCTAATAGTTTGCCTGCTGATAAAGGAAGCATCATTGCCTTCACTTTGAGAAACAGCCACAGAGTGGATCCGTAGGCCTGTTAACATCTGTAACATATTGTGTTAGGATGTGGGACCAGGTGAGCTCATCAGGTGGGTAAAAGTCAGGTCAAGCAAACATTTGTAGCAGACACTGAAAGGAGATTTGAATCACTAACAGAAAGGGTGAACACAACTTGCTAGCATCATCAAATATGACTTTAAAAGTGAACACAACTTGCTAGCACCGTAAAACATGAATTCAACAGTGAACACACCTTGTTAGCACTGTAACATAACAGGCCAAGAGTGAACAGAAGTTGTTAGCCCTGTAAAACTACTCCAGTGAAGTCTTGATAGAAGTATTGATCCTTTAAAAAAAGTGCTGTGGCTTTTTCTTGCTCATGGCTACAGTATGTAATGTACTCTCTCCAAGCAAATCTGAAATCTAAATCTAAAAGTACACAATGTACAGTGTGTTGAGAAAAGAGGGGTGACATACATTTAGATTTCAGATTGTCTGAGACTAAAGCACATGCAGTATCACAGATCCTTTGACTGATATCTGCTTGAATGTCATATAAACACTTCATTTCTGACTGCTCCAGATGCAGGTGTTTGCTGGTTGATTCAGTTCTTTACGTGCACTCAAGATTTGCATGCTACACCCTTGCTGGTCAGTGTCTTTCCTGAAAGAAGCAGGTGGTCCTTTTGATTTTGTACTCTCACTGTGGAGGTATTGAGGTTCACCCTTTCAAAAACATTTACCTCATCATTTACCTTGATATTTTATTTTCACATCTTCTTATCTATGTATGAAGGAAGAATGAAATAAACAAACCTGCGATTTTCTTGGTAAGTAAACATCTATCATCCTCATTAGTGTATCTGACAATCACTTAGGCCTGTTATCACACTGTGCTGCCAATATGACAATTCATCACAGTGACCTATAGAGCAGCTGGGGAATCTTTCTACTCAATACACCAACATAAATACATTGAGATGTGGAAGAAGAGAGGAATGGAAGACGGATGCAAAAAATAATTGAAGTGTGATTACAGTCCCTCTAGAGCCTACAGTTTATTAATGTGTCACTTCCAATAAAGCTCTTGCTATTCAGATTTTGGTTGTCATGGAGATTGCAGTCACTCCTGAGATGGAGGCAAAGGTTAGCGTGCTGGTGCATGATTCCCACTGCAGACCCACTCAGTCAGAGCTCTTTTTACTGTAGGGAGAGACAGAGTCCCTGCACCAGTCAACAACACCAATCACATTTTCTGACTGTAGCAGCTTTTTGTTTTGAATGCATTTTGTCATTATGTCTTTTCTTTATTTGTCAAAACATGCTTGCTTGCATGTGCGAATGAAATTGTACTGTAGGACAAACCTCAAAGTTATTTCTTGTCATGTTCCCATTATCACAAGGTCTTAAACTATATAGCAAGCTAAAGCAAGATCAAGGCTCAAATGTGCTATTGCAAAATTATAATGTGTGGAGGCGGGGGGCTATGGCTTATCTTCATTTCAACATGTAATGCTTACATTTATCACGCAATGACACCATGAAAGAACCATCGAAGCATCTCGAGGCGAATTTTCACAGCAGGTTTCTAAAGAAGGTTTTATGTTATTGTCTGGTTGTTTCGCTCTCCTTTCTGTCTCACTGACAGACTGATACTAGCTGTCATAGAAAGTCATATTAACCCAGGATTTATCAATGGTGAGTGTGTGAGAGAGATAATTTCACGTGGATCACAAGAGGTTTAGTTTTCATTGAACACTTGTGTTCATGGCCTAACCGTCACCTCATCCTCAACTGTGACACCATTTTATCAAAGGCCACATAATGATTCATTGAAGGGCCTCATTCACATGAAGCCAGTCAATCCAAATGCTGTTAAGCCTCAAAGAAGTCATGGTTGTAAAAAGGCTGAGAGAGAGGGTTCATTCATACTTCCAGGAACAGAAACAAAGGCTGTTTTTTAATACTTATTCTAGTTTTCTTCTTTTTTTTTCCTTTTACATTCCTGCTGTTTATTTGACACGTTATGTAGACATGAAAGAAAGAAACTCAGGAATCACAGTAACTGTAATTTGCCCAAGATCTAAGCTTCTATTTCCTCCCATTTTACAAATTAAATCTTAAAAGAATAAGGCTGGCGTTATTCTATATTTATGTTATTGTCAACCATAAGATAAATAGCAGCTGTACAGCTGCAGCTGATGGGCCTGATGATGGCACTATATGAAAAGTCAGGGGATCACCAAAGTTATTAGGCTTCTTTTCTGTGGACCATGATAGAATATCTATACCAATTGTCATGGCAATCCACAACAGCTGTGATGACATTTCACTCGAAACCACAAATGTGAACCTCATGTTGGCGCTAGAGGAAAAGTCAGGTGAACACCAAAGTCAGTAGGATTCATCCTCCGTGAACCACGAATGTCTGTACAAAACAGACATTGAGATATTTCACAGCATCAGAGAAATCTTTCTCCTGCTGGTGGCACCTGAGGAAAGGTCAGGGGAGCCATTCGGAGTCATCTCCTTGGGACCGTGAATGTCTATACAAAAGTTCATGGAAATCCATCTGATCGTTGTTGAGATATTTCAGTCTGGACTAAAGAAGTGGACTGCCATTGCGTTCCTTGAGCCACACCGCTAGCATGGCTAACAGTAAAACATAGAAATAAAAAATATGTATATGCCCACATACAAATTACACACATACAAGTTAGCACTGGAACAGCAAGAAGTAAGGGCCTAGAGGATTTAAGACCAGGCTAAGTTTAATCATTAGCAGGTGTTAAAGTTGCTTCTGACTGAGGCCCACAGATAGTTGCAATAGTCAAGTCAGGAGAAGATAAAAGCATGTTTGACCTCCATTTTACTGAGGGACAGAGAAGATTTTATTTCAGAGGTGGTTGTTTGTTCTAAAAGACAGGCTCGGCAGAAACTCTCTTGATCAACTCTTCAAAGCTAAGTTTCGAGTCAAATAAGACACCTAACACCTAGGATAGTTAATTAGCAGTATCAGTTCATTGTTCTCTATTTTGACAACAAATAGAATGAAAAGACCAAATCAACAGACTAGAAGAACTAGACGTATCCTGTAAGTTAAGCATCTGTAGTTTAGAACTCAAGCAAGTTGGCAGGCAAATGATGCTATTCAAATGGTCATAGCCTTGTTTTGCAACATTGTTTCATCAGATTCCCCTTTTATACTCTTTTTAAATGACCTCAATAGCACCAGCACCCTATCTGATCAAAACACCCCTCCCTGGATGCCCAAACAGAAATTATAACATGTTCTATTCTCAGTGCATGAGCAAGGATTAGCCAGGGCTAATGTACGACAAGCTGGCATGCATGGAAGTATGTTATCAATCCTGCTTTGGGGGTGAGGTCACTTCCTGCTTCTGCTTCCAGCCCAACCAGATAAGAGCACCCACTCTAAGCCCCATGGGAGTTTTTTCTCACCAGGAAGTGGCAAATTGGCAAACCCATTAGCTTCAACATTAGACCACGCCAACCTGTCAAACGGTCCAAAATAAGCATTCATTCAATTTCCCAACCACAGATCACTTTTAGCTTGTGCATTGTGGCATTTCTCTCCTACAGTCAGCAGTACATGCTGATGCAGAGCACTCTGGAAAAGTCATCACTGGCTTTTTGTTTCTCGGCCACCTGTGTGTGTGTGGGGGGGGTCATCAGGGCTGATCATTACTGGTTATTTTGTGTGTGTAGGAAGTGTCACTTCTCTGTGTAAATCATTTGGTGCTACAATGACAGACAGGAATGCTTTTAGGCCAAAGTTTGTGACGTCTGTGCTGTCTACACATGACTAGCCTCCGGACTAATAGATGCATTTCTTTAATGGACAGTATGACAATGAATATGATTTGGGGGGGGGCGGCATCATAACAGAAAGCAGAAGTACAGTAAAGTTAAATGTTAAATGTAATGGTTACAGCATCATCTGATGCAATTCATCTTTATTTGTAGCCACGCTGGGGGCAAGGCTCTATGGATGGCAACGTCACTCTGCCAGTGAGTCGGTCCGTCACTTTGGTTTAGACTTAAATGCAGTATCTCCACTACTGTTGGATTGATTGCAATGAAATTTAGTACACGCCTTCATGTTCCCCTCTGGATGAATTATATTAACGTTGGTGATATTGTGCCTATATTGTGCCGATTATATCTTAATTTGTCCAATACTTTGGCGTCATTCCCGTCAGACTCAGCTGTACTTTGTGTTTAGTGCTAATCAGCAAATGTAAGCATGCTTAGAAACAAAACTAAGATGGTGAACATGGTAAACATTATCTGCTAAACATCAGCATGTTAGGATTGTCATTGTGAGCATGTTAGCATGCTGATGTTAGCATTTAGCCCAAAGCACTGCAGTCCCTAAGTACAACCTCACAGAGCTGCTAGCATGGCTGCACACTTGTATCATTAGATGGAATATGTGGTGGTGCAACAGAAATTGTGGGGCTTAAACCCCTCAGCAGCCTCAGACCCACTGTCTGTGCCTATTTCACTCATTCAGCTACAGTGGTAACATCTGTTCATGTCACCTTGCATGTAAAAGCCAACTCAGCTCTGCATAGAAGAGCTCACTGGCTACAAAAAGTAAGAGGGCATGTTGCACAGAGCTTTTGCTGCGCTTACTTTACTGGTGATAATCAATGCGTTCATATTTAATGTTGCGCCCTTCGGAACAGCTATCTGGGGGAAACATCTCCAGTATACCTGGCCATGCGACTCAGGCATCATGTAACTGGATAGATAGAGTAGCCTCAAGTCTATCAGCACCTACAGAGCTAGGGTCTCATTTCTAACCATGGCGTGCGCACAAAACGGGGCCTGAAAGAGGCGCACGCCACTTTCCCTAAAATCTTAAATCTGCTCAATATTTAATCACCATCACTTTCCAATCATTCCACTCACATGAAATCCTCATCGGTTGTGGATTAAAGAATTGCAGAACAGAGCGTCAGTTGTTTTTAATAATATCTTCTAACAGTGTGCATATATCACAAAGTACGATTTTAGTTATTATGTAGTTTTTGTGTGGAAAATCGCTGCAGTGAACACGACTGTGCTGTCAGGTGCACAGAGCGCACCGGAGACTCCGCGGTGGCGCACACCTCGACTCACCCGGCACATCTTCACCACCTGCACCTATGGATTGTTTAAATGAGCAAAGTCTGGAAATAAAGTGTCAGCTCTCGCACAATCGCTCCACTCCACATCATCATTATCAGTCCTAAGCTGTGTCATTCCCCAGAGCCGTGTTCTTGGATCTATGTGCTGAACTGAGTCCAGCATTAGACAGACCAACCCGACGGAACCGCGCCATCCTGGGAATACAAGTAGGCTACTAACCACTCTGGGGTTTCTGGCAACCAGCTGTTCCCAGTGGGGATTATCCCACAGGTGTGTGTTTGATATGATCAACAATATGTAATGTTTACCTTTCTGCCTAAAGCCCCTTTTGGGAATAATATAATTCTGTTTAACTTGCTGCATTTCCTTTTGTTTGTGTCTCCGCTGCTGTGGCCATCAAACAATATGTGCTTTCTAACTCCACCTCCATTCTAAATCTTTCTAAATCTTTCTAATCTCCATTCTAAAAGCAGGCTCATTTATATACATACATCCTTGGTGTCTGTTCCTGGTTCCCTTATATCGTGTCAGTATTAATCGTTTATTCAGCAGCCTTATATTCAAAAATAGAGGTGGCTAGTAAAAATCACCCTTTTGTTATGTTTGAAATGAATATATTATAATGAGATATTGCGGGGAGGGTATTACAGCCAAGGGGAGGGTCCAAAGGAAAGGACGAAGGCCTTCCTTTTTTATTAAATTAAATAAAACACACAGCTGCCTTACCCACTCCAGTAATTTGTATACAGTCCCTAAGATGTTCTTTCTGTTTCTTTTTTGCCTCTTTATGCTTTTGGTGCAATAAATCAGAAAACTCGACAACGTGATGCATTGACTTAATTAGAGTACAAATACTCTTTGAAGTTAACCTTGCAATGTGTCTGCCCCATTTGTAATTTAAACTCATTTAAACAAATTCATGTATACATTTACCCACATACTGAGCCTTTAGACACAAAAGGCCAAAAAAGAAAATGCATATGCAGACGCAGACGCAGATAGAGGAAACCTCACATGAATCCAACATTTCAACTGAGGCTAAGATGAAAAGTACTTTATATGGTCCACTAATCCTCTGTGTTTAGCTAAGGAGATCTACATGTAGTGCAATGTACAGAACACCCATTTGTAGCTTCTTGCAGCGACCGAGTTTATCAAGTTTACATTTTAGGAACAGTGACAGGCACATCACTCATCCTGCACAGAGAGTCTCATGAATATGGACACTCAGCTAAGCTTGTTAACATTCCCCATCTAATCCTGACCAGACAGGTGAAGTGCACATGTGGATCTTTTCACAACCAAGCTAGCTACCACATGGAATAATCAAACAGGGCTGAAGAAGGGTCACCAGAGTCAGATGGATGGGAGATTGACATCCTTGGCTCCCGTGTTGTTTCTCTCCCTCAATTGCTCTACGAGTACAGTTTCTGAAGGGTTACTTTAATAATTCCCTGTCTACTCAATGCAAATAAGCACTCAGCAGGCAACAAGCTGTTTATGACTGTCTTATTTGCCAAGAGATTTATTCCCTATCAGTTTATACCGAAACATTTATCACAGCATCTGTCATGGGCAGCTTGAAATTGGAGGCTTGTTATGATGTCAATACTTTAACAGTCTTATTAGTGTGTGAAAGGCATAATTGTAAATCCCATGCAAGGCGGAGTTAAATTTAGATCCCTCAACATGATTTTTGTGCAGGATGTTTTCCTTCAGAACCTTGCCGCTTTGTGTCTCAGCTGGTAGATGACGCACAGGAAAAAAAATGGGTTCTTTTATCTTCCATGCAAATTGAATAAATTATTTTTTTTAGCATGTTTGAGATATGATGCTGTGTGACTGATCCAGTTTGTACAGAGCTTGTCTTAATTGCTTCAAACTATGAATAAAGTGGTGCTAAATGTGGAATAGTCTGAGACAAGTAAAAAAAAAAAAAGTCTAAATAGATAGTAAATAATAGTTAGATTAAGTAGATAGATAGTAAATTAAACACTTTTTTAAAAAGGTCTGGTTGTTACTTGTTAGTTCATCTGCAACAGCCTCAGTTTGAGAGTTATTCTGTTTGTTTTTTAATGTGCATTTCTGTTCGTTTATAATGTGATTCACACTATAAATGCTCCCTTCAGGTGGTGATTCACACCGCCTGCAGGGACCGCAAAACACACCTGTGTCAGAGGGAAAGACTACTTTAGACTAAGTCTGGTTCATAAATGTTTAGAGGCTGCATTTGATAATATTAGTAGAATAGTTTTGCCTCACTTTTCACGAAGGTTCTGGATCGCTGTCAGATGATGACCCATCAACCCAGGACATCTGCTTCCCTCAGTGCATAGAGCAAGTCTAATGCATTCAGAGTATGGTGCATTTCTTTGTTGAGCTTTGGCAGTTCTTGTGCTGTAAAATCCTGCTGCTACCTGCAGGTTGAAAAAACTCACTCATCATCCACTAACCTTAAACCTACTAACCTTAGACCTAAACCTTAGACCTAACCCTAATCTTAGCTGCTGCTGTAAACATAAAATGCATTGATTTTTCCTGACCCGGAGGATCAGGAATCCAGTGTTCATGAAAGCCATGCTATACCGCTGCTTTTTATAGCACTGATCTGCTTAATTACATAAGTATTGAAGCACCACACGTACTTAATAGTTATATCCACGAACAGTTTGCCTACTGCCTTCTGAGCTGTAAAATCCATTTCTGTGAGTCTGTGCATGTTCTTGTGTGATGTGGTGTGTGTGTGACTTTGTGATGATCCATAGTGAAGGAGAGTTGTTCACACTCATCCTCATGCGTGTGTGACCTCTCTGTGTTTGTTCCACACAGTGAGCCGTGGCGCTTTGCGGACAGATCATCATCAATCATGGATGAAAAATTGTCTTTTTTTTCCCTGTCCCTCCCAGGCCCTTGACCTTTCCCAGACTTTTTCTCTGGGATTTCTTCCTACTGTGATATCTTAATAAAAGATAAAGTGATCGTCTTGGTGCTGAGGAAGAAATACCCTCCAAAGAGTGCACATATTACATATACCAGCACTCTTGACTCTTCACTTCCAGGGGTATAACAGCACTCCTCGGGATGTCTACATGTTAAGATGACTCTCCCAGGAGGATCATATGACAGCTCTCAGAAGCACCACCATGTGTGTAAACCCACTGTACACTACCTGCCCAGCACTAAACAGCAAACAGCCTAGCGACTAGCTGGTGGACATAGCGTTAAACATCAATTAAAGCCGAGCCCCAGTTAAACGCTGAGTACTGTATAAAACCTCTTAAAGCTCACTGGGTCGCCCACTTGAGCTAGTTCTAACCTGCTTAGATCGTGCATGCAAATACAGTATAGATGTTAAAACTTCTGTCAATATGGACATGCTACACATCGTTAGATCAGTTAGATTCTCCACAATTCAATCATTCAGTTCATTTTACAGAAACCATGAGCACCAAAGTATAATTCATTCAGATTTACTGGCATGCTGACTCCCTGCCTTTGAAGCAGTCATGAAGTCAGAATATGTGTCCATTCCTCCATTATTTTCTGTATTTCACATCTTTGCTGACCAAAGTGCGAAAGGAATTAAAGGCCTGTCCCAAATCTTTGAGTTCATCTGCTTGATACCTGGTTATTCATTGGCCATTTGAAGCCTGTAGCGATGATGCCGGCGGATGGTAATGAACTCAAAAAAACGCTGTTGGATGTTACTGTTGCCGTTGATGTCAAGTCAAGTCAAGTCAAGTCTGCTTTATTGTCAATTCTTTCACACGTACATTACATACATACAGAGAATCGAAATTGCGTTACTCTCAGACCCCCGGTGCATACAGATAACACTAACAGTAGAGCCTAAAATCTAGATCAAATATAAAATATAAGCTAAAACTATACAATAAGGGAAAACGAGACATAATAAAAAATAAAATAAAATAAAAATAGGTTGACTAAAAGCAGCGCAAGGCACATGGCAGATAAAGTGCAAACCAGTGAACAAACAGTGCAGATAAAAAGATTATTTTAATTAAACTGACTGAGGTAGTAGAATGGCGTCAGTTCCATGGTGAATGAGGTAGTGAGCAGTGCTACACAAATGATGTAGCTTAGCACAAGCACCAGCTGGCAGTGGGTGGAAATGTCAGTCGTCTCGTCTGCTTGAATGGCGATAAAAATCAGCGCTCTTTACTTCCTTCAGAATGTAACCCTTTAGCACCGACAGCATACAGTCCAACAGCTCGTTTTGTACCGTCTTTGACGTGCCTTTAAAAACGGTAAGTTGAGCAGGTGCTCCTGGAGCACTAACGGAGGCAACAAAATCCACCAATCCCCTGAAAATGCCAGGGTTGTCTGAGTGCCGTTTTTCCCACCTCCTCACTGTGTTTCCTCACCGGGATCCTGTGGCCGCCGTCCAGCTGCGTAGCCATGTCTCCTCTGCCTAATGTGGTGTTCTCATGTGTCCTTACTTTCTCAATCAGGTGCTTCATATCCCTCACTCCTGTAACTGTCCATGCTGGATCTGTCCCCGTTGTTTAGTATTAGCAAGACTGCATCCAGCTAGCCAGGCCTTTCTGGTGGACCAGCTACAAGAGAAGCCTCGCATACACTGCTTCCCTTTCTCACTAGCCTGCTGTCTGATTGAGAGAAGAACTTTGGCGGAGAACCTACAGGAGAAAGAGCTGGGCCCAGATCAACCTGGCCTCACAAACGGATCTTTGAGGAGAGATATTACAGAGTTAGGGTTGGGTCTTGAAGCAGTAAGTTAGTGATCGCACTCGCCACTGTCATGTAGTTAAAATGGCGCCTGTAGAGGTCAATTCAATTAAATTTTATTTATATAGCCCCAATTCATAACAGAAGTTATCTCATTGCACTTTTCCTATAGAGCAGGTCTAGACCGTACTCTTTATAATATTAATTACAGAGACCCAACAAATCCCACCATGAGCAAGCACTTGGTGACAGTGGCAAGGAAAAACTTCCTTTAAGAGGCAGAAACCTTGGACAGAACCAGACTCAATGGTGGGCGGCCATCCGCCGCTGCCGTGTTAGGTTTTGAGAGAGAGGTCCTGACCATAGACTGTATAAAAGAAGGTCCTGACCTACTAGCGGTGGCTTGCTTTGGGCAATAAAAATAATCGCCCTTTTCGGATTAGATTTTAGGATGCTGATTGGCTAGATTTTATGTCATATGTATCTTTGGCTAAACTGCTACTCAGACCCACCTCCTATGGACGCCCCAGAGCTGCTGAGACATGCAGACAGGTGGATAGGATGTGTAGGAAAAGCATACATGTTGCGCAGATAATTTTCTATCATTTTACATTTATTACTGGGTGAATTCCATATTTCAAACACACAAATATTGAAAATGTGTTGAATTTATTAATATTATTATTAGTGATGTTTTTTTTGTGGCTCAAGGTGTCATGGTTTTGGGTTTTTGTTCAGTTTTGTCCTGTAATATTCTCCATCCCTCTTGTGTCTTGTAGTTTTGCTTCCTGTCTTTGATTGCTTTGATTGTTTTCACCTGTGTCTATTAGTTGCACTTGTGTCCCGTTGTCTCCCTTCACTGAGTGTATTTAAGTCTGTGTCCTTGCTTTGTCCAGTGTCAGTCTGTCTTGGAACCTGGTGTCAAGCATTCTGGTATGTGGGCCTCAACGTTTTCCATGTCTTGTGAGTTTGGGATTTTGTATTCCTTATTCGGCCTGCTCACCTGGTTGGTTCATCTCTGCCTGCCTTACTTCCCGTGTAAGCAATTGTGAATTTTATTAAATCATCTATCTGCACCAGCTCTGTCTCCTAGTCTGCATTTGGGTCCAGTTCCCAGTTTTTCTTTTGACACTAAACATAACAAGGTGGGCGGTGCCCTAGTTCTCTGTGTTTACCAGCTGCCAATCCCAATCACAGGTGCTTTATTCTATCATTCCAATTTTTCATGACTTTGTCAGTTTGTTCCTAATGACTTCATTTAATTTTTAATTAGTGCTTTTTAAAAATACCAATGTATTGGGGTCCTGGGGGACCTCAGTCAAAAGCACCCAATTCTGCCCTATGCAGTTCATGTTTGTCATGGGTCCTAATTTAGTATCACACACGATCGGGGGAGGGCACTCTGTCAATCATTTTGAGCAGACACAGATGCAGCAGACATATTTCCTCATGGGCTCTGCTGATGACCCTAAATGCAACGCTTCCTAAGGTAAGATGATGTTCAAAGTCAAAAATACTACAGATAACTTCATAAGCAAATGTTTTAGGACTATCAAATTAAAAGTTTGTTCTATTATACAAGATAAGACTGTTAAAATAGTGTCATGCATATGATTGACATGCAGTCAGAGCACGATCAGGACATGGTGTGAGTGTGGGGAAAAAGCACAAATGTAACCATTTTGAGGCTGGAGAGGGCGAGAAGGAGGGATATGCAAGGAGAAGTATTTAAGGAGGTTTGCTCTCTGTCAGCGCTCCAAGGTGTGTGTCTTTTTTCTTTGCATTTTTTTGTCATAAGACATTAATTACATGATGTTTTGAGAAGAAATAAATGAGTTAACATTTTGCTATGTGTTTTATTGCAGTAGTTTATCATCCACTCGGTAGTTCTTGTATGTTAAATATGTTGGTATGTGTTAAGCTCTATTTTGGTCTACACCAAAAAACACCAAAAAGTATCAGACAAAGTTAGCTACTAGCTGGTGAACAAAGTGGAGCATTTAGCAGCTAAACTGCCAGTCTGCCCCTTGGTGCTGGGCAGTTTGTGCGCAGTGGGTTTATCAGAGCTGTGTTGCTGAAAACAGCTGCCTGTTGCTGCTGGAAGGAGGTTTAGAGCCAAAAGAACGAGCTAGAAGCTGAAAGGTTACAAAGGGCCATGGGGAATTGTTGGTGAGAATTCAAAGGGAGTTCGTCATTACGAGGGATAAGTTTCACATTACACACATGTGATCCATTGTCAACAAAAAAAATTGTTCCATGCAGCTTTAACCAAACATTAAGTTGTGTAAACACTACCTTTTTAAAAATTCTGATCATGGTTCAGTTGTTCAGGAGCAGATATTGTAAGCGTTTAGCAGATGCGTTAAGGAGTATTTTGCATTGGCAGTGAACGGTTTAATTATGTTGATTAAAAACTGGGCAGGATTGCAAAACATTTGTTAATGGAAATTAACTTGTATATAAATGTAATTTGTTGGGAGAATATATTGCCCATTGACAGTGAGGTATCTACATTCGGCCCGGTAGGCTGTATGTATCCCCTGAGATGACATAACCTGACGTAGCCGCCTTGGCCTCCTCGTTCTCCAGTAGCCTTTCCCTGTGGAGATACTGCTCCGTTTGCCCCGTCCTGCTGTGAACTGGCCTGTTGTGGCCTTTTTCCTATGGAGGTGTAGCACCAGAGAAGCTAGCAGGACTTCCCATCTCCTGCACACCAGGGTCAGACCGTATCAGCTTTCTCATCTGAGAAAACTGTGTGTGTGTGTGTGTGCATGGAGAACCTGCTGGGCCAGGCCTCTCCTCCGTTGCTCCTTTCCCCTTATGGGAGCATTCCTGGCTTGGCAGTGCTCTAAAGGGTAGACAGGGAGTATAACTTGTTACTGAATGTTTAGAGGACGGGGATTAATCTGTACCTCTCCAGCTCCTGTCGTCTTTATTAACAGGGTGGAATTGAAAGAGACAGACACAAAAGACAATGGGGGGAGAGGTGGCAGTGTGATGGACAGTAAGCACAGAAATCTGTAATAAGATGGGCTTCTGCTGTACCAAGCGAAGGTCAATACACTCAGCAAGTTGCTGTTGCAAAGACAGTTAAATCTCTGAGTCTAATCTAAAAATCCCAGTATATTAGCCAAGGTTCACACAGAGAGCTCAAAGACCCACAATAGATGTTTAAGGACAGTAGCAAAGAATACAAAGGCCTTCAAACCTTTATGTAACCATAGCTGGCATGTGGTCAGGTTTAAATCTCCATGGTAATTTCGGGAGGATAAGACGGACACAAGAGACAACACTTCTTCTGCTCTGCTGTGACACAGCAGCCATGTCTATCAGTCATACTTCCACTTCATTTTGATACTCAGCCATCATTCACACAAATATGTTGGCATGCAAAAATCCAGAAAGTACAAATTCACATGAAACAGAAGGGCAGAGACACAGGGTCAGCATGGCTGCTTACCCATAAATCCATGTAATGAAATAGGCCAGTACAGTGGAGGCTCAGCATATCTATCCCTGATTGGTCAGTATCTAAAAAGGGGGCAGGCCACTGATTCTAATCTGTTCCTAACCTGGCATTCACTGTCCACGACTATTAGATCAGTTACTAAATCCTATCAAATATATTGCCATCTCCAAAGTGCAGCAGCCAGGAACAGAACTCTCCATCTGCAGTCAGTCATCGCTGAAGCTCTGGGTGAAAATACCCTGTTTGTGTCAGTATTAGTGAGGGGAGGAGTCAGCGCTGTGCTGGGCCAGGATTAGGGCTGCCGTGGGACGGTGGGAAACATCAACAGGAATGCTACTGCGGAGATTTCCCAAGACTGTTAAAGTCTCCAACTTTAACCCCAGATGATAAAATTGTGCATGTTTTAATGTCTGTACCCACAGATGTGGAGAGAGAAATCAAGACAGAATAACAAAGACGAAACAAACTTCTAATGTGGCATATAATGAGCAAGGTTTTGCGCTTCAACTCCAGAGCACAATGGTTCTAGCGACCTGGCAAGTTATGTCATTTTGGAAATAGAATTTGTTAATTTCTACACTGTGAAACCACATCAGTTTAATTTTACAGCTCGTCATTTGTTTGTCAGTTGCAAGTCAACAAAAAGACCATAAGGCCGTCACGATGCTTTTTAAGAAATCAGCAAATGCTGCAGTTTAGTGTGCATGGGGCATGATGAGCTATACCCGGACCTCTGACAAGCCACTGTGTTATGTGTAGTTGGTGGTTGAACTTAATACCATTACTCAAGTTCAGCACAGCAAAGATAAATCATTGAGTTCTCTGTGATAAACAGTGCAAACCATGATGAAGACAGGAATGCATTTCAATCTGTCCTCCATAATCTCTGTGGAGGTTTTTTGTAACCCGTTTGTTAGTAATAGATCAGTACTGATCCTGGGTTGAATGTGGCGGTCAGGATCAGGCAGTGCGATGCATTGAGAGATCAGACATTAAAACTTAAATCTGCCCGGTGAGGTTCTCTTGTGAACAGTTTACATTCAGTGTTCGTCACACAAATGCATTGTGTATTCTTGAGGTCTAACAAATTGAATGTATTTCTTTCTTCATAAATATTAAATTAGTATTTAATAATTTCTTGCCTATTTTAGGCCTTTATTAGATAACAGTAGTGGAGAGATATGCAACTAAGGTCCCTGGCCAGACTCGAACTGGGGACGCCGCAATTCATGGCTGGCGTCTCGACCAAACCACATGGACTACTCGAAATTGTTATTTTTTTTAAATATTTAAATTCTGCATTATTTATATCCATGTTTGCTTGTAAATATAACCTTGTTTTTCTTGCCTTTGTTGGCACATTGCTACGCTTCTTTACACATTACTGTCTAAAAACTCCAAATGGTACCCTTAACACCAGGCTGGAACACTGTGTCACTGACCCCTGAATCAAGACCCAGTCCATTTGTCACAGCAATGTCCACTTAGCTGCCCTAAGAGCAAGCCTCAACAGTAATATGACCAGGCTTTCATAGTCACACTTCCTGTTTTCACACAGGCTGTTTGAGAAAGTCAGGTTATCTTTTCTTACAGCCTTTAATCACTCTTCACTCTCCACTTGTAAGAGTGAATGCATCTTATGTGCTTCTCTTGTCTTTGACTCGGTGTTTAAATGGCTTTGTTGTATTGTTTGAGTGCACTTTTGCTTTGATTGGTTATACTAAAACAGTTTTTTCTGTCGGTCTGTTTACATTTTCTTTCCTGTGCTCCTGCCTGAATTTATTACATTTATCACTGTTTTACTTACAATACTATTGTGAGCACCTGTATTTGTGTTTTGAAAACGGTTATAAAGTTATTAAAACCTCCAGCAACCACTCTGAGAGTGAGCACTGTTGTAACTCGATGCTCTGCACAATCGTCTTATTCTAAACCTGTAGCATGTTAATCATCCCTGCACCTGTGCCAAGTTATTACAGTAGGAAGAGCCACAAATACAATTATGATAATGGGCTGCAGATAGTGGAGAGGATAATTGCATTTCTTTTTTTTTTTTTTGGATGAGCGTGACTTGACATCAGGAATGGAGTCCTGGTTTATATCTGCTGTTCATCACTCGTCGCCCGTGTGGATGTTTTCAGCTGGAAAGCGACAACTCTGATGGGGAAAACCATGAAAAGTCGACATCAGCTCTGTGATATGAAGGAGAGCATCTATCAGTAAAAGAGGACCTGCCTGCCTTCCTCGGAGTTAATGGCATTAGGGCTTGTGTATGTTTGCCTGTCTGTCTCTGTAATGTCAAGTCAACAACTGTGGATGAAATATACCACAATAACAACAAATCAGCATTAGAATGGAGTCAACACAGGATGAGAAGAAAAAAATGTGGCTCCGGCGTGGCTGGCAAAGGGCCATCTCTAGTTCACTCGCACCCCCAGTTTGTTTCCTTTGATTCAGCATTCAAGGAAAAAGGCATTAGTCAATCCCAGGGAGGCAGGACGCCATCGGAGTGAGTTATGTCCTGCATCATTTTCCACAGAAGCAGGATAGATTAGTTTGCTGCTCTACTCAGTCTCCATGTAGCAGACTGACACGCTAAAATATGTGACAAGTCTCCTTGTTTGACTCAGCAAAGTGAGGAGGTTGTCTGGAGCAGATAAGGATGAATTAGTTGTCATTTGCTAATCATGTTAGCGCTGGTTTTATGAGGCTTTGAATGGCTTGGCAGAGGAACATGATTTAATTGTTGCCAATAAAAAAACAAGAAGGTTCTTCTGTATTTTTAGTTTTGATATTGTAACAGGCCCGTGAGGCCTGTAGTCAGATTTTACTAGCACAGGGAAATAAGACAATAAACAAGGATACTCATTCAGTGTTAACGTACATTTTTACTGCCCATTAATAATTACAGTTTCCCCCCTCTGGGGATACATGTGGGGTGAAAAATGTAAAGTAAACAACAAAAACAGCCTATAACTACAACAGGTTTATTCTGCGTTTTTTGCAATTTCTTGCAAAGATAAACAAAATCATTTATATGAAGGCCGTTGCCCTCCAAGACTCGATACTTTCGCCCAAGTGACTGACTCTCATCTGCCATGGTAGGGCCGATCACATCACACACTTTGAAAAAAAAACATACTACAAATACGTTTTCATGATAATTAGTGTTCAAAAGTAAGTAGGCCTAGTATGTGCGTGTAATCGCCTCAGACTGCGTTTCAAAACCATTGCATGCGCCTGTTCTAACTAGCAAGAAAATATCCCATAGTCAAATCGTTGCCATTTTCTTGGCAGTAAAAACCGTAGATATTTGACAGACTATTTATATATATATGGTAAAAACGTTGAAAAACAGAAATTAATATCATGACATAGGTTATACTACAAAATTACACAATGTAAAAGTGCTGGTCTACCAGTGAATATGGATAAATGTTACATTAGATCAACTAGATCAATTAGATCAAACCGAGTGAGATTTTTAATTGCGATGGTGCATAGCTCATAAGCCAGTGGGTCTGTCACCTAAAATTGTCCAACTATACAACATGATATATATATTTTTTGGTTCCAAATTGATTTAATTTTTGTTCCGCCTTACGGAAATATTCGCTATAATTCGGGGGCCAAAGGGGGGTCCAAGCTTAATATTATGGGGGCACTGCCCTACCAATGCATAACATCATTATGGATGCTTATAATTTGACATAGTGAAAGTGCAGTTCACACCCGCAGTAGGAGTTAAGTTAGGTGCCTCAGCTGTGGCATTCTGACTACATTGCCTTTCAAGAGGAACACTGCATTTATATTGGGAAACGGACCGTACTTGTATAGCGCCTTTCTAGTCTTCTGACTACTCAAAGCGCTTCACATCACATTCAGCCACCGGCAGATGCTAGCTGCTCATCAGTTCAAAGAAACGGAAACTAACTAAGCATTCACACACACTCACACACTGAAGGCACAGCCCTCGGGAGAAATTTGGGATTCAGTTTCTTGACCAAGGACACTTCAACATGTGAGCTGGGGGTGTCTGGGATCGAACCCCTGACCTTCTGATTGGTGGACATAATGGACAGATGGAAATAATGAGACGGGTGGCAGGTAGTTTTTCTTTTCTTGCCAGTCTGAAGATGAGAGCTTGCTGTAGGCCACACCAAGCTGTCTCTTTCAGGAGGCGATGTCCCCTTGTGGCAAAAATGGGACTTAAACTCCAATATGAATTTACATAACATGAAAGAAACAAGGCTCTCCTATAAAAAATTGGAGAAAAACTGTTGATAACATACTAAATAAAATCACATAATGTCACCCCACATTGCTGTGCATCACAATATACCAGCATGGGAAAAAGTTGGTTATAAGTATATACTTGACATTATTAAGTCAGCCTTTGTTTTCTTTATTTTAAACAATACCTGAAGTAACCTTTCCAGGGAGGATGGAGATGTAGCAGAAAGGTAATTATGAGGGCAAATAAACAAACTAAGGCAAATTTCTGCAAGACTATGAATGCCATGGCAACAGCATGGTGATTGTTTTCTTCTTGGAAACTAGGGTGAGATCAGTACTCGGCTGTATTCATGATTCCAACCAATCTGAATAACACTTCAGCATGCTGAAAAATAAGACAAAAATAAAAAAAAAACTTCAATCTGCAATCTGAAACAGTAACATTGAACCTGAAACCATCAAACAGCAGTCTCTCTTTTGTTGTGGTTGTCGAGAGAAATCTCAGGCCCTCTGGTGATTTTATTGCCACTGTATCACTTTCAGTGCCACACTTCTGAGAGGGGAGGGAGGTTGGCTTTTTGTTCTGAGAGTTGCTGCAGCTTTGTGTCACAGGTGAGGAATATGGGCGCCGACTTTCTTAGACAATTCCGACCTGCGGCTGAATAAAGGCCAGGCTTCGTCTCTGCTGGGTCCTGTTCGAGCCCTTTACTTACAGCTGAAATATTGAGATGCTCTTTGCCAGAACTTAAAAGGAAAAACACTCAGGAGGGATTAAAAAAATGGGGGCATGGCCGTGATTACAAAGTTGAATCATTCCCTGCTGGGTTTATCTCTGCCAAATGCAATTTTTTATCATGCTGAAATGAGTGGGGAACAAAATGGGCAGACGGAACAAAAGGAACAACACCTGCATGTCTAATTAGAAACCACACTTGAGTTAAAGTCATGGCAATGTACTCTCAGTGGCCTACTGTACTGACTGAGCAACTGAATAAATGTAAGGCATTCCAAAGCAACACGTGACGGTGGTTATTATTGTACTGCTCAAGGGTTAGGGTTAGGAGATGGCCGGGTTTCCTGCATGTCTAGCAGCAGGGTAGAAAACAGTAGCTTAAAATATGGATGTTTTCAGTATTTAGATGTGAAGCAACTCACTGGAAACCAGTAAAACTACTTTTTAGAGAAGCATTTGTATGAGGCACTCCTCACATTTCCAAAACTTTTTATTGCAAGCCTCATCTGTTAGCTGTAGCTAGCTAACATGAACTCCAGTGAGAAACAGCAGCTAGCAGCAGTGATAACGCTAACAGAGACTACACAAAGTTAGCTCTTGCAGTTAGAGTGAAATAAACTGTGTGGGTCCCAAACCATCAACACGCAGCATTGGCTAAGAGCACAGAAGCTTCCCTCACGCAAGTAACATTAGCATGTATGAAATTCCTGTTGTATGCCTGCTGCAGTAGATAAGCATGTTCTGTCGTATTGGAAATGTGTAGCATGTGTGAAAGTCCTACGGTTTACCATCAGAATATACCAGACACTAGTATGCCAGATGTCTTAACTAAGATGTCTGCCGTGTACAGTATACAGACAAAACAACCAGCGTCAACACAGGATTTCATGTATGCATGGGATCATGAAAAGAGACTCTGCACACCTGTATGAGAGTTTATTTCCTCTGAAATATTATCAGTGGAACAAAGTGATGCAGTTTTTCATCCAAAGCCAAATTGATTAGCAAAGCATTGATCAAGATGATAGTGCGCATGCGCCATTGTGCATGCTGCCTGTTGCCGTTGCTCCGTCTCGTCGTCTTACTTGCATTGACGTGATAGTAAGCAGTTACTTACTAACTTAATACCCCCTAAAAATCATGTGTTTGTTGATTTCCAGTGGTTTAACATCTCACTTTGCTGCAGTGATGTACAGGTGTACTATAGGACCCATCATCTGTTGGGTGTGGTTACAGGTGCAACAGAGCACATATCTGACCACACCTAACCACACCCAACAGCGAGGCTGGGTGTGGTCAGGGGTGTGAAACACTGCTTTTCAGCCTAGTATTAAGTTACTCTTTTAACAGACATAAACACCTTGTAATGTGAGCTGTCTTACCTTAAAACATGTGTATGTTCCTCATCAGTTTCTGTGCAACACTATTGACCATCTTACTAAAATCCAGCACTCTGACCATACTACATGCAAATAGCTAATTATACACTAAAAATGGGGTTTGTACTTTTGCAGTTTAGTTCTACTAAGCTACCACTAAGCCACAGTCACCTTGTAGCTATGTCCTCCACTAGCTTAGCTACCAGAATATTGTAGTGTTCAACACATTAGTGAAAGCTGCCTACATGGAGTGATTTCCTTCCAGTATTAGGTTTTAAGCTACTAGTTACTGAGTACCTGCCTGTGATAAAAGCATACACCAGTGGACAGTGGTATCTGCCAGTGGAACACCTTTGGTGGTAGATTGTGAACATGTTTTATCCTTCTTTGTAGACAAAATCAACAGAATATGAACATCTGTCGTGCCCCCCAGCTCCCCCTGCCCTCATACTGCGCCATCTCACACCTGTCCAATCCTAATAGATCAATTTTCCCCCATCTCTCTCACGGATTTGATAAATACTGTTTCCAACACTCATTCCTCCATGTGTCCCCTTGACATTGTGCCTCCCAGACTCCTTAAATACGCCATCAGCATAATTGGACCATCTCTACTTGCTATAACTTGCTATAATGAACCAGTCACTCGCATCAGGCTAAGTCTCTGAATCTTTTAAAATGGCTTCAGTTCAACCGGTTCTAAAAAAATCGCGCCTAGATTCTAGCATACCATCAAGCTATAGACCTGTTTCTAAGCTACCCTTTGCATCTAAGATTTTAGAAAAATTGGTCTGCAAGCAACTTCTGGAACTGGTGGAAGAATATGACATATTTGTCTGCAGCCTTTGACACTACTGACCTACTCTACTCTAATTGATTGGCTGAAAAAATGGGTTGGAATATCTGTTGTAGCACTAAACTGGTTTTCCTCTTATTTATCCAACCGGAATTTTTTTTTGTCTGCTGATGACAAGGTGTCCGTCTGTGCTCCTTTGACTTGTGGGGTGCCTCAGGGTCAATTCTATTCAATTCAATTCAATTTTATTTATGTAGCGCCAATTCATAGCATAAGTTATCTCATTGCACTTTTCTTATACAGCAGGTCTAGACCGTACTCTTAATAATATTATTTACACCCAACAAATCCCACCATGAGCAAGCATTTGGCGACAGTGGCAAGAAAAAACTTCCTTTAAGAGACAGAAACCTCGAGCAGAACCAGACTCAATAGTGGGCTAGAATGCGGCCATCCGCCGGACCAATTTTATTTTCATTATAAATGCTCCCCTTATGGCACTTGATCCGTCAATTTGGCTATGTGTTTTATCAGTGCTACGCAGATGACACACAATGCTACTTGTCCGTTAGGCCTGGTGAGCTCTCAAATTGAACTACTCTGCATAAGTGTCTGGCTGAGATTAGTAACTGGATGTCTCATATTTTTCTTCAGCTAAATCACAGTAAAACTGAAGTTCTGGTTTTTGCCCCAGATCTAACATCCTCATACACCTCAGTTCATTGGCTACAAATACAAAACCTTTCTCCCAAAAACCTAGGTGCCATTTTTGACTACCAGCTGAAATTTGATAAACACGTCAAGACAGTTTATTAACTCCTGTTACTTTCACCTGAAAGTAACAGAAATAAAAAAAATACGCCCTCTGTTATCTTTCCAGCAGTTGGAAATGGTTATCCATGCTTTTCTGTCCTCTTGCCTAGACTACTGTAATGCTCTGTATTTCTACCTAAGCCAAGATGAGCCAAGTTTCCCTGTTACAGTTAGTCCAAAACTCTGCAGCTAGATTACTCACCAAGATCTCATATCGCTCTCACATCACCCCGGTTCTGATATCACTGCACTGGCTTCCGATTAAATTTAGGATTCAGTTCAAGATCCTCCTCCTCATTTATAAGGCTTTGAAAAATCTTGCTCCAGAATATATTAGTGAGCTACTAATGCCTTATACCCCTGTTAGGCCTCTCAGGTCCTCTGAACGAGGCCTGCTAGTTGTACCTCGTTCACGAGAGGACTGTGTGTTCACTGTCCTGGGTACCAGGCTGTAGAACAGTCTCCCCCTGGACTCAGGTTAGCAAACTCCCTTGGATGTTTTAAGTCACAGCTGAAGACCCATCTCTTTTCTAAGTGTTTTTGTGCTTGGGTCATTCCCCCTTATTTGTTTCATGTGTGTTCTTTTCTTTTAACTTTTTATCCTGTTGTAAAGCACTTTGTAACCTAGGTTTTGAAAGGTGCTATAGAAATAAAATTGTACTTACTTACATACTATGACTGACAAGCCATTTAGAAGTCATACACAGCAGCAGCAATTCTTACATACACAAGAAATGGTGTATTCTGGAGGAGTGAGGGAAGTATAGTCAGTACAATAGCAGTGGCATGCCAATAGCCAACAGGGTCATACCACTCTGAATCAGCATATGCAGTTAAAACAAGAGAAACATACCTTCAGTCCTTTTCAATCTTGATGTTACTCCTATTTTTCATCCTTGCATTTACTGCTCTATAAACTAGTCACTCATACCACTAACCACTCTTTTATGTTCAAATGAATCCAAAACTCATGTTCTTGAAATCTGATCTCAGGCTGGCTGTCAGCAAACTCATCAGTGTTATATTACCTTTGGTGTGTAACAATCAACAGCAATCAATATGTCAATATTTATGTAAGTTCACACCTATAACCCATGATCTTCTCCAACCAACACGTCAGCTCCTAATAGATGTTGCTGCTATTATAAATAACAACACGTATGAGTAATGGTAGAAAATGAGTTGTTTAACTGAACAAGCAAAAGTAGCTTGATGCAATGGTTACATGTTCAGCGGGTGGTATTCTGGGGCAGGTTATAGTGCAACATCAATGGCAACTGTAGAAAAAAGTACTGGAAATCCAAACTGAGTGGTCTAGTCATGGTCAGATAAATTAAAAAGAGGGACTCAGGGCAAGAAGGACCTGTTTAGCCCCTTGACTCGTTTGTCATAACTTACATTTATTTAGCAATATGCATTTAGGAATATACACTTGTTTTTTAGGCTTTACTGAAATTTTAATCTGATGGTGGCACTAGATGAACGGTTATGGGATCACCAAAGTCATCCTGAGGGGGACATGAATGTTTGCACCAAATTTCAATCCATCCAATAGTTGTTGTGACATTTCACTCAAAACCCCAAATGTGAACCTCATGGTGGCGGTAGAGAAAAAGTCAGAGGATCACCGAAGTCAGAGGCATCCATCCTCTGGGCATCATGATTGTCTGTAAAAAAAAAAAAAAAAAATGTAGTGCCAGTCCATCCAGTAGAATGTCGAGATATCATTGAGAGGAATGCTCTCAATTTCAAAAACGCTCAGTTCCCACTTACACGGTTACACATATTCACACCTGGAAGCTTGCACTGTATAATCTCAGTTTGGTCTGTTGACTGCTAAGCAGCTTCACTGGAGCAGTTGGGGGTTAAGGGCTTCAGCGATGGTTAAGAGGGAGGGCACTGATTCGCTTATTAGCTGAGCTACTCCACAATCTTCCCTGGTACCCGTTTGCAGTGTGGTGCTGTCGGGGCAGAAGTGGAGGTATAAGTGATATTGAGGAAGTGAAATTTATAATCTTTATCACTCATAGTGACCATGACAAGCTAAGATTTGTTAAAGCCAGCCTAGAGGCACTTCACTTTGGCTATAATGTCTTGTCAATGACAATTAATGCCACCCCAGATGATCTTGTTAAAAAGCTTTTTAATCAGCAGAGAAATTAGGAAAAAATGGCACATCCATTAATTTCTCTGACCTAATCAAGATTTGAATCCTTACTAATAAAAAATAGATTTTGAGTCAGATGCCTGAATATTATAAGATATCCAGATTGTAAAATTGGAGCTCTCCTTACCTGGCTTACTGCCTCAGATGAACTGAAAAACAGGCGAACCTGTTTTCTGGTTGGAAGAATAATGATTCATTTTTGCACATTGTATTCCCTTTTACAGTCCACCAGCGTTACCCTAACCCTTCATTGCCTTTGTCATCGTCCCTCTGCCTAGCAGACACTTGTCATGGCCCTGACTCCGAGTCCCCTCTCAGACAAACACATTCATTCAACAGGCTTGAGAGAGAGAGAGAGAGAGGGAGAGAGAGGCGAGAGAAATCGCTCCTGTGCTTCCATGCACTCTTTCTATTTGACTAGTCTTTGGTGTGAAACCGCTCAATATTCTGCGTTTGGAGCAGCTGCTTTCCCAGATCAGTGGAGACTGAATACATTAAGTTGAGGTCCGTGTTCAGGCATGGTTGAAATGCAAATATTCCATGCCCCTGAAATCAAATCATTTCAGTACCTGCTGAACCCAAAAGAGAATGTATTTTTCCTTTTTTTCCAACCAGTACACAGAAAAAGCGAGGGAGCACCGCACAGATCCACAATGCATGTTCCATATGTATACGCAGGGTCACTCAAGTGGATATTCAGACTTTTAAAATTTTGTCATTTTTTTCTGACTCACCCAATTAACACCAATGTCATTGCCAAAGCAGGGGCTATGAAAAAAAATGTATAAACATTCCACAAGACATAAATAAACCTTTGATCACATTGCTTTATTATTCTGCAGACATTTTATTTTACTGCATGCACACGTCATAAGAAGTACTGCTTAATCATGTGGAAATGGTTGTATAATGTCTTCTCTGGCTCTGGAGGGAGACTTTTCAAGTCTGAGAAAATAAAGTGATGTCATCATTAGCCAAGCTAAGCTAACCCTGTAGCTTAGCTACTAATTTAGAACAGACAGCCTGCGTCACAGACTGCAGATGTAGAAAGACATGGGCATTTACCACGCAGGGAGGGTGTAATGAGAGATGCTAACAAGTTGCATTATGGTTCCAATGCATTAAGTTCCCCAATATTATGGAAGTGCAATAACAAATTGCTGCATTTTTGTCATTTGAGTGTAGTAATCCATGATGATTTGAACTTCTCTATCAAGCTCTTGTTTGTCTTTTAGCACACAACTACTTCTTCTAGATTCTAATTAGCAAATAGTGGTCTACAGGGTGAAATTATCCCGTAAACTGGAAGCGATGTGTTTTACACTTCTGGCAAAATATACTTTTTGGAATTAATAAAAAACTGGGTAGCTTATGCACAGTGTTTGTGTAACCACGGCTGGAAAAAAGAAAAGAGGGCAAATGACAGAAACTCAAACTGAACCAACAGAATCTGGAACTGCAGAACCGCTCAGTCACCCTGAATAGGACAAACAATAGTCTGTGAATTCAAAAGTATCGTCAACATCAGCATTGTGCTCCCCAGTGTTAATATAGAAATAGATTTTTTATAGATTTTATGAAAGTTGTGCTAACACCTAGTTTTCATGTTAGCTTTACTTAATAGTTCGGGCTTTCCTTAGCTCTCTTACGGTGCAAATGTATGTTGTAAGTGCAAATTAAACTCTACTGGTAACATTACCGTAGTTATAGTTTATGTAGTTTGTGGTCTTTAGGTTCATGGTGTTCTCCTGTTTGGACTGGTCCACACAGTTGGGCTGGGTGTGGCGACCCTGATGTAGGTGTGCTATGAATATTCCACCTTCTCCTTCCTGTTATCTGGAGAGCCTCTGGATAGGACGCACAGACTGACAGGCTCTCCACTGTTATACTGATATACTGTATATACTCAGCAGGCCACAACAGAAGAACAGAACCTGTTACTACATGACAAATTAGAACTAAGATAAATGTGTTCAAAGTTACAAGGTTAAAATATAATACTGATAAACGAGAAATAAAAAATATAATATAAAAAATAATAAACCCTACCAGATAAATTCTTATAGGAATTTTATACTGGGCCTGCGATAATAACGTAAGTAATCTCGTGCTCTGGATTTATTTTCTTTATTTTTATTAGTCAGTATTTGATGATAGTGCTTCCCATTCTCGTACGTTTTTATTGCAGGTAAACATTTCCAGGTAAACATGATATGGCTGTGTGGAGGCTGACGGATCTCTGTAAAGTTCTGATGACGTTAGTAGCTCCAATGGCTGGTGGAGGGACAATAAGCGCGAGGTATAACTCACGCCACTCATTGTTGCAGCTCATTATTTTTAATTAACCTACATCCCTGTCTTGTTTCAGCAGCATTGCGCATATTTCCACTGCTCTGTCCATCAGCACATACCGCTACACCACGCTGTAGTGAAACTAGAGGCTTTTATTCCATTTTTTATCAATAATACATTATTCAGTTTTGGGGTGGATGATTGTAATGATTGTAATTGAAATGTTGTTATACTGTTCAATTATTGCCACTTACATCACAATATATACTGTTCATAAAACATACTTTTTGTAGCTCTCTGTAAATGCCTACAGATTTCACCTACGACATTCCCTTCCCTCATTTTAACAGCAATGTCTTCTTTTTTGCAGTAGAAGCTGGTATGTTACCGCATGTGTCACCTGCCTTCCGCTGGGTTAAAAAGGGAAAGTTAAACAACCTCTCAGGCAGTCTGAGGTGATGATATCTTGGCGAGGCGGTGAAATTGAGGCAGAAACACACAAACAGACAGACACACACAAACAGCAGTAATCAGCCACCACTGATGACTTGCCTGCCACTCCTCCCCCCAGGTTCCTGACATCATGAAAATTAATGTCCTGGCATCCATTTCTTTGGCACAGACTGGGGCGCAGAGGTGAAATCAGGGCGCTTCTGCATTTTGAATCTGACTTTATTTCAATATTTATATATTTATTTCCTCATGGCTCTTCTCTGTGTCCATGTGTGCTGTGACTGATACGGGAGGTGGGTGAGAAACAAGGGTCTGGATGTGTGTGTGGAAGAGGGAAGGAGTAATCGCTCAAGATGTCAGTAAGGTAATTTCATTTTTCTCTGATCCATCAAAAGTTTGTCATTTGGCAATCACACCGTGTCAGGCTTTCTTCACCTCCTGAGGATTGCTCCGTTTCACCATGCCTAACCAATATTCACAGGGAATGCAAGAGCTCAGGAATAGTAATGGAGTGCCATAAAATGATAGGACTGCACTAAACTGTGAGTGTTCATGGGTGTTCTGGTGCGTTCATTTGTGAATCTGTTTGTAATCCTTAACTAAATGTAACAGTCTCTCCAAAATGTATAATACATATTGTTTCAAAGTACTTTGTTTTTTGAAAGAAAATGTCAAATGCAAGACTGGTTTTATAACTGTAAATTTTCCTTAAACGCACAGTATGTAATTTCTGCCACTAGGGGCCTTGAGCAGGGCATCTCTGCAGGCCGGAGACTTTGAATGAGAGGGGTAACTGTCAATCATTATTTCATCAAAATCATAATTTGGTCAATCAGAGTCTTACAATCCTCTGTCAACCAAAAACTAATTTCACCACTAAGCAGCCTGAACCATTTGTCAATCACTTTTTTAATTCGGCTAATCATCTTTCTAATAGGGAGATGTGGGAGGTTCGACACAAAGAAGGAAAGTTGCCTTGTTTCTCAACGTTTAGATCTGAAGTATTCAGCTCTAGTCAAAGGATCAAAGTATCAACAGACAGCAACGTTTTTAATCAACATTTTAAAGTGGAAGTAGACAACTTTTGATCATCATAACAGAATATAGTAACTTTCACCACTGCTCATTTTAGAAATCACACATTGCAAGTTTTGTTGGAAAGCTAGACGCTGGTGGTTCATGAGCTACCATAGTCCGTATGCAGAAAACTGCAAGCTACTGATAGCTAACTCGCTAACCTCTATGTGAAATTATAGTAGTAAGCTAACAGGCTAGAAAAGCCGTGGGAACCGGAATTGCAGTAGTGCCCTTGCCTTATGAAAGTCAGAACAAACTTGCATTGGCATTGTAGATCTAATATAAGTGAAGTTTTAGTAAATGAATTACTTATTTCTCGTTTTCACATTTGTTCAGAAACAGACTTTGGTGGACTGCTAAGGTGAAGTAAGTGAAAGTGTACGTAGCCTACTTCATACAACAGAACCCTACTACGCATGCTCAAACCCCATTGGCTCACAGAACTAGTGGCCTCAGGAGGGAGGACTGCTGTGTTCTTCTTCTTCTTCTGTTGAGTTTTATGGCGGTTGGCATCCATAATTGTGCATTACCGCCAACTACTGGATTGTAACAGCTTCACAGTGTAAAGTATTTACAGTGTCCACTCAAAGTGCTCCCATGACAGTCCAGTCTATAACCCAGACCCAGCTGTCTGAGTTGGTGCAACTCCTTCCCTCAATGTAACATCTAGATCCTCTCCAGATGTGTCCACAACATTCAAGAACCTTCTTGCAGCGTCCAGCACCATCTTAATCCTTTCCGACTTCCCCTTTATTTCAGCCGCACAGTTTATAACCGTGGCAATAAATGCCAGAGATCGTTTCTTGTCCATACTGATGCTCTGATCATCTCCATTTCCTTTCTGCTCCTGTCCTTTTGCACTGCCACCATTTCACCGTTTCTCTCCATTCTCTTAGCAGCTTCAGCGTATGACAATCCCTTTTCTGCTCGGATCTTATTCATTTTTACTTCCTTAATTCTTTTTGGACACTGTGCTGATCCCGTATGGGAATTTCCTTCGCAGTGCAGACACTTTGCTTGGTCTTTCTCCACTTTGAACTCCACATTACAGTTAACCTTTCCACATCTCCTGCCTCCTCTACATCCTGCAGCAACATGTCCATACTCCTGACAGCAGAAACATCTGAGAGGCGCTCTCTCATACGGCCTCACCCTGTAACACACATAATCTAGATACACTCTTTCCGGCAACTCCCCCTCAAACGTCAAACACACCGAGTTACTGTCCTCCTTCTCACCGGAATCTTGTCAGCTTTCTTGCCTCACACACGTCTTTAACCTCCTGAAAGGACTCGGCCTCTACTGTTAGTGGCACGCCGCTTACTACTCCCTTCTTCATCACTTCCGATCCAAGCAGGAAGCAGTCCACACTGCTATGATCTCTAAATGCACGCACGGTACCTAGGCTTAGCCGGACTGCAGTGTTGCCAACTTGGCGACTTTGTCACTAGATTTAGTGACTTTACAGATCCTCTTAGCAACTTATTTCTTAAAAGCGACTAGCGACAAATTTTGTGACTTATTCAGTCCATGAGGGAAAAGGCGATAAATATATTATAATTCATTCCCATGCATGCGGCGGCTCTTCTGCCAACAGGGTGTGGTGTTTGTGGCAGCTTCACTCTTTCTCTCCTGATCTCTGGATTAGGATGTTACTACAGTTTTTTGATCTTGTAAATATTTAAATTGTTTTTGTAAATATAATGGAGCTGTGTCAAGTCATAGGCTAACCTTCAGTTTGGATAAGAGGGAGTTATGAATGCATTAGACGTGCTCTATGCACTGAGTGAAGCAGATGTCCTGGGTTGATGGGTCATCATCTGACAGCGATCCAGAACCTTCGTGAAAAGTGAGGCAAAACTATTCTACTAATATTATCAAATGCAGCCTCTAAACATTTATGAACCAGACTTAGTCTAAAGTAGTCTTTCCCTCTGACACAGGTGTGTTTTGCGGTCCCTGCAGGCGGTGTGCGGCTCTCTCATTATGAGTTTTCAACCGCAGTGGAGGCCTATTGTTTAGCAAAAGTGGTCATTACAGATTTTTTCGTTGGGAAAAAATCTACTTAGAATTTTGGAATTGATATGAATTGTTTCTTTTCAATACATATTTTTGTTTGCGTAATTGTTTGGATGCACGCCAGTCCGAAAGAAACAAGCAGGAAGAACACCCTAGATTATTATTATCATCATGTAGGCCGATAAAAACACTGCAATAGTCATTCGTTTTTTCTAAATTGTGTGCTGCATTTAAATTCAGACTGTGTTTAGAATATATCTCCAACAGCGCAGAGTGGATGGCATCAGAAGAGCCACCGCGCATGGACGTGAACCCCACAGGTGCAGCAGAGCGCAGGAGGAGATGACCTGTGTGGTGACGGCGGAATGCAAACACAATAAAACATTCTGTAAGTGCCTGAAGAGCTGGGATGCTGTTTGTGGGAAGTGCACACCCGAGATGCTGAATGTCTGCGCAAAGTGTGTTTGAGCAACGTGTAGCAGAAATAATCCCCAAATCAATGCATTCTGATAGCGGGTACATTTTACCCGTTGGCAGTTTTAGGCATACACCGACTCCTGGTGGTTCATGCGTTAAAAAGTGATTGACAACTGGTTCAGGTGGCGTATTGGTGAAATGACTTTTTGACTGACAGTGCCTCAGTAAGCCTCTGATTGGCCAAATAAAAAAAATGATTGACAGTTGCCATACCTTTTCATAAATCTGAAAGCAGAGATACAAACTCTCACATCAAAACAATAACAAAATATGTAGTTTGATGACATGTGAAGCAGCATGGGATCATGGGAGTTGTTGTCTTCATTGTTAAACAATCACCATTTCCAATAATCTATCTGACGTGACGTGGCAGAAATCATGTTCACAGACAAGGTAATGTATTCAAGTTTCACAGGGCAGCTTCAGCGACAGAACGTGCAGCAAACGGTAATGATTAATCGTGCTCCATCAGCTAGCTAGCTCTCTGACATAGCCTATCATCTGGTGTTTCCTGTGTTCCCCCGGAAGTTACAGCAGCTAGAGGGGGTAAACGGGATATGACGCCATTGATAGGCGACCAAATGAAACGCACCGTTATCTTGAATAAAATTACAAAATCATGGGTTTGAACATTGTTGGAAGCATTTGGGATAATGTAAGTACACAACTCAACAAATAATATTTATCTTTAGACTTTTTAATGAGGAAATGTTACATATTATACCTTATGTGGACTTAAGCCATCGGTGCTCTGCTCCTTCGAAAGCTCTGCTGTCACTGCTGCTACTGCTGCTGCCACCGCTGTGTGCCATTCATACAGCATTTCATAAGCTCCATCACTGCGTTCTACATATTATGATCCAGCAGGGTAGAAGCTATGATGGTCACTCCCCATTCCCTGCTGTGCTAAACTTGGTGCTTCGTAGTAGGGAGTGACAGAGTCAGAGTCTAGACACCAAATATTAACACTGTAGATATTCTACAGTCACATAATGATCTATTCCATGTGGATTGTCTGACTCAAATCTATTTATACAGCATACAAAACTGAAAAATCATGTCTGTGCACTGCTGCTGATTTATCAGTGAGTACCTATTTGTGTGACAGTCTCTCTTTCTCTTAGATTGAAAATATATTATGTCATTGAATGATGAGATGACTCTGTACTGATATACATTTTCTGGGATTACAGGATGAAATATGTGATTTATCAGGTCTCAGGAAGCATTTCCAATCAGTCTGGATTACATTAAAGGGGGAGTACATCACGACATCATGACAGGGAAGTCACTGTCCCTTCCAGCTACCATTCCCTACATACATGTACAGTATTTGGCCTAAATAATATTCCTTTCTACTAAGTATTTTCATATTGTTCACACCCCTACTGCTCTGTGGCACTGCATGGCCAGTCTACATGCTTCGTATTCCCAGGGTGAAACAATCCACTTTCACTGTTCATCCCAAGTGTGGTGCTTAAATGGTTGTTAGGAGTTCTCTTTGACTAGAGCTACAACAGGGCATCCAATGGGAATAAGAGGGATCATCCTTTATCCTAAATACTGCTGTATGAAATCTTTGGATTACATCCCACATTTGTCCTGTAGATTATCATGTACTGTTTATTTCACTGTGTTTTATGGTTCCACCATATTCAGTAAAACACATTTCAAAATAATTTAATCATGTTTCCTTTCTCTTTTTTTTCTTTGTTTGTTTTACTTTGGATTGTTATATGGTGTGAATATTAGATGGATTGCCATGTGATTTGTCACAGGCATTCATCTTCCTCACAGGATGGTATGTAACGACTTTTGGTGATCCACTGACTGTAATACTTCTGTAATATGAGAATAATTCACTTAGCATTTGCAATAGAGATGGTGTTAAAATTTAATATAGTGTACGATTAAGTTTCCAATGACAATAATTATGAAAGAATATTTACTTGGGTTTAAATGAAGCTTTGTGGGAAATTACAGCCCAGTAAAATAAAGTGTTACCCTGCTGACTTTTCCTCTAGCGCCATCATCAGGTCAAAACATGTTAAACATTATACCTGTTAAACATCAGCATGTCAGCATGCAATTCCACATATTTGTCAGTTGTCTCTAAACATAGAGCGAGAGAGACGAGCAGACACACACAGGCCTGTGTGTGTGTGTGTGTGTGTGTGTGTGTGTGTGTGTGTGTGTGTGTGTGTGTGTGCGCCCCTCCCCGCAGATCATCACATCCTTTTAACTCCATTGTTGCAGAAGAAGCGACGCCCCGCAGAAACACAAAGCTTTCAGTTCTAAATTCATGAGGTTATTCCAAAGATCAGCTCGTTACTGTGCTTAGAAAAGAGCAGAGGAGCAGGATCGCTTGTTGATGCGCTTCTGGTGTGATCAGCCAGGCTACTGCTCGCAGCAGAAATGAGCTAGCGTGGAGCTTCGCGGCGCTTAGACCATGTGCTCTTCCATGACCTAGCCAGTGATATACAGTGACTGCCTATTTTAAATTAGCACAGGGAAAGTTGAGTACATTAGAAGAATGCGCCCATAAAGGTCACACACAAGCATCCCTCTCCTACATTCTGAGGAAAATAATACACCACCAGCCATCAGGTAATGCCTGCCTTTCTATGATGTCATCACCCTGTGACAACTTGTGTCTGCTGTGCTGGGTGTCGACAGTGCTAATCTGCTCTAACAAATACATCACTTTCACTCCTTTTGACCTCTGTTGTATGATACTGAGGTGCTGAGCGCATTACAAAACCGTGCACACACACACATACACACATGCATTTTACTTGCTGAGAGTAGAAGCACATGCCTGGAAACACAGATTCACACCCTCACACATGCAGTCTTACACACACACACACAGACATACACACACACTGCTGGGATTGCTGTATCCCGCTAATTGGCAAAAGAGCTCAGGAGTTCAAATGCACATCTAGCACACTGAGACTGGCTCGCCACCACTGTTTTATCGCCCTCCACCCATTCTAATCCAAGCTGGGGAAAAATTAGGACACAAGCACAACTAAGATGTAGCTCTGTAAGAAAAATAACAGCTGCCATAAAGGAAAAAACACAAGGGTGCAGCTGGGAAAAAATAGTCAAAAAGAAGATTCATTCAGTGGGCCTCCACACTGGAACAACAAAAAAATACAAGAGGGGTACAAATCAGATGAAAGACTCTGTGGCATGCGGTAACCAGGGGGACTTTCTCTTAATTTGGAAGAATAGAACAAACACACATATGAGGTGGACCATATTGAATTGAGTAAAGGTCATGGTCTGCAGCAGGCAGGCAGGAAAAAGCCCACCTTCAGCCTGCTTTCCAGCTTGTTATGCATCAATTTTTATTTGGCAAACATTCCTCCGTGACAGTTGACCTTATCTCAGCACCCTGAAATATGGGCGTCAGAGAGCTTGATCGAAAGCAAATTCATTTTATGAGCTGTACTGTAATACGTTGAGTTAATTCACAGCTAAATGTCAGGTGAAGTGCTGGTCGGGGGTTTTCCTTCACTGGTGTTCTAAACAACGTGTTCCATCTGACGGGGCTGAACCCATATCACTGATTTTAATAAGTCTCACTTGTCTCAAACCAATTGTTAGGCTGATTTGTTGCTTGTAAAATGTCATTCATTTCTTCAGCTCATTTATAGAACCTTCCTAAATCCCATATGAGCCACATTAAGATGTGAGCATGCAGTACAAGCCCAATTTAAATGTTACACATACACACACACCTGTCAGTATTGCAGTGTAACTTCATAGCGCAGCCTTTGACATGGTTTCAAAATGAAGATGATGGCGCGTTCTCGATGACCAAATGTGTGGATAGTTGATTTAAAACTACAGAAACTCTGCATTCTGCCATCGCGTAAGTGTTTGTTGCGTTGGCAGCCTGGCCATCACCCATTAGAAACATCGTCACTAACTCTTAAGGGCTTCCCCGCAGTTCCTTTATCTTAATTTAGCATTTGTCAGTGGTGCCAGAGGGCAATTGTGAGCATTTTGGTGACGTTACATCCCATCACATAAAGATTTTGCAGTATGGGTCACTGGAACTCCATGGGTATTACCTTAATGTGATTTATAGGCTCTTTATTTGCTAGTTAGAACAGTAACGTGACAATTGACATGAAGCAATAAGCGGTGCAACAGTGGATTATGTTGTTTAACTTGGTGAGGGATGAGCAACATGTCATTATCTAGTGGCTTAAATTGTTAACTTGATTGTTCAAAGCCTTTTGTGACGACAAAAAGGATATTAATGTGCAGCTTGCATGCATGTTGAGCAGACAGTACAACCACAGCGCTACACGGGCTCGGCAGACAAATGGTAGCTTGGGATGCAGTTCTATCATTACGATGACGTGTTGCAGGCTGTTCATTGGCTACAGTAACTTTAAGCAGTGGAAATCATATTTCTGTTTTACACTAAAACACAGTCACTTCTTCTGCTGTCATAGCTACATGCTAGCTAGAAAGCTAGTTAATTTAACTAGCTGGTGCTTCTGGTAGAACTTTTTTCTTAATGCTTTTAGCTTTCCTTGTTTCATGTGCTGTGTGCTGGACACACACAGTTTTTGAAATGACATTTCATCAACCATAAGTTTCATTCAATTTAATTTGACTCTTTTTGACTTACTGCTTAGTCTGTAAGGCAGGAAAATAAGCATGTATTTATTATCATGGTGTGGATCATCTGCCGTTTCCATGTACCTCTTTACTATTCCTGCAGTGTTGTATGTCTGGTACGCTTTGAAGAGGGCCCCTGACCTTTGTTATGCTTTGCTGTTTTGCTGGACTGCTAATAATTCAGTCGTTCAAATATATATTTTTAAAACACTGACTGGAAAGGTTTTTTAGGTTTTTATGCTTAATTTTTAGAATTAATTTAGTTTCATATAAATGAGTCAGTTAAGTCTGGTGCACAGACACATTAGGGCAGAGAAGCTTTTTCTTCAGTGAAACATATCAGTCAGTGGCAGGTTTGCCAGTATGAAACAGAGAAAGATGGGCATCTAGAACTGGAAAATAACTTGTATTTAGTTTTTGGTTAACGGAATAAATCATTATCTTCAAGATTCAAGGTACATTTGTTTGTTATTCTACAACACAGGGTTGCACAATGAAATTAAAGTTGTAGCCCCCTTCACGCTACACACACAGAACATATATACAAATATTAAAATTGGATAAAAATAAAAACAATAAACTGTAAATAAAGTTCCAAGTAATGTATTTTTGGTGGAGTGTGGAGGATGAGGTGTGGCTGGGGGGAGTACTGTCCTTTAGTGTCCTTTGGGCTCTGCGCAGACACCTCACCTCTCCGATGTCACTGATGCTTGGTAGGCCGGTACCAGTGATGTTCTGAGCGGTTTTAATCCCCCGCTGCAGAGCCCTCCGGTCCTGGGCCGTGCACAGCCCTGCCAGTCAGGAAGCTTTCTGTTGCTCCTCTGTAAAGGTTAACAAGAACTTGGCTCGGGAATTCTGCCTTCTTAAGTTTCCTTAAGAAATACAGCCGTTTCTGAGCTTTCTTGTCCAGGCAGGAGATGTGAGAGGACCATGTCAGGTTCTCTGGGATGCTGCTTCCCAGGAACCTAAATCTGTTCACCTGCTCCACCTCAGCTCCACTGATGTCGACAGGCGTGTGTGTCTTTGCCCCCTTTTTATCTTGAACCAGGCATCATTGAGAAACACACTGAGTTAGGTAAGTAAAGAAATATTGTTGTGTGTGTGTTGACAGTAACAGAGTGTGGTGGATTTGTTGCTGTGGAACTGCTAATCTTAGTTTGAACTGGCAATATTGCTGTTGTCGAATTATTGACAGTGAAGATGGTATTGATTCAGACCTGTCTGAGGACCTGCCTTGCAGGACCTCTTGTTTCTCTGTGGTAAACTAGTCGTAAAGGCCAGTAACACTGGGCTGGGTGTGCTGATCCTGATGTGGGTGTTCTTTGAATATTCTGCCTACGCTGTTCAGCTTTGCCTGCTGCAGCGGCACCTGTGACTGGCAGACAGATCTCTTCCCTGTTGTCTGGTGGGACTGGACAGGACGCCCAGACTGACATATGAGAGAAATTCACAAACGAATATATGTTATTACATGATATGATAAATCAATGTTGGGTACGCCACATGGTATACAAGGTGTAAATACAACAGAGACAAATGTAAAGTTACTATGTGAATATTTTAAGTAGTACAGTATTTTCAGCTCAGTTACTTAACTGTACCACATATGTTGTAAGTCCAGACGGGGACATTATAGGAATTAATAATAATAATAATAATAATTATACACTGTAAACCTTTCCCTATGCTACCCAGCACTTTTCTGCAGCAACTTTTGTACCAACAGAGCACAACAAGAAAAACATTTAGAAAACTTTTTACATTAGATATAATCAGTGACACAGAAAAGTAGATATCTCAGTTTGCTTTAAAGATGCGTCATTTAAGAAGCGGATCCTGTCAACAAAGAGTGGAGTGTGATTTTCCCAGCCAATCCTGGGATTTGAGCTTGTGTGATGAGTACGTGACTGCATGTATTTTAGGATTTAACATTTCCATTTGAGGTGTGGACGAATGCCACACTCTCCAGCTTCAACAATTGACTGGCAGTATCCCCATTTACTGTGTGTATTTACTATCCCCACTGAATGTACATGGCATGTCTGCCTGCATCTTGACACATTTCAACACATTTTACAGAACCCTTATGTAATATATGGTTATCTGATTTCTTTAACTCTAATATAAATAATTTTGCTATCAGCTTCAAAAATTCACTATCCATCAGGCTCGAATATAAAATCATCCCTTGGAGACTGAAGAAGTATAAGAAGACAACGAGGAAATCCAAGTCCAAGATGAAGCTCTTACCGTTCCTTGAGATTTGACAGTTAAATGCATACAAAAAACACACATGGAACCTCCTCGGTGTTATCTTTGGAGCCTTTCAGACATTCGGCCCAACCAGAAGAACAAAGTGGAATCCTGGCATTTGTTCATTTCAAACAGAACAGGACAAGCATGTGTAACTGATGCTCGGGAAACAATGCATGTGAGTGGATCTGGGTCCTGGGAGCACAGGAATACTTTCCAGATGAGAGACATTTTCTTTTATAGTCTTCTGTTGTCAGCGAATATGCCATATCTGGCTTTGCTGTCCAATATCTGGAGCAAGTTAACAAGCTGCTCCACTTGACTTGAGATCTAAGTTGAGACAGATGCCTCCAGATGTGTTCAGGGTAGGTAAATCTCTACGGCAGTAGCTGTAGTTTATAGTAAAGCTCTCTGAAGCTTTGACGTGTGTGATTTATATGTCAAAAACAACCAAACAGATAAAGGATTTATCCGAGTAAACACAGAATTAATAAATCCCACATATGCCTCTGGGCAGTCAAGTGAAGTTATAGTTCAACCCATTAATTATTCAGACACATTGTGTGCATTTAATTGTACAATAACTAAAGGTTAACTTCATGAGGATGCATGTGCTCCCTGGTATTATTTTATCTTCTTTATTTAAAGCAGATAATTGAATAATGGCTTTTCTTTCAAGCTCTGGTTGAGTTAACCTCCACCACCTTAACCACTGGTAACAGAGAATGACACCCACTGGTCACCGGCTCCCATCCACATTGAATTTGCTTGGATCTGTTCCCGCTCCGTCTTAATTAGTGCTGAAGTGCAAGGAGGAACGGAAGTGGTTCTCTGTGTGAGATATCTTTATTCATAGGGGCTTAGCTGTGACTGGCATGGCCTCAAGACATCCCAATCTCTCTCCTTGGGAAGCCCGTCAGATGTTATTGAAATTCACAAATGGCTAGAATTTGCATCTTGATGTTCCAAAAAAACCGGGTTCAGCTCACACCAGAAGGGAGGAGATTGGGTAGGTGGCCCTTCTAGAACTGAATAAACAAAATGAGTCTGTGGGTAGAGGTTTGTGTGCTGCATGTGTCTTTTTAAAAGACAGGCAGTTCATTTTTTTTAATTGACTTTCAGTTCTTCATCTGCAGTGGTGGTCGATGGGAAACAGGGATTATGCATGTCTCCCATGTCCCACGCCATGCTTTGATAGTCACATTTGCTTTCTCTTAGCCTCGTTTGTTTTTGTTGTCTCTCTTGGTTGGGCAGAAAATCCGCAGTGTACGCAGCTGTGGACTGTGGTTGTATGGATGACAAATAATGATCCACCAAACTGTACACAGAGGTTTTGCAGAGTGATCGTCTTGATGGAAATGATGAGAGGAAAAGGAACACACAGGATGTCTAATAAACTAAACTCCCGGCCAATTGGGGGCAATCATCCAAATTAATGAGCGATGGATTGACAAGCGGCTCTGTCTGGATGCTATAACGTCGTCTTAATCAGTGGCCTGGAACAAAGAGCTCACCTTCAAAGACTAGCAGGAGGAATAGGGATATTTTCTATTAATATAACAGAGGTTTGGCAGGAGGATCACCTGGATTCTGCTTCCATATACTTCTTTATGAGATGTTTATTCACATGGGTGGCTCACCATGAGGCCAGGCTATCAGGAAGAGCCACAGTCTGGTGAGTGTGTGTGTGTGTGTGTGTGTGTGTGTTTGGGGTATTAGGTAGAGAGCCTGGCCAAGGCAGGATATCAGGTGGCCTTTTAATTACTCCTCTGGTGGGGGATCTCGGCAGTGGACGAAAATGGCAGATGGATCCTTTGACTTCACTTATCAAGGTCTAGTGATCCAGAGCACCTTGAGAGCCCTTCTGGCTAACAATAGAAACGTCTTCAGGTAGAATAGCAAGTGGTACTATAGGGATAAAGGGAGCATGAATATGAAAATATGGCCTCAAGTCTACACCTTCACACAGAGGTGCCCCCTTGACTTGCATACCAACTCCTCAAAACATACACGCACACCTCCCTGGGCTCAGAAACCCAAAGCAGCTTGCCGTCCATCTGGGGCTCATCAGTTGCCCTGGAGAGCAAAAACAGGCCCTGCCGTGGCAGGCTGGGCATCCGTTCTGCATTATCACCACCGCCGCCGCCGACCCCTCCCCTCCTTTTTCCACTGCTGCCCTGCCATGCTAGCACCCACTATTCCCCTGCAGTCCCAAAGCCACAGCAAAGAGCCGTGGTACGCTCCATCGTTCAAACGAATGACTGTCGCTGTAACTATTCTTATTTAAGTTGTCTAGTAAACGCTCAGATGCTAAGCATGTGAGAATGTGAGAAGTAATGAATGTGGTTGTCGTCATAAGGCAGGAATAGTAGACAAAACATGGGGCCTGGAGTCTGTATGAGCTATTAATGATAGTGATCATATGAAACTTCCCCTGCTGGAGACACACACAATGAGAAAGGGAGACAAAACATGGCAGAGTGAACAGTCAGGTTTCATCCAAATGTTGCGCAAATTTTAACCACACTCTCAACAACAAAAATAGCAGATTAATGTGCGGTTCCATCCACTGCTGTTGTGAATATTAGGAGTTGGTTCATCGAAATGGTGTCGCTAATTCTCAAGTTGGGTGCCATTAAGCCACCGTAGAAGAAGAGGACACAACGTAATGGAAAGAGTTCCAGTCAAAAAGTGGAAAACAATGTAGAAAACATGATGGAAATATGGCATTTCTGTTTGTTTCATGTATTAATGTGAGGAAGGTTACAGCCTCCTCATCGCTCCACACCGATCTGATGTTCTCATCTGCCGCCATTTTTCGTCTATTCTTCAGTGGACGTGTAGGTCACATGCTTTGCGTCATGATTCATTTGCTAAGTCTGTTTCCATTACGCTTTGTGCATTTTGATTCTATTGATACACCAACTTTTCCATCTCAGCCAAGCGATCTTACAACTTTTTTTCAAATTTCCAGCACATTTTCGATTCAGGTGGATGGAAACACACTAAATGTGTGTGATGCATTGGCCCAGCATGATGGCCAGGGTTGGCACAGGCATGTGCATGCAACAGAGAGGCAGTATCTAGTGTAGATTGAAAATCATTCAATTGGCGATATGACAGGGGCTGTCTGCTTATGTTGCCAGGCTGCTGTCAATCACATTTGTATTAAACTTCCAATAAAAATGAAGATTAGCGTGGATGTTGTCCTCCAAACTTAAACTTTGAGTGTTGCTAATTTAGACATGAATATGTAATGTTATAGAGAAATGCTTCAGATTGGAAGCCGAGTTTTTAGGCGCTGTAAAGGCCGTGACAGTTTCAATGTAGAGGCCTGCTGAATCATACGTGGGAGAGCTTCACTGAAACTAAACTAACCCCTTTGCTACAAATACACACATTTGCGGGTTCCAAAGGAAGGGATTTGTTGATATTGCTATTTAATATCAGATAATGTTAAGTTTTATATTACACTGAATAAACACTTCACCTATTAATCATGTATAATTTATTATTTAATTTAGAAGCAGGGCTTTAAATTTGACAACTCCTTACTTGCTTTTCAAACGTCTGCCCCCTCTCCCCATTCAAACGTGTCTAGCATTACGTTTGAGTAGCAGAAACTGACAAAAAAGAGAGGCTGAGAGTACTGCATATCCCTGTGTGTGTGTGTGTGTGTGTGTGTGTGGTGTGCGTGTAAGGTACATCAGTCAATCATAATTCAAAGTACTTGGCGCGGCAGCGTGACCAGGTCTGTCGATCAACTTACCGTCTGTGTTTCCCTTCAGCGTCCACGTGAACCGCTCAAGCTAATCACCAAGGGAAAATAAACTGCTAGAGAGGAAGGCAGGATCTGTCATTTCCCAGTGGAAAGAACTCAAAAAAAAAAAAGAAGGGTCACAAGAAACAACCCAACTGGAATTGAGTAAATGTCTATAATTTGTAAAGAACCAAAAAAAAGAATTTAGTACTTAAATTGCATCTTAAGCTCCATCCAAACTGACTAAACAAGAAGGCATACTGTTGTACTCTGGCAGTTGGCATCTCTGAATCACTGAGCATGGCCTTTCATTGAGTAAACAACTTTTAATCAAAACACAAGGGCCTGAAAATTGTATAGAGGTTTTCAAGCCGGGCTTGGCGGAGTTCACCTCATTGCAGACCAGGAATGTATTTTCCCTCCTTATTTTCTTGGTTCTACATGACTTCCTTTGATATACACCCCATCTGGATGTCGAGGGAAATACTCAAACACAAACTCCACTCCTACATGCCTGGAGTTAGAAACCACATACTCCAACACTACTTTACCTAGAGAAAAAGTAAGCTGTGCTAATTGCTATTGATTGAGAGGTTAAAGACTGGGGTACTGGCCATCTCTAGATGCTTTTATTTTAATTCCTGGACACCATCAAGCACAAAATTCTTGAAAAATGTTTTCTAAGATGAAGACTAGTGAGAAGAAACTGTAAGAGGAAGTAAAATGTTCACGGTCATGAATCACCCAGTCTCTGGAGGAAATGAATAATAGGCTATAAGTGCCTCATTCATACATTTTGGTTTGAGCCACGTAGGGCTTTCTGGACCTGATCGGGCCTGGGTATGCATGGCTTCGAGAGTGTTCTGGTTGTGTGATGCCGCAGATGTGGACTAAACAGAAATCGCACTGGGTCTAATAGACCACCGATATTTCCCCCCACTAGCACTGATCAGAGCTGTCTCCAAGGAAACCAGTCTTTATTGTTGCAAATGTGTGAGTGTAAAGCGGGATCGTTGAGAGGATTCAGGCAGCAACGAGACAAATAAACCCCGATGTTATGAAGAAGAAGAACAAGAAAAAAACTGTGTGCATCTGCATGCTTGTGTGTGTACAAATTGTCTGTGTTCCTTTGATGTAGACATATATGTGTGGGTATGCTTTTTCGAGTAAGTATGCGCTAGTCAGTGTGCACTTCCCCACATTTGTTACAGTCCCTTACCAGGGGCAAAGCGGGGGTGTCATCCATGTTTTCCAGGAAAGACAGCCACGGCAGGGACAGCAGACATGGCCGGCCTGTTGTTAGAGATAAGGTCCTGGTGAAATCACAGGCTGGCAACGAGACAAGACAAGACATCCGAGGGGACCGGGCCATGCTGAGGTAGACCCTGGACTTTAATTTCTTTCATGTCTGTCCTACACACACACACACACAGGTTCACACTGACACAAATATACAGTGTGGGTTTGTGAAGCTGGCCCCTGACCTAGAGCAATCACCTCAGATCCAGCTATGATGCCTGTAAATGTGTCCGTTAACCATTAGAGGGGATATGGTCTGGAGGATCAGAAGTATCAGGTAATAAACCGGGGATTTATTTTTTTTTTTTCCCCAAAAGAGTGGCGTTCCAGAGTGAGCGATGCAATGGCTTATTAGCTGGATAATCTATTGTGTTGCTGGAAGGTCGTGAGTTCAAATCCCACATGAGCCATCTGTAATATCAAAGTGTCTTTGAGCAAGAAACTGAACTGTACCTGCCAAGTTACTAAGCTAGTGGGATATTAAAGTGTCCAATAAGACAAATACCTTAAAAAACATACAGTATATGGCCAAACATATGTCCCCTGTCCACATACTTTTGTGTACTATTGGTCTGATATTTCCTGTTTCATTATGGCAATGTCCCTGTGCACACATCCAGGTCCATAAAGACAAACACCTTTGGGATCAACTGGAATGCCGAATGTGAGCCAGGCCTAATCGCCTCTAAATGGGAACAAATCCCGGCAGCCAAGTTCCGACCCCTGGTGGAAAGCCTTCCCAGAAGAGTGGAGGCTTTTATAGCAGTAGATAAATACCCATGGTTTTGTAATCATATGTACTGCTTTTCTCATGGCCTCTTGCCAACAAACAGCATCAATTTAAAAATATTAGTAATCTGTTACTTATAAACCTATTTTTTTAACACCCATCCGTTTCCTATAGCTGTCTTTTAAACCTGCAGGGGACAACGGTACTACCAGCGGTTATTTCAAAAGGATATTTTTTTCACTCGATTTGGACATCCAGAGTCTCGCGAACATAAACAGTTTAAAATATTTTTTCATTGAACCATTTGCACCAAGCTCTTTAGCTAAATCACTGAAGCCTCACTGTTGCTAGCCTGATAATCAGACCGAACTGCCTTTTAATGTCACTTCATTTATTCAGTCTGACATTAGGTTCATGTTAGCCGATATCTTGTTGGGAGGATATTTTTATTTGTTTAACTCAAACCAATCAGTAGCAAGTCGACATGTATGCTGCATTAGCAGTTAAATATTTTATATTTTCATGACTATTAAAGAAATATACAGATTTTGGACTTACAACTACCTGCATATCTGCTTCAATCACTGTTTTTCTGTTGCTATGAATGTAGCTATGCAGCTAGATAGGTCAGTAGACAGATGATGTTCCCAGCTCTTATCCTGCCTATTAAGCTCTGATTGGTCGGATTTTTGTCCAGCCAAGGAAATAGCCACCAATGAGCACAACGGCACACCAAAATGAAGATGTTGGCAGTGATTTAGAGGTCTGGAACCAGGGTGCGCTTTCACTATCCTACAGTTTAATACTGGCACATTAATTCAGAATGGCAAACAAACCCCTGCATCACAGGTGTCCAGTTATACTCTGCAGAATCAGGATTTCAATGGAATCCATCATCTATAGTATAAAATCAGTCGGTCGTTCCACCAGTTTGGTCCAGACTAAAATATCTCAATAACTATTGGATGGATTGTCATGCATTTTTGTACATCCATGTCCGCCTCAGGATCCATTGTAATCACTTTGGTTATCCCCTGACTGTTCATCTAGCACTGACATAGGGCCAAAAGTTGTCCATTACTTTGGTTTATGACCAAATACCTGCAAAACTAATGATAATCCCATCAGCCTCTGCTGTACTTGAAATGTTAGCATGCTAAACTAAGATTGTAAATATAGTATAAGCATACCTGCCTAACATTAGCATGTTAGCATTGTCATTGCGAGCATATTGGGATCCAACATTAGCATTTAGCTCTAAGCACAGCCTTACAGTACTGCTAGCGTGGCTATAGACTTCTGATCTTGTTGGTATGTGCTGCATTTAAAACTGCTCCTTTAGCTTCACTATATTGTAGCTCAGCTGAGGTATTACTCAGAGAAACCGGTGATGGCTTACACATGTGAAAAGAATGTGAAAAAAAATTCACAGCTACAGCATCTGATAAAAACACTGTACAAAACCACCTGTAGGGTGAAGTTACAAGGATAACCTCTCTAGGTCAACAGCAATACTAACCGCTCTGCTGTTGCTTTGAGTGGTGTCACCTCCATAAAATCACCAAAAAGAAGCTGTGATATTGAAGTGAACTCACACAGCTTCTCTCGCTCCTGTCGGTCATTTTGCCACCGATGCAAAGTGTGTCCCTTGTTACAGTTCAGCAACACAAATAAACTCGCTGGCTCGCAGACCCGATTCATCTTTCACACAAGAGTGCTTGTTTTCTGGTTTCCCCAGCTCAGGCCACGCACAATTTAAACTCCACACCGCTGTGGATGAAAAAAGTCAGACAAGGCAGTGTAATAACAACAGCCTTCTCCTCTCTTTCAGTTTTCCTGTCTCTGTCTCTTTTCCTCGTTCCCTTTGTTATTTGAAGCGACTGCGGAGGCAGATATTTTATTTGAACATTTACATATAGTCAGCAGTCCCAGGGCTTGGTGGAAGATTGACAAAACTACTCATGTCATCAGAGTTGATTTTGCTCTCATTTGGCATGTTGGATAAATTAAGATTAAAAAAGAAGATGGCCGTCTGTTTTACTGACAGGGCGATGATGGCACCCTGCACAGCAACTTGCTAATGGAATTTGCAGCTTTAGACAACAATTTTCACTCCAATAGACTTTGGCTGACAGCAGTGCATTTGCCATCTCCAGAAACTGTCTTCCTCACATTTTGGTGAGGAATAAATAATGAATATAATGTAATTCACACTTGGCACCATTAATTGTTAAACTGAACTCATGTTTTTTGGAGGCTTTTCTATTAGTTAACAACTATCATGACATAATGTGTGAGTGATTCTGAGCTTATTGTGGCATTAATGTGCATTGGAAAATAAGCCAATTAGTACTGGCACAGATGACATGCTTACAGGAACAGACCGCCTACATAAGATGAAGAATAGGGAAAGACATCCTACTTACATGCCATATTGCTTGAATTGTATATGTGGGATATTAAAAATGACTTTAGTGCACAGCGCTGCCTCTGTATAATCACTTAATCATCCATCATGTTATGAGTGAAGAGTTCACAGAGGAGAAATAGTCCCAGAATGAATAGATTTCAACAAGAGAACAGAGGGAGGGAAAGAAATGGGGTTTGGCAGGAGACGAATGCGGTTTGGAGAGCAAAACCTTACCTCACGCTCACTGCATCCCCCTCTCTGGCTCTGTATCTCTCTCTTTTGTTCCTCCCTCTCTCTTCCCAGACTCATTCTTTCGTTCTCTCCATTCACCTGCCTCTGGTTCAGGCATTGATTTATGACTGCATGCAGTGCGCTTCCTTCTCTGAAATTGGCTGGATATGTATGTCATACTGCGCAATTATAAGAGCGTGACCTCAACTGTCTGTGACCTGAACGTCCCAAACGCAGCGTTCAGTTGTTCCATTTGACCTGTTTGCAAATGATATTCAGGGTGGGTGTTCAGACTGCTATCTATCTATCTATCTATCTATCTATCTATCTATCTGTCTGTCTGTCTGTCTGTCTGTCTGTCTGTCTGTCTATCTTGGAAATCAATTTATTCATTTCTTAAATACCTGTTTCTTGTAGAGGATGGTGCTAGATGCTCCTTCACTGACTCAGCACAGGAGAGCTATTGTCAATTTCAATAAATGAACCAAAGAAAAGTATTTAGTAGTATAAATTATTACACATGACATTTTACAGTATTATAAATGTAAATATAACACACATTCTGTTGGCAGTCAGTGTCTTGTGTGTATTGTGTGTATCAATGAGGTCTAACGAATTGACATGACATTATTTTTCCTATAGCTGTCATTCCTATTATTATTAATTTATTAATATTTACACTGCAATTACATTTCTACTATTTAAAAAAAAAATTAAATTCTACGTGGTCTTTATATTGTGCCTCCCTCTACCTTACAGGGACAGTTCACGCCAAAATCAAAAATACATATTTCTCCTCTCACCTGTAGAGCTGTTAATCCATCTGGATTGTTTTAGAGATATCGGCTGCAGAGAGGTCTGCCTTTTTGAATATAATGGAACTATATGGCACTCGGCTTGTGGAGCTCAAAGCGGCAAAAAAAATACATTTGAAAAACTCAACAGCAACGTCTCTTTCCAGAAACCATGACCCAGTTACTCAAGATAATCCACAGATTTGTTGTGAGTAGTTTCATGTAGGAACTATTTTCTTTCTACCGATAGTTCCCACATGAAGCTGCTCACTCTAATCTGTGGAGTAACCGGGTGATGATTTCTGGATCGGCTGTTTTTCAAATGTATGTTTTTGTCGCTTTGAGCTTTGAGACCAATTCTTGTGTTGACTGAGAGCAAACTTTATCATTACAGTGGCATTAGACTAGCAAGGTAACAACGCCTACTGCTGAGTACAGTAACTGGTGTGTAGTGTGACATACCTATTCAGTACATTCAGTAGTGCAGACATGGACATCGTTTTTGTTTAGGCGAGATGTTAATTATGGATAAAAGAAGGAAGCAAATCCCTCAGAAAAATATTCTTTGAACTCTATTTAAAGTGAATACTATGCATCTTCTGCATGTAATGTCCTTCCTGTTGACATGAGTTCACAGTGAGGTGAATGGTGGGTTGGTGGAGGGAGCCAGGGGAGGCACCTCACTGGACACTTCCTGTCTCCACACACAGCATGCCACAGAGTCACTGGAGGAGCAGCAGAGCACATTAGAAGATGGAGAATATGAGAAAACAACAAGGCAGAAGACAAAAGAAAATAGAATTATGCTAGTTCAGTGTGACAGGGAATAGAAACCCTGTTGATCGTCTTTGTTTGACTTTGGTGTCGGCTCAAACGCACACAGGAACATGTGAAACTCTGATAATGTATCTTATTACATGCAGGAGGAATTATATTATTAAAAAGCCTGTGTGCAGACTTTGTGTAGACGGCCAGAATTTATTTGTGCAATCCAACTCCCTATTATTTATTCATTAAAAACATTATCTGATGGCTGAATGAGAATTCATACTGTGTGGTTTGAGGAAATCAGAAAGCAGATTTTTTAGGCTGCTTCCAGCCTACCTGACTCTAACATTGCACGTGTTCTGACTAATCTTGTGAGAGGAGCTGAATGGTTTTCCATTGGCTCTAAGTGCTGGCAGGACTTGGGTCACATTCAGCACAAGAAATGATACATTGCTTCATGCACACACACACTTTAAAGTAGAGGAGCTCCATGGGAAGCTTTCTCTAATAAAACTAAGGAACAAAAATTTTCTAGATTTAAAAAATCTCAGCTGGAAGGCCACACTTTTACTCCTGGATCTAGTGCTTTCCGGCCCATTTCCACCTCTGTCGGTGAGACCGTGAGCACACGGACACTGGAGCACAGCGAGCTACAATGCACCGACACACTCACACTGACACGCACACTATTCCCCAGACAGCATTTCATTAAGGATTAAGGCGTGTGTAGCCTTAGGTGATGTCAGACAGAAATAAATACCTGTAGAGTCTCTGCATATATTTTTTTTACATAAGTTTAAATGGGAAACAGGACCGGACTCAACAGAGCTAGTTTGTGTACCTTTGAATATATTGCATTTTTTTTTATAGGAATGACAAACAGTTTCTTCTTGTATCATGAAAAATCAGTGTTGAATCTACTGTATATATATATATATCCCATATGCATATGGAAAGGGGAAATGCTAGACCTCTCGTGACAAAGAAACATATGGGATTTGAAAACATTGTTATGTTGAAGTTTTCTCTCTTTACATGAGCAGCCAAGGGCCTAGCAAAACATTTTGCACATGGTAACTTCTCCCACAACGGTGTAGTCCCTCATTCGTCCAGGAGTGTTCCAACCTTCTCTACGATTCTCCTACAACGTTAAATAAGAAAGTAATTGTCCAAAAATGCAAACATATCTTTTAACATCACTTTTTGCCATTCTGCCTAAAAGATTTTTAGTGAATATCAAATTCACTAAAAATTCACTAGTCAAATTGAACAGAAAATCCCTGGTTTCAAGATCTGTCGTTAGCCATGGTTTAAATTCTTCCTGTTACTAGGTATTGTTCTTACTGTCACCATGGCATCAAAAAAGTAAAAAACTGTAACCAAAACATCAAAAGAAAAAAAAAACAGCAATTAGAAGCAACAACCTCACAAAAAACTTTCAAGATGGAGAGGCCTTCAATCATCTGCTTTTTTTCCTCCATCATTTCCATCCTTTTTTTTGATTCCTCAGCCACATGCAGGGGAAACTTGCACTAACATTGATCACATCATTCTCAGTGTGACTGATTAGGGCTCCACAAGGAGTCAAATGAATTTCAGCCTCTCAAATAACACACAGAGACAGATAAAACAGTGAAGTGACAGTAGCACATTAGGACTTTCCTCTGCCATTAACGTTTCCCCAGCGTGAGCGTCTCGAGGAGGGGCACAGGTTGCCAACGCTGTCGCGGCCGTCCTGGCTGGCATGCGGAGGCCAGTGGGATCACCCACACCTCACGCAGTCACTGTGGATCAGTCTCCATGAGCTGATCAAACGCATTTGACTCCTGCCATGTGGGGTGCTGATTGCTTCCATGCACTCACTGACACCACTCGGGCTTGGCTGAAGACACCCTAATTAAAATGGAGAGTATGGGGAGAGAGAAATAAAGCTGCTTTCTGTGTTTTCCTCACCAGCTCACTGTCTTTCTTTGTTCCCTCTTTCTTTTTTTCTCTCTCAAGAGTGACCTTGTGTTGACTGTCACACCACTACTGTTGTTCAAGGAGGAACTCCTGAGGAAGGATGGTTACAGCTGCAAATGTTCCCTTTAACCTGTGTTCACTGGCAAAGCCATAAGCACAATGTCAATGGTAGCACTATGCATTTTGGCGTTAGGCTTTCTGGTTAATGGAGAAGTGGATTCACATCACTAAGCATGGCTAATGGTCTGAGTGAGAGCAGAAAGTCTTGAGGCAGCGCGGCAACACTCATATTCCCCAGAGAGCCGGAGTTGATCAACTTTAAAATTCCAATAAGCACTTATGGGGGGCTTCCTCAGTCGCTGCCTTAGACCAGGCTGTTTCAGGTAACCAGACTCTTTGTTGGTCGCTAAGCAGGAGGAATCAATATCATATCAGGGCCCAGTGGAACACCTGACAGTTCAATTTCGCAGTAAGCCTCGAAATCAATACCTTTGGAATAGTTTTGGACTTTCCCAAAGGCTACCCACTGGAGTTAATCTATGGTGTCATTAGCCCGGGTCACAGCGTGCATGGTCATTACACTGTGTAACAATAAATGTTCATAAAAGACGACACGCTCCATCTCTTGTGCTTGACTGCAGCCTCTAATTGAAGTAAATTCATTCACGAGGGAGAGCGGGCTCCCGATCGACTGGTTGCGCCGCTCCTCTTTGTAATTCCCGTCCAAGAGAATATGGGAAAAAGCTGGCATGTCAGGCCCATCTAAAGGGTACAAAGCACAGGAAATTGAACAAGGTTTTATCAAGCACAAAATGTGTTAAAGTGTTTAGTTTGTGCCAGAGTGCCTAAGGGGAGGACTGTTTACCCTTGAAACATAATGGTAGTTAGGCTGTTTTTACAAGTCCTCCAGACAATCACCACTCAAACAAGTGTTTCAGACTCGCAGAAGGAAGAACCATAGACATCCATCTTGATCACTACTTATTACTCATCATTCCATAGCCAACAGTGATATAAAGACACCGTGAGCCAAACACTGACCATCAATATTTAATGTCCAAAGAGGTAAACTGCAGCAATAATGCAGCACAATTCAATCAGTCAGAAGGGAGAAATAATTAAAGCCATTTTGATTTTAGTGGCTTTACCAAATGTGTTATACAAGACTTTAGCCAGCCACATAAATCAGCATGGGTTCCTCTTTAATGTTACAGATTCTAAATGGAAAGGAAAGGAAGGGATGAGGGAAAAAAACAGCCTTCCCCCTATTTATCGAAGCTTAGCTGGAATGGCCTGTCAAAATATACCACGGAAACCCAGCGGAAAAATGACACAAGCGGCCCTGGCTTTGAGTGGCACGGTGGTTTTGGCCTGAGCCCACTCCAAACTGGAATCCATTTCCCCTCTCTGGATGTGTGTGTGTGTGGGGGCAGGACAGGAAATGGCCAAGGAGAAGACTAATGGCTAATATTTTCTGGATACAGTAGGATTTGCTGCTTTCCAAGGTCAGAGCTTGTTACTATGGCTAAAAGTTTAGGCTAGGGATCTTTATTATTGGATTAGTGGAATTCAGATCATCTCCATCTTTGTGTATATTCTGTTTAGAACTTATGTACAGTAAATGTACAAACATTACATCAGTTAGTGAGACAAAAACAAAATCATAATTACTTTCCCTTCAGTACAGTGCACTGGCCACTAACAGGAATTACTTTGCGGCAGGCAGAACATATTTGGAAATCATGGTTTTTCAGGGATATTTGAAACTGGCTATTTTCGAGACAAAAATGTAGAGGTTCGGCTGACAAGTGGCATCATTTCTGGGATTCTGGCCCCTATGTAGATATTCACACTCCTTCCTTCCATCCCTCTGGTTATTTCCCAGCTGTATAATTTACAGTAAGGCTTGAAGCAGAGGTCCAAAATCCTCAATTTTCCTCCCAACACTCCAACTTAAGTGTTCATTTGAAAGCTTTATTGTAATGGGAATAAAACAGTTCCAGGAGTTTAAGAGGTTAGTGCCTGGGAGTGAAGCACGAAAACAACTTTAAACTAGCATATTTATTTACAAGCACGTTAAACACCAGGATTGTGTTGTACCAGCTACTAAGCTTGTCTTTCTAAGTTTCTAATATCTACTACTAGTGATTTACTAAATCAGGTTGCACCATTAAAACTTTAGAAATGCTTTAACTAGTAAAGACTTTCATAAAGTGTAAATCGGTGTTAGAAATCCTAACAATGTGTACAGGAAGTCACTGTGCTAAATAAGCTGTAACATAACTGCTAAGAGTTTAACGAGGCCCAAATATATATTTCGCTTGACTGTCGATCCTTTGTAAATGTAGGTAGAACTTTATTTTATTTGTATACATGGAGAAATACGTATATTTGTATGCATACATGGAGATGCGTAGCACGTGTTAGAGGTACTAGTATTACAGCAGTTCACAGTGAGCGGGTAATATCCAACTATGCTAACCTAACCAAGATTATTTGGTCATTTAGTCCATTTTGTAATTGTAATTATTATGTAGTGTTATTTTTGCTAAATGCACTGTAAAATATTCCCGTATACATATTACCTTTTTGATTAAGTGCAGAGTCAGATGTGTTAACCGTATTCCATATTACCTCGTCTACTCTTCATTCTAAACGGGTCGTCTATCAGCAAGCTAACGTTAGTTTTGCCAGTTAGCTCCCCGACACTTTCAGCCGTGTGTACATATTTAACATCTAATGTAAGAATGAGATCTAGTTTGTGTGGTGCAACCCAGTTTAATTTAATGATGATGTGTAAATCTGCACTTGAGCCAGCTCACACCACTTTGATACAAATAACCAGTAACAGTTCTGTTCATTGATCTCATTACCTAGAAAAGGTGCGACTGTGGCTTAGTGGTAGAGTCGGCGGTTCGATCCCGGCTTCCCCCAGCTCACATGTCGAAGTGTCCGTGGGCAAGACACTGAACCCCAAATAGCTCCCGAGGGCTGTGCCTTCAGTGTGTGTGAATGTGTGTGAATGGGGTGAATGTGATATGTAGTTGCAGCGCTTTGAGTAGTCAGAAAGACTAGAAAGGCGCTATACAAGTACAGTCCATTTACCATTTACTAAGAATCCTCATGAAAAAAAAAAAAATCATCTTGAAACAATAGAAACTTCCCACACAAACAGCGAACTTTCTTAATGCTCTGCTGTATCTTGTATGAAGGTGAACCTGGGTCCTCATTGTCTGAGTGACTGTATCAATTACAGTTACAAATGGCTTGAACATTATCTGGTAGCTCATGTGTTTTTCAAGGGAAATACTAGAATGTATTACAGCCTGGAGGCTATTACAGCCCTCAGGCCTCGCTATAGTTTAGGTATTGATTACAGTCATCTGTCGGTTTAATGAAGTTTTGGACATGTCTTATAATTGCTTTATTAAATAAATCTCTAAGTAGAAGATTGTCATTCCAATGAGGCTTTTGTTTTGTTTTAAATACTTTTTTTCAGTTGAAAACTTGATTCAGAAGAATCCCTACTATTCGCTTTAAAGTAAATTCCCTGGCTACCCAAGAATAAATACACACCAGACAGCACGCACGCATCCATACAGCAGCACCACCCCACCACAGAGCTTTACAGGAAGGCTCCTCCATAATGATTGTCAGTGTAGAAACATGAGTCAGAAGGAAGGGATGAACTCTATATAAATAAACCTCTAGAACTAAACCTTGGAAATAAGCAGCAACTGAGGACAGTAAAACTCGAGAGGTGGACTCTCTGGCTTCTTATTCACTGGACGACACTGCATCATTTTTTTGTCCTCAAATTAGTACAATGTTTAGTCTGAGTGAGATATTTTTAGCTATATATTTCAGTTATATTAAGCACAAGTAGAACCCCCTACTTTCCCTACAATCCCTTAAAGTTTAACTTATGTGAATAATAATCCAATCATGTCACATCCAAGGCTTTGTGGCAACCCAGGAAACAAGTTGCTACTGATGAGCGCCTGGTTGTAACAAAAGTCACTATTGGCATGCGCCAGTACATGAAGGCAAAGCCTACAGCGGGGGGTGAAGCTTTCTGATCTGGCCGACTCCAGCTGCGGCTACACCACTTTATAATTTACACAAGTTCACTTCAGGACAGGGACTTTCTTACGACATGGTCTTGTCACTCATGGATGAGTCACACATGGGGAGAGGATACCACCTCTACTGCGACAGTTTCTACATGAAACTGTTCAGAGACCTTTATGAGTGGGGCCATGTTGCATATGGCACTTGCCGGGACACCCGAAGAGATGCCCCAAGAACAACAGAAAATGCACTCACCAAAAAAACGTGCCAGGGGTTTCAGTCAAAGGGATCAGGGAACAGGAGCTGCTGTTCATCAGATGGATGGGCACCAGAGAGGTGTCAGTGTGCTCCACCATCCACAAAGCGTTCAGTGGTCAGACTGTGACAAGGAACGTGCCGACTGGTACAGAACCCTGCTGCACCACTTTACAGATACAGCTGCAGCAAACAGCTATGTACTGTACCATGAGCAGTGTTTAACAGCCAAGTAGAAGCCCATGTCTTCCCTGGAGTTAATGGAGAAGGTGGGTGCTGGGCCGTGTGGTGTGTCACGCGATTAGCCCAAACTGTAGGCAGATTGTCTACCGGTCTGCACAAACACCAGTGTGGCGGATGAAACGGAGCCTGAGGGGGTTTCAGAGGCCACCATAGGACGGGACAGGTCACCTGGCAGGCGGTGGGCTAACTGTGGCAAATGTTCCATCTGGAAGTGACGGCACTGTGACATTGGGTTGTGCCTGGTGGCACACAGAAACTGCTTTGCAGACTGGCATGACAGGAAGGATCCAGTAGTAGCGGAGCATGCTGCAGAACCCTGGACACAAACAATAATGCGCAAATAATTACACTTATGACGTTTACAGTGTGAAAGTTTCGAGTGTGTCTGTTTTAGTGGTTGCAGTGAGGAATAAAAAAAAATTTAAAAAGTAAATGACTGCAGTCTTCCATATATCGACAGATTAGGTTGTCTATTTTCCAATGATATATAACACTTTGATATTTACTCTCAGAAGTGATATTGACTAAAATATAATAATAGACTGCACCAAAATGTATATAGGACAACAAATAATGAAAATAATTTAAAAAAGTTGGTATTTCCTGACATTTTATGGACAAAACAATTAAAATAATTGGCAGATGATGAAAATAGTTGTTAGTTTGGGAAAGATTGTGGTTTTGGTTTAATATTGCAAAAGTCAACTGCACTGTCTTACTCTAATCGTAACCAACATGTTTTTGTTGCCTAAACCTAACAACACAGGACGCATCACGCCAGTCCCACTGCACTGTCAAGCAATGTACTTCGTACAAGGCTATACTCTCACCACACTGCTCACCTTGTGATATGAGTTCTGTGCGGTACAAGAACACGGCACTTCTGCCAAACAGCTGCCAGTGAACGGAATCCAGACAGCAGTAACATTTTCTACCAAATGTACTTTGCAATTTGAGCACAGGATTCAAGATATGTTAAGCATGTTTTATTTATTTAGATTTATTTTTAGGAGTTAATATAAGGTTGGTAGGCAAGTGTCTTTCTTTGATGAACTATTTTGATAATTGATTAATTAATAATATTATTAAATATATTATAATATAAGTAAAAATGCCAAACATTCCAAGTCTCCCATTTCAATTTGTTAAGATCAGTGTTGGGTAGTAACATGTGACTGAGTAATACATTACAGTGATGTGAAAACTTACTGTTATTACAGTTTGACACTCAGTGATTACATTATAGTTACTAATCCCAGTAGTGCTCTTTTACTTGGATGCTTTTGGATAGATATGTGTGTCAGTTGAGTGGACAGTCTGGTCTGGTACTTGTTAGCTTGTAGCAAGGCAGCTAGCCTCTACCAAAGGAAAATGCTAACAGTAACTCCGAAATTTTCACTCCAAGTGTCTTCGTAGCTGCTATCTAGTTACTGGTAAGCCTCAGCTGGTTTTCTTCTGAGTGGGAGGCTCCTTCACTTCTGCAGCGTTGTATGCGGTCACTGGGGCTAACGTTAAGCTAGCTGTTAAATAGTAAATCCAGGAAGTCACCAAAGAGCACGACTTTCGAAGGTTTAACTGAATGCTGGGGTCGCTGCTGCAGCTCGTTGGAGGTGCAGATGGAGTCACCTCACAGACTTTTGCTTTATCCTGCTGGAAACTTTATTCAATGAATCATTCAGTCAAGTTATTTTTGTAATGAGACACACAATAACAGGATCATTTTAATTAATTACAGACATATCAATACAAAGAAACCTCATGAAATTGTGTTTGACCATTTCAACCATTTAAATAAAATTTTCATGACCATAATAAGTAAAAAAAATTACAAATCTGCATACTGAACATATCTGCAAAACATTAAATGGCAACGTATTTAATGTATTTTCAATATAATATCCACTTGTTGCAATTAAACTATGATAAATATTTTTGAGTTTAGGCAACTGAAAGCGCTTGGTTAAGGGAAAGATGATGGTTTTGGTAAAATACTGAAAAAGTTAACTGTGACATTAAAACTGACATGTTTACTGTTGTTACATTTAGCCAAAAACACCATCTTTCCCAAACCTTAACCAGAAGCACATTATTCAGTAAAACATGTTCCATGTTGTTTTCCTTCCCATGGCACAACACTGCCACCAACATGGGACAACTGAATTGTGTGTGTGTGTGTGTCCGTGAGCACTGACAAATTACATTTGAATATTAAACAGCAACATGTCTTTCCAGGAACAGTGGCATTGTTACTATGGATAGTCCACCTCACGGTGACCTTGCACTGACTTGACTTCTGCAAACTGTTCACAGCATATTCTGCGGATTATCCAGTAACAGGGACGCTGATTCTGGAAAGACACATTGCTTTTAAACTTCTTTACTGTAATTTCCTCCACCAATTCAGCATTGCACTCCTTAAACACTGTCAGACTCACACAGTTTAAAAAAAGGATCAAAATCGATGCAGCTGAACCAGATGTCATCTTTTGAATTCACTGCATTCCACTTTCTTGTTGAAACCTGGCAACTACATTACTCACAATGCAATTTGACCATGACAGCTTGGTCGGAGGTTCAGGCGTGTTATGCTAGTAGCAGCTAAACAGAGATGAGCAGCGGGCCAAAGAAGTCTGGTGAGCTCACTTCTTTCTAACTCCACACCCCCAGATTTTTGTCATTTTCAAACTTGTAGTCTTCAGCCCCAACAGATGCTGACTCAAGTGACATCACTTGAGAGGATTTATCAGGCTTCACACAGATCCCTTCATGCAACTTTTTTCAAATATGCAGTAGTACTCCCTAAGGCCGATAAAAAGACTTTGATGTGTAAAATCGGTAGAGTTCCCGTTTTAATTGTACTGACGAGGAAGCAGAAATCTCACATGGATATTTTAAAACCAAAACCATCTGTGAAGCTCTATACCACTGGAGGTATGAGAGAAAATATGTCTTTTTAAATTTGGATGAAACAACCCTTTAAAGCGGGGGAGGAAAGCTTCACAGTTACTGTAGGCAGAATTACCACAGGCTTAATGAACACCGATATTCTGCAAGTAGAAAATAATACTTATTTTTTAAACAAACAGCCGAGCAGCATCCCCTCGTATTCTGCCGTTTTTATGTATTCTTTGAATATGCAGTTACACAAACAAGGACAATCTGAAACGGCAACAATCAATAATTCTTTAACAAAAGGTCAATCCCACCCTGTCTCTCACATTAGCTGGGTATTGATGAGTCTTGCTATACTGCAGCAACTGGAAATTAAAGTAAATACATCTTTTCTTCATTCTTTGAAAAGAATAAGGGTTGAATTAGTTCTTCACCCACGTTTGGCACCTTGACACCCTCGCGTTGGTTGAGTAAAATCCTTACTTCCATTACATCAACAGTGGGAAACACTTAATGCCAGTTAATCAGTCTAAGCTCAGCTTGCTCCAACTCTGCTCTCACAGCTTACAGGAATGTTCAAGTTGGCAATTGTTTAGCAGTTCTACAGCAATAAACATCCAGGCTGACTGTACAGTCTGAGCTGTTGTAGAAATCCCTTTACATGAATTTACCCTGAATCCCTAATTTAGGGTAAATTCCATAGCTACATGCTATATTGTAGGATCAAATTCGCACTTTGTGAGACAAAAAAACGATCCTTGTGCTGTAGTTTAGTGGCTCCATTTTTCCACACGGTTTCTTTTTGGGGATGGAGAAAAGTAAAGGTTGGGACTTCCACATTGGCTACATCTGCACTGTGTGTCACAGCTGGTTTAGCTCAGTGGACGTTTCATGCTTAGCTCAGCTTTCTGTGTCCTGTCACTTCACTCAACACTCAGCAAGCCATGGGGTCAGGCTGGGACTGTCTTCCTCTTTAATGAACCAACAGATAATGGCCTATGGGGGCCCTGGAGAGACATGACACAAATTGCCTTGTCCTCTGACTGGGATTAGTGGTAATTACTGTTCGCCTTGGCAGATCAATGGGATAGCAGCGCAACACATAGAGGTGACCCTGTGTCACACGCTAGCTTGATACCAACACTCATGAGGGCACAATCGAAGGGAAGTGGGTTCTAACAGGCTTGATTTCCCAACACCATCTCCTCAACTCATTTTGGTGCTCATATTTAATACAAGTTTCAAAAGATAATGGGTTATTGCACCAAGACTATTAAGACAGTTGTCTTTCATTTTTGTACTGTGTGGACATTTAGCCACTCACAATACTGGACTAAAACAATCCATATGGAGTTTTAGTACTACAAACATTTCTCTGCAACAGAGCTGCTCTCTGGGGTCAGCAGTAATCTCAGTGGTTGAGTCAGACCTCACTGGGCGGAGCTTAAGAACCACAGTTTCAGTGTTGCCAATTTAGCAACCCGGTCTCTTTAATGACTTTATTTTTTTTTTAAGTCAAGAGTCTTTTTGATAGCCATTAGCTTTATATAGACTCTCACAGTGATGTAAAGCAACGTGTGAGCTGCACTTGTACAAGCCAGTGTGACCAGCAACCAATCACTAATCATCACTGTTATTCATCTCAAACGTGTGTGTAAGTGTACTTCATGTTTTGATCTTTCTATTCATTTACATCCATGAATATAAATTACTTCATTTAATAATATGTAATATAATAATAATAATAATAATAATAATAATAATAATAAAAATAACTATAAGGGCACTCAGAGAGTGCAGACCTCCAGCAAGGCCAATAGTCCAGTCTTCTATGATATGAAAATCTGCACAACCACATTATATGTTTGGATATACTTCTAAAACTGTTAGAATTACAGTATGTCAAAAAATGGTAGTGAACGAAAGTGAAAAATAATGGGTTCTTCCTTGGCCCATACTACAGCCATCTGCCAAGTTTAATGAAAATCGGGCTTTCTGTAATCCTGCTGAAAGACAAACAGACAAACAAACGGCACTGAAAACATAACCTCCAACTTTTATTCCTGTTATTTGAACCTGTTTTAGTGTATTTCAGTGTTTTATTTACCTCATTTTAATTTATTAGTTTTAATGTGTTGGTCACCCCCTTCCTCTAGAGTGGAAGCAGGCATTTATTTTGTGTAGGAGGGCTCTACAGGAGAAGGCTACTGCTGTCATGTTTGACAAGAAGGACTTACAGGTTCACACCAAATGGAAACCACTGGGGCTGAAAAATGAAGCCAACAGGAAGTGCCAAAAACTGCAGTTCCACGAATGGCCACTTGACGCTGGCTCCCTAAGCCCCCATGTTAAAAGGCCCAACTTCACAGCAGAAATAAACCTGTTTACAGCCTGGTACAAAGAAAATAATGTTTTGGTCTCTATAGCTAATTTCCCCGTTAATGACAACTGTAATGAGAATTTTTATACAACTCACCCGTTTCAATTATATTAATGCTTAAAGTTATGCAGAATTAAGGACGTGACTGCTTTGAGTGACAGGTGGGTGCCCAATCAGGTGGCTTGCTACTAGATGGTTTCATCAACCAGGCTTCATTTGGCCCACCTCAGCTCCACCTCTTTGCCCATTTTTGGATTAGGTGGAGTCAGGGACTGCCAGAATGGCGACAGCCGAAGCCACCGGAGCCGCCCACTTTGAGCTTCACAACAGCTGTTCAGAAACCTGTGGACACTACGACCATTTTTTTATACAGACCACACATCATACCCATGTTCCTCGCTGTCAGAGTTTGCACCACCACAGTGGTAATGGGCAGGTCTCTGCGCAGTCATCCTTTCCCCTTAAAGAACACAAATTCAAACTTACAGTATCCAGGTTGAGCTTTAGGTAATATTTTAGGTGAACTACAGTGTTATCACAATTAGAAAGCAATAAATGAAAATAAGACCCAAGTTGTAATAAAACAGGCTTAAGTTGTGCACTAAACATCTAGGCACCTTTATCTCCATATGTTTACAGTGCAAAAATTTATGAAAATCATCTAATCTATCTTGCAGCATCAAGCAATAGCACATCCCTGGTTAGTAATGTGAAATTCGTGCCCTGCAACCTCAATAAGCACTGTCATACAAGTCAAATGAATATTGTCTCTCACAACCTTCATGTCTATTTGTTGACCCCACTCCCTCATCTGTCTGCCAGTTCTGCAGAAGGAAGCTCTCCACTGATGTGACCCTGTGTTGCTGCTCTCAGGGAGCAGCGCATCGCTCCCCTCACCTCTGCAGCGAAGGGACGAACCCCTGATTAATGGCTATGGCTTTGCTCTCATGGGTTTTAATTAAAGCACCCAGATAGATACATAGACATGCATGCATACACATGAATGTAAACCCTATAAACAGACACACACAGCCTGTGGCACCACACAAGGGCAAGAAGAATGGGATTTAACTGAAAGAGTGATTTAATGGAGTGTTCCTTTATGGTGCGACAACACTGGCCTATCACGCCATTTTTGTCTCAGTCGTCTCCTCCCACTGTGCAGGAATGCAGTTGGTTAGTTAATTACAAGAGCATAAATCTAGATGGAGATTACACAGGGAGGTGTGAGTTGAGCAGGTATTTTAAGTCCATGTAAAGGTCAGAGATGTCACTTTCTAGAAATTTTAAAAAACTTTTAAACACTGCACAAAATAGCCTATATTTAATAATAAATACCTATATAAATATAAAATGTGAAAAAAAATGCAAACAAACAAATAAAGACTGGTTGCTAATAAAGGGCGGGTAAAAAATCACTGAGGACAGTCATGTCATATTCATCACTCTGCTGCCATGAGATTTTCTTTTTATTATTTATTTTTCAATACCTACCGTCAGTGACGCTCAACACTTCTGTATATGTTTCAAATTAAAAGCCTGCTAGGAAAGGAAGGGACTATGCCCTTGGAGCTGCCAGAGGGCTTTTAATGTGAAATATGTAATATGAAGTAAAGAGTTTCACTGACACATTTTTCACATTCAAAGCATTTCAGCAACTTAAAGGACATAACCCCTTCCTTTGCTGGCAGGCGTTTGATTTTAAATATATATAGGAAGTGTTGCGTTTCCCTGACGGTAGCTTAACAACGGTTGAACAAAATGTGAAAAGAAAATTGATTAATTAATTTTATGAATATAATATTATCAAGACAACGGGTAAACAGAGGAAATATTGAGTTTGCATTAAACAGATCAACAGCAGATCAGAAAACAGGGAGGCTTCTTACTAAAATATGACCAAATACATTTATCAAACAACAGAAAATATAAATGAAGGCCTGGTTCTCTCTGCAGTTGAGGTCAATATATGCTCCAGTCATTTTTGGAGAATTTACTGTATATGCATCATTCTCTTTGAGCCAAGAAGTGCACTCTTCTTGTCACGCTATCCTGTCTCCCATTTGCTCAAGTTGTCATGCCATTATCTGTCAGTCATCTTGATGAGCTACAGTATCTCCTTGACACTGTGTCCAGAGGCCGAGTTAACTAGCATCTGTAAAGGATTTTAATGAGGAAAAAGTTGCATTGACTAGCATCTTTTGCTCATGTGAAAAGGAACACAAAATATTGTAATTGTTATGGAGAAGTAGGTGGACAATGCTGGCAGCTGCTCTGGACTCTGTAAACTGATGAATGCAGATGGATGCCGCTCCTCTGCCATACGGAGGCACAGATTAAACAAGCCGGCTCTTGCAGACAGTCAGGCACAGACAGGAAGGCCAGGCAGAGGCGTTTTGATCTTATTCCTTTCAATTGGGCAATGGACAGCAGACACACATCTTTGTGCTTTTAAGAGCCCGGCTCAACATGTAACTGAGAGACAGGAGAGAGGAAGACACACACAGAGAGATACTGGTGTCAGCCTCTACAGGACCATTCTCCTCCAGTGATCGGGATTAAAGGCTTTATTGGTACTGCTCGGTGGAGGTTTCATTGTGTTTGGTTTAATTGGCATAAAGCGTTTCTGCTCTGAGATGATTTATTATTTTAAACAATGTAACACGGTTTGTGTAAGCGCCAGCGGACAAGAAGCCAAGATAGGTTTTGCATCTATCATCAGTGCGACGGGTCTTGTGGATATGATTTATATAAAACCTGCTGCCTCAAGATTGTGCAGAGTGACGAAGGTTTCATTTCATTTGAGCTTTGGGGCATACTCGCTTAATGTGACCAGCAGAGGAAAACAAGACCAAGAGTGCATTTGTCTACAGTAGTGGGAGTGTGTAGATTGTTAGTGGATTCTGAGAGACCCTGTGTAACTATGCCATGTTCACCGGTTCTATGTGCATTTACAGACATGCTTTTTATAGGAATTATGTTAACCATTAGCACTCAAAGTCATTTCCAGTCTGTTGTAAACTTTTATCAAACAACCTTCTCATATACATGGTGCTTTAAAGTGTATTTTATATTCATGCTGAGTCCAACAAAGTTCCATATATGGTTCACTGTTCAGTGTTTGTTAGCTTGACAAATCCAAGGCAAGCATGGTGTGAAGTAATTCCATTGTATACAAGCCTAATAGTAGTATTTCAACCACAATAATTGTAGTGTGAAAGTTTGATACTGTCACATCTGTAGTATCTTGTTTGTTTAACCTGTACATCAAAAGAACTGTAAAAATGAAAATGTGTGGTTTTTGTTATGCTCTGGAATTAGTTTTTTGGCAACAGCCTATAACCAACAAGATAAACTGTGTAAAGATTTCAATTAATTTAGAGGTGTTTGGACAGAGCCAGTCTTGCTAATGTCCCCTGCTTCCAGTGAGCTAGGCTAACCACAGCCTGGCTCCAGGTCCATAACGCAGACTTGATATTGATCTTGTCAGCTCACTCTCAAAAAGAAAGTAAATACATTATAATAAATACAATTAATACATTCCTCTAAACCCAATATTTGAAAGTTTGAAATTACTTTAAATCGATACTATTGTTCTAAATTGTCCTTTTTGTTACATACTTGCTGATATTTGTATCACAGTCATCACAGTACCAGCAGCAGCAAATACAGTTTGTTTAAAAAGACTGAAGAAAAGTACTGCAGCTGCAGCAGAGGCTGAGACTGCAACTACAGCGAGTACTCACTGTGGCTGAACAGACAAAAAAGTATCACCGACTGAAAGTCAAACTTCACAGAACATTCAAGTAGTTTAAATACACCAATGTGTGCCTAGACAATGCTCCAAATACATCCTCCTCTATTTTGACAGGGAAAAAGGTACCCAGCTTCCTCTTTTTTGCAACACATAACAGCTGTCTGTTTAAGTCAAACCTGTTGAGGAAGTGGAAGGAATTGGCTGAAACCTGTTCTGGGGATGGGTAATAGTGGATCTAAAAACAAAGTACTCCTGAGTCGCTAGCATGTGTCAGGCTGGGCGGTCAGTAAAATAAGAAAGGTGATTGGATTGTGTGGCAGCGCAGCTTGTACCAATTTCCTGAGTTAATTGGAAATTTCTTCTTCCTGCCTTGTTGTGTTTCCCGGGGCTCTGTTAGACGCCAACCGCCGTCGCAGACGGCATGGGGGTCTTTGCAGCCACTGCAATTGAGGTAAACAACAACCCCAGTCTGACCTCGTGTCACCTCGCCGCTGTCCCTAAATATCACAGCAAACCTGTGCTGTTTTTCAGAGTGTGGTGTTCGTGGAGGAAGAAGCAAAATTGGCGTGGAGACTTTTTGGAGAGCTACAAGGCCAGGGCTGCTGGCCAAACAGTCCGTTTGTAAGCGTGACTGGACAAACATGGCCGTGCTCCTCCTAAAGCAGAGCCAACACCACCAGCCATCACCACATCCACTATGACACCCAAAATCAACAGTGCAGAGAGAAATAAATACTGGCATGAGTTATGGTGCAATCCCAGAGAGGTTTTTCAGACTTTGATCCGCTCTCTGTGTCTCTCATTCTTTTGACATCTGTTGGGATGTCTCTCTCTCTCCAAGGAATGTTGTGATGCAGCATGTGCTGAAGCACAATGGCATGATCAAACAAACTCTGTGCAGTTCTTAATGAATGCAGATAAAGCCACAGATGAGACAGATGGGGTTTGGCTATACAGTGCAGTGATGTCTCTCTTGAACAAACGGATTATCCTGGTAATGATGTTTCTTTATGATTTTTTATTTTATTTCTGATAAACAAACAAAAGCATTTCTGTCTGTATTTAACTTTCAGAATAAAAACTCTGGCTTTATTTTGTGTTGTATATGTTTTTTGCACCTTTTCATTTCCCAGCATCTCCCACTGTGACCTTTTTAAGGTCTTTTTAAAGTGGAGGTAGGAAAAGGCACGCCTGCAGCTCCATATTATCGGATGAGGCAGCTGACAAATGTGGCAGTGTTCACGCATGAGCTTCTATTAATCTCCCAAACGATGCAAGGCCTAATGGGAAGAGGACTTAAGAGAGGACACAGCCGCTTTCTGCTCTTCCTCCAGGACATGGGCAGAGAGTAATGTCCTATTGCAATCAGATTACTCCTTTCTCCCTCTGACTATTTCCTGACACCAGCCACGACACTCCCCCTCCAATTTATTTCACTGGCCATTGTTAATTCCCACTTGTGGTTATCCATCTTTTTTTTCCCTTTACTTTAGCAGAATTTAATATCTTGCATCTTTACAAATCATTTTTCTTTCCCTGTACTCAGATTACACTGAGAAATTGTCCATGAAAGATTAAACATATAGTAGTTCACACACTGCATACCCATTGTAGTACAAAGTCATCTAACATGGGTGGTCAGACATAGTGTAATAAACTGCAATGAACTGACTTGGATGCATGCCTTTTGGTTAAGAAATCACCCTGTTTCAATCCTATAATGTAAGATTTTAAATCAATCATTAAGCTAACTATTTAAACTTGGAGCCATTCAATCTGCCTTTGCTCCAATTCTCTACTAAAATCAAAGAGATGAAGAGTTTGACTGCAGGCTGTGTACGCTTGAATAGTTGTCAAGAAGAAAGGCATCTGAGCTGCTCTTCTCACCTTGTTGCGACTGTTACTTTAATTCGCATAAGATATTTTGCTCAGATGCAGATCTTGCAAACAGGCTGAGCTGCGGTGATCATAGCTGGTGCCACGCTCTGTCCACAATGCAAGTAAAGGAAAAGGCTTTGCTAAGTGTAATTACATGCTTCTGCAGCTCTTCACTAGACCACTTCCCACAAAACTACCCTTGCGTGGCCCTATTTTCTTTTTTCTCATGAACCAAAACCGACGACTCCAGTTGCTAAATGTTTGTCATAAAGAAGATGTGATGTCAGGCACTGTCCTCCTTTATCAAGCTTTGTTAAATATATAATATTTATTTTGTCCATGTTATATTTAAAAACGACCCCCTGACAAAAAATGCAGAAAATGTCCAAATCTCATTGTAGAAAAACTATTGGGAGTAAATCACTGGTAAAATAATTTGTAACATTACTATCAATACATCCGCTGTCATGAGGCACCCTGGTGGCCTTAAGATGCCGTTAGCAGCGCTTGTCGGATGGTCGAAAAGCTTCAAAAAACCCCTCCCCAACACCTTTTGATTTCCGATGGAAAACACAACGTATTAAGTACTTCTGGTCAAGCATAACCCGACTCCAAGGGTTAAGGCGCCGACCATGAATTCCAATGTCTCCGGTTTGCGTACCTTTGCAACCTTTGTTGCATGTCATTCTCAAACTCTCTCACATTTCATACTGCTAAAGACATAACATGCCTGTCACAGTAAAGGCCTACGGCTGTCTTCACATTAATATGCATTTATTGTGAAGAATATGCACGAAGTGATGAGTTAGTATCAGCAGTAGTTTCATGCATCAACATTAGCTCACCACAGCAAATTAATGTATCAGATCAGAAAACTGTATTTAATGTGGATCGTTGACGTCTGGCCAATACCTGCCAAATACCTTGCTTAATGAGTTAGTATTGCCACTGAATCCCCATCAACAACACCAGTTATCCCACAGCTGGAACTGTGTGTAGTTAGGTCAAGTTGAACTTGATAGTTTGTCTGTTGTTATGAAGGTGATGCATTGTAATGAAACAATTTCATAAACCTAAACCTAGAATTTACACAAGCCTAAAAAGGATGTTGGTTTATGAGTGCTCCATTTATAATCAAGAACTGATATGTAGCTACAGCCTCACAGTGCCTTACACATATAATAATGATCTTAGACTGGTGACTGGTATCGAATCTGTACACAGAATTTGTTGGAAAAAAAGTTGGATCATGCATCCCTAGACATAAGACATAAGAGTTTTGAACATGAATGAATAATGAGTGAGTAATTTTAAGGAATGTTTTTGGTATACATAAGTGCATCAAAGGCACTAAAAGTGAGTGTTACAGTACACTAATTTGGTTCTGCACCATGATTCATACGATTGCAGCACCAGGCCATGCAGACCAATCTTATATGTACAAAATTCATGTTGCATCACCTCTTCCTCTCTTTCCTGCCTGTTATGTCAAAAGAAAAAAAAAAAGAATAATTTGTCAGGCTGACGTAAATATAAGCAGGAAAAATTAATGAATTGGGATTTCTAAATTGACCATCGCTGCTACAACTGCCAGTAATATAACCAAATATCCCTGCCACTCATAATGATCTCTGACGTGTTCTCCCCTCAGTCCTCGGTCCATGTTGCTACATCAGCTACAGTGGGAGTACCTGTGATCTCATCAACCAGCAGAGGAAGAGAGGGAGGGGCTGCCCTTCCATATGGCTTACAGAGGGAAATGCAATAACGGTGCTTCAGCAATATAGACCAACAAAAAGCCTCCAAGTCAGCGACTGCAGTCTCCCAGGTCTGATGAGGACTTCAATATCAGTTCACTGGCCTGCTTGTATCTGCACACCTCTCACTGTCTCATTAAAGTGAGCTGATGCAACCACACAGAAACAAAATCTTCCCATTCGATCGTCGCCCAGAACAGGAAGCTGAAGATGAACAAATCTGTACTTGATTGATACACAATGCCAGAGCCATTATAGGTATGTTTTGATCTCTTCTCATATCCAGGTACATGAGTGTGAAGTGCCAGAGTGCATTCCACTTTTGAAACTTTTGATGCAGGAGTTTAACCTTACAGAGGCCAATTTCGAAAATGTCAGACATAAGCCGGGTTTCAACCCAAAGTACCTGGAACTTTTAGTCCCAGGAACTAAAACATTCCTTCAGCCCATTGTTGTCTACGTTTCCACCATGGTCTAAAGACCCACAAAGATTAGGCAAATTAGTCTACACCCATTAGGTTTATTGGGCCTCACACTTGTATAGAACAAAGACAGTGGCCTAGCTGGGAAAGGCAAAGTCTTGACCCAAGGCCTGAATGGGGAACAAAGGCCAAGCCCTAAAATGGCGCCAGGTCTCCACCAGCCGTTAATTCACACTTAGGTATGAGATCGATGCAATATCCCGGTTGAAGCCAACGCAAGATCTCAGTTGAATCTAAACACTGGATTCCTATTGGACAAGACGTGCAATACTGCGCATGAAATCCCGGCGCACAGCTATGACATCATCGTTTCCATAAAGTTGGGAGCGCAACGTCTTTCTGTTGTTGCCTCGGTTACTTCGAGGCGCTCACGTGAACTTTAACTCCCAAGGGAAAAGTCTCAAATCGCAGGACGAGGAACTGGACTAGCTGCCACTCAGAGGAACAGTTTTGCCGTTGAACCCGCCGACAGCCCAGACCCAGCTCTGTCAGTATCTGAGCCTGAGAGGATTTCACCGGGCAACCAAATGACTGACACATTAAATCGCTCAAGTAAGAGGCTTGAGTCTGAGCAGAGACAGATTTTATAACTGTGCGTTATTTCATCTAAGCTTCATTGTTGTGAATCTGCTTTGCTTATTGTGGGAAGTAATGGACCGCCGCATCCTGTTTTGCCGTGTGTTTTAGCTGTAGGGGGGTAGTACTTTCTTAAAGTACAGGAACTTTGGAGGTGGGGCTTGCTACGCTGAAGTGGTTTGAACGTCTGGATCATGGATGTATTATTAGCACGTTCCATTGTGTATCGGTACCACACTGTTGTTAACTGTGTTATTTTAGCCACTGTGGAAGCTAATAACTGCTTTATCAGACCAAGTCCAGTAACCCTGTGTGATAAAGGGGCAGCTATTGTGCTCTGCCATGGCATTTGAGATTTCTTGTGTGCTTTGTTTCTCCCTCCTCTCTACTAACCCACACACCTTTACACATACATCTCAAATGACCCATATAGCGTGGTAGCACAACCAGCTAAGCTGCACGCTGTCCTGAGGACAAATAGAGTGTGTCCTCCATTTTGGCTCTGCCCCTTCGTTTGAGTTTTGTGGGTCAGCCCACCATTTTGGCTCTGTGTGTGTGACGAAGACAGACAAGGTCACATTCGCTGTCTTCCTCGCATCCCCCCTCTCTATTGTCCCACACACACACACACCTCCACACACACACACAGATCTTACATGCTTGCTGATTGTTGTATGCGTATTGTGTTTGATGAGATGATAGTGGTTGTTGGCTGAAGTTATTGATTGTTAATCAATAACTTGTTAGTGCTAAGGTTAAATAAACGCTATTTTATCTTTTAAAGAGTAGTTGCCTGTGGTTATTGTGTGTACATGTTGTGATAACAGCTGGTTGTGACGGTCAGTGCTCGGATTCACCCTTCACTGTCCACCGTTATTAATGTAATATAGTACCTTAAATATCAGCATTTTTAGGTGGACAGCCACCTTTGAGACAGTTTTTTGTGTTTAGTTAGTGGTCCCTGATCCTAGGGTTGTGCCCCATAATTATTAATTAATATTAATAATGTTGATAACATTAACAATATATATGTGCAAAATACAGCATTAATGCGCTTCAGCAGGAGACATGGGGCGAGGGCTGCTGGTGGTCACAGGGGTAAACACACTAGTCTCTGCAGCCTGCAGTTCTGTGTGCCCGCCTGTTTCATCTGAAAAAAAGACATTGGAAAAACAAAATAAATGTTTTTGTCTCACTGCGACGACATTAACACAATATAATTTTGTACGATTGATTTAGGCAACCCTTGCCTTACTATTGCCTACACTATTATTCTACACCAATAGTGGTTGGTGCTAGCATGTAGCTAATGTTAGCGTTGGCTAGGGTACCAATAGCATCAGTTAGTGTTATAGCATTTAACAAGCATCATGTGGGCCATGTGTGATTTACCTTCAACTGACAGCGCAGTAGCTGAGTCCAGCCAGCAACGCATCCAGACCATGGATGTATTATTAGAACTGGATATGGCGCCGTCACTCAGCCTTGCTTCCAATTTTTTCCAGTGGCCACTTGCTTCCATACTTCCAGTATTGCAACAAAACATTCCCCTGCGGCCCAATAATCATTTTCCCCATTGGCCACATTTATAAAAGAGATGTCTGTAAAACTGTTGTCAGGACACCTCAAACTGCAAACAAGGTTAGTTAGGACTTTCTCTATTAATAATTTTTGATCCATCCTCAAGCTGAGAAAAGCAACTTAAAAATCTGCAATGTCATCATAGTGTAATGTCTAAGGGCTAGGCTGGAACTCGCAGGCAGGGCCTGCGCATATTCAGTGGGGCGCATACCCTGGACGTAAACCCGGTAGCTAGAAACTTTTTTAGGCGTATGTATTAGGCTACCAATTCTCATTGATTGGACTGAATAGGCGCCATCTTGGGGTCCAGTATCCCGTTCTAATAATACATCCATGATCCAGACGTTCAAACCACTTGCTTGAAAACATAATGTGTTTTAAGGGATAATTCAGGAATGCACAGGCATGTGTATATTCTTTTAAACCTAGACAAGTATTCTGTCTTGCATACTATCTTTTTACTACTTTAGTTTTGGATTAACAGTGATGCTTTCATCTTAATAGTTCAGTTTTATTTATTCCAGGTTGATGACATATAGCAGCAAGTTGGTGTGTAAAAGTAAAAGTGCCTTTAGTTTTTGCCCACTAGATCATTACCCAATAACTGTTACCAAACTTATAACTTTATATTTCAAATTATAATTGATGAGACTGTGTTAGGCTAATTAAATGTGTTATTGTTTATGACTTAAGGCAGCTAATCAGTGATCAACAGTAAAATAGGTTGGAAGTGAAACATTCAGCCTGTAAGTATTTTGATAAGTCCATTCCATTAAAAATATATATTTCAGCTAGTTGTGAATTATTGGAGAAGTTGAGAAAATGACAGCTCACTCAGTACAATGAATCCAAAATTAATCCAGTAATGCATGAATATGAAATGGAACTGACTTGTGAAATACAATATGTACAGCTTAAGTTCACCTGTGCATTTTCTCTTTGCACCAAAACTTCAAATAGATTTTGAATTCTTTCCAGACACTCGGGCCACCAGCGACCCATTTCATAGGCATCTACAGTACAAGCTACGCAATGCAGCATATAACCTGGTTTCTCTGTAACTGCTCCTCTATTCCTCTGCCAGTTCTCTCCATTAAGCGGGTGTCAGCAGTCCTGTCCTTGCATGGCACACTGCTGTCTCCTAAAACTTTTGACGACATGCTGAGACATTTCCTCTACCAACCACACAGGCAGAAACACAAGAGAGGATTTCATTGTGTTCGAATGAGAGCTGGACAATTAATCCTATACAATCACATATTTGAGTTTATTTTCCTTCATTAGTAATCATAGATTGTTGGCAAAGAAGCAGCAATATCAGAACATTTCATTTCATTTAGAAGGGTTAGAAATAGTCCAGATGTTGTCCTGATTGTCCTGTTTATGAGGGCAAATAAACCGCCCGTGCTTTGTGCCAAGATTGATGTGGAAAGTTACTCGCTGACAGAAGATATAGGTTGTTGTCTTCTGGTCAAATTGCATTTGTCACAAAGATGTCATCAGTGAGAGATGAGGTGCAGCAACCTCCGGGGATGATTAGAAAACATCATTACATCCCAGCTGTGGGACACTAACTGTTTATGACTGCTGGTGATTCATTCCGTCACCATAGTGCGTAACCTTTTTCCTGTATTATCTTTGTAGCCACAGAACAAGGTGTCATCTGCATGGAAAAATCTGTTTTGCCAATTCACCGTCCTTCGGTCCTCAACTTCAGCTTTGATCAAGTGGCGGGGCTGCTGATGGGAGCAAAGTGCTGCAACTGGAGCCTCGGCCCATGCAGACGCTGGAATATCTGCCAGACAGGAAAATGATTTGTTATGCAAACCATTATTCATATCTGACAACATGCGGAGTGGCTACTTTGGTATTAATGGCCCCTCACACTGGAAGGGTCTTATTGATGCTGACAGCCACACCTTCTGGATAGCATGCTCATCTCACGGGCCTGTGACGTGACTAATAAATGGAAGAGTGATAGGAATTTAATGTGTGTGGGTGTATGTGTATTTTTCCGTATGCTACGTGTGCTTGCACAAGTGTGAAAAGGTTGAATACCTTGATGTACTTGGATATTTCCTCATAGATATTACCCTGTAATTCTGACCATATTTTCAGTTTAGGGTTCTGTTTTTCATTTTATTAAATCAATTAAAGCAGCATCTGTGCACTTGAGAGCACAACATTGTTAGTGTCAAAGTGGCAGCTTTGTCAGATTAAATTGCTTAGACTTAACTCCTTGTCTGAGGCTACTTTTTTATACTTCTAAATTGAAGAAAATACAGTGTGACAACCTCCCCGCTATTCATAAATCTAGGCTCACACACACACTTAAATTAAATCACTAAACTTGTAATCAGTACTTTTACCCTTTGTCCTCAAAAATGTAACCATACTCGACATGTCTATCCTTAACTGTTGTCCTGACCTAAAGGATAAGCCTGGTGATATTCTATATTTTTCTAATTGTCAAACAAATCCCCAGTTCCCTCAGCCATTCCTTGTGGCTATTGTGTCAGGTGGAATTTGAAAGTTATTCTCAAAAGTTTCTCCTTCATCTACTGTGGCTTGTATTGTACATCACTTTAGACCAAAACTTTGGCCAAAAATATAATTTGAACTTTGAAACTTTATTTGTGAACTGTTTGTGAAGATTTACGTTTTTAGTAGGAATGTAAGTAGTAGTAGTGTGTAGTGTGAAAGACTTGAGAGACAGTTGGTTTTGGTTATTTTATTGGATTTATTGACAAAAACAAAAATATTCAATAACACCTGCCTTATCCTTAGTACTGTTGAACACAACAGCTACTAGTGATGTAGCTGCATTTCTGGGTTAGTTTTGTTGTGTATTTTTCTGATTCCCATGTAACTGGCAAAAGCTACAGCAACTTCAACAGATGTCATGTTGAAATACAGCAGTTTGGAGTGTGGTGACAGCTTTCTCAAAAGAAAAAAGTGTGGGAATACAAGAACACACACTCACACACACACACACACACACTTATATTACAAATTAAATTGCAAATGTAATCCCCCTGTATGAGATACTGTCATCTTTTGGAAACAAATTAAACAGCAAAATATAAAGACTTGGACTCTGGTAGGGGTTTGTTGATGTTGAAATCATGAAGTTAGCATGCTAGTTATGCAAACGAGACTGTATTGTTTGAGCCCAGTGGCTGCATTACTTTGTGATTTTAGTTTCTGAAAGGAGAGATATGGGCTCTCAATCTTTTTCCTCTCTCTCCAGGTGAGTGGTGCAGGGCAGGAACCAGAGAGAAAAATCTTTCTTTTTTTTCTCCCTGCCCAAGCAAGGTCAGTCAAAGCGGTCTGCCAGGTTTAAACAAATTAATCCCTTACCTCTGGGGTTTGGGTACCATCTATCCGAGCTGTAATGTGATAAGGGGACAGGGTGGAGAACAGGGAACCAGCAGGTGCTCAGCGCGGCTAACACACACTCTTTTTATCACCTGACACTGTTCCTTTTCCTATTACACCCACACCTCGGCAGCCTCCAAGGTGACTACGCTGCAGTTACGGGAAATGGGAAAATAGCTTATTCTTCCCGGTTATCAAAATCGCTCCAAAATAAGCAGATCTCCTGTAAATCCCTGTAGCTGATGTGCACTAGCGCTGCATTGGGACTGATACACCTACGGCAGCCTGGATCTCCCTCAAGGCGTGTGGATCTGAGGAGAAAGCATAGCTGCGTCAGAGTGGAAATCCTGCACTTACATGCAGACCCAGAGCAGCTGTGCTTTTGTGGTGAGTATAGATTATGGCAGTTTCATATCTGAAGATGTAGGCATTAATGAGGCGGATGGAGGTGGTTTGTTATATATGGTTGGGTAATGTGGTGATACCGAGCAGACAGTGATCTGGCTCTGCACTGTGACAGAGTGGGGGAAGAGAGCAAAGGAAAATGAAAGCTCAGCAGAAGGAGGGAGTGAATAGGGTGATGTATGGCTGTCTCAATGCCCTTATGACATTTCCATCAACCTATAAAGACTTAATGGAGGATGCATTGTTACACATGAAATAGAAGAAGCGAGGAGAGGCAAAGAAAGCCACTTGGAAATTGGAAGACAGAGGCTGAATGAAAGAAAAAGGGGGTCAGGAAGGTAAGGCATTTAACAGGAGTTTTGTGAAGTGGAATAGCATGTCATCTGTAAAAGGCAACTCTGAGAGGACGATATCACATTTCTTCTGCTCACCTCCCTCCCTTCCTTCCATATCTTCTCCCACCATCCCAGAATTAACTGGTATGTCTGTGCAGAGACAGATCGCTGTCCGCCAAGTGACGACCAAGTCTACTGCATTTCACGCTTCCTGCCATAGCCGCTCATCAGCTGTAGGGAAAACATCAAGCCGAGCACGCTGCAAGGATGTCACCGAGCCACTGATGGATGGCAGACAGCTTGAGGGAGCGTCACTCTTGCTCACTCATGTCTGTTGAGTCTGCTACAATCCCTCAGAGGTTTATCATTTTGCTGTTCTTTTTTTGTAAAGATCACCCTGCAGCATATGGGAATGAGGAGGTGAGCTCGTATTGACAATTTACAGATTGAGGAACTGCGAATTTGTGTTGTTTTGCGTGTGAAAATGATAGCGTGGTGAGATGTGAAATGAAATTCACTTCTCCACACAGCAGATGGAATGATTCATCTTCCTGGGTTTGAAGTGACAAAATCAAACCTAATGAGGAAACTAGATCTGCATGTACAAATTGACAGCGAGAGCAGATGAAGGAAGGGTTTTAGTGTCATCTTGCATTCAGTCACTCTTGTCACATGCTCCTCTGTCTGTCTGTTGTTTTGTGTACTTCACATACATGAATTTTATGACTGTGTTGGTGTGGTACGCCCTTGGGCCGACACACCTCTGCACAGCACACCGTCTTGGTCCCAGGAAGTGACAAGGAGCGCAGTGAGACTGAGGAATGGAGATGTTGTCGGCATTGGAGGAGTGACATATTGAACATAGAGAGGTATGGGATATTCAGGGTCTCGGAGTCATAAAACAACACTATGGAAGCCATCATTGTCCTCTCCACAGTCACTGTAGGCATAAATCTCTAGCCTCTGGGGTTTGGAAGAGATGTCACCTGGAAAAATGCAATGTCAAAACAATGTCATTTCAGCAGTTCCTGCAAAACTTTCCATCTGCATACACTAGGGAGCAGATGTAAAAGGAGCAAACAATGCTGAATGACAAGTTGAACACCAGTTTTTATTTCTTTTTTCTTTTTGCACTTTACTTAGTCCAGGTAATTAATATTCTGCTAAGCAAACAGTTTCTCCTCTCACTGAAACATTAAGATGAACTTAGTTAGGCAGCACCCTTGCCTCCTCAGAATTGCATCTATATACTGCTAACTTACATCTATATACTGCTAATTTATATAAATCGAATTAAATAAGTCACCACTTATTTAATTTGATTTAATTAAATATTCACTTGTACAACTTAAGCATGATTAATCTTTTTACGGTTAGTTTAAGGCATGTTATATTAACAACTGATCAAATGACTATGTGAAATGTTAAAGTTGTTACTCCTCTGTGACAAACCTGCAGTGAATGCATCTCTGCAGTTCCCCTCATCTATATGGAGCATTTTAGCATCTTTCAGCTCATTGTTTTAGTTTTACTTCCCGAAACTGTTTTGATTTTATTTCATGACTCTCATTAACCCTGTTTCCAGCCGTAGCAGACATCTGTTTTCACTCCTTAAAACTCATTGTGTGCTTTATGCCTAACAGCAGACAGACAAAGTTAGCAACTAGCTGGTGAACATAGTGGAGCATTTAGCAGCTAAAGAGCCAGATATTTCCCTCGGGAGTTGGTGGAGACCAAAACAGAGTGAATATTGCACTTACATTCGTCAGGTGGACACCAACAAATGAATCGTCAAATGAACGCTACAGTAATGTTGTTCTGTGGCTGTTGGATGTGTAAAAAGGCAGCTGTTACTATGTGCTAATATGTAATATGTACAGCCTGTTGCATTGCCTGGTCAAACAAATGTATTATTGCTGCTTTATAATATTTACCTATAACATGAACTTTCCCTAGCCCTAATTCCAAAGTGTTTTGGTAGCCTAAACCTAATGACACACTCGATGCTTGACACAGAACAGGAACCCTGGTCCCTGGTGTCCCTGAGCTTTGTATGACCACCATCCACCCCTACAACTTCTGTGTGGTCCAGGACCACACACTTTCTGAACAGGAAAATATATTGCCAGTGAACGTAATTAGTGTTGGGGAAGCTACTTTAAAACTGTAGCTAGGGAAGCTACACGCTACTCTTCATTGGAAGAAGTTACTACAGCATTACTACACTTTTATTGAAAGTAGCAAGCTACACTACAAGCTACTCAGAAAGCTACTGCTGGGACATGTAGTTAAACTTAGCACCAATCCCGAACACTGAACATAATCGGCACAGCAATCACAGTTTTGGTAGTATATAAAAGCAATTTATAGGTGACAGAGTTGCTTTATTACCCTGTAAAAGTGGACGACAAAGGGACAAATCAAACAGGGCTCCACAATATAAAAGGCAACACTCAATTAATTTTTCTGATTCACATGCCTCATTTCTAATTATCACTGCATCAGCAATGATAAAGTATACATGGCAGGCTTATTGTGCAGGTGTCATCTCCGTCCATCTTGTCTTTGTTTAATTACCTTCACCATGCAAATAGCTGTGACTGCTCATGTATTCTTGCACTTCATCACCACTCTTCACTGGTTTTGGCAGGAACTTGACTGGAAGCCGCAGGTAAAGTGCCAAGGGGTGAAGCAGGGCAGATGAGTGTTTCAACACAAATAGCATATGGAAATGCTGAAAACACACAAAGAAGGCATAATTACTCTGGTGTGAACTTCCTGCACATCTGTTGATGCACTAAGTAGAGGTAGAGCGATGAACCACTGATGCTGCCTTCTGATTAGATCCCAGGAAACAAGCTTCTCTGAGATTCTCACTGGCATGTGGTCTCAAGCTTCTTTATTTAGCAGGAAAAAAACGTATTTAGTTGAATCGGCAGGCCTTCACATCTGAAAGAGCGATATTGGACATAGTATCATTCAAACTTGAGAGCGGAGCCTGCGGTATTGATGAAAACAATCAGATAATAGACTCTGTGATTTGTCAATCAACATTTATTCTGAACTGCTATTTTTGTTCATTATTTGTGTCTGTTTTTTTCTCTATAAAGTAGCTGTTAGCAGCGGTTGCCATTGGAAACCGTGTACATTGAGGCCATGTCTGCTGAGAGATAAAGGATGAGTAGAGAGGGTGTGTGTGTGTGTGTGTGTGTGTGTGTGTGTGTTTGTGTGCATGTGATTTGATGCTAGAGGCCTCATGAAAGTCTGGATCTTCTATTTTGTATTTTTATAGATTGAAGGGACAAGGGACAATCAAATATAACCAGCCAAATATAATCTATTGTAGATGGATGGATGGATTATTAGAAAATTAAAAAGAAAAACTCTGGCTCTTCTGTTGCACTCATAGAGAATGGTACAATCCCACAGAAAAGTGTGTAAAATGTTAAAAGAAAAAAAAATGCCAAAGTTGCTGAAACGAAGAAAATGTGACATTTACAAAGCACAATTCTTGCCCTCTGCTTCATTACAGAGTCATATTTTGCATGCATGGCCAGCTGTATGTGATATGAATCCATGATTAAGTGTACGTGTGTCAGCCTTTTCTTGCATTCGGATAAAGCAGCATGGCTTAAAATAAAATCAGCACCCATGCCTTCTGACTGTCTCCTCTAGAGGGGATGAAAAAGCAGAGAAAGACAAAGAGAAGAAAACTGAATTCTAATCAGATGAGATTGGAGAACAGAAGTGGTAATTAGCAACAAAGGCAGCGGACTGAATGCAAGCAGCATCTTAACACACACACACACACACACACAAATATGCACACACACATGAGCCCACTTATTAACACTACATACAATTTGCACATTTCACAGCTGGTCTGCCAAGTATAAGCATTGCAGTTTAATATATGAGGAACACTATTTCACCAGCACCTTTCCAGCAAGTTTATTGATACCGAGGCTCCTCAGTGCAACCTGATTCTGCAGTTTTAAGCTCATGAAATCATGCCAACATTTGCTTGTTGTCATTATCCTTCAGCTCAGTGCCACAGCTACATCTGTCCCTGTGTGAAGTGCGTTGCTCCAAATCCAGCTCCAAAAGAATAAGAGCAATATTTTCACACAGGCCACAATAAACTGCTCAATACAGTGTTTGTGCAAAGTTGTATCCAACATCTCTGTAGCTGAGCAGGGAATATGACATGTTAGCATGTTGTAAGCATTTATCCATAAAAAAGGGAGCAAAATACTGTGTCTGTGGAGCAGTGTTGCTTGAGTCTGTGGAGATAAATATGCTCATTTGCTTTCTTTCTAAGAGTAAGAGATCTATATCAATCTCATGTCTGTGTGTTAAGTACAGAGCTGACGTGGCTAGCCAAGCTTAGCATGAAGACTGGAGGCAGGGGAAACAGCTAGCTCTGTCCAAAGTGAAAAAGAAATATCTACCAACACTCAGGTGCGCTGGAGGTTTCAGGTTTCCACAACACACTTGTGTAAGTTGCATGTTGGACAATGATTGGCAACTAGTTGTGATGTCACGAATCATGCTCATATGCATACATCTGAAACTAAGATTTAAGATGAGCACAGGGAAACGTTCCCCCTTCATCAGATGAATGTGGAACAGCCCTCTAGTGTCAGACTCTGCACATACATCATTCTGCACAGTGACGCTCAAAATCCCAGTGAAGTAATAATAAGGAAAACACATTTTTGAGTGGTGGTGGACAAATTAAACAAATGAGATACAATGTGTTAATTAGTGAGATTTAGAAGTTTTGGTAGTTGCCTCCCATCTTTATGCTAAGGTAGGCTAACCACATCCTGACTGCAGCACTGTAATGCATTATTATTGTACATGGGAATATAAATGTACTAAACTGTGTCCAACTAAACTGTTGTTGTGGTCTCATTTCATGTGACGTCTCTCCACAAGTTCCTCTTGTTAATTACCTCCATGGGTGTGTCAGTGTGCCACTGGGGCATACAAGTCAGGAGGATTAGAATTAAATCAGAACAGGCTAAACTGGCCTTAGCCGGTCGGCCCAGGAAAGAGGGAAGAACTCAGCTGTTTGATTCGGCTGGTTAGTTGCAGCAGGACATCGGAGCATCTGCAGATCAAAGGACACAGACTCAGTCCCAGCCAGGGGGGACAGAGGGACAGCAGTGTCCTGTCGTCTGCTCTCACCAGGTGGGGAGAACAGGGAGCATCTGCTCCGTGTGAGGAGGACGCTAACTTGTCTGGTTCTGGTCATTGATATGGGAAGTCTTTGTATTCAGAGCTGCTGTGATCAAACAGCTCTGTGCTCTCTGGGATGGCTCAGATTGATTATACAGTTATAAGAAATATGTCACTGATCAACCACCTTCATTAAGAAGGAATTACAGTTCTGAGATGTTTATCTAACAATATTTCTTAAAAAATATTTATTAAGGGCTCACATAGCTTTGACAGCTATCAGCATTCCTGATAGCTGAAGTAATGAATAATAATATGCAGTTAATATTTTAAGAGATCCATGTCATCACAAATTAAAAGTATGCTATTAATAAGTGGGTGATTCATTTATAAAGTTTGGTATATAAAGTTGGGTAAATTGGAATTGTATTTTAAATCATTTTGTGGATTAGTATGTAAGTTAACTTATGGGCTGTTTATGATACTGCTTATTTTGTGTTTAATTCATATTAATATATCAAAGGAAAATGTCATTCAAGTTGTTCAAATCCCTGTAGAGCATCACTCTTCTCCTTAATGCTGCACATTCTGTTACAGAGCTGCTTCATACAGACTGAACGTGACACAACACAGTTATGGATATGGGTAAGGGAACAGTTTTGGTTTTCAACTGACTACATTACAAATACGATTATTGATATTGATTAATATTGATTCATCCTCAAAGAATACACGTCTGAGTTTGAATTAATTCATTCATACTTTGATTATTCAAAGCTTCACTTCTCTATATTTTTTATATTATCAATAGATTAAATGACTGTAATGTGAAAAGGGGGTTGCTCGGAGCAATGAACTCACAGAGAATTAGCACCAACCTCTGAGCTCTGTAGAGCGTTTTAGCCTCTCAATTTATTGTTTTGGTTCACTCTCATCGCCTTCACTTCTAGTCGCTCAGGCAGCTGCAGTTAGCTGGTGAACATAGTGGAGCATTTAGCAGCTAAAGAGGAAGATCTTTTTCTCAGAAGTTGGTGGAGACCAAAATAGAGCCAAAATGACAACGAATATTGGACTTCTCCAAGTTTCCACAAGCATAGCTCCAAATGAATGCTAATGTTGCTGTGTGTCTGCTGGATGTGGAAATAGGCAACTGTTCGCTAACACGTTTGCCAGATCGACTTTATTGTCAGTAATGTGTCAGTGTTGTTAAAATGCTTAATCACTGCAGCTTTAAATGTAATAGTAAGTTTAACTCAAATGGGAGAGGTTTTTTTTTTTTTTTTGGGCTATCAAAGAAGCTCTTGTCTAAACTCGAGTTCACTGATTATGAAAGCATTAGTCATCCACTTCACCCACCAGGAAACCAACAAACAAAACTATCACCTTCAGGCTACTCCCAAAGCTTTGTTTAGTCGTGACTTTCATATCAGTTTTACAGCAAAATAAGTCACATAACTTTAAAAATGTGTTATCATCACTCAGAAACTTGTGTTCTCAGTCAAGAGTAGGAGGAAGTCCCATGAGCTATTAGTAGCTTGATAACCATGGCACCATATGCTGAGATTACATCTCCAGTGAGCTCGCTTCACACTCTTCAGGTTTTGGGAGCAGGCTTTTAGCTCTATAAATTGTGTTACGACTCCAATTCTTCCGGCAGTAACAGCGAGGCACTGCTATTAATTTATACAGCTCTGTGGAGGAACATTTTACCTTTTGTCCTCCAAATCTGTTAACAGCTCCACAAGAATATCAATAAGATCCACAATCTGTAGCTATTAAAAGCTGACACTGCTGTTCATAGTGTTGTTTCAAGTACCAGTCATACCTTCACAGGAAACATTCACATTTTTCACAATTTTAATTATTTTCTACTTGTTGTTATTAACTTAAAACAAGCTAATCTGATCATCTTCCAGCCATTTCTCCGAACTCAGCACCAAGAAACCGCTTATACTCCTCGTACTCTGCCATGTCGTTCAGCATTGTTCACAGGTGTCATAACTCGCTGTGTGGTTTCCGTGGGAACCAGTCATTCTTTTTATAATTTTGGTGACTTGGCAGCAGTGATTTAGCAAAAACTTCTGTCTCCTCGGTTCGTGGAAAAATAATTCCTTGCTGTCCAAAAATTGTGAAACACGGCGTGCGTGTGCATGTGACTGTGCCAGCGACAGAGATTGATGGTGAGCTGTTATGATAAATGTTTTTGAAGCCTTAGCTTATTTCGCCTTGCATCCAATTCATGATCCATTAGCACCACATCAAGTCAAATTCATACAATGCGCTGGATTAATGAGAATCGAGCCATCGCTCAGGCATGCAGTATTGAACGATGCAGGATATTGACTGATGCTGCTTTACCATGTTGCCCGAATGAAGCGCGTGTTGGGAAGTCAGCACATTTTTACAGCAGTATGTATCTTGTGAAGTGACAGGCTCAAACAGCACTTGATGAGCACTTACTGTTGAGTCTACATGGAGTCAATAGAGCAGTGGGTGAATCTCAGAGGTGTTGTTTTCTCTCAGATTAAAACATTTGCTCTGTGGTGACAGATAGACTTATTTCAAGCCCTCCTCAAACACAGCACTGACAGGCCTGCTGTCCGCTGGGTTTGTTCAGTCTCTGCATGGACATCTGCAGCGACTGAAGACTGCACAAATCTTAAGGGGGCTCTCTCTGGGCCATTCAAACAACAACAATGGCAGGGGTATAAATCTCTCTATATAGACCTCCACTTTGATAGCTAGACCTGACAAGGCTTATTTAGCTAACTGTTGCTTCAGGGACTTTGCTGACATTGACCTCCTTAGTCAAACACAGGCGGTGTTTTCACGGCACCAATTGGTGTGACTGGCGGACTTTGGAGCATCTATTTTCTCCATCAAGATGGCCTCCTCCCAAAAAGGAGTTGGAAGTAAGACTAAACAATGCTCGCCTGCCAGATGGTGGACCTTTCTTATTTTTCAACAGGACGCTGTTTGCTCTCTACATGAATCTGTTAGTTTCTTTGGTTCATTGGTAATGTATATCTTGCATCAGGGTGTATATCAACGTGCACAGGACAAGCCTTTTTGTGTTCCTGCCATGAAAGAACGTGGAGCAACGGTCACCAAGTGTGTAGTAATGGCTGTGGAAGAAGAGAGGGAGAAAACAAATAAAACTGGCCCATGCTTCTTTTAGCACACGTTACATTTCGTTTTGTATTCATTATGCTTTCGCCTTTTGCTGCCAGTTGTCGGTTTACATTTCACTATACAGTGTGTTAAAACAGAGGTTCCCAAACATTCTTAAACCACAGCACCCCTTCATTGTTTTTTTAACGGTATATTAAATTAAATGTTTATTTTGTTCTGTTCAAAAATAATATTAGCTTCCATTTTTGGTTTTCCGGGACAAACGCACAAAGAAACACGCACACATGACATGCACTGATTCTTTTTTCACTTAGCTCTTTTAGTCACTAAGTATTCAACATCTTAGCTGGCAAAAAGGGGTGATTTGCCTCCAAATGTCTGTTGAGCTTACATGGCACCATTTGCTGCATTTCACAGCTTATCCCTGCAAATACCTTGTGAATGCAACAGCTAGCTTCCCCCATCACAAAAAGCCCTAAGCCTCATAGCTTTCATTTTACAATCTGATTTTATTTCTTTTGGTGAGCTCAGGTTCAGAAAGTGTGACAGAAACCATCTTACGCTACTATGACAACCAGCAACCATGAGCTGTGATGTCACCTCCGGTTGGTTATTTTACGTTTTTTTTTTCAGATGATGAAAATGAAAATCTAATGCTTATTTTGTATGTGGTGAAATGTGATCAAAAATGTATAAGAACAGCAACTGAACAAATCTTGTGGAAACCTTGGCCCATCCTTAAATTTACCCTGTGGATTTATTGTTTTGTAAACCAACAAAGCAAAACAAACCTTTTTACATTCATTGTTTCTCACCAAATGCATTGTGTTTATCCTTGAGGTCTAGTAAACATCAAAAGTAAAAAAAAATATTTGCAGAACCAATTTCTGGAAGAATTTGAAATCTACATTGTCATCTTCTTCCTTGACTTTGTTCGCGCCAAAGTGCTACTACTGTCCAAAACCTCGACAGCGTATCTTCTCTTTCTCTTTCTTTCATCTGTTTATGCTATTTATTCAGCTATTGTATATTTCAATTTTATTGTCCTTTTCAAAATGTTATGTTATTCATTTACTTCGAGACCCTTTTTTTTAATTCTCCAGGATAAATCATATAATTTCCCCCCATACAAAGCTTGAATTGATGAGATATATAGTGATTCCTATGTTGATTGTTTGACTAAAGTTAAGTCTTTCTTACACACGGGAACCTTCATTAATTAACTGGTGCGCTCTTTTCATGGGCCTGAAGAACTGAACATATAGCATTGTTCACAGGAAGATCCTTAATCATATCTGTCATAAAATATTCTGAGCTTTCTACCGTATCCCACGTCCTTCTTCAGAGAGTTTAACCTCCTCAGTATGGAACTTTGATCACATGATAACAAGTGATCATATATGGGTGAAGAAGAGACCCCTGTCTTTGTTCAAGGGTGGTCTTTGTCCTTGGATGTGGTTGGCTCCCTTGACACCTGAGCAAGTTCCATTTGTTGAGGAAGGCAGTGAGATGCGGCCAAAATCTCTGGAAAAAGTTAGTAAGTAGCCCTAGACCGTCTTTGTCATTTTCATGACTGTTGTCTCTTGTTTGTGCCAATTTGTGCCTTTGTCTAGTCACAAAGTGGACTTCTTTTAGCCAAGTTTTCTCCATAAACCAGACCTCCCTCGTGTGCAACCTCCTGGATAAAATAAAAGGTTGTCTGAAGGCTCTTAACAAAAATATTCAGATGGTACTCATATTTTAAAAAATGTATTCAATTATCAGCCAGGACTTTATTTCCTATGCTTCAACCTTGGATGAAATGATCTCACTGATATAATAATATATAAAGAACAAAAAAGTGGAAGATGCACTTTCTTCCCTCCTGCCTACTGAGAAGCAGCAAAGCACTTCTCCTTGTTTCTCTCTGACTCTCATCCAGAAGCAACTCCTTCAGCCTATACACCATTGTTCTTTCCCTACCCATACGCCTAATTAGATGCCTTTGATACAGTATGAACAGAGAGAGGGACTCAGTTGGTTGGGATCCTCTAATGCACCCTCCAGTGGCTCTCACATTGATCCCTTTTTCTGTGAAGCTGCCATGAAGACTGCACATTGGCTCAGCGTGGGCTATCATAAAAGACAACGGAGCACAAGTTGAAAACAAACTCAAAAAGAAATGGGTTGTTTTATATTATCATAGGCCGCCAAGGCTGCCCAACACCTGACGGCTACACGGCTGGCATGCTAATGTAATGCTAATTGTAACCCAAACAGAACAGTGACATTTGTTGAGCAGTTAAACGGGAGCCGTCCTGGGGGGCGTTTATATTACACACAAGATTTATATGCTTACGATATATTTAACCCGCTACAGTGACATCTACAATTGTCCGAGACAGGGCTTGGGAGGTACATGAATTACAAGATTTAATTCCCCAAGTCATTTGCAGCCTGTGAGGTAGTGAGGCTGACAGCGTTGTATTTGTTTTTCATCAGTGAGTGTTTGGCTTGGCAGCATGTTTCTGCGTGCAGACCAGGGTAGGAGAGGCAGGCAGGGGGAGATTGTGGATTTCGTTGTATAAGCCAACAGGCTCCTGGACCTCAGGAGACAGTGATTGGGCTGTGGCCATTGTAGCCTATCTGGGGGAAAAGGTGCCAAGTGCTTGTCCATTATAACAGGTTCTGTACTCTCTCAAGACATCACCTCCTCCACCCCTTGAGTGTAGTGGGGATACAGCACGGGCAGAGAGTGTTGTTGACATTTTCTGAAATTGCCTGGAAGCATTTTTGCTCAGCAAGAGCTGGAAAAGGAGGACTTCACTTGTTGGATAGCCTGAGATGAGCTTAAGATACAGAAAACACTTGACCCCCCAAGTAATTCCAGCATTTTGGAAAATTTATATATTCATTTTTTGGAGAAAGAGATGAGAAGATTGACACGAATCTCATGCCCGTGCATGAAGTACAGCACTGGAACCAGGATGCAGTTAGCCTAGCTTAGCATAAAAAGTGGAGACAGGAGTAAATCGTTAGCCTAGCTCTGTCCAAAGTTCAAAAATACACCTACCACCAACAAATTCATTAATTATGACCTTGTATCCCATTTATTTTAAATATTTTAAATCAGAATGTATTTCTGGGGGAGAGTAGTTAGTGCTGGAACTATAAAGGAGAATAAGCGTATTCCCTAAATCAGGCCTGTTCAACTGGCGGCCCGCAGGCAACATCTGGCCCAGCAGCAACCTCCGAGTGGCCCAGCATACATAAATCTGATATATGACAAAATAAGTGAACTACATATTTAGTGTATGGAAGCAGCTAGCGAGGGAGCCATCTCGCTTCCTTCTCATCTCTGTTGAGAGTTGCACATTCGCAGCACCGATCGGGCAGGATGTTTACGGATGTAGCGACACCGCCAATCATATCTTTCACAAATCAACGTTTTCTCATGTGAGCTCCGACCAGCTTAGCAGCTTTTCAGAACATCTGGCTATCGACAGTCACAAGTAGGAAGTGCTCTACTGCTAATGTGTCTCCGTCAACCCCGAAAGGTAAATTTGACAATAAAAACTGTCAGTTTAATGCTGCCTGGACTGGTAAGTATTTGTTTATTTTTTATTACATTCATTTGCATTTGTTTAAAATTTGTCATTACCAAAAACAAAAAAAAAAAAGGTTTTAAATATGCTGCTGAAAATGTCCGGCCCATCTACATTTCCTGGTTTTAAAATCTGGCCCAAGAGACACAATGTAAACAAACTTGTGCTAATAATTTACAAGCTATGGACAGACAGCATTTTGTTAGCAGTGATGTTGAAGGATAAGAAGCACACCATTTTGAATCTCAAGTGACCAATGATGAATGAGCTATCTAGCTAACTGACATTAGCAGTGCACATTTTTTCCCTGGTGCATGCTCGTTCAGCAAGCCGTGGTGCAGACCGGTGTCCATGTTTGTAGATAAAAGGCATTAGCTAAAAAGCTACTGTTGGTTGCAACAACACTGTTGGTGGTCATAAGATGTCATTCTGACTGGTTAATGTGCATATGGGTCACCGTCCTGACACAGGACAGAGCAGATCTGCATGTTGAAGCAGAAAAACCTATGCAACACAGTTTAATTTGAACTTTATATTTATATTTTACAGAAATGCATGTAAATACCATTGGCAAAATGAAAATCATGTCACCCGCCACTGAGTCTTTCAGATGACATCATACACATTCCAAGGTATTAGATATCAAATGCACACAGATGGGTGAATGTAATCATCCTCTTAATTAGTACCAACAAATAAGCAGCAGTAAGCACTAATGGGAACTTGTTCCACATGAAAGAGTTGTGTTTATGTTAATGCATTTGCCCCCCAACACACACACACACAGACACACACACAGTCAATGTCCAAACCAAGTCTATAAGAGGGGAGCAAATAAGCTCCCTGTTTTCACCGTGGTACAGTCCTGCATTGACCTGAAATCTCTACAACAGGCACCCCGATCAAGTTAATGTGTTTCCCAGTGTTGGGCAGTAGCGGCACTACATGTAGCGCGTTACAAGTTTAATTACATTTTTTGCCATGTTGCTGTAGCTGAGCTTGCTACATTTCTCTGGGAGGCAGCTTCAGCGTAGTGAAGCTTCATTTAATGTAACTTAGCTCACTTTCTAAGCAGCTTGCCCAACACTGGTGTTTTCTACTCATCAAGCTGAAGGAGAGAAGGAAAAAGGTGTTTGGGAGATGTATATTAAATAGAAAAAAAAACACTGGAGAAGGTAGAACAAGTGTTCAGATGCTCTAGAAGTAAAGTGCTCTGAAATCCATTGCAATCACTCTCCTGACTCTGGGGAGGGTGGGTGGTGGGGGGGTGGTACGACATCAAGACAGCACTGTGTGGTCTCTGTAGAGGGAGAAGAAATCCAAATGGCAGCTGACACATTTAAAGTAATCCAAGAAAACGACATAGATACATGCCATGCTAGTAATGCACATTTACTGTATACCTACACTGAAAATGAACTATGCTGCATTGATCAACAATACAAATGCTGCTGACTGAAGGTGGTTAAGATCTGATCTGAGTGTAACTTGAGTGTGTAGAGCTGCAGCAAACATCCACTCTGCCACCTGAGAGTCGAAACAAAATCCAAAAAATATTGTTGAGTTTTTTGGTATACCTTCAAAATTTCATATTCATTTGATGCTCAAATTTCCTAGAAACAACAAAGATGAACCATCCACTGCAGGTAAAGACTATACTTATTTTTTTTTTTATTTGGCTGTTCCACAGTCCAGACTCAAAACTTAAGGTGACTGTGCTTTCTCTATTAGGGACCTGTACTTTGGAAACGTGCCTGAGGAAATTAGGCAAATCAGTTACATATTTTAAATCCCTTCTAAAAACACACTTCTGTGAACTTGTATGTATAGTTTTTGATCTGTTCTTAATATTATCTCTGTTGGTGTATTTTTAGCTGTATCTGTTTACCTCATATATTACCTTTATTTTTATTCCCTATTGCTGTTTTGGGTTTTACTGTATGTAAAGCACTTTGTAAACATTGCTTTTAGGAAAGTGCTATACAACTAAAGTTATTATTATTATTATTAAATGTTCCAATTTTTTTTCAGCTACAGTAAATGAAAATATATCCACACTGACTCTCAGAGATGCGCATGTGAAATCACTACGCAACCCCTCAGGTTTTATTAATGCTCAGTGTCGTTTTTTTTCCTCTGGCACACTTGTGAAGTGTCATGTTCAAATCACACAGATCTCCTGCTGTCTGTACGCTGTGGAGATGTTTCACTGTGGGCTTATGGAGCTGGAGCTGAAAAATAAATCAATCAACAAAAACGGAGCTTTCTTCTTGTGTACTCCTTATTATAGTAGCTATACTCATCAAGTCCATTTCTGATGTTCTTTAGCCTGGTAAAGACAGTCTGTGTCCTAGCTGTCCTCTCTGCTGCTGACAGGACAGCTGCTGCTGAGAACAGAGGGAGGAGGCACCATGGATTAAACACATTGGACGTGGCGTTGATGTATTGCTTCTGGTGAGGATGTGAGTGGTTTTCTGCCTGTATTGAAAATGTAATAAATGTAACTGTAGGTAAAGGACCTCAGGACGTGTTTGACCCCGGTAAATAATAGCTAGATAGTTGAGAAATAATTAGCTTCATTTAGCCCCATCAGAAAGTTCACATACACAGTGAAGATCTTAGTTCTGAATGTTCTCAATCATCAAGTACAGAGTATAAATTTTTGGAATAATAATTCCATACATTTCTACATTTACTGAGTTTATTCAGATATGGATTTTTTTTTTTTTAGAAGTGCCGATGCACCAGGTTTCAACTGGGGTTTCCTAAGATAAATCAGCTTTTATATTTCACTTTGTTCTGCTTTGGATTTTGTGTATTTGTAGTTTGGGCCTTCCGAGACCACCGATCTATTGTTTAAATCAGTTTTATATCATATATACATATATGCCAAGTTTACATTCAAAGTTGGTCTCATTAGTTTTTCTTTGAAGTTGGTTATTGACACACAATGATGTTCTGACATCATATTCACATTCTAGAACTCTTATTGTCTAATGTCACGGAATTTGCTCTTGACCAGATTCAGTTTATCAGACCTGCAGGACAGAAGCAGTTTAGTCAAATCTGACTTTGATAAAAGTTACAAAGATGTTTCTTCTGTGTTGCTGTTGTGGAAAGGTTTGTTTTCTAGAAGATGTACTACGTATTTTCTGTCATTTCTCTGCTGTCAGTGTCACCCTGTGGACTGTAACAGATGGCACTATTTCGACTTCACAGTGTTCAGTAGATACTTTCTGTGAAGTCAGGTTTGTATCAGCTGTGAACATATATTATGTTTCTATCAATTTTCATCATGTTTATTTTTCTTTACACTGTACAGAAATCAACAAGTGTTACAGATGTGGTGGCAGACCAGAGCAGACAGACACGCACTTCTCAGAGGAGGTAACCTAAGGAAATTGTTGTCCTGACTATTTCTTCATCTCCATGGTCAGGCTGATTGGTTTCCGTTTTCAGTTTGGTGGATACTTGTGCTGAGAGAAAGCTGTGTGTGTGTATAGTGGCAGGAGACACAAACCTTTATCCTGGTCCTGTTAGTACCAGAGCTGTAGACCCGAGGCAAGACAGCTGACCTGGACCTGTGTCCTGTCAGACATGACTTGTGACTTAGTTGTGGCCAAACACAGCTTTGAATGAAACAAATGACCACATGTTCCATTTTAACGTTCAGCATTCAGACACCTGAAAGACCTGCATCATGAAATGTGTTTATGAAGACTTGAGACTTGACTTGAGACTCTGAGAGACTTGAGATTTGAGTTGAACTCTTCCTGGAAGACTTAAAACCTGTGCTAGTTAATGAAACGCTGAATTCACCCTGAACTAAAGAGTGACTGATCCCTTGAAATGATCCCTCTAAATGATTTCTTCTGAGCATGAGTACACAACAGAAAAACCAACAGTGCTTCTGTTTATCGACAGTGTTGCCGTCCCAGACGCTTCTGCTGCCACCGGCAACAAGGATGAAAGGAGCCAGTGGAGGTTTCCACTCTTCGGTCGCCCCTTTGTATGTTTGCCAGAAAGTGTCACCGCTTCCTATTAACTCATTTTAGTAGTTTGTAGGAATTATATTATAATTATAAGTTGTGAATGTCATCAAATATATTTGACATAGTTTCTATTCTAATTATTATTATTTTGTTTCTACCCTACAGATAAAAGAAATTCATCCTGAAAAGGAAAAGCAAAAGTATGGACACTCCTCTTGAATATATTTCTTTATTCCTACAGTCCTTTTGTTAGCTAGCACATTCAGTTTGATTTGACCCAAAGTGCAAAGAGAATTTCATGAGTTTTGTGAAACTTTGCTCCTGCTAATGTTAATTCAACACTGCATTTTCTCTTTACTAGACTGATTAAAATCTTCAAGTGTTTTCTCCAGCCAAACATTAAGTCCACAGTTGGATAACAAACAGTGTTTCTCTTTGTCGCCAGTGTCGCCACCTCAGACGACAAAACCACCGGGTCAAAGCAAAAGGCTAAGAAGCCTCGGTGGTGGCATCGGTGCAAGGTACGTATGTTTGACACAAAGTGCAGCACTCAACATGAAGCAGATATTTATCAGTGATGACTGTGTCTGTGCATGATTTCACATTTCTTTACTCCAACAGAAGAGACGTCAGGTCGCACCAGCTGTTGAAGAACAGAGCCTGAAGGAACGGTGCCACTCCACCCCTCACCAGGACGAGGTGGTGGAGTTTAAAGGCCTCACTAAGGAGGAGGAAAGACTGTTGGAGGAAGACAAGAAGGTTCCTCCAACTGTGCCCAAAAAGGAGGAAGAAGATGCTGTCTCCACCACTAACATCGTCAGACATCAGCAGGGCAAGTGTCATGGGTGAGTATATGTGCATATATGTACATCCCCCCAACCCCTCCCTCTCTCTCTCTCTCTCTCTCTCTCTCTCTCTCTCTCTCTCTCAAAACCTAACACAGCAGCCCACCACTGAGTCTGGTTCTGTCCAAGGTTTCTGCCTCTTAAAGGAAGTTTTTCCTTGCCACTGTTGCCAAGTGCTTGCTCATTTGTTGGGTCTCTGTAAATAATATTGTAAAGAGTACGGTCTAGACCTGCTCTATAGGAAAAGTGCAATGAGATAACTTCTGTTATGAACTGGTGCTATATAAATAAAATTGAACTGAATTGAAGTTTGTGAAAATGCCGTTGAAGAATTGATGACGTTGACATGTGTTTGACTGTTTGTGTGTCAGGCTCCCCAACCCAGCACAGATCTGCTACATGAACTCCTGTCTGCAGAGCCTCCTGACACTGGAGGACTTTGTTAGAGCCATCAGCGGTCAGGAGCAGGTTTGGAGTTTGATCCCTGAGGCTACACTGATGAGGTACAGCACCTCTCAGAACACAATCCTGAACACAAACATTTCAAAGGCAGAGACCATGCTTTTGACTGTTTCCCCCTCTCCAGATCATTTATGGACATCAAAGGGTCTCACCTCTCCAGCGATGCCCGTCATAAAATCAACCTCCTCGATGCATTCAAGAAGGCGGTCTCTGTGTGGGCTCCAGAGTTTCAGGATCTCCACCAGAAAGTGAGTAAGCTGGTTTTTATGGTTTGTTGTTTCACCACTTCCTTCCACTTTCTCCTCTGTGTATGAACGTCTCTGTACGATTGTGTGTGTGTGCAGGATGCTCATGAGTTCCTCACCTCTGTGCTGGAGCAGATGAGGTGTTTGGGCCCGAGGCTGCAGGGGATGGCAGCCAGCATGGGCAGAGTCTACAGCTGTCCGGTGGAGGATCACCTGGTGTTTAAGATGCAGAACACCAGGACATGCAAGAGGTACAACTATACCGTTACACACATCACATGCACACATTCATCTGCCAGCATGCCCAAGTGGGGTAAATATTTCCATCAGCGACCACTGCTTGACATTAAATTTCTTAGATATCTGGTTTAACCAGAGACCCAAGAAACAAACAGTTTTTTGTTAATTGTAATTCTGGTGAACTGATCTTTGAATACTAAATTAATGCTGAACCCTCCACAATAGGCCTTGGCATGACCTGTGTAGCTGTATTATAACTGTACTGTCCTTTTAACGTGCAGGTGCAGTGCAGGATCCACCAGAGAGGAGGAGTTTACAAACCTGTCCCTGGACCTGGTGCCTGGTGGAACAGTGGAACAGATGCTCCAGGATTACCTGATGGTAACAAATACCTGTCCTCATTCATTCACCAACTGATATAATGTGATGATGTAGAAAACACTGACACATTTCCTTGTGTTAGTATGTGTATGGATACGTAGCTGTTTTCTTGTGGTGCCTGTAAATCCAGTATAGAAGTGAAAGCTTGTTGGTTCTGTTCTGCAGGAGACACAGTTGGAGTACAAGTGTGTGTGCGGTGCCACCACGTCAGGCCAGCGCTCGTCCTTTGTGACCCTGCCAAGGCAAGAGACATATTTCCATGACACCTGACCAAACTCCTGACCACAGTGCTTAGTTAACCCAGTGGTATCAAACTGGGCCCCACTGACCCTTAGGAGTAATTGTGAAGTATTTAACATACAAAATACGAAAAGGGAGATTCAGTAACGTCATATTTGATCTTTTTGTCTATCACCTGGTGCTGATGTCTTTTCTTTCTATCTACAGAGTGCTTGTCTTGCACCTGAAGCGCTTCAGATTTTCTCCATCTTTCCAGCTGGAAAAGGTCTGTGACCCTGTCGTCCTCTTCAGAGAGCTGGTGGTGTCCTCCAACCAGGTCAAGAAAACGAAATGACCTGATAGCAATCAAAATCATCAGACTGCGGCTGACAGAAGTCAATGTGTGGACTGTGTGTGGCCTAACTGTGATTACCTGTGTTTCTTCTCAGGGTGGTGGCTGCTACAGTCTGGTCAGCACCATCAGTCACATCGGCCTCACAGCAAGAAGTGGTAAGAATATACATTATTTTACTTACACTCACATTGAATGTAATCCAGAATCATTGTTTGCTTTGTTTGACAACAACTTTCTTACATTCTGCTTCTGTTCACTCAAGAATAATACAAATCATAAAACATCATGTCTTATGTAGCCTTTTTTTCCAATGAGAAAGTCTTACACAAATATACATCTTTCCTGACTTTGATATACTGTTGTCTGGTGTCACTTGCAGTCACTTAACCTACATAAAGTCCACTGACTCTGGAGACATCCCATGTAACAATGCTTCCTCTCCTGTTAGGACATTACATCAGTGACGGGACGGATCTGGATGTGGGAATGGAGGACCCGACTGACCGCTGGTTCACCTACAATGATGCAGAGGTCACTGAAACGAGCGGCGACTCTGTGTGTGATCAGCGGCAAAAAAACGCCTACATCCTGTTTTACAAAAGACACGTAAGAGTACAACACTGTCACATCTGCACTGAAGTGACACACATCAACGAAATGATGTGGCAGAGACAGAGACACAAACACTGATGGTCTTTAAATTTCCTCAAATAGCAATTCAGACTGTTTACAGTTGAGAGCTGTGACACTGTTTTTATTGTATTGTAAGTGTTTTCAGGACGGTGGGACGCTCCTTTAGGACTTTGGAATGAAACCCATCGGCGGGAGCAGGGACCTGAACTCCCTAACATGATGGAGTCCAGAGGTCCAACCAGGGGGCGTGAAAAGGTAAGTGTCGTCTCCCTCTGTGTAGTCTCAGTGTAAGGTGAGGCTGAACATGGAGGTTTGAGATGGCCAGCACATCCAGAGGAGGATGGATGAAGACCACATTCAGTGGATGATGGACGGTGAGCATGTCCCGTGGCCAGGAGCAGCAGCAGGTCCCCCAGCCCTCAGGAGGATGGACCCCCCAGAGAGCCTGGTTCCTCTCAGAGGGAACTTTTCCTTGCCACAGTCGACAAAAAGTCTAAGCTCACATGTGTGCACTGACAGGACAATAGAAATTCTACCTGGAACTGAAATCCAGCTAGAATTTCTATTGTCATGCTGAACAGATGGTCTGGTCTGTTCTGGACCGGCATACAGCTCGCTGACTGGGGAAGACGATGAAGTGAAAGTAAATGAATACTTTACTTTAAGTTTACTTTAGTTTCTATTTAACTAAAAGTAAAGAATTTATTTAAAATGCAAGATTGTTTGTGTTTTGTTCAGTATGGGTATAGTTGTATCAATAGGAATTGTTATAGTACCTGCACACTGCAGTGTAATGGGTGTACGAGGTAAGTTTGCACTGGTAAATGATATATTTATTGGTTAAAAATGAAATGGATAAAATTAAAAGGCGAACAAATAAAAAAAATAGAATAATGCTTGTGACCTTTTTTGTCAGCTTTACTGGTGAAATTATACCAAACAATTTGTCTGACTACAACAATGGTTTTTCACATTTGTGTTTCCTTTCAACTGTGAGATATTAAAAATGTATTCAGTTTAGTTAAAGCTACTTTTGATGTTGACTGAACTCAAGTAACAAATAAAATATTTTAAACTGACAGAACTCATGTTTGAGGATCTCCATCACAATTAGAGTTACTTCTCTGAATGTCTGCCAACACACAGATTATGATTTTAACTGTTTGAACATGAGTGTTTGCAGCCAAAAATACAATTTACAGGAGAGAATTTTCTTATTTTGGAGACAAACTGGTAAGATTTCTGTATGGCTTTGAATCATATTGGGTAAAGGTCCACTAATAAACACCTACAGGACCCTCATTTTTCTCCAGTTGTGACATCACATTGAGGGGCAGTTCAGAATGGCTTGTTCTTGGTGAAATTCCATCACATTAAAAAGTGGTCTGAATCGTGCTCAATTCTCAGCCCTGGAACTCAAACTATTTTCTGATGCCCCCACAAATCTATATTTAAATAATTCAATTAATACCATAAACCTGCAACGACTAGTCGACTAATGGCTTGACCTAGCGACTACTAGTCGACCAGGAAAATCCTTAGTCGGGGGCAGCCCTAGTAATATCAGACACACATTATAATTTAAAGCATATATGTTAAAACATGTCTGAAGGGGATTTTTAAATAACATATACTCATAAATCTATTCCAAGTCTAGACAATTCTTGATGTTGACAGTTCATTCTTGAACAAAACAAAACAATCTCCTCACACACAGACTAACCCTAACCTTAACCTAAACCTAAACCTAAACCTGACCCTAACCTCAAACCTCAAACCAAGTCTTCACCCAGAAATAAAATGATTTATGTTAAGGGGACTTGTGTTTTGTCCCCAAAAGGAAGGCGAGCCTCCAAATGTGACTATGTAAACAGATTTATGTCCCAACAAGATGAGTATTTCATGTCCAGACCACCATTGCCCTCCCCTCCCCTCTCATTCCTCCCATTTCCTCCCTTCAGATCCTGTGGCTCCATCACTGAATATATCAGAAACAGCATTATTACCTGGGTTAAGCCACGGGGTGCAGCTTAAGCGATAAACATGCAAATGAACTGACGTTTATTCTATTTAGTAAGGCATAAAGTGCGGATATATTGTGCTTAGAGAACCCCAGGGCAACCACTGCTTACGTCAATTACCATCAGATGATGCCGACAACAATGCACAGACAGGTGGCAGTGGATGATGTGTTTGTGAAGTGGATGATGTTTTTTTTTTTCCAATAACATGTTAAAGTATGTCACAGAAATATAGAGACATGTTACAGAGGCAGTAGACACATTTTCAAAGCAAGAGGAATAACAGTTCCCACTGGTCCTGGACCTGGTCTGGGCCGTGATGAGAGCTGGCTAAGATGGCGGCCTTGGCTGAACCCAGGCCAGCTATGTCGCATTACTCATCCAGCACCAAGGTCCATCTGGAAGGCCTGTGACCACAGCTCACTACTGAGGCTCCAGCCGAGGACAGAGCTTGTTAGCCAGACGTGCCTCTCCATCTCCAGGGCTGGTTTGAGTATTCAGTAACATGTACAGTAGAGTGTGTGTATTCATGTATGGGGAGAAATCTAAAAAAAAAAAAAAAAAATGAACAGATTGAAAAACAGGTCACACATGCAGACAAATATGCACAGTCTGGAGCACACACATCAAATGTCCACATGTACATCCCCACACACACAGTTACGCACACACAATGTGTCATGGGGCTACTTTCGGCCTCCAAAGTAGGTTTATTAGACACACCACAGATGGACTATCTGTATTCTGTCCAACTGAAATCACTGTCAGTGTCACTCAAAGCTAAAAGCAGAATGAATCAGTAGGTGGCAGATTGCAGATAGGCACACACAGTACTTGCATGGGATGTTTAATTTACTAGTGATGCTAATAGTCTCGCTTCATTCGTTTTAGCATTACAAAGTAATTATTACCATTTCACAGCCTGCTGACAGTGGAGGCAGCCAAATGCAGAGTGACATTGGCTAATATCATGGCACGGTGACAAAATGCAGTGACAGTTTAGGAAGAAAAAAGTTTTGATGTGAACTGATAAATGTTTCCCCAGCTAGACTGTTGTGTTGTTCTTTGTTCTGTGGGAATTAGGAGGGAGTGAATACACAGACAACCCTCAATGAAACCACAGGACTTTCAGGGACACGGATTTTCGAAGGCATTTGATTCCACTCAGGTCAACTCAACAAGGAACCGCCTTCCCCAAAACGTTGCCACAAAGTTGGAAGCATACTGTTAAATAGATTTCCCTTCATTAGAACTAAGGGGCCTAGCCCAAACCATGGCAACAGCCCCAGACCAAAAAGTTCATAGAAGTATGTGGAAAGGGTATCCACATACTTTTGGACATTTTATATACCTCAAGGTCACCATCAGGGAAACAGCAACGTAACGTAAATTTATAAGACAAATCTGGGTTGTAGGGGGACGTAGATAAGGCACCATTACTGAGGTGGCACCTCTTGTAAACACTGTAATGGATGTAAAGGATTTCATTTTTTAAGTGCCTTTCCCAAGAAATCTGCCCAGGAGATCCTGTAGAACCTGTTATATGTTGAAAAAATAGGGTCCCTTGAAAGCTTGGTCCTATGTTCGTTTCCTGGCTGAAATTTCACTTTTACCGTATCATGTTTCAGGATTATATTAAATGATGCATTTCCTCTGATTACGAGGCAATAAATCATGGAGTTTGGTTTAATTTGCCACTCCACACAGCACTTTCAGATCGATACTGTGGAGGCCAGACAGAAGCGGTATGTTAATGTTGTTTTTTCCCCAAATTCTGCACCATAACACTTTCAGACTAGTGCTCTAAGACTGAATAACTTCCACTTTAACGCAGGCTACCTTCCTCTGTTGCAGGGGGCGATTAACCCAAACATCAGTGCTTTCATGGTTCAGTGTAAATATGTTCACTTCCAGTCTGCCACCGCAGTAATGGTGGTGCTGCTTGGGTGCGCAATACAAATCAGATTTGTCTATATGAAAGATCATTGATCAATCAATTAAAGAACAGTCAATCTGTTTTATTGCATGTGGTGATTGTTTTGGGGATGTTGTGCATTTACAGGGAAACAGCTGAATGAGCAACAGCACCTGTGGTTACCAGTTCATCAACGTGGCAACAGGGAAGAGGACCAAGACGCAGACATCCACACAAGGAGCAGAAATGGATAGTCAAGATGCAGGCTTACAGACTGACAATAGGAAGGCAGTCTGGGCCCACAATTAAGTTAGGGAAGGTAGGTAGACACAGAGAGATTTACTGTACAGGAACATGGGCTGGGACAGGATACAGGCAGGCTCAGGTTCAGATAGAGGTATACAGGTACAGGTGGCTGGAATGCAATGACATATGGTAACATTGACGATCTGGCAAAAAGTAGAGTAACAGCGTTTTCTCCCTTAATGTGGAGAGCCCACCACAGCTGAGAGAGACTTTATGCGGATTGGTGAAGGAAAGAGCTATAACCTACAGTACAGTACTTACTTGAGAAAGAATGTAAAAGTAGGGCTCCGTACATATTATTTTTTCTCAGCATCAAACATGACTGATGAAGCATACAGAAGGTAACATCTCATATTCCTCATTTATCTAAAAGCCTGCTTAGCTCTCCGTACTGTCCAAAAACATGCCAAGGCTGTATCTGAAGGGGCTGAAATGCTTACTTAGAGAAGTGCTAGAACACACGAATGAGGTTCATGATGGAAGATAATAAATACCCTGATGAGTATTCTAATTGTGGATGGGCTGCACTGTGAAAACACTGAGTCAGCTGTGGGGAAGAAATGTGGGGAAGATGGATCCTCTAAACAGGATCCATCTTCCCCACATTTATTTTAAATGCATAAAGGTAAGAGAAAGACTTTTCCTATTGAGTTTGTCATCAGCTCAGCAATCTAATTTCTCCCTTGTTCTTGTTTGATGAACATAAAGGGGACAGTGTTATGTTTGGGGAAATCGGCAAATACTTTCAAAGAATATATAGTATATATCGCATATTGCTAGATACATTCATTGGAGTAATAGATTACCGTGTAATGCCCCCCAACACCATTACCCCCAACACTGCCCTGTACTGCTGTGTTTGCTTGTCTGACTATAATGTCATGCCTTGTTTAATGGGCTCTGGGGAAGTCCTGAGGCCTGCAGGGAGGAGCGGATGGAGGGATGAAGCGACATGAACAAACAGAAGAATGAAATGCAACTTTTCCCCCCAAACAACCGACCATGAGGAGGAACACCTTAAGTGCCTTTTCAGTCCAACTCTGCAGCTCTTTTCATCTCTCGCTCTTTCTCATCTCTTCATCTCTCTGTGGGGAAGATGAAAGGAGACACTGGCACTGGCTGTGAACTCTACTACACATGAAGATAGTTTTTCTTTGCGTGTGTGTATGTGTGTGTGGGGTAGTGTGCCTCTTTATTGATTTTTATACATACTGCTCAAATAACTTGTTGGTACCACTTAAAACTGGAGACGGGGAAAATTCGGAAAATACTAAAAGTACATTTTGTGCAGGACAATTATTGTTGCAACTTCTGACAGGTTCACTGTCAATGACTGACAAGGACACGCAGTTACCTTTATGTAATGTAAATTACATTCTTAGAGGATTGCTAGTAAACATATGGAATATTTTTGTTAGAATTCACTTTCCATTTGTTACTCAGTAGAACTTACGAGGTCACCTGTCTGTTTATTTAAGTTCTCTTAAGGTGCTTCCCATTAAGTAGCTGCTTTTCCTGGACTCCTGTTGCATTTATATACTACAACGGAAGATTCATTTTAATAGAAACGTAAATGAGAATGAAATGTTGTTGGGTTTTGTGAAAGGTCGTTGTGTTTAGACCCTTTGACCCTTACTTATTTTTAAAAATGAATTCACTGCCCTTGTTTTAAAAAATTACAAATTAAATTTCCATATACTGTCCGGTCTGCGCATGTGCAGACACATGCTGCCAGGGTTCTGTTTACACAACATTTGATAGAAAAAATATGTATTCAGCTAATGCTATCAGTTGTGTGCTTTGATAAATTAACATTAGCTAAAGTTACAGTGGCTGGCTTAGTTGACTTGCTATAGCTTTCAAGTTAAATGCGTGGTAAAGTCAGTGTTTGTCTTGTTAGACTTATTTATTAGTTTGTGGACATTAAAGAAAAACAAAACAGGTTAATTATAATTGTTAAAAAACCTTCCCTGCTGTCTGGGCTTGTAGACTGGCCAAGCCTAACGTTACTTTATTCCTGACTGTCTGGAAGCATGTTTTCTAATCTTGTCAATGTGGTAACATTAAGACAAAATTACACTTGTGAAATCATGTTGGTAAAAGGTGCTTAATGTGCCCTGACAGCAAAAGCTTATGCTTCTACATAATGGCAGCCCTAGGTAGGTGCCAGAATTGCCATTCATTCAAAACACAACACGGAGTGGCAGACACAGCAGCAGCAATTTGAGTTCCAATCTGAAAGAACCTCAAGTCTTTAGTCTGGATTTCAGAAAAGCGAAAATAATCACCAGATTGTGCTTCATGAGGAAACATTAAGTAAAAGACGTAGGTTGGTGTAAGAAGACCTTGATTTTGTGGGTGTTTAATATGAACATTTAAGTTATACTCAGGTCCTCCCCTTTACCATTTCTGTGGAACAATCTATTTTTTTTTACATCCATATTCCGTGAAGACCCACCCCTACTCTGCCTCTGATTGGCTACGATCCTGACATTTTGCTAAGCCTTACCATCTCATGCCTCTTGTCTAAGCTGCATTCAGGGACACTCACCAAAAAAAATCTGTGTGTTGACACCACAACAACAGCAGCTGTAGTCCTCCGTCTACACTGTTTTGGGGTCTAGACCTATGATGGTGTGGAAGCCTGCTGTTTATTTATCTCACCTACTGCAAAACTTGAAAAATGTTCTAGCTAGTGAAGCGTGTCACTACAGAGGATCATACTGGCATTTTTTATGTTTTAGGCCATTGATGACAAATGCACTAACATTACTGCTGAAAACTTTAGAAAATTCATTTTTACCTTAAGTAGCCATGAGGTTGAGAATATTTATGTAAAAATCAACAACTTGCTGCATAATGTTGCAAGTAGGTACCATTTTCTAAATACATCCTGGTGCATTCAAGAGCACTGACATCCAATAATTAATAAACAGACTTTGACAAACTTTGTGTTGAGGAAATTAAATCCTGAAGAGTAAAACAACTAAACATTGGCTAAAACATTTAAAACAGTTTGGTTCTTGAAACAATGAGGCTGGCTTTATTCATTATTTTTCTTATTGTCCAATTAAAAACCAAAAACAATGTGTTAGTCCATCTCTCAATCCTTTCTGACTTCTGGGTCTCAGCTCCGAGCCCACTGGTTCCTACTAAAGACATAATCTTTAAAAACACCTCACAAATATATACAGTGGTGAAAAAGTGTTTGCCCCCTTCCTGATTTCTTATTTTTTTGCATGTTTGTCACACTTAAATGTTTCAGATCATCAAACAAATTTAGTCAAAGATAACACACGTAAACACAAAATGCAGTTTTTAAATGAAGGTTGTTATTATTAAGGGAAAACAAAATCCAAACCTACATGGTCCTGTGTGAAATAGTGATTGGAGTTTTGGCCCACTCATCTTTGCAGAATTGTTGTAATTAAGCTACATTGGAGGGTTTTCGAGCACAAACTGCCTTTTTGCCACAGCATCTCAATAGGATTCAGGTCAGGACTTTGACTAGGCCGCTCCAAAGTCTTCATTTTGTTCTTCTTCAGCCATTCAGAGGTGGACTTGCTGGTGTGTTTTTGATCATTGTCCTGCTGCAGAACCCAAGTTCGTATCAGCTTGTGGTAACGAACAGATGGCCGGACATTCTCCTTCAGGGAGTTTTTGGTAGACAGCAGAATTCATGGTTCCAATTACCACAGCAAGTCTTCCAGGTCCTGAAGCAGCAAAACAGCCCCAGACCATCACACTACCACCACCGTATTTTACTGTTGGTATGATGTTCTTTTTCTGAAATGCGGTGTTACTTTTACGTCAGATGTAATGGGACACACACCTTCCAAAAAGTTCAACGTCTCGTCAGTCCACATTTTCCCAAAAGTCTTGGGGATCATCAAGATGTTTTCTGGCAAAAATTAGACGAGCCTTAATGTTCTTTTTGCTCAGCAGTGGTTTTCGTCTTGGAACTCTTTTTACAGTGGAATCATGAACACTGACCTTAACTGAGGCAAGTGAGGCCTGCAGTTCTTTGGATGTTGTTGTGGGGTCTTTTGTAACCTCTTGGATGAGTCGTCGCTGCACTATTGGGGTAATTTTGGTCGGCCGGCCACTCCTGGGAAGGTTCACCACTGTTCCATGTTTTCGCCATTTGTGGATAATGGCTCTCACTGTGGTTCGCTGGAGTCCCAAAGCTTTAGAAATGGCTTTATAACCTTTTCCAGACTGATAGATCTCAATTACTCTCTTTCTCATTTGTTGCTGAATTTCTTTGGATCTCGGCATGATGTCTAGCTTTTGAAGATCTTTTGGTCTATTTCACTTTGTCAGGCAGGTCCTATTTAAGTGATTTCTTGATTGAGAACAGGAGTGGCAGTAATCAGGCCTGGTTGTGGCTAGAGAAATTGAACTCAGGTGTGATAAACCACATTTATGTTGTGTTTTAACAGGGCGGGGAATCATTATTTCACACAGGGTCATGTAGGTTTGGATTTTGTTTTCCCTTAAGAATAAAAACCTTCATTTAAAAACTACATTTTGTTTTTACTTACTCTACTTATCTTTGACTAATATTTTAATTTGTTTCATGATCTGAAACATTTAAGTGTAACAAACATGCACAAAAATAAGAAATCAGGAAGGGGGCAAACACTTTTTCACACCACTGTAGTTTCATGTTTAAAAAAGCCTCAGTACTAACAGCTGCTCACTGTAGCTTTTATCAAACCAACAGGAGGAAATGGTGCATTTGTTGGGGACTATTTTCAGCGGCAGATGAATCCACATGTGGTGCTCTAGTGAGTATTTGGGGCAGCAGGACGGTGTGTGTGGGACTGAGTCAGAATAAACTACAGTGTGTGTGTTCATGGTGATGAAGCAACGTGTCACCCAGTGCAGCAGTGCGGCTCACTGATGTGTTTTAATAGTTTCTGGACAACAATGGAGCTTTATGGCACAGAGGAAGAAGATACATCAGGCTGTGATACACACACAACACTTGGTAGCGGATACATTCACTGCTTGTTTGAGTCTGAACATAAGGAAACAGAGAATGTCACCAGATTTATCTTTAGGGATTAATATGTATGTGAGTATATGTCATTAAAATCTGACATAAATACATGTTTTCTTTTTTTCTCCAATTTTCTTTAAATATACAGGACAGAAGGAGATGACATCTTGAGAGACCTGCAGAAATCCACCAGGGCATATATGTCATCAACAAGGAGGGTGGAGAAACTGGAGCTCATGATGACGTTGGCAATTATGTTGGCATAAGGCGTAATCATTCTGGACTACATTGGATCTGTAGCCCAAGCTTGTGTAATAATGCTGGGAGTCATCTATGCACTGAACATGGCTTACCCCAAAGAGCTGAAATACTCCTATGAATTCATTCAGAAAGTGCTCTTGCAAATGGAAGGATAGAGCACATTTAATATGATGTGAAATGCAGCTCTAGAAGATGTAGTATTGTACATATGTATACAGCCACTGGTGTGAACATTTAAAGCTGTAAGAGGAATTTTTTTGAAATATTCACTCAAAATGAATATTGTCACCCTGGACAGAGGTGCTTGTTTTGTGAAAAATCATACTGACTCACTGTAAGTGTTTGCAGTTTATTGTAATGTTACTTCAGGTCCCCGGTGTTTGCTGTCTGCCAGCTATGGATGGTTCTGGTGCATTTGTTGTTTTGTTATGAATGGTACTGGTACATTGTTGTTTTTTATGTTAATGGTACTGGTACTTTTGTTTAAATGGATGGCACTGGTACATTTTGTTATAAGATATGAAGCAATTCAAGAAATGGTTACCACTGAGTTACATTACTGGCACTCTTGTTTGGGAGAGCAAAAATGGTGTTCAAGAAAAAAAAGTAAGAGTAGGATTTGGTTTGCTTTATTTGTCTGAATATTAAATTTATTGAAAGTTAAGATACAATAATAGTTTATAATAAATAACTATAACTACAATTAATGTGAAATTACTGAAAAATAATAAGTACACTCAGCTTAAAAAATATATATATCTGAATTTAGATGAATTTATTTCATGCAACCACTTGACATAATAAAATTAAATAAATTCAACATAACGTTTTTTTCAGTGTATGAAGATAGTAAAGCATTTCCATATGTTTAACAGCTGGATATTTCTGAGTGAACCTGTATCCCAGCGTTCCTGATGGTTTCCTGTAATATTTTGTAGCTTGTCCTATAGTATTTTGATTTTCTGCCTGTGTGGCTCTGTTGTGGCAGGAAGGTTTGGACAGGATTCTCTCTTGCATGAACAAAATACAAACAATCAAATCCAGTTTTCAGCCAGCAGCACATGTGTGGCACTGTCGAAAGTGACGACTCATTGTTAAAGTACTATGCTATTTTATAGTAATTATGTTTTTATTTTTATTTTTTTAAGATGTCCCCATAACTTTGCTTCTAGATGTTTCAAGACACTTTCAGTGCAAACCTCAAATTCTGATTTGCTACCTCTGGAAATGAGGAACTGGTAAATGTTGACTTCTATGAGACATTGATGATGATTTCATTAATTTTCACAGAATGAGTTACACAGAAAACAGCAGTTACTGGTTTATAATTACAGTTTAAGTCTCTACATAATACAATTGTCATATGAATAGGACCATAATGTAAATGATTAGACACAGAGTAAGTCTTTTCTTCAGATTTCAGCCCCTTGGGGCCAGTGTTTTTCCACACCAAAAAGTGCAGAGCCCCTAAAATTCTTCCTATTTGCATGGGTCTTTGCCAATCAAAATCGTTTTGCTGATTATTTTCCAGGGATTAGGGGTATTTTTCCGGTAGAATGTAATAACCCCTGTATATTTTAACCTCCTTTTAATCAGTGGGGAAAAGGAACAATCACTTACATCACTGAGATGTAGAGAGCTGGTTCCCCCCCAAGCCAAAGTGTACTGCTTATTTATCCAGCATCTAAGGCTCGCCTGGTTTATTTTATCTGACTGAGTGAAATTCCAGTATCAGCCCAAATTTCTATGTGGCGGCGGGCTGCGTCTGGCCCCTTTCTGTCTTAGCAGATGTGGAGGAGTGGATCGGCGGTGGTGTTGGTGATGTGAGTGTGTAGTGAGGGGGGGGGGAGACCTACCAACTGTGGTCTTAATAGTGTAAATGTTTCAGAGTCGCAGTAATTGGCTCATTTAAAGGCCTGGTGACAGACACAACCCCAAACAGGCATACGGTTTAGTGAGAGACACTGCTGAGAATGAATGGGAGCTAAGAATTGAGTGTGTGTAATATTAATAAAAGAACCTCTTTAAATACTATCACAGAGACATTGGTTTTCATGTGTTTGTCTCCATGTAGTTCATCCAGGTCAGAAGATGGAGAAATGGCTGGCTGAAATGAGTAACCATGCTCAAAGGGAAATATGTTACTTTTGGGGTTTCATACTTGCTTATTCACCCGTACACATAGATGGATTACTGAACAGGAACAGGCCCAGGGGTCAGAGGGGTCAGGGGGCCCCAGGGCCTGTGCCTCCGTTTGAAGTGACTGTCAATCCAATGACTACAAAGTGAAGCTTGACCACACAGAGATACAAAATGACGACAAAGAGACGCAAAATAACTACAAAGACACGCACAACAACTACAAAGAAATGCAAAACAACTACAGGCGCAAAATGACCACAAAGATTTGAAGTCCTTTAGTGTCTTTTTCAGTCTGGGTGTCTTGCTCATATGTGGGAGGGGTTCGGGGCTATTTACATGTGTACATTTGTGCCCAAAAGGCCCTTGTTCGTCCATAAAAGTAGATACAAAAACCATGTTTAAATACATACCATATGTATGCACATACAAACATGGAGTGAATGCACACTCAGACACAGACTCGTGCTGTACTGTACCAGTGCTGGGGATGCTACTTTTTTCCAAAAATGTCACTTCCAGATTATCTTTATAAAAATAGCTCAAGCCCTGTCTGTCGAGTAAATGAAAAAAAAAAAAAAAACTAGTGTAGTGCTCAGTCCGAGTCTGTTCTCACCAGAAAATAAAATGACACTATTCACATATTGTTCACTTGGATGTATTACCTGTCTGAGTGATACTCATACTGGACTGAAACTAGTGAAACTTAATGTGGCATTTACATGTGCACTGTTACCTGGTTATGACCAGGTTTTTGCAGTATCCCAGTTATGCGTTGCACATGTAAACATCATATCCTGGTTTCAGAATCCTGGATTTAAGCTACCTGGATATGCTAGCTGGAGTAGTGTGATGGAAACTGGGAAACTGTGGCATTTAAACTCCTTATTCCAGTAGCTGAGCATTTTCTGTTGATAGAGAAAAGAGTGGCTGACATGTTAATGATTCAAGACATAACTGCACACAGATGATGTATACATGAAACATGTATACTATTATGATCATGTATACAGGAATATGAATAACAAGGTTTGTTCCATCTTGACGTCATACCCGAATATGACCAAAACCAGGATACTAATGTGCATGTAAACTCATTGACTGCGTTAAAATAGTAGGGAAAACAATTTAATCAATTTCAAAAGCTACGCATTTTTAAAAATGAAATATGTATGGGATTGAAACAAGAACTTAAAAGCTTGATTTGCTTATTTGGTCAAAACTGTAATTACCAAAAAAACACACAGAGCTCATGTGTTTGTCTGCTGCCATTTGTCGTCTCAAGCGAAAGCTTCAATGGATATTTACGTCAGAGCTTCGTGTTCGTCATGATTTATTTGTTAAGTCTGTTTCCATTGCACTTTTCACATTTTGCTTTTATCAGTACACCAACGTGTCCACCTCAGCCTCAGCCTCAGCCAATAAAAACTTTTTTGCTATATATCAACGTTTTTCGAATTTATGGTGTTTCCACTCAGCTTTTTTTATGCAGGAATTGAAAATGTGCATCAAAACAGGTGGATGGATACTAACTTAATGACTCTGCACTTTCTGAAGCAACAAACACTAAAATGTACTTCTTTTGGGACCCTTTTGATCCTCTTTTGATAAATGGAAGACTATGCACACTAGCTACAGTATCATTATGGTTTATATTTCCTTACACAGAGAGCGAGGAGAATTCTAATGCTCAGTTCAGCTCTCACCTGCCTCTGGAAATTGTAGTTACACTGGTTCCTCATGCACACACAGACATAAACTGATTGGTTATTGCTCTTTTTACATTCAAGACTGATTTGCCTGTTGATTGCAGGAGCAGTGAAGGTTGATGAAGGGCTCAGGTTGTTTGGACATCCTGATTGGTATCGAAGCCACAGGGTCCAGCCACACACACACACAAACACACACAGCAGGGCGGGCATGCAGCCTTGGATGAACAGTGCTAACACATCGGCATAATAACTTCGACACCTCTTTCATCGGCGTTCCGAAATGAAAGCACTTAAGTGAATAGACAAAAAACAAATGATAAATAATCGCTGCTTTCCCCCTCAAACTGTTAAATGAAATTGTCTTTTTATTTCTTCACATGGATGCATCAAACTATAATCAGCTCATTGTTCCCGTGCCTGTCCACATTGGGTCCCAAATTAATTTCTCTGTCCTCCCCATGCCAAATATGGGCTGGTAACTCTTTGATCTGTATTAGTGAAGTGTTAAATCTGTTTGATCTCTTCGATTAGCCCCCGCTGGCCTTGGTGTCTAGACACCAAGGCCAGCGGGTGAGGAGCTCCCTTCTCTGCTTCTGTCTGCTCTGCAAGTCTTGGCTCTAATAACCCCAGAGGGATGCAGTGCATACTTCAAAACACACCCAGCAACGGGACAGAGAGAAATGGAGCATCCAAAGTGCGTTTAATTGCACTGGTGATTATTCGAAATGCTAATTTCACTTGACCTTCTAAAGTCTATATGGAGAAAAATAAAAGAATGAATCGGTCAGTAAATAGAGACATCCTTGATTATGAAAGTATCAAATTATTCCTTGCAATAGCACACCTGTATTTTTCTCTGTAACACATTTTGCATTAGAACCTCTAACAGTGCAGCCAAGGTGCCTGTGAACAAGGCATTTCACCCAGAAATATTTATTTCTTGTTATTATTTCCAGTTTACACTTCTTCCATAAGGTTTGCAATCCATGCTTTTTTATAATGCCAAATACTAACTTAATGGTGTAACAGAAGAAAAACATGTCGACATGGATGTAGCATTAAAGTTTGACTGAATGTTCTCGCAGTATCCTTTCCCTGTCCTTTGCTTCTTGTCAATCACCCGGCACCCACGAGGAGAAACAGAGTGTAACATGATGTAGCACTGAAATAAAAAAAACAGCAGCTCAACTCGAGAACAGTGAAAATATGCTGCCAAAACAAACTTAAGCATTCATAGTTAGTCTTATGGATTATGCAGCTCTGAGGGGAGGAGAACGAGTCCTTGTGTTTCCAGTTACTCAGACTGTGTGCAGACAGCCGCAGGATTAACGGAGAAAAGAGGGGCAACAGTGACGATTTGACAACACATATTGCACACTGCATGATAATCATTGGCAGTTCACTCATACTGGTTAAAAATGTCATTGGTGTCCCACCCTGAATTAAGACTGTCCTCGCTGGACTTAGCAGCATTGGACTTTAAGGGTAGCTCAAAGCTAGCTAGCCATCATATGATGGCAGGGTTAGTTTGTTTCTCCAAATCACATTTGATCGGATGCAGTTATGTGTAAACCACACACGAGTGGAGCATGAGTCATCAAAAATAATTTTAAATAAGAAATAAAGGGATTTTGGTACATAAATACTCCAAATGGCCATTTTGACACACACACACACATATATATAGCACATATTTTTTGTTTACTTCACTGGGTCTTCAAAGCTGCACTTATCAATATTTTTATGTTAGGAAAGGTTTCACTCATGGTGACAAACCCATTAAGAAATAGCACTAACTCTGCAATTTCTGAAGCCTCGTATTTTGCTGTTTAAGGCTGGAGGATGTGTTTACTGATTCATCAACGGAAAATCTCATTTGGACTGGCAGTTGTGGCATAATACTACGGTACCTTACGTCTTGAGAGCGGCCGTTCCCGATGGTCCGACATTTGAAAGGGGTTAGCATGTCACAGTTGGAGGCCTTTGCTGTATTCTGTGAAAAACAGCAAGTCTTTCAGTCCAGGCTAAAAGTACACAGGGGGAGAAAAAAGTGTCAAACAGTTGGAGCGCTGACTGAATACTTTATGACTCGCAGAAAGAGCAGCAGCAGGTTCCCACCGCCACAGTAACAACTGTGAAAAATTCAATTCCTCCTGGCTTTCCCACTCAGAGTGTGGAGGATTAAGGCCCAAGAGGCACACCCGCTGGTCCTGTCCGGCTCTCTCACAGGCCCCAACATACAGGAGCCATTCAGAGGGTGGCCATTCTTAATGCCTGACTTATGCCCATGCTGCCATTTTAGTGACATCTGCACAGCATCCAGCAATTCTGTTTAAACTGCCTTTCCATCCTTCTCCTCCGCTGTTGTTTTTTTCTCCGTCTCTGTTATTAAATCTAATCGGGATGACATGTCTCACCTTTTTCATCCCTCCTTTGTGCTACATTTTCTTCTCTGGCGTCGGCCACGGGGAGCAAAACGAGGTCGACCTGTGTGTTTACATTAGTGTGGTGCCTCCTCCCTACTGCGGTATTGATGTGGCATTATGGGGCCTGGGACTGAAGAGGCACACAGAGGTAGACAGAGGAGGGAGAGGCTAAAAAGATGAGTTTCCAGAGTGCTTAACAGAGCCTATGGTTTGTTCCCCTCTGTGCTTTTTTCTGCCTAGCACCTAATAGGAGTCGACTGGATAAGAGTAAAAAGAGATTTAAGTTACTCTCTGTGTGTGTGTGTGTGTGTGTGTTAGATTTCGCAGACAACAGCATTCCTATTGGCCATTCCCAGAGCTGAGCGCTGCAGATGATCAAAGATGATTTTTTTCCCGATACAGTTTCCACAGAGCTGTCATTCCCATGATGCAAATACTATTGGGTTAAAGTGATGTGTCCCAGTTACTCCAGTTAGACTGTCCTGGTGTTTATTCACAGACTGATTGACAGACTAGACAGGGCCCATGAGGCCACTGAGACACTTTGATAATTTTCCATCACAGACATTTGTTGGAGGAGTGAGCCACATTTGATTTGGCTTATTGAAGTGTTGCTATTTTAGCTGTTTTCCATTTTACTATTCATCTGTGGTTTACGTACAAATGCTTTTTTTAATTTGCACTCATCAGAACTCCGAATAAATGGTGAATATGGAAAACGACAAAGACAGGAAAAAAAGAATCACAGCAGAGCATGTGTAAAGTAAAAAATTAAAGGTCACCCAGCAGAGCATGTGTAAATGACAGAGAAGGCATCTCTTTGCACATGTACAGAAATATTCTATTCATGGCCTGACTGGGTTCAGAGTGTCTTTTGAACCATTTAAAAGGATGCATGAGCAATGTTTCATGGTATTAAGTATTAATGTCTGTCTGTTGTGATGTCTCCATCTGCCGTCCCACTGGCTGGACTCAAAGATCTGACATAAAAGAAACAGATGGACAAATACACAACATTGGCAGGAGAAAGCATTCTGCCTGTAGTGAGGAGCACGTGTGTTAGGAATGGAAGGTATACAGATGTAATCTCAGAGCAATTCGTGCTATATAAATTCCTCTAAGAGCTGCAGATAGTGCTCGGTTCCTATGGAGAAACTAATGTGTGGCAATAAAAGCTGAAAAGCTAAAAATACAGTCGTAGAAATGTCCTAAAAGAACTGTTCCATTTGTCCAATTGCACCGATTTATTATTGATATCAGGGACAAATGTAACCAGAGAAAGTAGTGGTGGATGCAGCAGGGACATATTTGGACTGTTAGGCTCACATGAAGTAACGTGTACGTTTTTTACTCCTGAAAAAGTCTCTGCACTGACGCAGATGTCAGAGTTGTTTAACTTGGGAACTGCGACGAAAATAGTTGTTTTAAGAGCTTGTGGAACATAAACAGCAACAGAAATGACTTCGCTTTTTTTTATTTTTTTTTTATTTCTTGAACATTTACCCAATTAATTCAAGTAAACTTTCTTGTTTTCAAAGCTTGTGGTCAGATATGCATCAAATATATAGTTCAAAGTTGCTTATAAAATTAACTACTTTTGAAAAAAAAAATGTCTATGCACCCAAAAGTTTTAAGCTTCAACTAAAGTAAAAAGTAAAACAGTTTCTAATACATTTCTGGACTAGGCAAACTCTTAACATTTTCAAAAAACAGCACAAAAACAACACAAGTACAAAAGTTATTGTTCTTTTCTTAACTTACGGAAACTTTAAGGTGTCTTCCTCTCTCAATTACAGCTCAGGCTGTAAGTCACAAAGCCCGCAGGCACATGATGCCCGGCCGGTGAATGTTTATGTAGATTTACACATGTGCAGTCTAACTGTCGATCATATTTCATGTGCCGTGCCCAGAGTCCACAGTTCCCACCGACCAGAAGTGCTGAATTCCAGTGAAATCTGTCTCTGGCAGATAACAAGAGAAGAGTCATCTATCAAACTGACACAGTAACATTATACTATAATTTGAATCGTTGATGAATTGTAAACTTGAGCCATTGAATCCAAACAAAAATGAACAAAGTGCTTCATTCTGTACATGCCTTAGCAATACCAACAGGTACAGTGAACTATTTGTATGAAACATAAGCATTAAATATTCCTATAAGACAAAGTTAGTCTTTTAGCCCCGGCATGTGACCCAACGTTAAATAGGAACACTAGCTACACATTTGCAATGCACATGAGCTCCTACTGTGACTGCAAGGCACTGCTACAGAAAGATTAATTATGATGACTGATAAAAGTAATTAAAAACTAAAGCAGAACACAGAGTTGGAGACAGCTTTATGTCAAGCAATTTATTGTTTTATAAGTTGAATTATAATTATAATATATATACTGTATATTATTATAAATCATGCTATTAATCACTGTTTTTATAATTTAATAAAATATGTAAAATACATTGACATTATGGAAATTAAATAATTATACATTACAATTAACTGATGTCATGGTGTTTTATATCATTTTACATATAGTTAATTTTCATTTTCATTGGCATTCATTTGAATTGACATATCACATTTTTGTATATGTACGAATTAGAACATTTTAATTTGTCATTATGTTATGCACTGAAAATGTTAATTATTATTATCATGCACACTAAAAATCACTGGGTTAAAAATATAGCCCCAATGCCATACTGCGTTAACTTCAGCCAGTACCAGTGCAGCGTTAGTGTAATTGGTACTGTTACTGGATCAAAGCAACCCTTGTATCAGGTGGTTTCCTGCCAGTAATGGTAAATATATAACTCGCACCAGGTCAAAACTATTGCCTATTATTTATTTATGTGGGGGTATGGGGTGTAATAACACTGTCATAGAGTTCCAGTCTTCAGGATAGAGTTCATCATTTATTACGGTAATAATTAACATAAGAATTCAATGATTCAGAAGTTAATTTTTTATTTACACAAGTAAAATATGTAGTGCTCCTAAGGTTGTGTTACAAGACTAATGTGACAAATAAGTATTAGAAAAAAGAAATATAAAGGATAAAAATTCAAGTACACGAGTTTTCACTGGAGACAAGGGCACGGAGTTCACAGTCCTGTATGACACTGTTCATTTGTGCAAAAATATGTCTGAAAGAATTAGGAAATTCCATTCATGCTGAATGTAAAAACTAGTCGGAATCCATGAATGAAAAGAAAGAGATGGCCGAGTTTTTTGAGGTAACACTTTCACCACTAATTAAAAACAAGGATTGTTGGAGCGGAGTGACCAGTTGTGGAAGCTTTAGGAAGCTTTATCCCACTCCACTGCTGTAATTTCTTGATTTCTTGTCCTCAATCCTCGCCGTCGGTCACAACTGTGCCCAGAGGCTTAGTTCAAGGGTCAGGGTGTTAGGATTATCTGAGAAAAAAAAAAAAATGAAGGGGGAAAAACTGCCTGTAACCCCCCTTCTCACCAACGGCCTCCATCCATAAACGTGTGCCAGCTGTTGCCTCGTGCTAAACCCTGCTTAAGAGAAACAGACCTAAAAGGCCCAATCAAGAGCGGCTCCACTGTGAGGTTATTGCGCCACCACCGACTCTGGCCGGGGCCGTCAGTGCAGCGGCCCAGCACAGCTCAGTCCCACTTACACACACTGACCTAACTGTACTCGAGGGTATGCGTTTGATTCCGAGGCAGACTCTGGATCAAACTCTGAGGTGCACATCACACTGACATACAGGCCAGTTTTCTCTGACTTAATTCACAAGATTGAAAACAAACCCCACAAATTTGCATGACAAATAGTAGAACATAATAAATATGAAGTCTAGAACAAAATGTATGAAAAGAAAGAAGAAGAATGTGAGATTGGAGATTTAAAATAACAGATCATTTTAACAGTAGCAGAGCAATTCTGTATTCAAAAAAGAATCTATCGTAATCCTCCCTTAACATTTCTCTAGTTTCAACTTTTGGCTCCAAGGGAAATGGAGAAGCAGTGGGGAGAGAAAGGAGAAGGTGGAAGGACAAAAAGGAAGGGAATCACCACGTCCATGTGCAAATTCAAACATTGTGGTCAGGAGACTGGACGGCTGCGGGGGGCCGAAGCTCGATGGGACAGACGATCAAAAAGCATGTGACAGTTTGGGGGTGAGGAAAAGGCCCGTGGGACAGACACATCACGAGTTCAGGCAGGGGTTAGTGTGGCAAGAGGAGGGAGTTGCTACTTCCACCCTGACTGTTCCGCCTCCACTGCATCATCATCACCATCATCATCACCCGCCGCCGCCAGCGTTATTTTGGAAATCTGCATCAGCATCGCTCAACTCTCTGTGAACCCTGACGAGTCTGTTCATTTGGCCACGAGGTCAGGAGGTTTGTAGGATATGTTGTTTGTGTTTTAATCCATAAAACAGGGTGAATCAGAGGCCACGCTGACCCGAAATACCGCCTGTGATTCCTAAAACACTACACTATTTATGTATATAAACTTATATCTTATGCCTGTATTAAACTTCATATCATGTTGTTAGAAAATAAGAATTTTTATGTTTTCTTTTGACATAAATACACAGTATATATATATATATATATATATATATATATATATATATTATTATGGGAGAAATGTATGATCATAAAGGAAGGTTTGATTTGTGCATTGTCCTTCACACTTGACGTACTTATGTGAGCAAAAGTCCGAAGGTAACAATACGATGTCGACCTTGTTGATGTTCCCGAGTAACACACACACATTGTCTGCCTCCTGTCTGGTGCCATGTATGACGCAGGGCATAATGCATAAAGCTGAGCGAATGTAATGATGATTTTTGATGATAATGATATATATATATATATATTAACTTATATATAAAGTATATATTAAAGTAAGAACAAGTGAGGCTCATTGAGTTTATATATATATATATAAGATTAAGATTTTACTGATCACTTGTAAAGCATGTGTGGGTCCGGCCCCAAGCTACATAATGGAAATGTTGACCCCATATGAGCCAGCTCGCAGCCTTACATCCTCAGGTGGGGCCCTTCTGGCTGTTCCGAAGTCCAGGCTTAAATCTGAAGGTGACCGTGCTTTTGCCACGAGGGCCCCTCGGCCGCGGAACGACCCACCTGAAGAGATAAGGCTCCCAGAATCAGTGACGTCTTTTAAATCGCTTCTTAAAACTTATCTCAGTTATATAGACTTGCTTTTATGTGATGTCGTTTTTTTATTCGTCTCTTTAGTGCATTTATTGTTTTTATTGCCATTGTCAAGTTTTTCGCAGTTTTTAAGTTGGCTTCTTGTCTTAATTTTACCTGAATTGTGTCTGTATTTCTGTTATTCTGCCTCCGGTTTCTGCTTTGCCTTGTCTGTCAAAGCACTTTGTAAACTGTTGCTTAAAGGTACTATATAAATAAAGTTTAATAAAGTAGAGCAAAGTAACGTAAAATAAAGTAAATTATTATTATTATTATTATTACTATTATATTACATTATATTATTATATACTATATTTATATGTATTATTATATTATAAAATTTATTATTATTTATGTAATTATTATCATTATTATTATTATTATTAATAATAATAATAATAATATAATGGTAATAATAATATACATACATCTGTGTGTGTTTGATTAATAACATGTCATAATTAAAGAAAATGTCTTTACTGATCGTATTTACAGGTTCGTTCTACAACACAGGGCTGCGCAATGAAATCAAAGTCGTCGCCTCCTTCACGCTACACACACAGAACATATATACAAATATTTAAAATTAGAATAGAATAAGAATTTAAATAAAAACAATATATACAGTTATACTATTTGTGTGTATATCAGTGTAATGTGAGTATTTTAAATCACAGTGCAAAAAGAAAGAGCTGGCTTCAGTGGGAATGAGGGAAGTGCAAATGGCAGTGGGATGGTGATGTGATGAAGTTCCACATCATTTATTTTTGGTGGAGTGGAGGATGAGGTGGAGTCCAGAAGTCTGACAGCCAGAGGGAAGGAGCGGTGGTGCGGGTGACAAATAAAACATATTCAATTAAACATGTTAAAGTAATAGAAAAGCATAAAATATATACAGATTTTTTATTTTTTATATATTTAAACAATTTAAATCAAATATTTTCAAAATTATTGTAACATTTGACAAATCCAAAATATTTAATTAACAATGTAAATGTAATAAGGAAGCATAAAGCAATAATATAGAGGTCCCACTGTTATCTGTTCCTGGAATACAATTAATTATTTAAAACGGAATAAATAGTATTCATATGTACTGTCTACAATAAAAGCAGAGGACATATACTAATGTATGCATGTATTATTACTTCATTTCAACTTTTGAAACAGGTTGGGTCATACTTTTCTGCCATAATAAACAATTAGTTTTATTTGTTACACTTACATTTGTGAATAATAAACAGTTTAAATAGATATAAATATAATACTGCATAATATGGTTGTCTTTATTTATTTTTTATTTATTTCAGGAGAACAACCTGTGACACAATTTTGAATGTTTGTGTGTCGTCCATATCTCATGTATTCACCCAGGCTAGAGTCTGACTGTCTGACAAGCCTCAAACAGCATTACTGTACACAGCATTACTCTTTACAGTAAAGAAAACACACACACACACACACATGTCCACCGTGGAGCCCAGGGTTTTCTGGGCCTTTCATCTCCCAGACTGTGGCAGAGAGACACATCCGATATTACGAGATAATTAAAAAGCCTGCGGAGCGATTAGGTTATTCTCACACGTGGGGGCAGCGATGGCTGCCCAAACCTGGCTTCAGTAGTCTCCCAAATATGGAGCGCTGGCCTCATCCAATCACACGGCCTGATCTGCTCAGCTCCCACAGATACGAGCGGGTTCATCTGGAGTTCATCATGGCGGCGTGGCGGAGGATGGACGGAATGCGACGGCACAGCGTCGGCCACGCTGAAGTTTGCTCTGCTTCTGAACTCGTCCTGCAGCCATGGAGAACCTGTTGAGATGAAGGTTGTCAGGCTTCATAGCTTTCATGGTTTATTCCATTCCACAATGTTCATACCTCTTCAAACACACTCGCACTGTACATTCCTCCAATCTCCTAAAAATACTTTTCCACGCCACGGGCCACCAAACACAAACCCAGTGATTGACTGGGACAGTGCTGATCAGGGATCAGAGTGTGCCCTGTGCTTTAGATCAGGCCCATCAATAAAACACACACACTCCTATAGATGCTATAGATTCCCCACAAGAGCTTATTTTCTTTCTGCATCACCGTTCCCCCCGTGATGCAGCGACATGTGAAGTGGGAGCAGGACAGAGGACGCGTGCCTGTGTGTCTCGTGTGAAAACTGTCCCTGTTCCCCTGTGCGTTCTGCATTTCCCTTGAGAGCATTAAAGGCGTAATACCTCGGAGGCCACAGACCCGCCTCTGAAACAGACTGTGAACCTTTCACCCCTCAAACACGGACTGCAGAGCAATAACTAAACCAGGCCATGATGTGTTGTCATGATATCACTGTGTGCTGCTTTTCTCCCACTTTAAGCTGACTGAATTTAGAAGATCATGTCCAATGACTGATTGTCCTCAGCTCTTTTATGCTCCATTAACAACATATTATTTTTGAAATGTTTTGAATAAGTTCGATGAGCAACATGTACAGTATATAATGTGTGCATGTGTCTCTCTGCATACATTTGTAGCAACACCACACTGTAAAAACTCCTCCGTGACAAGTAAAGTCTTATAATAAAGTAGTATGGTAGTAGTGGTAGCAGAAAGGGCAGCAGTGGTGGAAGTAATATTCAGATACTTTATTGAAGCAAAAGTAACACTTGTCTAATAAATGTCTTGCATTAAAAATCTTAACTTAAAAGTTTAAGTACAAAAGTATCATCAGCAAAATGTAATCAGAGTATCAGAAGTTAATTAATGTGTAAGCAGTCTTTTGATGTTGTAGCTAGCTGAGGTGGATCTAATTAGCTTATTAGCTGATCATATATTATTATGTACAGTCTTAATCTGCACAGTCATTATGTAGTCATTTGAAAGCCAAGTCTGACAAAAGACCTATAAATATATTGAAATATAAAAGCAGTGAGTAAAGGATGTCCAGAAATAAAGATAGAAGGTCAGTTTATTAAGTCAAGCCTATAAAATAAGCTCAAACGAGTGATTTAAAAGATAATGTGATCTAGCTCGAGCGGGAGCATGGGACGCCTTATGGCAAAAATCTGCCAGCCTCCAATAAAATCTAGCCACAAGCCAGCATTCGTCTCATATAAGGATGGAATCATTATTTCTGCAAATATGCTATTACATTATTCTTATTTAGAAAGCAGGTCACAGCAGCAGTATACACATATACAATACTAACAATTCAATGGAAAATAATAATGTTGATAGTAAAATATTTGAAGAAAAAGAGGCAGTGGAAAAGTTATGTGATACATGTGCATAACCCCCATCTGATGTTATTCAGAGTATTTTTGTAGGAAACTACTTGTGTATTTGCATAGTTTTAAGTGTTCACATATACACGTACATATATCTCTAATAACACACACACACACACACACACACATATATATATATATATATATGCACACAGTACTAGTCAAAAACCCAAACACAAGCTTTACTTAAGTCTCCCCACCTTCCCCAGATTAAAACAAAACTTGAAATAATAAAAATACAGAGAAGGAACATGAATGGATTGAAGGATTGATCCAGAAATTCTTTGGACCATTCCAAATGGTTTAATATTACGAAACTCAACTTAATTCTACTTTACCATTCATCTTTTTCTGAAGAAAGCTTATTTCAAGGCATGAACCTCAGATTAACTTGCTGTACTCCCAGCCGGTACTGCGTCTTACTACATGTATAAAACAAGTGCACATGCCTGTGAACAATGCCCACTCTACAGAGTTCTCTACTGACTATATTAAGTCCTTATGGCTAGCTATGTCACGAGCACAGAACTACAAGCAATAAAACCTTTGCGTTATGACTGTATGAAATACTGATATTCACAGCTGCAAAGCTATTAAAGTGTCCTCGTGATTTAAACAACAAAAAACATCCTGACTGAGCGCTTAATATTAACAAACCAGGGGAATGATGACTCCAATTGTCTTTGGCAGCCTAAGCTTATGATATAGAAATAATTTAGTTTTGATTAGGCCACCAAGTTATTCAATATAGCATAATGTGCTTCAGTGGCTAAACTCAATACAGCTCAATCAAGGGTCTGTGTGACATTTCAGTAATGATCTGGGCCAGTGGGACTGATTGAGCATCCATTGTCTTCATTTCTAAGCACCCTCATCATATCTGTATCAAGGAGCCTGGTCGCCGAGCCCGCCACAGCACCAAGCTGTTATGTAGGTTAGCTCCACAAAAGCGCTTTAATCCAAGAGCGGAAATAAATAAATAAAGTGTTTAGAGAGAGGTGAGTGCTCGGTCAGCTCGTCTGCACAGCCCACACACTGCCACAGTTGTGTCACATCCAAGAGCAGCCATTAGGCCTCTGTTGATCTAATGTGGAGCGAGTGTGCCGTCTACCGTACAAACTGGGCGCCGAAGGAAAACCGCTAGCTGAACCCGCTTCTGCGTATACCTCCAGCAAGGCTGCACATCCAATCATACTATCAGTCAGACTAATTGACCCTGTCATTATTAATCCATGACAGGGGGTGTCGGCGCTGCATGGGTTACATGAAATGACTGACATTTTGTCGTATTGGCTTTGATAAAACTCACATTTTAGGGTGAACAATGCACAGGTTCTGAGTCTAGGCCATGTGTTTATGTATAGTAACAAGTTCTCCTCTTATTTTCTGTCAGAACAACTGACTAAAGGTCACAATGCAAGCACTGTCTCTTTGGAGTCATTCACTAATTTAATTTCATATTTTAAATTTGAACTAAAATACAATTTCAGTTGATTTACATAAGCTTTTAAATGATTTAAATATATTTTTCCACAGTAAAACTTAAAGTGTGTAAACATTCAAATGTAAACAGTTCTTCACTCTTCATATGGAGAAATGTATTATGTTACATTTAAATTGAAAGAGGATCACAGTTAAATTACATACGATGTTAGGTTTCACAATAAAACGTGATTTTGTTTTTCACAGTAAAAGAAAATCTTGAAAGCATTTAAATACGAACATTTGTACTATCCTCTTCACATGGAGAAACTGTAATTAATATTTCAATTTTGAAACTGCCGTTGAATTACATTTAACACCGATACAGGGTATATATATATATATATATATATATATATTTAAAATATATATAATAAAATATATAAAATTTTATATTTGAAATTTGAATCAAAATACGACTAGGGTTTAATTATGTTAAATTATGAGTTTGATAAAGGTTTTTTCACAATAAAAAAATTCAAATTTAAACTGTTCAACGCTTCATTTGGAGAAATCTTGCTAAGAGATGAAATGGACTCAACAGAAAATTAATTATATATCAATATATCAATTTATAAAATTGAGTGAAAAAAATAGACACATGTAAACAATGACATTTACATTTCCCATGTCACTTCTTTTTTCTTTTTTCAAACGTCTCTCATGTGGAATAGTTCAATTATGTAACTAACTATTATGTTAAACTAAATTGAATTAAATTTAGATTTCTGAATGCACGAGGACGAGGAAATTTTAAAGTTGACTTTGTAAAGGCATGAGGACTATAACAAACCACTGCATATGTGAGGATTTATTGGCTGAAAAGCTGTTGGGTTTCCTTCCACACCACATTCCACACAATTTAAGATCAGTACTCCTCTAACACTATACTCCCTCCACAGCTGTAACACCGGCTCACTGGGGGGAAAATGAATACCAAAGGCAAATTAAAGGAGTCCAAGGTGTTCACCTGTTGGATCCGTCTTCTCCTCTGAACAAGGTTAAGAGCCTGAGGCTGTCATTGGTATAAAATGTGAACTTTCCTTCGTACGAGGCCAGGACATGGAAAAGCACCGGGGGGCACCGTGTCAGAGAAAATACTACTCCAGCCCTGCGATTGAAGTGTGGACTTAAAGCTGTGATGGAAAAGGGCAGAGCGGCTCTTTCTGGCAATTGCCGGCTGAAATGCTATATACGCATGCTACAGTGAAAGTGCATTACCTTTTCGCACACAGCCCTTTCAACCCTGTCCAAAGCCCCGCTGCTGCAACGTTACGAAAATACATCAAGAGGTGAGTTTGATTTGTGTGCATGTGAGTGGGATTTCCAATGTCCACACTACTTCTCAGCAGTTCAGTTGAACACAACTTCTTTGGTTCTCCCTCTCTCTGAGTGACCTCTCAGTGACCAGCCAACTCGCCCACTCAAACACGGAAGGACGAGACACACTGAGAACATCTCCACTCAGACGGGAAAAGCAGAAATATGTAGTCTTTTTTTCATTTCAAAATGGCTTACTTTTGCCTTGAAGATAAATGTTTTATGCAAGGTGACATTCAAGTGCCTAGCATGTACACAAATTACATTTACTCCAAGGAAAAAAAAAAAATCCAATGTCAGTTCAATGCTATATTTCTATATTTCATGTAAAAGCAACAAGAGCCCAGTAAATCATAAATAAATGTATTTCTCTTTAAGCTTTTTGCAATTTTTGATGAGGTTTTAGTTGAGAGAAAACCTACAAATTGCATTCCAATCCCATAATGCCCTGCGTACAAAAGGACACATTCCCAACCAAATTTAAACAATTCTATTAATAATAAAAATTTGTAATATTACTATAAAAGCCATGCTGTTATATTGGAGTACCTGTTCATAAGCACACGGAAATCACAGATGTTTGTTAGGTTTATTCGGTTTAGCTGCTTATGAGTAAACGATATTCCCCAAAAAACAAAACAAAAAACTAAATATGTTAAATGTAAATTAACGGAAAAATAAGAGAAGCGTAAGGACAATAAATGTATCGCGATTTGGTACATAGCATGATTCTGATACTGAACGAACAGCAGGATTCCACTTTGCATTCTACTTTCTGGTTGTTATGTAGTCATCATGGGCCACAGTTAGAACATTAAACTGAGCAGCTGCAAAAATACATTTCCCACAAAGAGTTGCATAGGATACACCACTTCATTTCATTCTGACACCTCTAATTGTAACGGGGACCATAAATACTAAATTTTGTAAAATACAGATGTTCTTTATTTATGAATTTAGTTTGCGTTATTTGAGCTTATTTGACACAGCACTAGATAAAAAAGTGAGAGATTATCTTTGCTGGGAAAATAAAGACACCACTTTTCATGCACGTTCTATACTGCATGGGGGTAATATATATTAGAATTATGTATACATGAATTATGTTCCTTTTAAAAATCACAGAAAATAAACATGCAATTATATTCTTAATTACATATGGAAAGTAAATTTAAAGTGACATTTTAAATCGATGCCAAGATATGATTTGAGTTTATATGAATATCTGATTGCATGGGGATTTGGCTTTTGTCTAAATAATTATATTAAATTCAGAAAACATTTTTGTTATGGTCAAAAATGGTTTTATATTAAATAGAGGCTCATATTTAATGTAACTTGAAATTGAAGTTGAATACTCGTATAGCTATTAATTAGGTAAATGTGGAACTGTGATGTAGATAACTTACACATGCAGTCCTTCCTCTCATACATCAGCAGATTTTAAATACTGTGTTTTTTCAGCCCTTGTTTTCCACAGCTCACCAGCGCATTATATCATTTTCCCGTTAATATATGTTAATATGAGCTGAACGCTGAGTGAACGAGGCTGAGTCCCGGGAATGACCCGCCACCAAAAAAGCAGATACAACTACAGCTTTACCTGGTTATATAAAAGTATGGGAGATAGTACAACTCTGCAGTGAGAGAGAGAGGCATCCCCATAATAATAATGGCCTATAGCTGAAGGGCCACTGCACTCTCTGGCACACGCTGGCCCACATACACCCTGAGTGAACTTGATAAAAAAGTGCTGCCTTTCAGATCCTCCTGTCCTCTGTGTATCATATGTACAGCTGAGTGTGTGTGAGAAGAATATAATACACTTTGTGCTACAAGAAAGGCTCCAGACTGAGGGCCAGTAGAAGTTGTATTTTCCAGGCTGTATGAAGTCGGCCCTGTTGAAACACAATAGTGTGCAATCACATAGGTATGGCTGTAATTTCTGCTCCTGCCTGATTGTAATTGCCAGCTTGGCTCTTCTTCGGGATGCTCCACCGGCTCACCCTGCACACAGATCCTGTTCCGCTGGAGAAAAACAACCGTCCCGCCTCCAAGACTTTTGACCCTATCTTTTACAACCTCTCATCCTCTGAGACTGATGATGGTGACTAATGATGAATCATCACGAGTAAATGATGGAATTCAAAGTACCACGATCAGTATCATGTTAGAGAGTCGAGGTCTGTACTCCAGGTGAAGGCTTTGATCATTTTAAGTAAAGGTTTCTATTATCTAATAGGCGCTGCCAGATTTGAGTAATTAATGATAATAATAAATACAATAGACACAATAGTTTCTGATGATAATTTGTGCGATCACATGATACTATGAAATCAAATATAGAGTGGTTAAATTGAGCTGAGAGTGGAAGTAAATGGTAAATGGACTATGCTTATATTTGTATATTGGACATGCTGGTTGGGGGGATCAAACCGATCGTCCGATTAGTGGGTGACCCGCTCTGCCTCTAAGCCCCAGCTGCCCCACTAGTAGCACTAGTACAAGTATTGGTAGGGGTAGCAGGGAGGCCAGCAGCCATGAAATAAATATCCAGATCCTTTACTCGAGTAAAAGTAGCATTACCACAATTTCAAACTACTCTATTACAAGAAAAAGTCCTGCATTTAGTGTCTTTGCACTGTCAGCAAACCGTACTGACAGTAGCAAAAGTAAAACTAGCATATAAGTATATAAAAATATACATTAAATAAATATATACAAGCTCTCATAATGCTGCAAAATGCCCCCTGTCTGAGTTACATTAATGTATATTTTATATATTTTTGTTATTACTGATAGTCATTTTTAGATTTTAGATTTAAGCTCACTTTAACTAAATTTATATATTGTATATACTGTTATATACTACTACTTACTACTATACTGTCTGATGGTTAATATTGAACACTGCATCATGTTTTTCTCTACTTCAGAAGAAAAGGAACACACGGCTTGGAATGGACCTCGTTTGTATATCGCTTTGGACAACAGAATGAATACATGTGAATGTAAATGTCAATATTAGTACAGGTACAGGTAGTAGTGACTGCATTAGTAATAGCAGCCACAGGAACTTGTATTTACCTATTGGGTTATTTAACAGGGACAGTGCACATCGCTGTAAATGCTGTAGTTTTTAAGGTGACTATCTAACATCTGCAGTCCCTGGACAGATGTTACATAGTAACCCATTGCTGGAATATATGATTAAAATTAAAGTTATTGAAACAGTACAGTTATTGAAAGAGTTTATAAGCATGTAGACCATAATAATAATAAAGAATTTTAACGTTCACAGTGAATTATTACTACTTAAAACATGCAACACAGACGCAAACAAAGCACAGCAGAGCAATTTAATGGGACACTACAAAACACATCAGGTATGAATGTAAATACATTACACGGCAAGGAACACACACATTAGGGAAGACAACGAATGAGAGCAAGGCCACAATGAAAGACATGGAGGTACATAAGGGCAGACTGGCAACAGCGGTAGTGGTTAGTAGTCGTTCAGTAGTAGCAGTAGTTGTATCTATTAGCGGTCAAAGATATAGAGACAGCAGTAGCAGTAGAAGTATGAGGAAGTAGTAATAATCATTCAAAAGATGGCATCAGTAGTCAGAGATATGAAGGTATAATAATATTATGTTACTATTATTTACTGTTAGTGGTGCTGACAGCAGAGCTCTTAGGCTGTAGTATTTCACTACTGAAAAACCCCATCAGGGATTAATTTGAGTGGACAGAGGCTAGAGGACAAACTGAAGAAAGATGTGTTCCCAAGTTTCAGAGGAGAAAATAGGTCAACCGGTCTTAATGCGAATGAACTTTTGGCCTGGATGAAGTGGAGCTACTGTTTCAACAGAAGACCTGCGCTTTCTGCCAAAACCTGTCCTGCTGTTGTTTAACTTGAGTCTCGCCTTGTAGATAATGTTGTGCTGCTTCAGTTCACTTTTATGACTTTGAATAACTCCTTCAAAAACAATAAGGCGGATTGGGCTGCTGAGAGAGGCGGTGATAAAAGATGAATCGATGAAGAGCATACGAGATAATTTACTTTTACTGCGGGAAGAGCTGTTAGAGGTACAACAGAGATCTAATTAGATGTCTTATTTCTTTATTGCACAGAAATCTCTCCATCTACAGGGCTGTCTGCTTTGTCACAACAGAAAGAGGCTCATACTTGTTTCCCTTTTTTTTCAGGGCTGTGTGCGTCACATCTTTACGCCGCCTCTGACCTCATTCTGTCCACAGAAAGCCTCCATTTACTAAGGGCAAGCAGCTGCTCCGTGCATTCAAGAAACAAGATGGCGGCGTACAGTACCTTGCATCTTGCTCATCTCTTGCATCTCTTCTTTCTTTTAGACAAAGACTGAGCCACCTTGATGAGGTTTCTGTCAGAGCTGTGCCGCCTTCATTTTACATTTTTACTCCACATTGTTACAGGATGTCAGACATTTCTCCGTGAGTCTTTAACTATTCCTCCACAAAGGTGAATACGAATAAACAAAATGTAGTCCTGCTGTCGATAACATGAAATCATTTCACAGAAACGCACCTCAGCTGTGTGTCCCTCTCCTGTGTTTGCTTCGCTGTCTTTTTTGAGTGCTATTCCAAGCCCTCGCTCTCTGTGCGGCGGGGCTCATAATATCAGATTGCACAGCCGGTCTTGGCCAAATGTGAATTTTATACTCTAGTGACCACAGGCTTTACACTTTCATTAGCTCACATTCTCCTCAGCAGTGCAAATGCCATGTCGCTGGTTGAGGGGGGGGGGGGGGCTCGCTGACTGAGCCTGATGGGGTGGAGGATTGGAAGGCAGGACGAGGAAAAAGAGCTTCCGGAAAGCACAGTTCGCCTCGAGTCGTGGGCCACGTCCAGCCGCTCTGGAGGAAAACATAAAATAAAATGTGCCTCGTCGAGCACATACTGCAGATGTCTAAACTTAGGAAGAGTGCAGAAACAAACACAATCCAGGCTTTTTCAGTCATTACTTTTACATGATATGGCAATTACTATCTATTTAAAACAATTTCACCCTTAGTTACACAGCTTTCCCCACTAAATCTGCCTTTTGACAAATATTATGTTTCCAGTTGTACGTTCAAACTAAACAATGTCTTTTTTGCATTAATGAGCTGCCTCATTAAGAACCTCATTTTTCATTGAGTCTGGGATGAGCTATGAGATATAGTTATGAGATATAAACCTTTTCCAGATATCTTTAAAGCGTTTATTTCTCTCCCTTGTTTTCAGTGGATTCCAGAAGAGAAAATGAATCAACAAGAGAAGCGCACGTGTGGGTCGGCAAATGGAGGGGGGCCAGAGAGGAACGAAAATCGTTTGTGTCAGTGCTCCCCCTGAGAGATGAAAGCAAATGCTGGCTGTGTCTTAAGCTATTAGGGTAAGGAGTGGTGTTTGGCCTAACCCCCCCCCCCTGCCAGACATGAACGGACAGAAAATACTGCTTCGCACAGAGCTGCCCTTCTCACTTGAAAGAATTAACTTTCACTCGGCTCTGTGAAACTGAAATGCTAGGTATTTGTGTGACTTTTGTCCCACTGTGTTTCCAATTATCTGCTCGCTGGACTGTGGCGGCGAGGGCTGATCTAACGAGACGGTGACATGTCCACAGGCCCCGCTGGCAGGTGGGTGACAGCATCGAGTTGTCATCTTCTTGTCAACACTTGTCTCTTGCATACTCTTATTTTGAAACAAACCCTCGAGTTCGCCGAACAGGTCTGCGAAGACAGCACAGAAGGCGAGGAAGAGCATGACATGCGGGAGGCGGTTTGAAGTCCGTGGCCACCGGGGGCGAGGCAGATACGAGCCACTTCCTTTTTAAGGTTTGTATCTTTGAGTTTTTTTCTCCGGGTGGTAAAGAGGAGCGGGTTCATGCGGAGGGCAGTGATTACAGATTTGAATGGAGTTAAAATGGAAACATCTTCAGGGCACTCTCTGACCTGTCAGCCTCCTTTTCCTCGAGCGGATCCGATGAGTGCGCCTGTGCCATCCCTCACAACGCCCATTCCTCTTCTTTTCCTCCAAATACTTCTCCATTTCCACTTCTCCATCCCATTCCTCCCCTCCCTCCCTCTATCCCAGCCCAGCCAGCTCAGGTTTGGCGTACACAGAGACACCCCCTTGCAGCACACACACATATACACACTATGTCCATTGTCAGCAGCGCCGAAAGCAGATTTGCTCTTTAAACTAATGGCCCGTTATGTGAAACAGACCTGATTACTGCCTGACAGAAGGAATTAAGGCCGTCCAGGGCCAAACGAGTGCGCCAGCATTCATGACCTGGCACAACCACTTAGGGTTATTTTATTTATACTGCACGCAGTAAACATGCATTTGATATATTCAGTGGCAGGAAAAGAAAAGAGAAAGATGTACTGCTTACAATGTACTTGACTTTGGTGGTATGTCATATTGATTTGACTTTTTCTAAGGGATTGCTAGTCATTTATCAAATTAGGTATATGAATGACTGGAATGGATTTTCTAATAAAATTTAGGCCATGAAACCTTGAAATCTGTATTTTTAGTTCCATAATAGCAGAGGAGAGAGTGTATTTGCTCATTCCAAAGCCAATCTTATTTATCTATAAATGCGGGCAAAAAGTACATTTAGCTTTTGCTTTAAAAATAAATCAAGAAATGGATTTGTGCTCTCCATTTTCAGTCTTCAAAGTCAGACTGGACACGGAAACAACTTGATTTATTGGCAGTTATTGTGCTTTTGAATTGTACCATCTAGCACATTCCTTCTGCCACTGATTATGCAGTTGTTTTGAATCTCCGTCTGACACTGTGGCCCTGTGATTAGCTTGGTTGCAGAGAGATTACATTGCTCTTTATTTATAAAGTATGCGGGAGACGGCCAAGATATTCAAACAAAAGTTCATCTCGTCTCCAAATTGCCCGATCACTAATTTTATACAGTGAAAATGAATCTTTTGTTACACAATTTTACAATTCAGATCTTTTTGTGTGTGTGTTTTCTTGATCTGATCTAACTGCTGAATGGTCTGTAGGTAAATTCAAAATGTCAAATCCATGAATATATATGATGGGTAATGGCTGGAAATGACCTTCAAGTTATTGTTACACTGAAATGGCTGTGTGGCCAAGAGCAGATAATTCATCACTGTAAAGTCATCATTCATTTGGCCACATGTCCACCAGTATATATAACCATATCATCTGATATCAGTCTTCTCTATAAGAATAATAATGTTGCTGCTCTGGGCTGTGACACCCGTAATACACTTCCATCATTAGAAGTATGATGGAGGTGAATAAGAATAAACAAAGTGTAAATTTATCAGAGCATATTATATGAACAATCACATTTCCAATTACATATCAATAATAAAAAGGCTTTTTTTATTCATTCATTAATGCATTTAGATTTTGTGTTAATACCATTATTAGATAATGAAGTAATTACTCATGTGAAAATGTGTTTGTTATCACAGTAATCCTTTCAGAGCAAAATTAACAATGTTATTGTCTCCTGCCTTTTTCATTGAATGTACCATTTAATCCTAAGAACAGGGTTCCGTATTCAGAATGGCAGTGTACCTAGGACAGCGGCATAACGTTGCCACGTCACATGAGCAGACTGGTGTGATACGGGTGGAATAGCTACACATTAAAGAGTTGAGTTGTGGGTCACATGCTGTCGCTCCCCATCCATCAGCTCACTTCCACCCCGATAACGGTGGAGGGAGGGGAGCTTTACAAAAAATGCCAAGGGGGGAGGAAGGTGGGGCCAGCTTGGCAGGAGGGCAGTCATGTGACCCGGCACGTCCAACCATTGCAGTTGACCTCACAGATCTGCAGGTGTTGAAGTGGAAGTGATGTGACTTTGAGGTGACCTGCACAAACACAATATGTTAGACTCCTTCGCATACACATGAGAGCACAGGTACTGTACGTACAGTAAAAGCCTTTATTTAACGTACAGCACACCAACATGGGTGCATTCACACATAACTTAAGAGGTCATATGGAATTCCTGAGTTTGGATGTTGATATGGGAACAGTACTGTGTGTGTATGTTCACATACGGCACTGAACAACATAATAACAGAGTTAAAATGCATTTGACCTCACTTAGCCATGACATGTTAGGTAGTAACTCAGAAGTCCAAATTTATGGAGATTTTTTCAGCAGCTGCTCACTTTACAGACCAAAAGGAATTTAAAATAAATAAATACAAAAGGTCATGCTGAATGGGACTTAACGAGGCTTAATGGGAATTTTCTCCAGTGCTGTGAGCCCTCTGCCCTGCCTGTGCAGAACCCCACTTGAAAAGAAAAGAATTGAATAATAATTTATCATTTGACATAAACTTCAAAAAATATATAATGGAATCATAATTTAATTTCTTTTTTTTAAAGTGGCAGCTTCTGCTGCTGCCCGTGTGTCTTCTGGCCGGCTGCTTGAAAGCCTGAGGCAGAGCTAAAGCCTACCTCAGTAAAACTGTTGTGTTAGAAAAATATTCCAGCCTCGCTCAGATTTCATTTGCTTACACAGCACGTTTTTGCATACACGATCACTCTGGTTTCACAGGAAGATTTTGCCATGTCTCTTTGCAGCAGGCTTATTACTTTGACTGCTGACTGCTTTTAAACGAGAGAGTTCTGCTACTAGCAAGCCGACAAAGATTCAGGTTAGCAAGAATGATTCAGACAGAAAATCACATGCTGAATTAGCAAACGTGAGTGAAATCCAAAATATAAAGAAGTCTATGTTGCTCTCGAGTTCACTGTTAATGTAACAGTAGATCCTTGTGTCTTGTGTTATTATTATTAATAACACAATATTAAATTATTTTGCAAAGTTTTTCATTTGCACAGCAGGATATGAGAAACATCTGTGAGAAGAAACAAGCAGTTTTCTCAGTATTGAAGTTAGCTACATTAGCTTACAGTCAGCTAGGTAGCTAGACAGATCACACATCTGTGTCTGTATCATAACCAAAGACTGTGTTAATGTGTTAATTAAATATGACATGTAAATGTTTTGTCTCGGGCATCAAGACTTCTGATAGTGAATTAAGCAACATTGCCAACTTAAGTCCAATAATTATTATTTCTCATCAATCTCCGCTTTTTAAATCTACTCTCCAAAAATGTTAAAGTAGTCCAACCTACAAAGTGGGAACACTGCAAACACAATGGCATTTCATTTCTAAGAATTTGAAAAGATCAGTTTCTATCCCCGTTCCAAGGACCCGTTATAAATATTATTTTAAATTTTCAGATGTTTTTTTAATAATGTAAATAAGTCAATTCATCAGTTAAACATTGTATTAGTCAATCGTTACACAATGGAACTGCCAAAATAAAATAAATAAAACAATTTAATGCAAATGAAACTAAACCTTGAACTTTTCCATTGCAATTGCCTTAGATATTTATTGCAATTGCCTGTCATTATCTGCCTCTGGGCTTGCAGTATGTAATAAATGGAGCTGGTGAATCAATATATAAAGTTTCCTGAGCCAAGGCACATATTTTGTGGTGGGCCCACCGTCATCTGATATGGGTAGGTATTATCCGAGAGAATGTGGAAGAGAGCTTTTGTTTGTGTACTTTCAAAAGAGGACACACACACGCACACAGAGGCACATTCAGAAAAGATTGCTATTGAACTTTAGCTATGTTTATATATAAATAATAATAATTTGCTGCCCGCTATTGCAGCCCTATAAGACTATTGCCCCATTTCTTTTAACGAGCATTACCTCACACACTTATTAACAAACACGTGGAATAAACAGCCGTACATGAGCCGCCTCATTAAGCAGCATATTGATTTTATCAGCAACAGTAATACAATTTGCAAAGTTATTGTGACAGTAACTGAATAAATTCCATGGGAGCACAAAACCTCTGTGATGCCATTTTTGCTTACTGCTCAAACTAATTTCACAGAGCAGACAAAACAATCTCACCTCAAGGTCCATTCAGTAGCTGTTCAGGAGCTTTCGATCAAGTCACATGATCTTCATCAGTAGACGGAGTTTGCTTAGTTGTCATAGAATTGCAATTGTAATTGAAATCTCAACTCCCACATGGATGAGAGGTCCTTAAAGTGCTCTTAGAAACAAAGCACTTGTCCACGTGGGAGTTTAGATTCAAAAAGATATTCTTGGAAACAGCAGCTGACAAAACGTTCAGGTCATGTGATAGGATCAAAAGGCCCAGATCAGGTACTCACTAGACCTTCAGGTGAGATTCTGCTATTTCCGAGGTGAAGAATGAACTTTAAACAACAAATATAATAATAATAAAATTTGATTTAGCTCCACCAATTTCACATGAAGTTCCGGTTCCTTCACAAGGCTCAGCCTTTGAAAACGGTTTGAAGAAATAATCATATCAGGTTTATCTCTGCTTAGACTTGAGACGCAGAAAAATGTAACAGCAAGACTGCATTATTAAGTGGAGATGTGACGTTTGAAAGAAGTGGGCATTTAGGAGGCAACGAGTGTCTACTGACACTGAGTTGCATGATGGGAATTGTAGTTCCCTGTGTTTTTGGAGCTTGACCAAAACTAGAGACTAAAAATCAGGATATCTCGGCCTCTGCTGTTTTGATTTTGACCATTGTTTTTTTAATCTGTCTTTAATCTGAGTCCCCCACTGTTATGGAAGTGACATACTAAATTGCTGGGGTTCCCCTTTAAATGGATCCAGTCAAAAGGCAGTGGAAGTGATATAGTGTGTGGCCTTAAATGTGTTGGAGCGGTTCGGTTCCAGTTGTCCGACGGTTGCCAGTCTGGATGGTGGGGTATCAGAGTTAAGGACTGGGGTCGCCCAAAAGTCCCAATCACACACTAATCACGCCTCTGGTCCCGCTGTTGCAAGTGATACACCGCAGCCTCTGAATTTCCAGCCACAAACATCACAGTTTCCAGGCTCAGTTGGCGAGCGCGGTCCAGGAAAATGCCCCATGTTTAGAGCAGCGCTCTGTTTATGGTTTATGGACAGTTTAACAGTTCAGCTTGAAATTCCCCACCACTCTGAAACAGTGATATTTCAGGCGCCTCAGTGACGCACTGTGTCATTACTTCAAACTTTTCATTATTTTAAATGTGTTTCATTTACTGGTGTTTTTCATTCACATAATATCCTTATACACTCTAAGCTATCCAGGCTAGACTTAAATATATAATGAGATTAAGTGGGGGGCACTGTACAAACAAGACTTTGTTATTGGACCTGACCTACCACCTTTACCAAAACCCTCATGTGGCTCCCTCTTTTATTCCTGTATATTAAGATGATTAAATCTGAAATGAAAAATCAGTTTAATTCTTTAAATTGCAAAGTTATTTCGAATTAGGCTAACAGTTCTCTCTTTGTCAGTTTGGAGTGTAGAGTGCGGTTTGAAGTTTGTGCGAACTATGTTTGACAGCCGGCCTGACAGAGAGGCAGAGTGATTCTGAATGGGGAGGGTGAGACTTACAGAACACAGATTTAGGAAAATGCTACATGAGTTAAGGGAAAACGTCACCCCATAATGGAAGTTTTTACCACCAAATACATAGTACAGCCTGTTCCACATCAGCCTCCTCCCAAAAACAAAAAACATCGAAAATTAAGATCTGCTGCTTGCTGTTAAAAACTCCAAAAGGACAACAAATAACCATCAAATTGTCATTATGAAACAACTTGCACAACACGCTATGTTCCAATTCATTTGCATTACAGCGTTATATGTCCTAAAACCCTCATGCTGCCACACTTTTCTCTCTGAGGTCAACTGTAACTTGAAACAAATGTATTGTCTTTGCATGGGACACCACAGCCAGTATTTTATGAATATTGGCAAAGTCTTCTGATGACTGAAAGCACAAAGGCTAAGAGGCTAATATGTTATGCCATAGTGCTGCCTCAGTGACAATAAGTAACAGATTGGCTGTCAAGCAGCATTCTGTGCCGTTGAAAGAATGCAACAAATGCAGGTGGTCGAAGTAACATCTGAGGGGCCTGCAGGCTTTATCTGAGGGCTGTGATAAAAACCTGCAAATTTGCTGTTTGGAGGCTTTAATGGAGGACAGGACTAAATGCAGATTGTAGACAATTTAATTTCACTTATTTATGTGTGCAAAAACATTGCCTGGACAAAATGGCTGTTTTGATTTTTTTTTTTTAACTATCATTTTAATGTAAATCAGTGTGGTGGATTCAGATACACGTTAGCATAATTATCATCACTATGAGCATGAGAGCCGTTTTGACTGCCTTTGTCACTGTGCTGAAAATCTTTTTATTTTATTCTAACCAATTGCTTTTATTTGTTATTGCATAACAAACAAGCATAACAAAAAAGGAGACAAGGTAATATATTAGGTATGTATGAATGCACATATACAGAAATCATCCCTAGTGGTGACCCCCCCCCCCACGTATCAAATCCCCTCCCAGAAAACCAGAAACCCAACTAGGATCTCATTCAAACCCAGAGAACATAGTAAGTACTAAAAGGTAATAATACAAACCCAGGCTAGAGAGGGCTCACTTTTTGCACTGCATCCTTGCACTGATACAAGTTAATAATGTCGAGAAAAGTGGGAACCCATTGGTAATCATCAACTTTGTTTCCAGCAGCAGAAGGAAGCTGTTTCAGTGTAAAAGCTTTAATAAACCCACTGTTCACAGCAGATAGATAAAGTTAGCGACTAGCTGGTGAACATAGTGGAGCATGTAGCAGCTAAAGAGATTAAAGATTTCTCAGGAGTTGGGGGAGACCAAATACAGAGCTGAAAGGAGAGTCAATGTTGGATCTCCATTTTCAAATAGCCAGAATCACAACTCCAAATAAATACTAATATTGCTCTGCATCTGCTGGTTGTGTGAATAGGCAACTGTTTGCTAACATGTTAGGCATACCGAGATGATAAAATGTAAATGTTGTGCTGCCCCCAAGTGGACAAAAAAAATTGTAAATACAGCTTCAAATGCTGGTGCATCATTTAAGAGCAACATAGAGGTTCATGGTATGACCACACCTGGGAAGTCAGATTTATTTATTTCTTATTTAACCTTTATTTAATCACGAAGTCTCTTGAGACACATATCTCTTTTGCAAGAGAGAACTGGCCAAAATGGCAGTGTAGGGTAGAATTACAACATTCGCATGCATATATGTACACTAACATAGAACCTGAGAGGCATAACATGAAGAACAACAGACCGCATTCCAAAAATAGTTCATGTCTTGCATTCCTATTACATGTACATATATAATATGTGCTTTTAAAACACTATCTGGGCACAAAGTACAGACTAAAGAAGGAATGTGTTTCACTAGGTATTTTCCAGTGACTGACATATGTAATGTGTATTAGCTCCTGGTCAGGATTCAGAATGTATCTTTCACTGCTTTGTACTGAACCACATCTAAAATTCACTTTGCACTGCATATGTAAACACCATTAGACTAACTTTGGTTAGGTTATTTAAACTTTATATTTGATGACTGAATGAAATACGGCCCACAGTAATGAAACCAGTGTGTGATCACCTCGGGGGCAGCAAAGGGCTGGCTGCGGTAAAGACTCAGCCTTGTGCATGGTGCCTGCGCCCGACCAGGTGAGCTGCTGGGGCACCACCACAGTTATTAATGCTTTTTTCAATGAGCTGGTGAAGAAGATTTACTGCACTGTGAGGAAGGGTGGAGGAAGGGATAACATCAATACATAAAATAGCAGACAAAAGCAGTAACTTTATTGACTGTGGACTTGATACTTGCCAGCATTCTGTAGAGCCATTGTTGTGGAATGGGTTGATGTTCCACTGTAATGCAAGAAATGCCCAGGCTCACTCTGTGACACTGTGGTTTCCTTTCTTAAGAACAAGTAGCTTGAAAAAAGATGCTTAACAGCTCCAGAGAGAAATGCTACACAAGGAAATGAACTCACTCTCAACGAGAGCTTAATGTTTGAGTAATCAATACACAAAACATTCTTTGTCTGTGAGTCACAGCATCTTCAGCCTATTCACAAAAACACTGTCTACAAGTACAAGAGATTTACATTATCAGGGAGTGCCAATGGACCCGCCACCCAGCACTGCCTCAGTGGTTAGTCTTTGCAGCATGACTACCGAAACAAGAACAGCAGTTCTAGCCTAAATTCTACTAAGTAGTAGTTTGAATTGAGAAAGAAGCTAACATGCTGATGTTTAGCAGGTGTAATGTTTACCTTGTTCACCATCTTAGTTTAATGTGTTAGCATGCTAACTGCTAATTAGCACTAAACACATAGTACAGCTGACGCTTACGGGAATGTCATTAGTTTTGCAAATATTTGGTCATAAACCAACATGTTGGACATATAAAACTCTAGATGATGGTGCTAGAGGAAAAGTCAGGGGATCAACAAAGTCATTAGGATACATCATATGGGAACCATGAATGTCTGTACCAAATTTTGTGCCAGTCCAATATATGCTGCTATATATATATATATATATATATATATATATATATATATATATATATATATATATATGCTACTGTATATATATAATATACGTATATGCTACTGTTGCCTGAATTCATTTGACCATGGTTTCACATTTGAGCAATGCACATCATGGAGAATGGAGAGGCTGTGATTTAAAAAAAACCAAAAATATATATATATATATATATATATATATATATATATATCAATCATATTAGTATTACAAGGTTGAAATTAAACAAGCTAACGGTTTAGCCAGATTATCTAAACCACTTATTTTGGAGGTAAACCTGGAAGTTCGTACACCTGAATTATTGGTAATCCCGCATGGGATGATGATTAGCTAAATACGTTTGGCTAACACGCAGGCTTGTGTAAAACCTGTTTTATTTGCCCCATCCAACTTTTTGTCAGTGATGTCATATGTTCTTAGAACAACGTTGTTATTACTAATACAACTGAGGGCCAAAGCTATAAGACCCAAGTTGTAATAAACCATAACTATTCTTTAAAGTGAGCCTGTACTTTTTACTGAACACTGGCCACTGTTGCAAAGTGACAACGATAACTGAAGTGTAGTGCAACATTTACACATGTACAGAAGTTAGCAAACTGAGTCTGTAGTGGCCCATATACAACATATCTAAAGCTAGCTTTAGCAAACAGTAGTCATAATAAGCTAGTGGTCACACCATACCAAGTAAGGCCATAGTGGCAAATTGAGCAGGTGTGTTTTATTTAACACAACTTAGAATTTTTGTGGAAGAATGTGTTATTTCCTTGCCCAAAAGTTACATAGTCTCCCTTTAAAGCAGATGAGGTTTTATGCCACTGGTCTGGTAAAGCATGCATTGTGTGCATTGTCACAGAGTACTTTTTAATGTCTATGACCATATCTTCTCATTTTTGGAAAAGTAAAACTACATTTTTAAGTATGGTGACATCCTGAGGAATTGTTTGCAAGGTAAGTGAGACCTATACAAAAGTACATGTTTAAACCTTGAGGTAGTCCAGTATAACAGCAGCATTATTCTGTTCAGAAAAGAGCACCGGAGCAGCAGGAATTTGCTCGAGGCTCTGGTGAGGACAGTCTACTACATCTGCTTCTGGTCTTTCTGTCTCTATTTACAGATACAGCCAAGTGAGGCCAAGCAAACAAACAAACCAACAATAAGTGAAAAAAAAAAATCCTAACCTTGTGTTGCACTTTTTAGTCTCCAGCAAAATGAAAAAACATTTTTACTGTTGGTCAGTCAATGTTAACATCAACAGTATATTTCATTTTTGTTGCTGTGTCATCCTAAGGCCACTTTTCTCACATCTTGGATTTGGTCAGTCACAAACATTTTCTTTAAATTGTGACTCCAGTCGGACTTGGCTACTATTGAACAGTGAAATTTCCCCACTTTAACAGCTCAGGGATACTTTTCTCTGCCTGAAACAGCATCATTGTATACTTTAGATCTCTTAGGGCCAAATTTACTAAGAAAATGGTGTTGCACAAATGTGCTAACATTTAACATTTAAGGTGTGTACCTACAATTATGATTTTGTGACATCAGAAGTAGTTTGGATATAATATGCAACTTACACAAGTGTGATGTGCACAAAATTGAAAAGTGACTTTTCAGTGAACAGAGACATCTTGTGTCCAGCATTTAAAGAAGCCATATTATGCTTTTTCGGGTTTTCCCTGCCCTTCGTTGTGTTGGAGAGCATTTTTGTGCATGTAAAAGGTCTGAAAGGTCACTGCCTGACACCAGCCTGAAACGCCTCGTTGGAATTTCACCATTTTGTTTCGTACTTTGGTTACATAACCAAGGCACACATTTATCATTGGCAGTGAGGCTCTGAGCATGCCCGAGTACATGGACGCGTCCTTCCACCCACTCGGTCTGTCTGAGTTTGTGGAGGTGGGCATGGTCAGTAGTCAGCTGCAGGAAGAGAGAGAGAGGTGGGGAGGGGCTCAGGTGAGCAGCGCCAGGGAGAGCTAATTGTTTCAACTGTGAATCATTGATGAATTACGCTCTCCCTCTAAATGCAGTAGTGTGCTGGACCTCGGGGCTGACACACACACACACAGAAGTCACGTCGGAGCAGCCAGGCCAGCTGTAGGATTTACTTCGGATTCTTTGTTTTTACTTACATATGGACAGAGGCACCTAGACGATATATATATATATATATATATATATATATATATATATATATATATATATATATATATATATATATCCCATTTGCTAATTTTGCCAAGCTTAGCTCAAGTGGGAGAGATGCAAGGGACAATTTACAGTATGGTGTACTGTATGCAGTGTGGGAGTTTAGTGAGTGGATGTGCATTCATATGCACACACCCATCCACCTGGGTAACTGATGCAATTTTCTATATTAGCTTGTGCACATATGAGCTGGTAATTAATTGACATGAGTTCTGGTTCAGTGATAAGGAGGAACAGGTGCAGCATGTTTGTAGATGAGTCTCCTGGGCTCAGCAGGCTCTCACCTCCCATGACTATGCTCTCTCTCTCTCTAAATTCAATTTATTTTAAGTCATTAAGTTTTAATGGCATTCATCTTATTTAAAATGGCACGCCACCAATTTTACAGGTTGGTTTTCTAGTCACCAGCAAAGATGGGCTGCACCAACTGGTCTTTACTAAGCAGAGTCCTCACTGTTAAGACCCGTCTACAGAATGGACTTTACATCGGTCTCACCAACCAAACTCATGCCTAGTCTTAACTACACCTGGTCTTAACTACACCTGGTCTTAGTGATCCACGTCCGTGCGACTATGGCTATTGCCTAGCAGTGTGCATTGCTGGGATACATTAACAATCTGTCTTGCTAAAAAAAGTGAATGGATGGAAGTCCTAAAATGGCCGCATATCGAGGACTTTAATCCATTAGCTTTTTTGTTTACTTTATCTGTAACCTTCTTTTTCACTTGATTGAATGACCTTTTTTTCAACTTTATTTAACTTTATCTTGTATTTTCCAAGTTTTGCATATATCCATCCAAGGCATGGAATAAATAATTCAGAATCATTTAGAACGCCAAGTTACGACCAACATAACTTATGACCAGGCGTAAGCCCTGTTTGTGCAACCGGCCCCCGGGGCACGACTCAGCCTGTGAAAACTGTTGTATGATGTCTACTTGCTGTGGAGGAACTTTGTCAAGTCTGAGAAAATAACCCTGATGATGTCACAGTTATGTCATCAGGGTTATGTCAGCTTGGACTTAGTGACTACCATTTTTATAACAGAAAGCATGTGTCACAAATTGGTGGTATAGAGTTTGGAAGATATGAACATTGACCAGGCAGGTAGGGTCTAACAGAAATATGAATTGGTTGCATTATGGGAAATGTAGGAGGTTGACACATACTAGGGAATAAAAATCAGGATATTTTGGCCCCTGATGCTTCAAATGTGACCATTCGTTTTTTATTGGGTTTATTTACCATAGTGCTAAGTAGTTAAAAATACACATTTTATGAAAGTTTAGAAATTAATGAAAGCATTAACATTTAGATACAAAAATACAGAGGGATATTAGAACATGGAAGCAATATTTCTATACTAACTCTGTCTCCTCCCTTTATAAAGAAGATGTAATATCACACGTGAGTGTTCCTCTTCAGTACACATGAAAAGAACAGTGTCTGTTGGGTGAAAATGTGTTGCTACTTAGTTGAAAAGCATGTGAAGAAACCACATTCGTAGAGCTCAACTTTACTTTGTTTGAAAGTTTTATCCATTTTTTCTTTCATTTCTATTTTGTTGCCAATGTCTGTGTGACACATACACTTCCATGATGATCGTTCTGCAAATAGAAAATGCCACTGTGAAAGCAGCCAGCATAAACAGGGGTGAAACATCCATCATACTTGCTTGTCACTGCTCCCAGTGCTGTTGAACAGAAATGTAGCAAGCTCAGTGAGTTCATGCCGACATTGTTACTATGGTAACCGATGAAAGCTGATGATTACACTGTCTAAACAGAAGATGATTCTGTGATGGTGAGGACTCTGGTCATTTGTAAATTGTAAATGTGTAGACATTCAGGCAAATCAGACTAGTTTAAAAATAGATGGCCTCTTACTAGTCGCATATGCAAAAATTATATAGCGAATATTGTATAATATTATTAGAATCATCAAATTTTTTTGCCTTTCCTTAAGAGAATTTTTCCCATATATGGTAGCACAAATATGCATGTTTCCGCTATTGCCCCAAGACCCCTTCAAGCAACTCATTGCAGCACCCTCACCTTGTGTTTCATTACTGGTGACAGATTTATAACCCACGGCTGTAACTTCTACCAAATTTCCTTAGTTTGCTGGAAAATAAAAAGTTACACCACCAACTCAGTTTCCTATGTGAAGTCTCTCTTCAAAAGACTCCCCTGCTGGCCGACAGAATTTCTAAACCTTTACTGCACTTTGAATTACAGAAGCGGCTCATTTCAGACATCCATCATGCTTGCCAGGCTCTTGAAAGGGCTGCTTTAAGGCATTCATGGTCTGTGTTCTTGAAAGTGCTTGCAGAGTAGATTACAATTAGAGGTCCTTGCACGGTGATATTTCCATATCGTTTTTACTGTTTTGATTGAAGTCTAATTTATTTCTTATGAGCCTAAGTATAGCACTTCTTGAAGTAAACTCAACTTCTTTTGAACTCAACAGGATTTATTATTAAAAACATTGCAAATGGAGAGTTTATATTTTGTTTTTCTTTTAACATAGGTTTTGTCATTTACCATTAAATAAAACATACACTAGTATTACTTTATTATATCATGTCTCTCAGCACTTAAATTTCTTGTCTATCTGTAATGTTAAGCTTTTTGAACATAATGACTACTTGCAGATATTATATTGTTACTCTATTCCTATGCACTGCACTACACCTTCTTGCTGTGAAAAGGCTACTGACATGCACATTTGTTACTTTTTAACCTTGTTACTATATATTTCTTGTATATTTTTGTGTTGACTTTTCTGTTAGAGGTTGAGTGTTGACATATATCCTCTGCAACAGAATGAAAAGTGACCTTTGCAGTGTCCAATTTAGACTTTGTTCTGTATACTTATTCACCCTTCACCCCAAATATACCACAGTGTTTTTTGTGTGTTTTTCTTCATTATTATGTTGCCTCACATTCATTTAGGCTGTCACTTATGTAATTTAAAATACAATACATTGGAAAAATTGTGGCAAATTTAAGGCACCAAAATCCGAGAAGTATTGTGTCTCACTTCAATCGCAGTCAGGTGAATTTATTTACATTTTAGCCAAGAGGGGAAGGAGCAGTGATTTTAACGACACACTCACACAGGTCGTTTTTTCACACTCCTCCATAGTGTAAATGGCTTGCAGTCCCAGGCAAGCTTTCAGACTATAGGGGGCTATTCAACAGGCTACATACTGAAGAAATTAGTCTCCGTAAAAGGGGCTGTAAAATATATCAGCATTTTTGCTAACTTCATGTCCGTGCATTTTGGCCTGTCTGTGGAGGAAGCACTACGTCTGTAAGGCAACCAGAATGCGATCCCCAGTTGCTGCGTCTTGAAGATTGGGGAGCATTCTCCAGATCATCACAGCCAATACGTAGGCTTTTGCCCAAGTACAGTGTAGGCCTAACGGACACTACACTACTGACTGACACTACTGTCAATTTATACTTGTGATAAAAAAAAAACTTTTATATGTATATACTTTTATATGTATAGTGCATATTGTAACATTTCAAAATGTATATAATATATACAAAAACTTTTTACATTCACTCCATTGTTGGTTTGGTTTGTTTATGATACAGGAATAACAAGGTTGTGACTATTATAATGCTTTATTTAATACAAGCCCAATATAAAACAATTTTTACAATATTTACACAATGGGTATTTCACCGTATTCTGCCGGAGCCTGGGGTCTGGTAGATGAAGCAGGAACTCAGGGTTGCTGCTGTTGCAGGGATTGTCCTTTTAAAATATAATAGAGAGCAGTCCTTTTTAAGTGCAGGATCAGTTTTTTCATAATGAGTCAGCTATTTATTTTAAGGCAGTAAATTATGGAGTTCGTATGGACAATATTGGAGATAATATTAAATACAAGTTTTAGAGACAGTTTTTGTATATTTAGGCAAATTGGGATCTTGTCTGACTTTACAGATTTGTGTGCAAATGACTCTCAACACTAAGCCCAAGGTTCCTATTTGCCTAAATATAAAAAAGTCTCTCAATTTTATTTAGGAACGTCTCCAATATTGTCTAATACATTTTCTCATATGTTTGGGGTAATGACATATTCCATTACACAGTTCATGTATTCAGTTTCACCTTAAGGAAGTTGTATGACTCACCTATTCCTCCACTGGCTTGTGTCTGTTCGACAATGGTTGGGGCAAGGATCGCTTTCCTCCAAGCTTGAAAGGTGCTGATGTGGAGCAGTCTTTCTCATAACTAGGAAAGGACTAAGGACAGATCGACATTATTGTCTACTGTTTCATTTCTCAGTCATCTGCTGTAGAGTTAGCTAGCATTACTGAGTTTGTTTTCTGCTATGCTGTGAAGCACATAAACTACAGCTAATATTAGCTAGTTAGCTAGCTACCTAGCTAACAACCATAGACTGTATAAAACATGGACGTAGTGTCCGTGATGTCACCCATATGTTTCTGAAAAGCCGTTGTGAAGCTTAAAGCAGGCAGTGCGTCACACAGCCCACCGCCTGGATAAACAAAAATGGGCAAAGAGGTGGAGCTTGGGTGGAGCTGAGGTGCCTGGTTGCTGAAACACGCCCACCTAGTTACCTGCTTGAAGTTACCAAACTAGCTAACGCTAAGAAGATAGGCTATATGCTACTCTGCATTGCTAGCCGGCTAATCCTGTGGTATGCGGTTGGCAGTCTACGGTTGGTACCCAGATTTCCCAGTTTACTTTTGAGGTAAGTTAACCTGAAACTATACAACAAAATTTATTGATTATACTACACAAGATTTAAAATGCCTCAACCCATACATTTTTTAAATATATAATTGTGGTAATTTGCTTAATGCAATGTGTTACCTTGAATTTACGTTAGCGTAATGTTTACTTAATACATGTCTAAAGAACAATCTGAAATCAATTAACCTGAATTCAATTTTGTATCTGAGCCACCCTATAGTTAACTTTATATTTTTCATTACCTGGAGTATTTATTACACTAATTTAATTCCCTCCCATAATCACAGTGTGGATCATTGGTGAGAGAGCTGCAGAGACCTTGGGAAGCTACCTCACCATGCTGGATGTCTGTGTCTGATAGTTTGGCTGGGGTGGACTGCGGTGGAAAGGCCTTCTCCCTCTCTTTTCCCAATCCCTTCGAGGAAGAGCAGCACCGGATGTCCTCATCATCCACTGTGGCGGCAACGATGGGGAGGTCAGCAGTGTCAAGCTGGTCAACATGATGGAGGACCTGCACCAGCTTCACCCCCAGCACCCTGGCATGAAGATCATGTTTTTGTCTGTGACCCGAAAGGTACCGGTGGAAGGCTGGTGCCAATTCAGTGAAGCTTGACAAGGCCAGCAAATTTGTCAACAGTGTTATGGCTACATTTGTTCATAGCTTAAATGGTGTTATGATTGAGCACCATCACATTAGACATGACAGTCCTGGGCTATTTTTGAAAGAGGAGTTCATTTCACACCTAGAGGAAATTATGTTTTTAAGTACAGTAGCTATTTGCTTTAAAGGGACAGTTCACCCCAAAATCAAAAATACATATTTTTCCTCTTACCTCTAGTGCTATTTGCCATCTAGTATGTTTTGGAGATATCGGCCGCAGAGATGTCTGCATTCTTTGAATATAATGGGATTATATGGCACTTGGCTTGTGGTGCTCAAAGTGCCAAAAAATACATTTGAAAACTCAACAGCAACGTCTCTTTCCAGAAATCATGACCCGGTCACACAAGATAATCCACAGATTTGTTGTGAGTAGTTTCATGTGGGAACTATCGGCAGAAAGAAAACTTTTGTTTAACAATGCCACTGTTATAATTGAAGAGAGAATCAGAGAAAGATTGGGCAGATTTTAGTCCTTGGAAGTCATATTTATTGAAGTATAGCCTACATATAGAAAATGTATGTACAGGCACTGTCATTTGTTCTTCTTTAGTAGGTTTTCTGTCAATAGTTATAATGCCATAGGTTATAACTAAACATATTCCACTTCTTGACCAATGTTGTTGTAATTAGGCTTTCTTATAATGTTTATTTATTGATTTATTTATATTTGTTTGGAATTATATATATGTGGACATGTGTGTATACTGTATTCTTTGTTCTTTACGTCTGCCTTGTAAAGCACTTTGTAATTGCTTGTTTTGATAATCAAGCTACTATATGAATAACCTTATTATCAACCAGATTTGTTTGTTAACAGATTACACCTTCATTGCACAACATGAGACTAATATCCTACAATCTAGCATTAAAAATTACAGTTACACAGAAAATAAGGATTTTCTACAAAACGTGGTGTTTGTGGTCAAAACTAAGAGCTAATCAGCTCTTTGATCAGGCGACAGCCAGGCGTTTCCCATCATGCCCTGGGTCTTGCAATTGGTGGAGAGCAGCTACATCTCCTGGCCCTAAAAACTGCAGCTGCCTTGATCTTGTGAGGTTATCATTGCCCCAGTGTGCATGATGTCAGAGGAAGTTGGGATCAAATCGGACACAAATCTAACCGGTATGCATTGTGCAGTGATTGCCGGTGATCAATTCTGCTCATCTCGAATTAGCCCTATATATATGTTGGTTCTATTAATTTACTCTAAATCTAACTGAACACTTATTCACAAAAGGTTTTTATGCTTGACAGAAAAGAAGGCCTGCACCACTACTGTATAGTGGCCGGTGACGAGACAGCAGGACAGGGAGCCGGCGATGGGAAGATTGGTAGAGGAGCTGGTAGGACCAGTGATTTCCGGGAATCCGTAGCCTGCCACTCCTGTAGAGGAGGAGGGTACTGCTGCTGCTGCAGTATAGCGGACAGTTCAGCGGTGTGCTGCGGTCCCACTGGGGCAGGAGGCAGCTGTTATCCAACGGTGACTAGAGATGACTGTTGCTGCGATTCATCCGGGCACTGGGAGCTGCTGCGGTCCAGCAGGGAGTCCTGGAACGGGGAGCTGCTGCGGTCCAGCAGGGAGTCCGGGCACTGGGAGCTGCTGCAATCCAGCAGGGTGTCCGGGCACTGGGAGTTGCTGCAATCCAGCAGGGAGTCTGGGAACGGGGAGCTGCTGCTGATTGCCACGGCGCCAGAACTGGAGGCCGCCGCGGTGCAAGAACTGGAGGCGGCAGTGGAGCTGGTGGGCCGCTGGGCGGCGGTGCAGGCGAGCAGCTGGGCGGCAGTGCAGGTGAGTCGCTGGTTAGTAGACTGATGACTGGTAGGTCGGGGTGTAGGCTGATGATTGGCAGGCCGGAGTGTCTGATGACTAATCGACCGGGGTACAATCTGGTGACTGCGTGAACCACCTCAAGCCAGACGGGTGCCCCGGTATGGATTTGGAACTGTGGGCTGCTTATCTAGCGCCAATGGATACAGCCACAGGATGCCATCGCAGTGATGGTTGGAGTGGATGTGGGGGGATTAGTGAAGAGTATCGGTGGAGACAATCTACCCGCTCTGAACGGGGTCCGTGGAGTTTGGGCTGTAATCCTTCGGTAGTGGTCCGACCTTCTGTTATGGACAGAGAAGCAGTGTGATTAACAGACGGTGGAGCCTCACGTATCTGTGACAGCTATCGAGGTCCCCTCTTTGATAGGTAGACCAGGATTATAAGTCCCCTCTTAGCAATTATTAAAAGAAAATTTAAAAAGCATTTTTACACCTATATTACGAAAAAAAAAAAATTAAATGACTAGAAATAGTGGTCCACACTTGGTCAGTGTAGAATGATAGTCCACTGTTGGTAATGTAGGAATGTGTGTGATGTGACCCTTCTGTCATGTATGTGCATTGCTGCTGTCAAGTGAAGTCTTTGTATCTCAAAATTCTTTGTATTTTATCATTGTTTGTCTTATCACTTTAAATTTTTATGAAATTTCTCCATCCCTAAGAATGTTTGTCTTGGATCTGAAGCAATTGCTAGTTAAAAATTAGCATTTTTCTGTGTATTCAATTCAATCTTGTAGATGAGCATGAGCAAACTCTATGAAACGGTGCTTTTGATTTCCAAAGACAAATTCCAGTAGATTCATTCCTACTGTGGCTCAAGAACAAGAGTTTGAAGGCATCTAAATGTCCTTCATTTGTGGCCAGATATGAGTTTAGAAAGTTAGATAAAATAGTGCAAACTCTAAAATAAAACACTGACTAATATTTAATGCAATCTGAGTATATAATTACACCATGCGAAATACAAAAACGTATTTTAAAAAAGAATATGGGCTTCCTGCTATTAGTTCCAATATCTAATCAGTTTAACACCTGTTGACACTGGGTCCAAATCGTAAAAATCTCAGACGCATCACATTTTCGATTGCCTCCCTCCCTTTACTCCCTCTGAAAAATATCCTGACTCAGAGAAATGTGTGTCTTTCCTAGTTTCAGACAGAATGAAGGGTGTTATGTTGATTTTTTTCTCCATAATTATCCCAGAATGACATCAGAGTGGACAGTTGCATGCCGGACAGGGTCACAGAATCAGGGCAGCATCTGGAGAAGAGGCTGTGAACAGTCCACTAACGCAGAGGCTGTGGCTGCCAGAAACACTTGCACAGAACCCACAGATGAAAGCCAAGCCAGTAATGACAAACAAATTAGGCCGGGCTACACGGAGATGGAACCTGCAGATGTGTTTGCTGTCCGCTTCCAGACATAAAAGCTGTTGTGGTGTCCAGATTGAATTACATTACTCATTTGCACGGCTGCGCCAAGGCTCCCTTTTCATTGGGGCAGGCCAGGGCCGTTGGTCAAAAGATCCACTTTATGAGCTCTGTGCTATACATGGACAGCAGATGCTAGGCAAGGTGAGTTTTTTACACTTCAGTGACTCCTTAAGCCCTCTATCAGTGAGCAAACTTCTCAGATTTCCACCAATCTGCTCTAGCATGCACTGCACCCCTCCATAATAAACCTTAAGGTGTAAAAACAGGTGCTTGAATCATCCCCACAATTGTCCAGCCAAGTAGACAGTTAGCTTAAAAGAATAACATTGGCGTGTTTCACAATATAATCCCATAAAAAAATACTAACTAACTAGAACCCAAGCCCATTGGTTCATTTTTAAAGCTGCAGTATGCAATATTTTATATAAACAATTTATCAAATGACATAGTGCAGTGCAAAAGGTACTGACCTGAAATGACAAACCCACAGAAAATGATCACCTAACTCTGCAATTCCCCATCTTTTAGCTGTTGTCTGGCCACACAACTCTTTTTTTTTTAGCAGAAAAGCTCTAATAAACCCACTCTTCTACCTGCCCAACACCAAAACGCAGACAAAGTTAGTAACTAGCTAGTAAATTTAGTAGAGCTTTTTGCAGCTAAAGAGATAAAAATTTCTCTCAGGTGTTTGACTCCCAGTGAATGCATATGTTGTTCTGTGTCTATTGGATTTGTAAATGAGCAACTGCTAATATGTTAGTCACAACAACTTCATATGGTGATATGTCAATGTTGTGTTTAGCTGGTTCTGATACCCCGTGTCCAACATAATCAGTTAATGCTGATTACACATTTGGGGCTCTAGAGAGTATTTCCGGCAGCAGGACAATGTATGTAGGATTGACTCAAAATAAATATTGATATGGTAAGCTCATGTCTTTGACCCCTTTCTGCAGTGCCCCTTGATGTGAAGAAGTGGAATATGTTTAGTCCAATAATTCCATAGGTTATGACTATTGTTGCGACAGAAAACCTACTAAAAGAAGAACACAGTTGTTTGGAACTGCATCTAATTATGTTCATCACTGAAGGAAACTGCTGTCTTATGCCTTGTATTCATAATTGTTGCTTTTCCTTCCCACATGTGTTTCAGTATTTCAATTTCTAAAATTTAGGGTCATATGATTTTTAACTAACAGTATCTTTACATACATTTTCAATGTAGGATATAATTATTCAATAAACATGACTTTCAAGGGCTAAAATCTGCCCAGTCTTTGGCTGATTAGTTACTCAGTTATAACAGTGGCATCGGCAACAAATAAAAAGTTATAACAGACAAACTAAGACCACTCTGAAAAGTACATTTATTGTTATTGTTTATTGTCCTTCTTCATGGAAAAGTAGGTTATCTGCTTCGACTTCATCAGCGATCAAGAACGCTTGCACGATTTCTTCAGCCATCGCTATCTGAACGTGGTCTGCAAACTACAGGCAGCCAACAGATGGATCTAACATGTAAATATTTCTGTGACTTCCTGCATATTCTTTGAAGGCTGCTGGAAACTGTCCGACTTGACTGCAGCTTTTTGTCACCGCCCCCTGCTGCTGCCGCCTGATCTCATCCACTCTCCAGACGAATGAGCCTAAACAGAGTACCTGTAGCGAGTGGTTATGTACCATGAGCTTTGTTATTGGTAGTTTTGAGTGTTTCTTTCTCAAATTTTCAATCTTTTTGTTCACCAAAAACCAGAGCAAAGTAAAGTTTGTCTTGGTTGGAGGCATTCAAGGTATATTGGAGTGAATCTGAAGGAGAGAATGACTGAGGCTTTGATATCGGAAGTATTGACTGTTTTGACGAGGACTTGTGGAGCGCAAAGGAGTCCTCCTAGACATGTAAGTAATTATGTTTCTAATACTTTTAGTCTCTTTCATGACCCATGTGTTGTATGTTGTTTGTTGAGAGTAAGTATAATGTGTAGTATTAGCACTCGTCTTTTACTTGTTCTCTTTGTGTTTGTATTACAGTGTTTGTTGTAGCTGTAAGTTTAAGCTGTAAGCATTGTTTGCATTGTTTTGCTTTGCAGTCAAAAGTCACAGCTATTTATATGATGCATAATCCATACAGTAAGGCGGTCTATGGGAGTGCTTCTATTTAGATATCTTTCATTTTACTGACGTTTGCCAGTGTGATTTATTGTGTTGGTTAGGGTGCTGCAGTGTTGCTGAATTTGCTGTGTTGTTCAGTGCTACAGGTGGAGGCTGCTAAAGAGACCTGAAGACAACAACTGGCAGGAAGCAGTGTGTTCTTTGCCCTGAAGAAGAAAAACTGAACAACCCCCTGTCCGAGATCATCTGCCTGGCATGACCTGCAGAGGGCCAGAGGACAAGTGAACTGAAATTCAGCCATGCCAGGCAGATGATGTAAATAATTGCAAGTAGTTGTAAAGTCACCCAAACAAACAAAGTCATATACTACACACTGGAGATACTGCTTCATATTGTTGTTTGGATACATTTTGGATAGGTTTTTGGACAGGTTTTGCACACAAAAGGACACCTTGGTGCACTACTTACTAATCTTACTAAAATTATGCTGAAAAAGTAGTGCATGCATTTGTTACTTCTAGGCTGGACTACTGCAATTCCTCATTATCCGGCTGTCCGAATAAGTCCCTTAAGACTCTCCAGTTGATCCAGAATGCTGCGGCATGTGTACTTACAAGAACTAGGAAAAGAGATCATATCTCTCCAATATTAGCTTCTCTGCACTGGCTCCCTGTAAAATCCAGAATAGAATTTAAAATCCTTCTCCTCACCTACAAAGCTCTTAATGGTCAGGCACCATCGTATCTTAAAGATCTCATAATACCATATTATCCGACTAGAACACTGCGCTCCCAGGATGCAGGGTTACTTGTGATTCCTAGAGTCTCCAAAAATAGAATGGGAGCCAGAGCCTTCAGTTATCAAGCTCCTCTCCTGTGGAATCAGGTCCCAGTTTGGGTTCGGGAAGCAGACACCATCTCCACATTTAAGAGTAGGCTTAATACTTTCCTCTTTGATAAAGCTTATAGTTAGGGCTGGCTCGGGTGAGCCCTGAACCATCCTTTAGTTATGCTGCTATAGGCCTAGACTGCCGGGAGACTTCCCATGATGCGCCTCTTTCCTCTCTCCTCCTTTTCTCTCTCTCCATCTGTATGCGTTTTTATCCCATTACTGCATGTTACTAACCTGACATCTTCTCTCTCCCATAGTTTTGTGCATTTTCGTTTCTCTCCTCTCTCCTTCTGTCGCTTTCAGCAGGTATTTCTGCCTCTGGAGCTGCAGAGTCTGGATCTGTGGTTGTGGGCCACCTGCTGCCCCCCGTGCTCCTGCTTGACAACTGCTACTACAGTTGTTGTTATTAGCTCTGTTACTAATAATGACATTATTTTCCTATAGCTGTCATTCCTATTATTACTAACTTATTAATATCAACACTACGATTACTATTCTACTATTTAAAAAAACTATCTACATGGTCTTTGCATTGTGCCTCCCTCTCCCCACACCCCCTCCCCCAAACCCCTCTCTCAAAATCTCTCTCTCTCTCTCTCTCGCTCTTAAAACCTAACACGGCAGCGGCGGATGACCGGCCACCATTGAGCCAGGTTCTGTCCAAGGTTTCTGCCTCTTAAAGGAAGTTTTTCCTTGCCATTGTCGCCAAATTCTTGCTCATGGTGGGATTTGTTGGGTCTCTGTAAATAATATTATAAAGAGTACGGTCTAGACCTGCTCTATAGGAAAAGTGCAATGAGATAACTTCTGTTATGAATTGGCGCTGTTTAAATAAAATTGAATTGAACTGAATACTGTTTGGACTCCACAGATTAATTCATTAATTTGGTTGATTGAACTTTTGTTAGGAGAATGCATTCTCTTTTGTCCCACAATCTTGAGAGCCATTGAACGGAGCATTGGCCAGTCTGACGTGTGAACCGGATGTCACCAGGTCAGTGATGCTTTGTTCTGTCTCTCTTTCTCCTGGAATCCTTCACTACGGCGGACAGCCGTGACTGCCCCCCTCTCAGTGTGGCTGCTCACCAGCAAACACCCACCTGAACTCTCTCTTCCTGGCTTCACCGTGTAATCTGCTCAGAGCAGAAACAATAGAACTGAAGTGAGTAATTTGCCAACCTCTTCTATGTTGAACTCCAAATCCTTCAACCTACTAGCTATTGGTGGTAATTCTGGTTATAGTAATTAATTTAATTACTAATCTGAGTTCCAAATTGATAGATAAGTGTATTTTATGAGATTAAATCAATTAACTGGCTGTCATTTATCTTCTTTAAGAAGAGTGGTGCCCCTGACTTTATTCATTAAAGTTATTTATGATTATTTTTGATAATTCTGATAGCGATAATTAATTGATCGCACCTACATAAGTGGGTGCCCCCCATTTAAACAAAAATCCCAACTATACTTACATATCAACCTGAAATTTGATACACTTACAAGAGGTGTGGGAACCAGGAAATGTAAAATTTAGAGTTTTATAATTCATGTTTTTGTAGGACAGGTGTAAAACCAAAGATTTAAGTACAATTTTTCTTTCATTAATTTAAGCTATTAACCATAGCTCCTTTATGTTTACATGGGAAGTTATTAAGCATTAAATAGAGGTTTGTAAAATCAGGCAGAAAAGGCCCAAAACAGCTACTGCAGAAAGGGGTTAATAGTTATTGGATAACAATGAAACTAAATGGCACAGAGGAATACGATATATCAGGCTTTGGATACATAGACAATAATTATACAATTTGTTGTTAGTTTTGGTATTTTGGTGAGATTTGATGATGGTATAGAATATCACTGGTCTTACCCTGTAACAAATGATTGGAGATCTAGTCTAGGAAGTTTTTTCTTGCCACTGTCGCCAAATGCTTGCTCATGGTGGAATTTGTTGGGTCTCTGTAATTAATATTATAAAGAGTATGGTCTAGACCTGCTCTATAGGAAAAGCGCAACAAGATAACTTCTGTTATGAATTGGCGCTATATAAATAAAATAAAATTGAATTGAATTGAATACTCATATCTTAACCAAGATGGAGTCAATTTGGTTACTTACAGTAAAGAATAGCAACAGCTCTTCACATGGGCAGACAGTGAGTCATGACTGGGTGAAAGTAGAAAGCTGCACTTTGGATGTGACACTTAGAGGTCGCATATCATAAGTTTCTGGATTTTTTTTTTTTTCTGCAGGTACCTCTGCACCTTATGAGGAAAAAAAAAGTGTAAAAAGTGAAGCAGCATGCCATGGCCCACCGGAACCTGGAGCTTACGACAGGAGACGTCTGGAGAAATTAATGAGGTCAGCCATTTTGATCGGTTAACAATATTATTTCGCAGCAGGCGGGCCAGGCTGTTGTCTGCCGGAGGAGAGGAACACATGACATTTGCCTAATTAACTTCTGCCGCTGGTGACGAATCGGACCCTTACCATCACTGTAAGGAACTGCTGAAGATATTGGCCGCTTCTGCTAATGCTAAAGTCATCATTAGAAGAAAAGCTGTTGGCTACTTTCTCCCCCAACATGTCATAATTCATTTTTTCATCTGTTCTCTGGTCTTTTAGCAGTGGATCTTGTGGAAGAACATCTGGCAAAGTTCAGGAAGAGGGCAGAGCTCGTGCTTTAGATGTGAAGACTGTAAAAGTCAGGTAAAAAGTGAAGGATTTTCTTTACTGCTCTGCATCTGTCTTGAAATAAAAGAGTTGTGAAAGTGTGAAAGATTCTGATAAAAAATGTTACTGACATGCTCTTAAAATCAAATATGAATAGAATATATTACAACCTGTATTAAAAATAAAAATAGACATTTATACATAGGTCTGTTTATCAAAAAATCTAGTTTTAAAAAATTCAAACTTAACTTAATTCAAACCCTGTTGTACGTACTGAATTGTATATGAACGGTGCAAAAGAGTGCAAACAGAAAAATAAAGCGATTGGTCTGAGAATGTACCTTTGGTGGTCCAGCAAATTTTGAACTGAGCCATGTTGGTTTTTGAAAAGCTGACTTTTCAGAATAAATCACTTTGGATGAACCCAAAATGACAGTTACAGTAACAATACAATACAATAGAATACATATTTTATTATACATATATTATATATAATGAGGTTTTTTTGGTACTGTATATAAAACATACACACACACACACAAACACACACATATATATTGGTCATCAATAATCAGTCATTGTGCAAGCCTATTTGTGCCTTGTCAGTGTGGAAGAGGGGGTGTACCAAATGGTACAAAAAGTTGCCCGAATTATCACTGCCCAAAGTTTTTACCCATCTAATCAAATAACAACAACACTGGCCTCCACTCCCTAACTTGAGTGAAAGGCTAACTTTGTTATAAGAAAGTTGCAATTTAGAGTCAGCAAAAAGCCATACCTTTAGCCACATTTTTTTTTCCATCTACTCGAAATGCTCCCTCACATTACTTTCCTGATGATTTGATGTCATGATTATCCGTTCAACATGACTTGCTAGATTTCAACATTTTGTGTTAGCAAAGGTAAAAATACTAACCTAGTTTACAACAGGGAATGCAGTAGATCAGACTGACTGCATTTTACGGATGCCACTGTTGGAGTACAAGACACGGCCTGCTGCACTTATACACAGTGAATTCAAAATTTGAACAAATCATTACAGATTGAATTTTTTTCCCCCGTTTGAACTTTAGTTTGAATATTGAGTAAAAAGTGACAGCTCTAATACACACAGCTACTTCATATTGGCATTTGCAATTCCTGGGGTAACCCCTTCACACTGGATTTAATACTCAATCAAGTATGTTCTTTCACAATGCTTGGTGTTTTCATAGCCCTCTGACACTCCATCCTCCATCCTTCATTGATTAGCTCATTGAAAGAACAGATCATCCTCCTTCTCCTCTACACATTATGTGCCTCTCCCTGGCCCCTGCTTATCTGACAGGCCCCAGCATCATAAAGCTGATTGGAGTGGCAGACCTGCGCTCCTCAGCACTGTAGATGGCCCCTTTAGTGGCCATAAATGACAAGCTGACTGACAGCCTGGGATTTAACCCTAATTACACCTGGATAACCAGAGCCAAAACATGGCATTTATAAGGAAAGCCAGTCGGCCAGCAGAGCCTGACTTCCATACAATGTGGAAGCTGGAAGCTTCTCTTCTATTTCTCCTTCGTTTTATTTCCTGTCTGCGGGGTCTGACAAGCATCATGGGGGGGCAACAACAACAACCTTATGCTTACCAGTGACATTCAATAAACGGGTTTATGGGGGCAGAACCCTGTGGAGTTTGTGACAGCTCAGGGAACAGATATTGAGCCGAGCCTCGTTGTAGTCGAGCTACCGATGACCACATCGAAATCCTTCCCCCCCAGTTATCATATGTAGATGTAAAATGAAATCAGAGGAGCCTAATCTGTCATAGGGTTCTGCTGCTACAGGAGGCGGGCTACTGCAGGGATAATGGTGATACAGAATCTGAGTTGTAACTCTTGTGCCTGGGACCTCTTCTCTCTTTCCTCTAACTATTGCAAACCCCTCTCCGCCTCTCTCAGGTTCTGTTGGCCTTTTCTCTCTATGCAATCACTCTCCCTCTCTTCCTTTTGCCACCTCACACCTCCATACCTCCCCGCTGGTCACTGCTCTCTCTCTTTCTCTCATCTCTGACAATCCCTGTGGGGAGATCGTAGCCTGGCAGGGCCTGGCTGCTTTATTGAACAGCGTCTCCTCATCTTTCTTTTTATCGAGCGGCCCAGCCGTCAGCGAGCCTGCCAGCCTGTTCCTATTGCACCCCATTTGTCTTCATGTTTGGGCAGCTATTCTCTGCTAGTTTTTTAAACGCACGTCGGACAGCCCATCTCGCGCTGTTACAAACCAGCACATACACACTGTGCATGTCCACACACTTGCAAGAGATCACACACACATACCAATACATGCACACACATACTGTACCATATGTCATATTGTATGCAGTTTGAGGGAGGGGAGCTTCTGGCCATGCACATGCATCATAGATGGGATTGAGAAGGTAATTTGTCCCTAAACACATATGTTCCAAGCTCAACTTAGAAACCCTCACATGCATGTAATGTTCCGGTATGCAGGACTGCACAGATGTACAATCAGGGGCATTTTTCTGCTGATGTGTCACATGACTTGTGAGCATACTCCACAAAATGAAGCCCATGTTGAGCTACACACATGAAAAAGTACTGGATATAAGCTCTCATGTTACTGACAAGACCAAGTATGCAGTTCACACTGCTACAAACGCACACAGACTCCCACAGAGAGGCTTGTGTTAAATCCCCTGAAAAGTTATGAATGACGCTCTAACGACAAAGTAAATCGTCCGAGGAGAAAAATCAATTTAGAAAATTGCTTGAATTCTTGCAGGCCTGTTTCATTGTCATTAAGAGATCACACAGAAGGGAGGGGATGAGATGAATGTCTCCTTGTGCTTAGGGGGCAAGTGCATAGCTTATACAACGGCCTCCAAGGGCCTATTAATTTTGTCTCTGTTCCACCAACCTCTATTGGTTCTTTTCTCTGCCTTTTAGAAAGGTACTGACCAACAGTGAGTGAAAGGGGGAATGTTAATAATCGATCAGAAACTCTCAAGAGAAATCTACTACAACTCTCCCAATTTTCACTATACTGTGCTCTGATGTGGGATGTTTTCCACAGAATAACAGCCTTTTGTAACAAGTATGTGGCTGCCACAATGTTTACCCTTACCCTTAACAACTTCAAGTAGCAATTATTTGGTATTCAGTGATGGCACATCAATACAATAGGCTGTGATAGTGATGAAGTGAACAGATGTTGCCATTATCTTCAGCCAAGATGTGCACAATCCATGAATTCCGCTCCCAGCCACTCTCTTTGTTTCCTCCAGGCTTTTGTTGCCCAACAACAGCTTAAATTAGATCACTGTCCAGTGTTTCGCTCTGATGATTAGCTCATAAGCTACTGCAGGCGCCCATGATCACTGAGGCATGAGTGAAACAAGATACAGAGGAGAGAGTGACTAGTTGTCATGCACAAGTCCTCCAATAGCCATCTGTTCCAGCATGTAAAATCACTCTATGTGAGAGCCAACATCTCCCAGGGGCACCACACATCCGGCCACCAAGGAAACACAAACTGTGTAACAACTTATTTAGGCTATGTTGGACAGGAGTCTTACCTGCATGGCCACACTGTTGAATTTATGAAGACAAACAAATCCTGTTGCCGAACAACTGTTCATATTTTCAGATGGAACTGCATTGGATCAAGGATCAGAATCAACTTATGAATGTTGCTAAATGTTGACATACAAGGAATTTGACCCCAGTTGTCAGTAGCTGTCAATATATTTGTACACACCGCTGAGGACAAATGTACAGGAAGATGTAATATTAGACTTCATTGATAACCAAGATGAGGAATTCATGTTACAGCAGCACATGAGACAATTGAGTGAGTTTGTCTGGTTTGTAAACCAGTCACTGTCATTGATTGCTCTGCTCCCTACATATTGCATGGTATGGTTCTTTTGTTCTATTGGGCAATAAAAATCATACAGACATATACAGTGAAAATGCCAGTGACTCTGATTTCTAATGTCCAGGTTGGCAAAACACAGAAGGAATTAATCTGTATATCCACATCCTTCAACAGGGAGTCTATTTGGTCTGTAATGCTGCAGTGCATACAGGTTTGAGCAAAGGTAACGCTGCATCAAACTTACAAATCTAAAACTTAAGTTTCAGAGAAAGAAGGTTTCACATAATTCTAGTCTTTATATCAATAACAGTAATATGATACTGTTTTAAACCTCGCCAAACAATCAAGTGGCAGCAAAATTACACTGACGAGAAGAAAGCGATGATCCGGGGGACGAAATGCCATTCGAGGTGTTTAAGTGAAGTCAGGAGTTCACAGTCTCTCTGGATGACATGTTGTTGTAGCCAGGGGGTATTCCATCAGCAGTGAGTGTGAACAAGCCTCCTGATGCACTACAACAGTGTGATTACAGAAAAAGACATGGTTAGGAGGGTGTTTGAGTTCATACATGTTAATATGAGCACGCATTGACTGCACACTTTTGCTGTGGGTTGTTATGAATATTGATCTGTGTGTGTACGGAGGTATGAGCCAGTGTATGTGTGTGTTTGTAAGTAATGTGTGTGGGCGTGAATCATGTATAAATGACTAGTGTATGAGCTGTGCACATGTTTTTTCTCCTGTGGGGTCCACTGTGACTGTTTGCTGCTGCGATGGCCCAGTTTATTGGTGATCATTAAAATTTCATCTTAAGCAATTACTTGAGGTTACTTCCACTTTCTGCATTAGTTGCTTCTGTTATCAAGAAAAAAAAAAGTGTTTTTCAGGGTTCCAGTCTGGCTTTTGGTATAGGGAGCTTGACTTGGTAAATATTATCGAAAGAGTTTCTGTGCAGGTCAGTAGACTTGCTGAAGAGATTCATTTAAATAGAACCTCAGAGGAAAAAACGACATGACAGACGTGACATGCTGAACTCAGAATGGAGAGGCCTGTTAGTCAATTATTTTCTTTGCTTGTGTCGCCTTGTAGATAAGAATCACTCCATCACTGATTTCTTCCATTTCACAATTTTTAAATGTCCTCGTTTTCCTTGCCAACTTGATTGTATCCGTCATGAACAACAGTTCTGCCTTGACAGAACAAAATAGGTAAAAGAGATGATTGCACCTACTCAAAGTTTTCCAGCACTCTAAAAGCTTTATTCTAAGCTGATGAGAAAATAAATATGTCAAACGATATTTGGAGAAAAATTGCATGCATCATAGGAGGTGATAGTAAGCTGTGAATTCTTTTTAATCTTTCAGTGTATTTCACTTGCCAGGCAGCTAAGGGCCTGAGCATGCTTCAAAGTGTTCGTGGGATTGTCTAACAGCAGCTGAAACCCCGGCACCTTTCCCATGTCAAATTGTGTGTGTCTGAGCACTTGTGTGGTCATATACCAATGATTATAATTTGTACTGAAACGAAGACGCCTTCAAATGCCATTTTACTGTAACATAACTGGATCAGTTTTCACCTGTAGCCCTTTCTTCCAGTTCTTTTTCAGTATTTTAAAAAAAAAGCAGTGTTATAAACCTGACCTAAGCCCTCCAGATTTCATCCCGAATCAGAGCATTACGGCTGATTACTGAGCAGAGTTCAACAGGCTGAGCATGGAGCGCAGAGGAACACCCTAACATTGCAAATATGTTCAAGAACAATGCTCGAGTTTCTAAAACAACCAAAACTACATGCCAAAATGGCTGCATGTGATGGGTTTTCCTTACCTGCCACTGCAGCAGTAATAAACCCAGGTCAGCTCTATGGAGATGGCCATAATCTCCCACATAACCACTCAGATGTAAAAATGTTAACAGAATATGCTGAAAAACAGAGTTGGATGGATTGCCATGAAATTTGGTACAGACATTCATGCTCCTCAGAGGATGAATCCCACTGCCTTTTCCTCCAGCTCCACCTGAATGTCAAAGTTTTCACTTACTTTATGAAATATGTCCAAATCTACTAGAAAGATTTTGTTTTCATTGTTAATGGTAAATTTAGTCCACTTCCATGCATTTAAAAGAATCTATGCTGTGTAAGTGATTATTATGCAAGAGGCCAAAATGCAGAGAATTACAAGTAAAATGTGCCTGCTTTAGTAATGGAGCGAGTTGTGGTGTTCTAACAAACCGTCAACAACTGCATGCAGCCACTGTAATAGTTACATGGTTACATAGATGTGGTCTTCATAGAAAGTGTCACCAACTTTTGACATCCCATCAGTCTCAGCTGTACTTTACTTTTAGTGCTAATTAGCAAATGTTAGCATGCTAACACAAAATATAATAACCAAAACCGTTATGTTTTTAGAATAAAACTTATTTTATGGTGAGAAATAACACATTTTCAGGGAGAAGCGTGATATAGTCCTGGGAAGAAATCATTTTAAAATTAGGGGAAAACTGTCAACCTTAGATGAGATGGCGAGCTTTTCAGTTACACACTTCTGCCTGTAGACATGGCCGGACAACACGTCGGACAACACGTCGGACAACACGTCGTACAAACTATTTTTTTTCAAGCATACTAAACCTTTGCTAACATTGCAATTTTATCAGATGCAATGCCACTGCACTGCAAAATACATGATTGTCCAAAACTTTATAGCTGCGTGAGACCGCTGTAGAATGGCACTGATCAAAGTGAATGCTAAAGTTGCATTGAAAGGTGTCAATTCCAACATATCACCACAAGTGTAATTAATACGCTCTTATATAATGTTGTGCCAACCCTTGTGGGTGTGTGAGCCCTGCACAGAAGCAACACAATGATAGTGATCAATAGCAGTCGTGCTAGCGGAGTGACCTGCACACCCTCACAGACCACAAATTTATCAACCTACCTACTAACAACTCCCCAGCTTGTTATTCCCTCCCTCGGGCCTCTATGCAGTAAGGAGGGCTAAGGGCAGCCATAGCCTCATATATATCTGCGGTGGGAGGTGGAGTTTGAAGGTGACAGACAAAGTCTACAACTCTCCAAAGTGGCTCAAGGTTGCAGCCCACCCCGGAGGCTTCTCACTGAGAGGAGGGAAAAGGACAGAATGACAGCTGTGAAATGAATCGACCCACACCTGAAGTACAATGAAAAAGAGGCAAAGAGCTGTGTGCTGGTTGCTTTTGTTGACCAAATTATAGGATGTTCACACATTTTCAGACATCCCTTTCATGTTTGACATCATAGATATTGGTTGATAAATTGTAATGGTGCTAATATATTTATTTTCCTGGCATTTTAGAGAATTATGAATCTGAAAGCAAGCTACTCAAGAGTTATTATTTTCTTACTTTTGTCCAACATCACTGTCATAAATAACTACTTTGGCACTGTTGTGTGTCTGTGTGTGTGTGTGTGTGTGTGTGTGTGTGTGTGTGTGTGTGTTTGTGAATGTGTTCCACATAATGATTTGTCACAATTCCTTCATTTTGATTGATGATTCATTCATTCATTCATCTTTTCAATTAATCTGAAGGAATGTTTTGCCCTGGTGACTCATGAATCTCCTGAATGAAGAGGTGAACAAGCCACCGGGCGAGTGGTGAATGATGTCACGTCAGCTGAGCACTGCTAGAGAGCACCATATAGCTGGGTGCTGTTTGTAATTGTTCACCAAGTTGCAAGTACAATCATTGATCATGAGTTGGTCAGTGGGAGACCAGCTTTAGAGACCCGTGCACAGGGCAGCAGAGTGAAGGGGTCAAAGGGTGCGAGGTGAAGCTTTGCACCTGCAACGTGACGAAATCCTGAAACTCATTAAGGTTTGTAATTTGTCTGCACTTATTTGAAGCACATTTGGTGTCACTGAAAATCCAACAGCACATTTTTTGGTGTCAATGATGACCATGTTTTTTGTAGCCTGCCTCACAAAGAAAACAACAGCTTCGGACATTCGGACCTAAAACAACCTCATAAGTTTTCCTGACGTCACGGACGTCACATTGTTCATGTTACATTGTTATTAACGATGCAAAATCTTTTCGGGAGGATGTCAGGGTGGATAATTGGGTCAACAAAGCGTGTGACACGAGACCACTTATTAAAGCTTTCATCTGTTGTTTTACGTGAGGAATTTTAACATTCAATGGAACTCAATCCAAGAACTTTTCTAAGCGTGGTTTTGAGGTTCCCCTAATTACACCGATAAAACATAAGTCTGGAGGCAGCTGGGCGGTTCCAAGGCTCTGATTGGGCTACTTGGTGTCAGTCAAATCTGGCAAACGTGTTTGCAAGACACTGACAATATTTGCAAGGTAATGTCCTCACGATAGGGGCACCAGATCGGCAAATGATCACAAGAGTGAATTTTTGACTCGTACTCATCAGGTTGACAGAACATTTGCAAAACTGTTTGTTGAACTTTAAAAACTTATATAACAATGTGATGTTTTCCCTTTGATCAGCTGCCTCTGAGTTGAAAAAAAATCAGTTAATGCAGCTTTAAATAAGTCCAGAATCAAGACTTAAACTTCAATAGAGACATCATAATTGCATACAGCATGTGTATTTATAAAAGCAGAACGAGTGGTGACCTCTAGCTATTTGTTAAGAAGTATAAGGTAACAAAAAGGAGAATTACACACATGCATCCATACACTAACGCATACCTACATTCAGCAACTACAGTATATTGCAATTATAACTCATTCAGTTACAACAAATCAGTGGCTGAATGTGCTCATCTGGCCATGCTTTATGAAGCTGACATTGGAATACATTACTTTGATTTGAATTATTCTCTAATGTCCCGGGCTTTGCCAGAGACATTACTGGCTTTACATCGTTAGCAAAGCCAAACAAATAAACTCCTAATCATGTGCCTTCAGGGAATGCTCTGCTTCACAATGTCTCAGTTTATCTGCAATATTTAATGTTTCAGTAAATAACCCATGCCTTCTACTGTAGCAAATGTTACATTAACATCAGTATGATTTCTCTCCAAGTACACAGTTATAGAAATTACTATAATGAATGAATGTTTTAAATAGTAAACCAACCTGATTGTCTGGGTTCTAAAAATACATCCCTATGACTCACCATTGAGGTCAAGTGAAGGTATTAAAAGGTCTCAAGACTGACTTTTTATAGTTAATGCTATTATAATGAGACAATGTCCCTTGGCCCATGTGGCATTTCCATCCCATCTATTGTTTATGTCATACCATAAAATGTATGGAAAGAGGATGGCAGACAGCAAATCGTATTTATCAGCAGGTCATAAATGAACTGTGCTTTTTCACAGGATTTCTGTGGCTAAAACTTCAAGCAAAAAGACCTAATGCTACTGGACAGGCCTGTGGAGTAAGGTATAAGAGTAGGACCTCAAAGAAAAAAGTGGTCCTGTCCACTTTGGTCATATAACAACCTATGTTTTGGGGACGCCCCAGTACCCAAATGTTTAAGGTGCATACCATGTAACTTCAACATCCCTGGTTCAATTCCATCCGGGGCCCTTCACTGCATGTCATACCCCCCCCTCCTTTTCCTGTATGCCTCACTGTAAATTGTCCAATCAAGGTGAAAATACAAAGAAAAAAACAAAAACAACTATGACATTTGCTCATGTTAATCAGGTGTGTGTAATCAAGTATATGAATCTAGTGGGATCATGTCATTTTTTTCCATTCAATTTTAATATATACATACATATTTTGCATTACTACCAACCATGTTCTAAGCATACTACATACAGTGGTTGTTCATGAAGGTGTTTTTCTTTAACATTGAAACTGTGAATTGATTGAAAAAGTCTTCCCCTTGGTGCTTTCATGTGCTGCTGGGCAGATTAAAACTGCACTATTTGATTTTTAGGCCACTTGGGGGCAGCATACACAAGCTGAAAAGACAATATTGACATATTGGTGGCGGCTTTGGATTAGTGGTAGAGCGGGTCATCCACCGGTCGGTGGTTCGATCCCGGCTTCCGCCAGCCCACATGGTAAAGTATCCCAAATTGCTCCCTTTGGTGTGTGTGATCTTTGGATTGATAAGCAGTTAGCATATGCCATCAGTGTATGAATAGGGTGAATGTGACATGTAGTGTGTGAAGCGCTTTGAGTGGTTGGAAGACTAGAAAGGCGCTATACAAGTACAGTCCATATTAGCTTGACATGGCAAACTTGTTGCGTGTTTTGCTAAAAACAATTCGCTGATAAATGATAAAACGCTCTGTCGAGCTGAGGGCAACTGCAGTGTCGGGCGATTCAATTTGATTTATGTAGAGCCAATTCATAACAGAAGTTATCTCATTGCACTTTTCCTACTCGACACTTTTACTCTATAATATTATTCACAGAGACCCAACAAATCCCAATGTTTCACTGTTTTTCTTCACTACAACTGACTCCTTTCATGGGATCCATTGTTAATATGAAAATATTGATTAGTGTGGCTTTAAAGCCAGCTGTCAATCGGCAAAACTTTCACATGCTCTCGTGTAAATCAGGGGATAAAAAGCACAAAACATCATCAAAAATCCAAAAAATACAGTTTCATACTTTAGAAAATGTATGGTGTGTCTGTAATGTACGCCTGAACATTTTCATATCTGTTTTGCCAAAAAATTTGTGAAGGTGCACAAATCTTCGATTTTTGGGAACCCTCACAGAATGTGATCTGAGGATAAAGTAGCATTACAGGTGTAATTATGGTCAAAGTTTGCTGTGCATCCATCTCTGAGAGCCATGTTGTGAATTACCCAGCTCTGTCACAGTGGGTTATGCAGGGCAATGGGGATTGGACACAAACGCAGACAGAACAGGCAGACTGGTGAAGTTCAGAGATGTATTGTGCATGAATGAGCTTACAGACAGGTTCTGGTACTGGTTGACAAGCTGACAGGCAGATTCAGATTCAGGTCCAGGTTGAACAGCAGAGTCAGTGTTGGGTTCAGGTTGCTCAAAAACTAAAGTACAAGGCACATGGCAACTAGGAATGAACTGGCAAAGGAACAAAACATCTGGACCGGTATATTTGGTGAGTGGCTGATGAGGGAATGAGATGCAGGTGAGGAGGTAGGCGGGGAGACTCGTGAGGGGAATGAGGCAATTGCAGTGATTGCAGGACAGATGTGGGAGAGTGGAAACAGGTGAGCAGGTGGAGGGTCAGGGGACTGGGACTGGAGGGAAAGAGGTTTTTGCAGGGCAGGAGGGTCTGAGGAGAACTGTGACAGCTCTCAAAATGCAGGGTAGTCAGTCGCTAAAGGGTGATATATATAAGTGATGAATGCATGGTTAAAATTGGTACTGATCAAAATGTTGTTACATACATTTTGTAAATGATTGCCAATTAATTGGTTCAGGCTCATGCAATATACTATACTATCAATTTGCAATAACTATAATCAAAATTACCATCAATAGATAGTAGGTTGAAGGATTTCAACATGGCAGACATGGCTACCACTACCAGCATAATTATCCACAAGCATTTATTAAAAGATAAACAAAAGCAAAAACACAATATTAAATCAAATTCTAAATGCACTAAGCTACAGAAAAAAATGTGTGTGTGTGTGTGTGTGTGTGTGTGTGTGTGTGTGTCTGTGTGTGCGTGTGTGTGCTCATGCATGCATGCGATCCAAAATGGCGGGTTGGGCCGACGACGCATGTCGTCAGACAAAGAAGATTCATTCAAAATGGTGGCGAGGACACATGACATTAAACAAAAGAAAGAGAAACAAAAGAAAAAGAGTGTGGCTCTGTTAAAGGTCAAACAGGAGTGTATTCCGATTGTGAGGATGGAGGAAGCCAGTCGCTCCATCTGTTCTCCTTACAGTTAGCTGGCGTACTTTGTGTCTGCTGGTTAGCAGGTCACACTGAGAGGGAGACAGCAGCAGCTGTATGCTGCAGTGAATAATTCCAGGAGAAGACAGAGTTAGAACAATGCCTGCTGACCCTTTTATTGACCCGGTGACATCACAGGTCACAGGTCTGAGTTCAATGGCTCAGTTTCATTACAAAAAGTTCAGTTTAAATCACACATATAAACAAATTCATCTGTGCAGTGCCAGTGGTCCCAACAATTCGCTTTCTAAGGCTTATTGTTACAATTACGGTGCTAATTGGGCTCAATTGACCTCCTTTATTTTGGTGACCCCTTTTAAATTATTTGAAAAGAATCCAGTATACATGTCTAAGTGTAAAACACAAGAACATAACAGTCAAGAGCAAATCATACCCTGCCATGACCAATGGTAACTGCCAATGCAAACAATCTATATGGTCTTGATTCAACATGCTCTCATATGCAGATGTCATGGGAGCGGGATATAAACAGATTTACCATTTGGGGGGTGTCAAGGGTACTGGGATGTCTCCTTGTATCACACTAATGGAGGATGCATTTGAAAAGCAATAACAAACACCATGGTGGCTGTTAGTCATTCTTCCAGGCCTCTGTAGATGGTTCTTGTGATGTCACCACTTGAGGAAGCACAAGAGGCAAAGTCATGTGGTTAGGTAGCAATAGTGAGACAGGGTTGTACTGTAAAGCTGTAGGGATTAGGCCTCAGTGGAGAGACAGAGGCTACACTGTCATAATGACATGGTGGTCCTGTCCCACGAGAGATGGATCAACTTGTAGTCTGTTCACTCCCGCAGAGGACTGAAGGCTGTCTGGGCTTCATGTCATCATGGTTGGAGGTGTAAGTGTAAAACACAAGAGGACAAGACAAGAGACAAAGCATCATCTCTTTTCTGATGCTGTGTGTTTGTCTCTTCCCCTGTTCTTTTTTCATACACCTATAAACAACTTCATATCATACACTGCTAAAGGAAAGAATGAATAGTTATTAATAAGTTATACGCTTGTTTTATTGACTTCAAGAAAGCTTTCGACTCTATTTGGCATGAAGGGTTCTATTACAGACTTCTGCATAGTGGTATATCAGGCAAAATGTATGATCTGGTTAAATCAGTGTATTTGGAGAATAGATGTGCTGTAAAAATTGGAGACAAACAAACTGAATCCTTCACCCAGAGAAGAGGTGTTCGTCAGGCCTGCAACTTTATTTAATGTGTATATAAATGAACTTGCTGTACAGTTGGATCAGTGTGCTGCTCCTGGCCTCTCCTCCTAGATAGAGAGCTGAAGTCTCTGTTTTACGCTGATGACCTTGTCCTACTGTCTCCTACTGAACAAGGACAACAGCAACAGCTGGACATAGTAGAACAGTACTGTCAGAACTGGGCGCTGGCAGGAAACATGAAGGAAACCAATGTCAGGACTTTTCAAAGTTTACCATAAATAATAATTTCATTGAACACAGTATGAGTTATACCTGCCTTGGTATAACCAGAACAGCATCAGGGAGTTTCAACACGGCAGTGAATGCACTGAAAAAAGCTCAAAGAGCTCTAAATGCAATTAAGAGAAAGATTAATAATTTCCAAATTCCAATTAAAATCTGGCTTAAAATATTTGACAGTGTCATCCAGCCCATTGCGCTGGTAGTGAAGTATGGGGTCCACTCAGTCATCATAGCTACACCCGCTGGGACAAACATCCAACAGAATCCTTACATGCAGAATTCTGCAGATACATTTTACACGTAGTTAGAATGACCATTTAGCGGCTAGATTGTGCTGTAGACAGAGATGCCAAGATGATGGTAAATTGTACTAAATCACGTGAGGTTTATTTAAAAACAACAACTACAGCAGTACAAACTTGGCAGCAACACAGGTAGTAAGACCTAACCAGCAACACAGACAGATAGAAACTGATGCCTTTTATACTGTGTCCTTGGTATACTACATTGATTTCCATTAACAGGTGTCAAAATATTATTACATGGCTGAATAACCATAGACAATATAAAGAATACAATTTCACACATAATATTTATAATGTTTTACTTACTGCTATAATTGCCCCCAAAATAAACACATAACATAATTACAATAAATGTACACCAAACTACCACGCCCCCACTCTCCTGCACTACCACTGGGTCTTTCATTTACGCACACAGAAAAACACCAACAGATGCATGAGGAGCAGAAGTAGGCAGATACCCACTGATAATTAACATTCAAAGAGAGCACTCACATGTTTTAATCACCTTAAATCAGCCCCCTAGACCACCATGTAGTGCCTACATTGGTATTTTTGCTTATTAGTGTTGTCACCACATTTTGCACTAATGTGACGTAATGATGTAATCATGTTGTGAAAGACAGAAGCCTTAGCTTTGCGCTGCAAAAAGAATGAATGCACGAGCTATTATGGTTTTTATTTTAGATCGATTTAAACAGGACCATGCAAACAACAATCTCCCGCGGCCAGTTCGGGGCTGCCCGCCAGAGGTCCGTTTTCAAAGGACCTCCTGCCACTAATTACATGCACAGGATGTATAGCTGCAGTGAATTGATATGGATAAAACTGAAGACTATCTGAAACCTTCAAAGACTGGACAAACCACTCACAAAAAATTGTTTCCACACCAGCGAGACGGCAACACAGACTGTAAAACGAAGCTAACTTGAGGTCAGGTAAAGCTGTCGTTCTTTAGTCAACCCTGACATAGACAGGCTAGCTTTATGTGTTGTTAACACATCCAGTCAGTCATATACTGTTTTACAAAAAATGGCAAATAATAACCGCATTGGTTCAACGCCTCTGCCCAGTTGTGATAGGTCTTCTATTGAATGTTGTAGAGGTATTCATTCTCTTGACACAGTTCAGTCAGTTTCTCCTCCATCTCAGTTGTCCAATGTATATTCACACCACATTCTTTTTTGCTTGCCATTCTTCTTCTTCTTTTATTTATTTACCAGTATGTCACAAATATAAAATAAAATCTTTATGAGAATGACTGGCAGCAACTGGATCTGAAGATAAGATTAAGATTAGAATTTTTACACATCACCCACTGTATGATTTTATTTACCGACTGTCAACACCAACGGACCCAGACTGGAAGGGGCCCAGTGCAAATACAGCCATAGCTGTAGCAATAGCCATAGTAAAAGTTAGAGTAATAGCCACAGCAACAACAGTATAGCCATAGCAATAACCATGGTTGTAGCCCCAATTGCATCCTCAGCCATAGCTTCAATCAACCCTCAGCCAAGCATAGCTGGCCACAACTGTGGTCACAGCCAGTGACTGTAGTTACTGTGGAGCTCAGGCTTCCTCTGAAAATATGAGAGAATGCAAAACTTAAATTGAGGGAATGCGAGGACAACAAAAATATCCTACTGTGACCCACCATTGGGAGCTGCGTACTACAACTAAACATTTGATTATTATCCTCAATGATCAAAAAAAAAAAGTCATGTCATCAGCCTCAGACTTTACATGCTTTGATCCCCAATATCATCTCAGTAATACTATAAAATAAAAAAATAAAACACTATACTTTTAATATAAATATGCTCATAATGTAACCAGCACCATTAAAATCATATTAATAATTTATTAACTTTACATTTGACAATAACAGACATGTAAGACAAAATAACAGACAATTTTTTGCATCACTACTACCCTGACATTGTGAGAAGTGAGTTTTTCAAGTGCCCCAAAACTATTTGTTGGTATGGAAAAAAAAAAAATCTATGTGGCAGATGGCCGGCCACCATTGAGTCTGGTTCTGTCCGAGGTTTCTGCCTCTTAAAGGAAGTTTTTCCTTGCCACTGTCACCAAATGCTTGCTCATGGTGGGATTTGTTGGGTCTCTGTAATTAATATAATAAAGAGTACGGTCTATAGGAAAAGTGCAATGCGATAACTTCTGTTATGAATTGGCGCTATATTAATTAAATAATTAAATTGAATTGAATTGGATAGAATTTCTTTTTCTTGGGTACAGTCAGTTGCAGCTGTTAGCATGTAAGTGTATAAAATAGCCCAAACTGAAGGATAGTTGATATATTTAGGCAGATTTTTTGCAGGGTCAGTTGTCTTCTGGATTTACATGATAATGATGATAGTGTCAGATATGGTTGCTAGGGTATTTGAGATACAAGCCTGTATTTTGTGTTTACTCCCTAAAGTGGAAAACCATTATGATCCAAAGTGTCTTTGATAAAAATGTAGCATTGTGATTTAACAAAGTATTTCAAAGACACAGACATTTGAAGTGGAAAACAAAAAAGTAGTCGAAAAGGGGGGAAATGCCTGAAAGATGTGATGCACAATATCTGCTTCAAATGATGCACACACGTACACCACATTTCCATATCATTTGACAGCAGTGGCCATAAATGCTTGATGTTATGTGCAAGTGAGAGCATGAGGATTAGCTTTTACCAGAGGTGCTGCCAACTCTGACAAGATAGGAGGAGGCAGAAAGAAGGTAACAGCATGACTACTGGCTGGTAAATGCAGCACTGGAGTGGTCACGTTTTTAGTCATGCTAGTGGTGTGGCTCTATAGACGGCAATGTTGGTTAGTCCAGCACTTTGGTCCAGACTGAAAAGTCTGGATGGATTTACATGACATTTTGTGACATTTCTGTCCCCGTCAGGATGACTTGTAATAACTTAATAACTTCTAATAACTGGAGATCGCCTGGCTTTTAAGCTAGTGCCATCATCAGGTAAATGTTTTAATTTGTCCAATACTCTGGTTTAAGACCAAATACCTGCTACTAAAGACATTTCGATCTGCTTCAGTTGTATTTTGTTTAGTGCTAATCAGCAAATGTTGGAATGCTAACACACTAAACTAAGATAGTGAACATGGTAAACATAACTACTAAAAATCAGCATACGTGGAAGCATTGTCAGCAAGCCACTAATGGTGATATTTAACTATTTGTGACTGAAATATGTTAGCATCTTCTGTCGACATGCCAGCTAGCAACAATGATTCATTTTCAGTAACATCTGTTGTTGTGATAGTTGTGCCTCAAACCTTCCTACTGCCCCTAACTTGGCTCCCAGTCCAGTAACACACGTGCTAAATTAAATTTGCCAAGCGTTGTAGATGATTATTTTACAATAGCACCTTGTTGACATTTGGCCACATAGCGGAAGTTGCGCATTTGCAGTGCAACAGCAGCAGTTTCAGTCCTGCATCACTGTCACATTAGATGCGTTCAGCCACTGCTGTGAACTCAGACGCATTTGGCAGCTGTACAGTCTAATACAAAGTTAATGTAGTTATGACCATACGCCAGTGGAAAAAAGACTTGTCGCAATGATGGCCACGCAGCAGAAGTAGTACGTCAGCAGTGCTGACTAATTGTTTGAGTGTGGAGCGTGTGAGATGGACAACTGAAAGCAGCTGAAATGCATCAGGTGTAGATAAAGTAAATAAGTACGTAAATCCACTATACTAACCTCTTCAGGCTTTTGTGCAGGCATTGCAGCCCTCTTTATTTGTGTCACCAACACATCATTCTTTCTGAATTGAAAATGACATGCACATTCACAGCTCAGTGGATGTCAAACATGCTTTATGAACCTCTGGCATTTATCGACTAATTGTTTCAGCAGTACATACATAGCATACACAGATTCAGGGCTGCTTTGCTGAACTTGTCAAACACACTTAAATCTCTGCTTCTGTTATATGCCTTCAGTTTGAAAACCCATCTGGCCATCTGACAATACGGCTCCATATTAAAAGCAAACCTGACATTCAAATGTGCCAGTATCTCAATTCAAATTTTCCCCTCACATGTCAGCCAATAGAATAGTATATAAATATATACATTCAAACGTAGTCAAATTGCTTGTTTGATTGGGATTCGGAAAGACAACTTGGTTCAGCCAAACCTCCAGAGGCATATACGAAACAGAAAAGTGTTCAAAAACAAGTGGAAGAAGTGTGGGTGCTAAAATGAATGTGACATGTTGTTTTTGTGATTCTGTGTTTTTACATTGCTGTTCGTTCATGTTTGTATCATAAGTCAACTGTAAACAGAAAAAAAATCAGCTATGAGCAGACTTCAGAATGAGGGCCTGATTTGTCAAAGTACACATAAGTCACTATGTTAATGGAAATATGTATCTGTTAATGTGAGAGGGACAGTATCTTCTGTCCCCAGAAGCTTTTCAAGGCAAAGCAGCCATGTAGCCAGAAGGCAGCGGCCATATCCTGCAGAGATTAGACATATTAAAGCAGCACTTAAAGTATATGGACCTGATTAGCCCCGGTAATGAAATCAAGCCTGACACCACGGTTTCCCTTTTACACACACACACACACACACTTGTGCACACACAGTTCCCTCTGCCTCTGATCTCCCTTCCTTTAGCTTACCATCGAGCCTATAAAGCCTGATACCGAGCTGTGCACACAACTTGTCTCTCCCACACTCTTTTTTTCTGTCTCTCTCTCTCTCCTATTTTATTCTCTCACCCTGCAGCCCATGACCCCCCTACACTCTCTTTCTTTCTCTGTCTCCCTCTCATTTCTGGAGTAAGTGTGCTCCCTAGTGTTGTCTCCATGACTGAGAGACAGAAAGAGACGAGAAGAGGAGAGGTTGCCATTATACTTGCAGACCTACACATCCACACAATACAGAGATACATGGTGAGGAGTGGATTTTCACAATAATAAGAAAAGGGGTTTGGATTTATTTAAGTGTATCCCAATACAAAATTCACATGCCACATGTACCTTGAAAGACTTATTGGTCAATGTAATCATTCCTGCTCTCCATACTGGCTGTGAGGACTTCCTTTGCTAACACGAGTACACACACTGTAAGAGGTGGGGGACAAATTCACAGTCCTCGTCACGTGCAAAATGCATTCCAAAGTTCTGAAGCTAATATATAAGGCTTCAGCAGAGTTATGCTGGGATGAGACTACACAATATGTTGTCCTTTTGAGATGGTCACTGCATCAGACTACATGATCAGAGAGTCCTAAATTCTTGCTGTAACAATAGCAGCTTTCTGTCTTTTACAACTTGCCTGACATTCAGAGGTGATTTGGAAGGTTCACTTCACTATGTTTACAGCAGTGGAAGAGTGATCCGTGTTTCTTTTGGTCAGCGTCACAAAATGCATCAAAGAAGTTTTTAAAACCAGTTGAGAGAAATTAAAACAATTTGTGGAAGCTAGTCTCTTTGTCCAGATGTCATGAGTCGTCCCTGATTCTGCAACAGTTATCCATGACTAGGACATTGTAGAATACATCTTGTGATGCACTACACAGGAAAAAACAAGCAAATGTCGCACTCAACACTTTCGTTCCCAATGCCCACATCTGTTGGATCGGTCCATTATCAGGCTGATATTGTGCAGAACGACACCGGCATTAGGCAAATCAAATGGGTCATTCTGGCAGTCAAGTGTAGGTTCATTGCCGATGTTGTGTCCCGCCAGCAAACTTTGCCGCTGCTCAGCAAGTAAAATAGGTCCGTAGAAACACATGGAGGTAACTTTGTACTAAAAACACAAACACAGACTGCTGAAGCCTCATATTAGCCTCAGCTGAACTTTAGAATGTGTTTTTGAAAGAAACAAAGGCTGTGGATTTTGTCCCCCATCTCTGTTGCCAGAATGGGTGGTTTTCCGCCCAACTGGGATACTTATTACTTCATTCATTTGGGTGGTTTGTTTTAATTTGGGCCATTTGGGTGATTCCCTTGATGACAATTTAAGCTATATTCCAAATTATTGTCCCCTCCTCTACTCCAGTTGGAATAATGAAATATTTTTCTTCTTGCACTCATGTTCAGCCCAGAACATAAGAGGCAGGCTCCTCTTCCTCCCCATCACCATGGTGTAAACCCAATGGCCATGGCCGATAAGTATGTTATATTGTTAGTGAGGGAAAGTGCTAAATGTATGCAAACATATTTGCAACCAAGCTGCATACTGCATGTGTGTGGGTCATTTTATCGTCAGCATACACCACTTAAGACTTAAAAAAACAAAACAATGACACTTCGAATGCACAAAGAGCCCGTCTCCTAAACAGAGATTTAAAAATGTAGTGGGTCCAAGGCTGTAATTGGGCAGTTTGGTGTCAGTTAAATGCGGCAGCACTGCCCATCTGTTACAATGTAGTCGTTCTACAAGGGGTTTGCTTCACGGACCAATACGGAGACAGAAATAATTACAGTGGCCAATAACTCTTTTACCATACAAATAGGCATGTGGGTTTTATACGAAGATGGATTCAGTTTACAGAATGGACAGAAATATAGGTGACTAGACATCAGATGATAGAAGAAATCTGATGCAAATGAATGTCAACCCAGACCGTAAAGTAAAGTGAAGCTCTTGAATAAATACATGAAGCTTGAATGCAGTTATGTGTCGATAGTGGCGGCGAAGCGTAACTTATGCTTAATAATTAGCTTAGTGCAGCAATCGATGAACGTACCTAATGGAATACTGTAACAGCCACTCTTAAGTATATAAACATAGATCAACCACAATACTGTACATATATTAAATCACACTTGCAGACGAATGCACACAATCATGTACATACGAATAGGATCAGCTGTGTGAAATGACTGTGTCACGTTGCACTCAACACTATTCAGATTCACAGCTGCACTTGTGCTGAAAAGCAGTCTGTCGTCAAGCCTTTTTATTTGACAGCTGTTCCAAGAAGACTGTAGTCCTATCTATCCTTGCTTTTTTATTATCAACATCCACTTTTTTCAACATGCTCTAACACTTGGAGGACTTAAGGGATAAGGGAAATAGAGTATCAGTTACACAAGCCCTGTGAAAATGCATGTAATGTTCTCCATAACCCTATTGTTAATGGAAACTGATAGGCCAAATCCAAGAGCCACCCCAGTGTAGGCCACATATCTCTATAACTTATATGAAGTGACGGTCATTTGGATGGCAGCTCTCTGCAGGTCCCATCCTTTCTAATTTAATTTTGACCTTTCCATAAATTCACACCCATTTCCCAGCCAGAGATATGGAGGAGAATGATCTTCAGTATTTTAAATTGAAAGGTTGTAATTGAAAAAGCGCCCGGAGCGGAGAGGATAAATTATAGGATATTCAGTTTTTACACTGATACCCCAGAGAAACGCAGTGATAGAAGCATGTAAGGACATCCTGCATGGCTCATTGCGAGGAAAAAACCTAGAGCTACTCGGAACGTTCCATCAGCGCTCCCCTGACATGTAGAACATTATGTACACAATACAGGGTAATGCTCTTTTGTATTTCTCAGCCATGAAATTGTGCCCAATAAGTGCTGAGATTTAGGAGGGACGGTTCCGTCGTCGCCTTTTGCAATTAAGTAAAGCCACACAGGAGAACGGCTGGCTCTCCTTTCCCCTGCCACACAGGAGTAATTTGAGAAAGCCAGCCTTGAGGCTGTCCTTTAACAAGCTCACCCACATCGCCATATAGTACACCACTCTGGAGGCAGCTGGCTTTAAGTGGCTGCATGTCATTCTGAAGACCAACTGACAAACACACACGGCCCCACTTAAAATGTGAAACTCTGGAAGTATATGCATCAAGATGCCATTTATAATGCAGCAGCTACAGTATGTGAGCTTTACAGACATGCAGCACTGCTGGTCATGTGCAAAAGATATAATGCTGCTGTGCTGATGTAGGATAAATGCAGTGGGTTTAGGCTTAAACTGTTTCCACAAAGACTTCCACTGTACTCAAGGCAGCTGGCAGCTGGCTCTGTGCAGGCTTGTGTGTGTTTGTCAGCTGGCACTCAAGAGCACCATACATGCACAGTCACACACATGTGATGAATCTGTGTATCACATTGTCCTGTTTGCTCCATCCCTGTTGCACTGCCACATTTGGGTTTCTCCATGGGCAAAAGGAAATATCCTCATCACAATTACGAGATAAATGCAGCCACGAAAAGGGGGGAAAGACAAATTGCAAAGAGAAAAGGAGAGCAGAAAGGGAAGTGGCCTCTTGTTTGGCGTGAAAAGAAAGAGGGTGCACTCCAAGCAGAATGAGGGGTCCATTTGATTTGCAATCACCCCCTAGATGATCAGCCGGTGTTTGAAGTTGATTTGCTTCCTGGAGTCTGCTGGGGGAGAAGTTCTAGAGAGGCTCTGACCCCAGCCGACCTCAAGGCAAGCGCTGCATGACCTGGGAACCCTTGATGCGCCCCATGTGCATCACTCATGTAATCCATCCTTGTCAGACGTCAGACAACAGATGTCGCTTCCTGTTGGCTCCATCTTACCCAGCTACCCATGACCCCGCCACCCCACGAAGCAGAAGATGCAGAGAAACATGTAATGTTAAATGCAAAGTCAAAATTACACTGACATTGGCGTACACAAACAGAGACGTGAATATACACAGGCACACATGGACATGGTAAAACAGAAAAACTCACACACGCTTGGAAAGTCTCTAACACACTCTGGAACACACAAACAACAGACCAACACTTACAAAGACCTTTTAAAACTCCTTCATCGAACAGCTGCGTTAAAGACAAATCTAATTGACCTGCCCCAGCCAAGCCCTATAATGCAATAGAAACTTAAGCCCGGAGATCACCGCTGATGGAGAACTAATGGTATCCCTCCAGCCCAGCAGATGACCAGGGTGTGGATATAAAAGGCAGATTTGATTACCTCATGTTAGTAATTGGCTAATGTGTGAAATAGCAAAGAATGTGAGAGAGCAAGAGGGTGGAGACAAAGAGCAGAAAAGGATGAGACTCAGGATAAAAAGCAGTATACAGAATGTAAGTCATCGTCGTCCCTGGAAGTTTTCAGATATGATACACCATAATGACTGAAAAATGTGTAAAAAAAACTGTTGTCATTTAGGAAATCTGGCAACAATATCATTGTAAATACTTAGTGCATCTGTTGCTGCAGCCTGATACCAATCTGTAGTAAATGTTTTTGCCACCTTTTGTTTTGGCTTTGTCTACCAGTGTCATGCCAATAAAATACCCTTTGCAACCCAAACGCAACTATATTGAACTGAGGAATGGAGAGAGGCAGATGGGAAATTGAATGAATTCTTGGTGGCTTTTCAATCTCAACTGTCTAATACATGCAGTTCCCTCTCCAAGAACCTTAATTTCCCTCAGTCAATATTAATCTTTTACTCATGACATTTCCAACACCGTATTTAGATTCCTTGATTTTCACAATCTGCAGCACTGGGCTGTGTCATTCTACGGTCTATTTTTGCATTTTCTATATTGATTTGTTTGTTCTGTGACTGCTACTGTTGAAGCTACGCCACCACAGTGAAGGTTTATTCAAAAATAATGAGAAATAAGGATAATGAGAAATTCCTACCAAGTAGCAATGAGAAAAAGAAACTGTGTGCAGATAGAGTCAAATCACTGCAGATTTACCTAATGTTACCTTTAAAACAAGGAACTTTGGTCGCCCCAAGCCATAATGACAGAAACACTTAAAGGGGCACACTGGCAATGTGTTATTACACTCCCAAAAACTTTAGGGGACTTGTGAGAGACAGATTTTTAAAAGAAATGGTGCAATCTGAAGCAGCAGAGGCAGTGAGATGCTGACTTTTAGTCCCTCTAATCAGTCAAGCTCTACAAATGTTGAATCCTACATTTCCCACAATGCAACATGGTAGCATCTTTCATTAGACCTTGCAAGTCTGATGAACGTCCATGTCTTTCAAACTCCTCAACCTGGATACACAAGCCAGCCTTACAGTGTGAAGTTTCAGGGTTATTATAAGTTGTACTCTCTGACGAGAAAACTGAACTGCATGTGGAAAATCTGTGGAGTGCAGGAATTTAAGAATGTAATTGTAATAGTGTTAGACAAGTTTTGTTTTTACTCTTGGATTTTCCATCTAAAACGTATGGGTTCTGAATCACAATCAACATTTGTAATAATTTTAAATTTGGTTGATACCATGGCTAAGGCACAAAACAGAAAAACAGTTGTAATGTTTTGCTTGCTGCTGCACTTGCAACTTCATGTAGCTGTAGTTCTGTATGCTAATAAATGAACTGTTGTTTGAACCTGCAATAACTGATTTCTTCGGCCCCTTGGGGCCAGTGGAAAGACGCTGTATACGGCAAACTAGTTAGCAAACAGTTGCTTATTTACAGTACATATGATTCACTCTCTTTCAGCTCTGTTTTTGCTCTCCACCAACTCCTGGCTCTGTAGCTGCTAAATGTTCCACTGTGTTCATCAGCTAGTCTGTAACTGTGTCTGTCTGCTGTTTGGTGCTGAGCAGGCCGTGTACTGTGGCTTTTTCGAGCTTTTTCACTGAAAACAGCAGCCTGCTGCGGCCGAAAACAGCGCTGTGAGAGCGGTGAGAGTTGTTTGCCAGACAGCTGCAGAATCAGGTGGCTCGTCATTACAAGCAAACCCTTTCACATTGTGACATTGTTTTCCACTGTCATTTGATTATTATAAAAATAATGATTATAGCCGCTTGGGTTCAAGTGCTGTAGTAGATAATAATTTATTTTAGAACATGAATAGTAAACATCATTTACTTGTAAATCAGGTATCAGCCTTCAAGTTCCCAAAGATTTAAACTATTAAGCTACATAATATATTGGGACCATACTTAGGCACTTACACAGGAATGATGAAGAAAATGCATGCATCAGCCTTCATCCACTTGAGGAAAATAACTAATACGGCAGAACATAATGATAACAGGAATCCACCCATTCATCACAATGAGGAACAGTGTAATTTCTTTGTTCATCAAGCACCAGCGAAACCTCTGGATGGGAGAACTTTATTACAGCTGGCACTTTAGTGAACAGCCCAGAATTATGTGCATGCACTACACTGTCATATAATTAATGTTCAATGTCTGTTCACCACTCTACATGGACACACAAACAAAAATCAGACAGACAGTAAAACACAATCCACAAGTGTCTCTGAGGATACAAACGCAGACCAGAGCTTTGCGTTGGTATCCTCAGTGCCTGTTCAATCTAGTTGTAGCAAACTTGGTACATTTGAATACCTTAAATGTCTTGAGTGACGGAGAAAAGTGGGGCAGCCCAGTGTGAACTTCTAATTTTCCCTCTCCTTGTTTTGTAATACATGGGTTAATAAAGTTCAATAAAGATTTCAAACTTCAGCTCAAGTGAATGCTAAATAAAGAGAATATTCTCAGAGGAAAATATTCAAAATACTACTAGAATCAAAGCACAAAGCAAACACAGAACAAGAAACAGTTTATAACAACATCCAAAATATCGAAGTGACAGAAATACACAAAGTCAATTCAAACTGAATTTATTCCTTTTTTCTCTAGTTCACAGGAGGAATCACAGCTGAACTGCATGCTGAGTGTGATCAGGGAATGCACATAGCTTCTCAGTAGCTGTGATGTAGACATGGATGATTTTGGTGTTTGAGAACATGTGTTTCTAACACATTATTTGGATTAAATTATTCTGGGATTTTTGGAATTGGATCGGATTATTCACTATAATGTAGTTACGATCCTGATAGGTAGTGTTACAGATTTCTGTCCTGCTTTGTATTACCACACAATTTTGCCGTTTTGCATTCTCATGCACAGATAGTTCATCTCTGGATATGATAAGAAAAGTGGACAAGTGAAAAGTTGAATACCCAGGCCGACAGAGGCCCACACTTCTCCACACTCACACCCTCTCTTTTTCCACTCACACAGACAAATGTTGGATTATTTTTGTGTATTACTGGAAGTGTTCCAGTGCTGTTGGATGACAGATTCTGCAGAAATTAGATAGCAATGTCATCTTGTACAGTATATATGTTGGTACTGGCAGGAGTAACATTTATTTTGGCACAATTTTTTTTTTTTTAATTTAGGCTATTTTTAGATTCACAATAGAATTGTGCCAAAAAAAAAATGCATGATCCTCTCTCAGTTTTCAAAAATAGATGGTAGTCCATTAGAATAGTTGATAATGGCTCAGTTTTCACCACAACACAGGGTAACGCATTGGCCAGTCAATTGTGCAAGTGCATAACATACCAGGTATAACCTTGTAGTGTGCACCATATAGCTTTGTGGTAATTCTTTAGCTCAAATGCTACCGCCATGATAACGTTCCAGATCTATAAAATCCTGCATCAAAGAAGTATAAAGTGCTGTGCAATGTCTTGAAGTCTTCGAACTGGGCTTCCTGGTTTGTATTTCATATTCCGACGGCCACCTGTAGCTACAAGACAACACCACGAGTCCCCTGCTTTTTTATTGTCGGTCTCAACATGCCTTTAGTCTAAAGTAGCTTTCACATCTGTAGTTTATTTCATTTGAACCGAACCCAGGGAAAAAAGTTAGTTTTGGTTTCAATTCAATTCAATTTTATTTATATAGCGCCATTGCACCTTTTCCTACAGAGCAGGTCTAGACCGTACTCTTTATAATATTGTGTGTTTGTGGTTTGTTAATAAATCAGTGTGAACATGAACCAGGGCCCCGTTTCATAATAACAACCAATCTTATCACTGATAGAGGTTAAGAGTGTTTTCTAAGAGTGTTTCTATGAACAGTCTTCAATTTTTACACACTTAACACTTAAGAGCGAGTGCACGAGCACGCTGTTAAAGGAACAGTTCAGCCCATAATCAAATGTTGGAACTAGTTCCTACATGAAACTGCTCACAACAATCTGTGGATTATCTAGTAACATGAGTATCATGTTTTCTAGAAAGAGACGTTGCTGTTGAGTTTGCTGTGATGTTTTTTATTTTGCCGCTTTGAGGTCCACAAGCCGAGAGCCATATAGTTCCATTATATTCAAAAAGGCAGACCTCTCTGCAGCCGATATCTCCAAAACAATCCAGATGGATTAACAGCTCTACAGGTGAGAGGAGAAATATGTATTTTTGATTTGGGGTGAACTGTCCCTTGAGGAGCTTCTTAATGTTGGCTGTCCGTGGTGCCGAAGATGATGCTGAATACCTTTTAAAGTTACTTTGCATATTTAATTGTCTGTAGCCATGTAAGTGTTGTAAACGACACCAAGAAATATTTTATTGGTCAGTATGAAAAAAAAGCTTAATGTGCAGTAAACAGTCTACAGCTTTCAGCCTGCTGCCCTTTATTATTTATGTTACTGAGTTTAAGAAAGTAAGCTTTGATTGATTTAGCTGCTGCTCGAGGCAGATGGCACTCCTCTTAAACTCATATTAAACCTAAAATGAAGCACTGGTGGTTCCTAAAAGTTTCATAAATATGCCTGTGCCAAATAACAAATGCACCATAAATAAACAGAAGAGAAACAGAAGATACGGAACCAGAAAATATACCATCAGGAACATGGCAGTTTAGCCAGAACAGATTAATATCTGAGGCGAGCTGAATTAATTTGTGTGCATCTTTAGGATTCTTTTTTATGATTTAAATATCATCACTCATTTTACATCAAACGCCACTTAACAAAGAACATCAGTGTTCATGATAAAAGCATAGACTTAAAAATTAACCAAACCAATGAAAACTTAAATAAAACGTAGTTTTTGGTTCCTCCTGCAGGTTCTGGAGCTTCTTAAAATGCTCTCAGCCTCCTTTGAGTGGGTAGGAGTGTCTTTCAGAAACACCTCTTAAGTTTCAAAAGATTTGAAGTTCATCTTAGCCTTAAAATGCTTTTAGGAAGTGAGACAACAATGTATATATTTTCCCTTGCTGACACCTTCTTCTTCATGTAAAGCTGCTTGCAATAACATGGACATAGGCTGAATGTGATACATATCAATAACACATTTTTCTGCATCTTAACCAGTAATTGGTGATATTACGCTTCAAATTAACAACCTTCACATGTGTTACATGCTAATCTGCAATCCCTGAATGAAGAAACAAAACTGAACGGCAGACTTTTGCAACAACCCCTCGACAGTGGGGTGGCCAGATGCTGCTGGGTTGATCATTACTGAAATCTTGTTTTGCACAGAGGCAGGTAAGTAAAGAGGAGACTATTCACTCAGTGCTGCAGGTGTTGGTTTTCTAGGAAATGAAATGGATGGACACACACACACACACTCGCACACACACAATAATTCTGCAGTATCTACCTACAACATCAGTCACATGAACTACATGCACAAACACACGTACACCCCTTTCACACACATAGATTGAGTGTACCACACATGGTAATTCCCTCCTTCAATCTACCGTCCATTCAGTGTAACAGTGGTGTGCCAGTGTGTGGAGTTTATAATAATGGGTTGGTTGGTTGGTGGCAGAGGGGGGTTGACAGAGCGCCTCACACGTATTAGTGTGGTACAAGCTCACTGATGAGGCCTGCTGAGAGACTAGCAAACGGCCTCATCTCGGTGAACAGACTCACTCACTGTGCAATGGGACTTGATGAGAGAGGATATGAATCATGGTTCCTGTTGGCTTTCCAATGCAGATTCCTCCATTTTGTGGGAGGACTGGGTTCCCTGGTTTTCAAATCGCACCAGATTGCAACACATTTTCATTGCAAATGTGTTGTGTTTCATTTGGTGGAAAAAGTAGCAGAGAAGCAGTTGCATTTTGCATTAACTGCTTCAACATTAGCTGATTAATTGGAGGCAGAAGAGGGGCCCGGAGTAATAAATACACTAGCTGTTTTTCAGTGACAATGACTTTGTGTCGGCAGGTCACGAACATCAAAATTTGTTTCCTATCCTCCATTCGGATGAGGAGAACGTTCCACGTCTCAAGCCACAGCCGACGTCTTTCTTAATTAAAACCTCCCCACTGGAGAAGAAGTCAAAGGGTCAAATGTTTTCTCCCTCACTTCCTTTCAGCTACCGCCTCAGACACACACATGCAAACGTCACGTCAAAGGTCAGAGCTTTGAACTTTAGCTGCCATAGCTGGACAGAGCAGAGCTGACAGCTCATTCATAAAGTCAGAGTGTGCGTGAGAGCACTGCATGGTTACAGTCGCTTGCTTGATTTATTAGTGCAGCACTAGCATCTGCAACACATTTGTTATCCTGCTCTCCATTTAAAAAGCCCATTAATTACACATTAATTAGTTGTTGATAACAGCCCCTATACACCATAGGACAATGCCAAAACACTGGAAAGATGGTTGAGATCAGGTTTGTTGCCAAAGTCTGTATTAACTTGGGGACCTGTGAAAGTTGATCACCCGTACACTTGGCTGCAGGGGCGGCTCCACTGGGGCTTATACTGTAATGTGTAAGTCATAAACACAGGAACTAGAGAAATGCATTAGTCAAGTAAGTGCTAATGGCTTAAGAAGCTTTCATTCATGGCCTTTGTAACACATAAAGTGTATTGGAAATGATTTTGGCCAGTTGGGAATTTGTTCTAAATGTACTGTCAACATATATTTAGCAGGCAATTATACAAACAGTGTTTTCCAGCCAGGATTACACAGTTTGGCTCAAGACTGAACACACTCCCCTTAAAGGTCCAGTATGTAACGTTTAGGAGGAGCTATTGGCAGAAATTGAATATGATATTCTTAAGTATGCTTTCAATAGTGTATAATCACCTGAAAATAAGAATCGTTGTTTTCATTACCTTAGAATAAGCCCTTTATTTCTACAGAGGGAGCAGGTCCCCTTCTACGGAGGTCACCATGTTGCACCTCCATGTTTCTACAGTAGCCCAGAACGGACAAACCAAACACTGGCTCTAGATAGGGCCTCTCACGTTTTTCGTGGCCACACGCTTGGAAGGGGAGGGTGAGGCGAGCAGTATTTAAATGGTTGCAAACTGCAATTTCACCGTTAGATGCCACTAAAGCCTTCACACTGGACCTTTAAACAATAGATAGATGAACATATTGAGACATTAGTCTAGCTAGACTAGCTAGTTGATAAAAAGACTACAGTCTATTCAATTCAACTCTATTTTATTTATATAGCGCCATTTCATAACAGAAGTTATCTCGTTGCGCTCTTCCTATAGAGTTCCTTCCTATATAGTTTAGACCGTAATATTAATTACACCGACCTAACAGATCCCACCATGAGCAAGCATTTGGGGATGGTGTGTTTGAGGGAGGGGGGGAGAGGGAGGCACAATGCAATGACCACATATGTGGTGATCATCACTGTGAATAATGCATAAGAATCTGCAGTGTGTGTTTGGGGTTTTTTGTAATTAAATAGATTGCTCACATGAATTAAATCCCTGTTTGATTGTCAGTTGCTGGCGGCAACTCATTTCAGTGCATTACCTTCATGTCAGAGTAGTAAATCACTGTAGAGGGTATGCACTCCTTCTATGATATACAATATAAATACCCATCACATCAAACCAACCAAATCCCCAGTGCTGACGCAGACATACTTTAGCACTGAACGTGCTTTGGTATGATGCTTCAGGCCCAATAAATAGCAAAAAGGTGTGTATCTCATTTTGCTTTTGATTGTTCCTTGATATCTATCCTTCAAAAGATTTGTGTAACACATGGCAATGGGAAATCAGGGAATTTGTCAGACATGCTCAAAAGATGACCTCGATTTAAGGTGTAGCACTGTGAAAATCCTCGAAAGGATGCAGATGATGGATAATTGTTTCCCCCTCTCCCTCTCTCATCAGCCCTCACATTGTCAGGATCATGGGACAGTCCCGGAGGTGTGATGGTGCTGAGGGAGTCGGGTCATTTAAAGTGCATGGCACATTTCCCCTGGCGCAGATCAAGGGGTTAACTTTTATCAGAGGGGGGATGGAATTGTTTGGGGACTAATCTGTCACACCCTCAATAGGAAAGGCCATATCAAAATGCTTTCATGTCACATGTTCATTCATGCAGGCTAACAGTTGTCGGCTAGTGGGTTAATCAGCTTTCATTTCGTGCTGAGGTTTGGGGAGAACATGAGTCCTCAATAATAAAAAGATGACGTGCCTGACCCTCACTTCCAAAGGCCGAGAAGGAGGTGTGAACATCAGCTGGCAGGATGGCGTCTGCACACCGAATAAACCTAGCATGATATAAAGTTCACCGAAAGGGAAGGAAGCAGTAAGCGCTGACAAAGTGTTGCCAAAATCGGTCACTGAGAGGTTTTTGGGTCAATCTCAATTTAGTACTATCAGATTTAGCTCAACATATTTTGTCAACAATAATAATAGTAAGCTTAATTTTTAAGGCGATGTGTTCTTTCACATGTGTAGACAAGAATCATTATCTCATATCAATATTTTGCTCTTGTAGGGTTCATGCAGAGTTAAAAAAAAAAGGCACAATGAGATTCCCCCCCCAAAAAATCTGCACATATTCACTGCATGTTTCACAAGGTTCAGTGAGCTACTTTGCCCCCAGTAAATATTGCATTTTCACTCGCTCCAATTAAGAGTTACTCTGTTAATATGTTCATATTTCTGTTGTTTGAAAATGAAAAATGGAGAATGATTACAGCAATGTATTTCTGCATGCATTTTATCTGTAAAAAGTGAAAAAACAAAGCCATTCATTTGTAATTATGCTAATTTGAAAGTAAGAGAAAATGATGGATGTTGTATTGGTTATTAGACCTTTCTCACAGTCATACAATTTTGATTATATTTGTAGGTTGACACATTTTTGGAGCCCTATTTTTTCAGTTACACTTTTTATACTGATACACAGTGATCAAGGTATTTTACAGTAAGTGAGAGGGAATTACATGTGACACTGAATACACTGCACTCCCTTCTCTCCCAACTTCAGGATTTAGCTCCAACTGCTGCTCGCTGCCGGTGGCAGTTATTGCTTTCTCTTCACAGTGGCCCACATGAAGACTATAGGAGGTCAAGGCATGTAACATGTTCCAAGGGCTTTGACAAATTGGTGAAAAATTGATGGCTCAAGTGTGGCTGTCTGAGCGCTGCCGGAGCGCTGGCCCGGTCTTGTCACTCGCACTGTCCCACAGTAGGAGCACAAACAGCATAGCACAGGCAGAGACAGACAGACAGGAAGGATTTTGAGTGCTCAGTATTCATTATTTAGTGCAGTAATGTAGTGAAGAGGAAATTCAGTTTGTTCAAAAGAATCCATCTGCAAGTAAATGCTCATGCAATATTTTTTTCTTTTGAGCTGAATGATGTTTCTACATACAGATGGTAGGCAAGACTGTAAGATTCAAGTGTAAAATGTTGATGCAGTTCATGTGGTAATTAATTAAAGAGGACCTATTATGCTTTTCCTTATTTTCTGTCTTATATATAAAGTTACAATGTCAGATGTTTCAAATAATGAGGTAAAGGTATGTAAAAGTAATCCCCGTGAGCAAAAAGCTCAGGCTTCAGACTGCTCTGAATAATAGGCTTCCAACGTTTTTTTGTACTTTCAAGCCTGCGTGACATCAGCCGATCAAGTCGGATGTCCTTAAGTGGTCATTTTGTGCTCAAATGTATTGACAACTTTTGTATGTGAATTCTTTTGTCAAGTAAAGATTTTTTATTAAATGAAAAGAAAAAAAGGTAATCTGCGCTCATTATCTGCTACAGGCCCAGTCACCCACGAAGTACAACCCATCCACCTGCTTGCTCAGTCTGTCTCAGCTTAAATCACTTGTGGAGATAGATGCGAGACTCTGCTCAGGACTACTCTTTAAGTTTTTTGAGGTTGTTCAGTATGTATCGCAGAAAGTGCTTTTTTGGTTGTGAAGGAAAGTTAGTTAGTTTCTTGATGGACAGATGGCTTTACTTGTTGCTAAAATAACTGCTAACCATAGTTACCATTAGCTCTTTTAGCTGCGCAGTTGGCACTATTAGCTAGCTAACTCTGCCCGGACTGGGAGCTCGGAGCGCGGGCCTGAAAACCTCCTCCTCCTCCTCCTGGTGGTCCAAAGCCGCTGCGCTAGCGACAACAACACTCTTGCCCGATCCGGGCAGAGTCAGCTAAGCTGAAAGGACGGCTAGCTGCACAGCCACTGCGAACTGAGCTAACTGCAGCTCACGTTACAGTTAGCAGTAGTTAGCTGCTTCTTTAAAGCTATTTCTCCATCAGAAAATATTTTCACATCATAAAATATGATCCGGTTTCACCAAAATCAGTGAAAAAAGTTGCTGTGTGTTTGTGTACAGTAAGCAGTGAGGCCCCCAGAAACACTCCACTTTGGTGTTGTCTGTCGTTTTTTCCATTCTAATTCTTGTCTCATTTGTGGTCTGATAAACAGTAAATGAATCCAATTCAGTGCCCACTATCGTTATTTTGGTTACTGTAGCTGCTATATGCCATCCAGCACACTAGCAAGACAATGCGGTGGTGCGGGCTCACAGCACTGGGTGTATAAAGAGAACTGGTTACAGCGGCTCGCGGCCCAGTGTTGCCAACTTTTTTCCAAGTAGCTAGTACTAGCTCCAAAAGTTGCCAGATGGCGTCATACAGCCATTTGCATATTGATGCGCAATATTTTGCATAAAGTCACCTTAGCTTAAGCCATACAATGGTAGATAGATACATTTTTTGCCAAATAATCACAAAGTCACTACAAGGACATCGTATATTTGAAGTAAAAAAAAATTCAAATAAATAAAAAAATCTACAAGAGGAGGTAGAAGATTAAACAAACTATTTAAATATTTACAAGATCAAAAAACATATTTACAACCTGTAGTAACATCTTAATCCAGAGATCCAGAGAAAAAGAATCTCAAACGAACTATTTACATATTTACAAGCTATAACATCCTAATCCAGAAATCCGGAAGAAAGTGGACTTTTATGGAGAGGGGCCTTAAAAAGACAGGAGCTACAACAGCTTGTTTCAGACAGAGGATGAACCAAGTGTGTGCATAAAGGGCCAGTATAAGATAAATAAGGATTGTTTGGACTATGAATCATGCAAAGCTACTCTAGTGGAATCCCAGAATAAAAATATGGAGCTGGAAATGAGCATAAAAGGTCCGCTTTAACTAACGACTTAATTTTTTCGGCTATACTTGAGGAACCATATCAGCACAGATAAGATGGTTGTTGTGATGTGAGTTTGTCTCTTGGTCAATTTTTATGTCAGTGATGGAAATAAATCTTGTGTTACAAGTCCCCACAGATGAATCAGAGCTATGAATCACAGTTTTACAGTTTGCTTAGGATGCTGGTTGTGGCAAAGCAGTAACTACTGGATGCACTCACATAATGACGTTGTCATTTAACATGAGAAAATCAAAAGATGAATACCATAATACCATATATGATATATTGTTATACGGACCCATTTTGCAAGCAGACACACATCCACTTACCCCCCCACACACACACTCAGAGCTTGTAGCTACCATCCATCAGGTTGGGTTCAGCACTCTGAACAAATGTTTCTCTCATCATTTATCTGGATTCTTTTACGAAACTCTCCGACTTCACATGCGAGCCGTCAAGCTCATTTCTCCTCCCACTAATCCCTCCATTTTAATGCTTGTCCACATCAGGCTTGGCCACATTAAACCGATGATTAATGATGTATTGATTGGACTGTTTTCTATCACCGAGCCAAGGTGCTGAGTTGACAGCACTCTTGCTTATCTGAGCCACCCAGCTTGCCAGAGGATAATGTTTCCTGCGGGAAAATAAAAGCCGGGTACATAGTGGAGAGTTGAGACACATTTGTACACTTTTGTTTTCCAACTGAGCATTCAGATAAACACCAATATATATTTTTAAAACAATTAATATTATAATATATATCTATCAGATTCAGAATCAGAAATACTTTATTGATCCCCGAGGGGAAACGCTTCTGCTACAGCAGCTCACTATTACAGGTCAGAAAATAAATTAAGTACCAAGTGGGTGTAAGTATAAAATAAGCATGAAGTACAAAGTGGGTTTACCGGTTGATGATACGGTATAAAGTAATAGTGCATGAACTGTCTAGTTAAGTGTAGCTTATTAAGATTATAATGAGACGGAGGATATTGCACAGCAGTAATAGAAGTGGGAATAAATATCAATATCAATAAATATGGAATTTTAAACTGAAAAGAGTATATTGCACTATATATATGTGTGTGTGTGTGTGTGTGTGTGTGTGTGATGGTTGTTTCCTATTTCCTTTTCAACTGCAAATCGCTGTTATATACTAAGCTTTTTATAAAATATTTTGGTGAAGTGTCCAGTATAACATAAAAAATAAGACATAAAATATTAAAAAATCTAGTAAAATATATAAATGAAACAATAAATTATGAAAGAAATGAATTGATAATTAAAACTCAATTCATTTTTGTTTCATTATAGAAATGTTGTTTTTAAAATGGCCCTTTTCAAAAGTCTGCTCTTATTTCATAGTCACATTTTTCCCAATTACACTTTTATTTCATAGGCTGTGTCCCAAATCACCCCCTTGTTCACTCAGTCACTACTCCTATATTATGGACACTCAATAGTTTACTCAATAGTGAGTAGTAAATTGAGATTTCGGACACTTATCATCACCATTTTGCATCATCACTGACAGCTGTTGAGTCCATTTTTGCATCCATAAAATGCAGCACTTTGCATTAAGGGATTGGTAGCAGAAAGTAGTGTACATGTCATGGACACTATTTTTTATTACATTTTTGAGGGCACTATGTAGTGGATGAATTTACACACTCATCTACTATGGCGGACAGTAAATAGAGTGCACTATACTGTATAGTGAATAGGGAGTGACAGCCATTATCATAGTCAAGTGATTTTTTTTATGACAGTGGAGTATTTTACTTTATGTATTCATTTGATTTTTTAATACTGTCTTATTTATGTATTTAGGGGCTACATAATATTTTGGGTTTTATTTAATTAAATTTTATGTAGGAGCTTCAGCTTGTTCTTCCGACTCATTATACTGTGCATATGACCATCAGCCTCTTCTCTCCTGGCCTTTGCCATTTTGAAGAGCACATTTTAAGCAGGGGAGAGTAAATTACCTGTATGGAGATGACATTTCCATCTAATGTTCACTTTGAGGTGAAATTGGTATCTTCCCCAACTGCATAAGGTGAAAAAAAGGCTGATGTTCTTTTTCCATTACATTTTCTTTCTTCCCCCTCTCTCTCACTCACCCACTTTCCATTTGTCTGAGTCACACTTGCTTCCTCTCCCGCACAACCTCTTTCTCTTTCATGATCCACGTGTGCATTTTCAGCAGCAATCTATTACCTACTCCACATCTTCCTCCCTCGCTCTCCCGCAATCTGAACACTGCGCACTCTCTCGTTTCCCCTTGTATCTCTCACCATCACTCTCTCCTTCACCTCCTCACCCTCATCTTTTGGCGAACGCCTTACTTCCTTGTGTCTCTTCACCTGCAATCCGCTTTTCCTTATCTCAGATTTCCACTGTGATTGGCAGATAATTATAATTTTGGAGGACTTCCACAAGTTGCTGCCTTCTCACTTCCTGGCTGAAATGGCTTTTCTGCCTGTTTGCACTGTCAGTGATCATATGGGACATAATGTGCATACAGTGTTGATCTCTATCTTCTCCACAGCTACAGTAAAAGAGGAGGGGTGATTTTGAGAGTGAGACAGTCTAGTCACCTTTAAAGGATGATGTTTTCATGTACTCTCTTCCCCCCCAGAAATGTGTGTTCTTTACTTTGGTTTTGGTAGTGAAAGGTCACAGAATTATTCTCTGAATGTGCTCAGCACCGTAGTGAAAGATACAATGTGAAAACTGACATGTAGTAGTCTCCCTGCATGTGTCCAAGGGCCAAACGAAAATGTTTTTTGTGCAGATAAAGTTGTGAATAGTGTTGAATATCTCATTATTTCTATATCTCTTATATTTCATCTGTGATGATTCTACCTGCTGTTTAGTGGATTTCTCCATACTGCTACCAACATATCACAGTGCAAGAGTACGCGGTGGTAGCTTAATCAAGTCAAGCTTATTTGTATAGATCAAACATCACTTTGCCTTAGGGCATAGGTGTCAAATCCAATCACTTAACAGGTCATCTTAAAAAATGTAAATTAATTCACAGGCCAGATTACTATAACTTTCCTACTGGGGTGACCAGGTGAGACCCAGACCCAGTGATTGGGGTGACAAAAAAGAACTACTTAAAAAGGGACAGAAAATTGAAGAATAATTAATTCCCTCAACACCTATGGTACTGCTCTCTACTGATGTTACTCTCTATAACAAACTGTTGTGGGGGGGTCCGGAGGCATTCTCCCCCAGGAATTTTTGTTTTTGGAAAATAACCTTTTAAATGCTTATCTCTAGTTACTTTCAAATGTGTATTTTCAAGTGTATTTTCTCAAATAAAAGCCGGTAGTTAAATAAAAGCCGGGGGTGAGGTCGCCACCAACAAATACAGCCGATACAGGAATTGTTTGTTGAGTTTGTATAAACAGCATAATGCAGTAACAAAATTTAAAGGCCTGTCTCTAATATAAGCCTGCTTCAAAAGTTGAGGTAAATAAAGGCCCTGGCCGCTATTTAAGAATTTACAGTATCTTCATCTGCCTGCACTTGACTGCTGTTTATTTTTAAGTGAGTCAGTGTTCGCTAACGGATAACCATAGCCCACTCGTTCTGCTGTTTTATAACACACATTTTCAGCAGGAGACCGGGTTGGTTAAGAATGCAGAATTTTGTTGAGGATTGTAGTGCAGTGTGGACCAGTAGCCTATAGGCTATTCATGGAAAATTTGAATCATCTCGAAGGGCCGGAAAAAAAATTGCGCCTAGAGTTTGACACACGTCCCTTAGTGTTGCATTCAGTTTAGGAGGTGGACCCAAGTGCAGACAATACACACGGAGATGGTGGAATGAACTGAATATGACTTTATTTTACTACTATGAAGGGAGACAAAACAACTGAGGGTGGCTGAGAAGTTCAGGTAAATGTCCAACAAAGAGTAATCCATGAGAAGTCCAACTCAAAAATAACAGAAGTCCAACCAATGTAATCCACAGGGAGAACACACAGGCACAGGGAAAATGCAGGAACCCTGGATTAGGATAAAAACTCCACACCTTTTCATGACTTCTTGTCAGAAAAAAAAAGGGCGAGGAAAATTAAAGACAAATTCAGGTTAGATTGTAAGGAACAAAGGCAAGCTATTTGAAAAATGTGATCAATTACGCATTACTTATTGCTCATCCAAAAAGTAATGCCATTATTACATTAGTCAACAGCAAAAGTTATTAGTTACATTACTTGTCACATTATCCTAACCCTAACCCTATTACTGCCTTGTTCCAAACAAAACAAATATCTTCAACGAATCTAGTAGAAGCAGTTGAGGGCTGTTACTATTACTGAGGACATTAGGGTCGTGTCCTTGGTATTTTTTGAATGTTCATTTTTATTTTCACACAAAGATGTGATTCATTAATGAGGGAAATGAATGGTCAGTAAAATGTGAGTCTAATCTAGAGGAATATGTACAGTATTTGCACCCTAAAATGTGAAAGTATGAAATTTATGTGAAAAAGCCTAACTACTAGAGTTTGTTCAAATGGAGTGGTGCGAGCAAGCTGGATTACTAATAAGAGAAAGTGAACAACTGCTGCGGGGCCACAGACATCCAGGGGTCCTATCCTAAGGTTCACTGTGTTATTTGGTTTGTAGTAATTACATTTTATTTCATTATTTTTCTCCAAACTTCAGTATGTGCATCACTACAACACAATATTAACTGAAATTCTAACGTCACCCTAAGGCTCTGTCTTGTAGAGGGAGCCAAAGTCAACACGTAGTAACAAAACTAACATTTTAACAATGTACTTTATCAAGCTGTTCACTCACAACCTTATGACCAACTTGAGACAATCTTTTTTCAGGTATATAGTGTCTCTTTCTACCCTTTTGTTATGCAGTGTGGTGTTGTAGGTTCTACACAGCTAGGTCTCCAGTGGACCGTCATCATGGTACCAGAAGTGGTTACAAAAAGATTTATGATTCAACTGAAAAGCCCCTACAGCATGCTGAGCTCTTTTATTGGATTATTACAGGGTTGTTGTTTTTTTTTTTGCCATTTCTTATTTTTATTGAATAGTCACAGTAGAGAGAGACAGGAAAGGCAGGGGAGAGAGAGAGAGTGAGAGAGAGAGAGAGGGGAATGAAAGGAAAGCAAAGGGCCCAGGCTGGATTCGAAATGGGGCCGCTGGGGTAAGGACTCCCAGGGGTGTCCCAGATTATTGCAGTTCTGATATCTACATATCAGACTAGTCACAATTAAAATACAGAGAATGACAGAATCACAATACATCTGCTTCCACTAATTTACTGGTAATAAAGACCATGACTGCGTTGTTTCTTCTATGTCTCTCTGTCGGTAAAGCTGAGATTTTTTAGAAGGTGCTCGTAGGATGTTGTCATCCCCCACCTTCCCTGTCCTTAATTCAAGGTTCTCTGTGTCCCCTCCGTGCTCTGCCCCTGCTGAACCAAAACTGTGAATCCTGTCAGCTTTCCAAACTGTACCGTTAAGCGCCCACTCCGCATTGTCACAGTGACACTGATGCACGCTCAGGGCCTGGTTTCAGCCTGCCCCACACTGGGTGTGGTAGAGAGAGGAGAGTAAGTCATCGTCCATTCTCTGCATCTATCGAGCTGTCAGGTCCGCCGAGATGACAGGATGTGACGGACAGAAAGAGAGAGAGATTCAGGGAGATGGGGAATATGAAAGTGAGAAGAAAGAGAAGAAGGGCAGAAAGATAAAAGCAGAGTGAAAGACAGAAAGACAGACAGCGGGGTAGAAGGGGAGTTAAAAAAGAGAGATGAGAGACCACAGGGGAGACAGGACAGAGAAGAGAGAGCTTGTTGAAAGGGAGAAGAGAGACAAAAAGATCAAGAAAGGCAAAGGGAAAGAGAGAGGACACAGAGAGTGAAATAGAGAGCGATTCAGATAGGAAAGGGGGGTTTTCTGTCATTTAGGTCCAGACAAGGTCTGATGGTTGCTCTCCGTGCTTCTGTCAAGCACAGTATCAATATAATGACTTGTTGGATGCTTGGTCTCTGCGGCCCAGCAGACTACTGCTGTTATAATGGGAGACAGGCAGTCCATGCCAGGTCTGGTGTCTCTTGTGACCCAAAAACATGCACCAGCCTCATGAGTCTGAGTCAGTCTCCAGTGCCTCTCTGTGTGCATGTACAGTATGTCAGCTCGGCTAGTGATCATTTTATTTTCCTTTTTTGTTGTGTTTTTAAATGTTGTTCTAATGCCTTAGGTAAAGCACTTTCACTCGCCACTGTATTTGAAAGGTGTTATATACATGGCTCTCCTTGCCGTGTCAGATTTTCTTATACTGTCAACTTTGTAGCTCTCACAATTTCCATTTTAATAACAGTAAAGTGGAAATTACCATCCAGGGTTCCACAAATAAAAGCCACATTGCTTTTCTTCAAATGTCCAGTGTTAGGAGACTCGCAGTGGGAGCACTGCAAGGCTTGGATGGGCATGAATCATCAGAATATAAGATGAGCACCTGTATTAGAAAATACCTGGTTCTTTCATAAACGGGTGTGTACATAAAGTCAACTTTGATTTCAAAGGCACATTTTGATAAGCATTCATAAAGACACTTTTTTACCTGAACCACCCAGTGTAGTGGTGAAGCTTAAAATGCACTTCAGTATGTACATCACTAAGCGATCGCGTCACTGGTCATAATGCCGGGGCATTCGCCGCTACTTCTGACTGTCTTCTCTTCAGTAGTGAGTTCAGTCGCTTGCTGGTTCACACTGTTAGGTTCAGTCCAGGATTAACCTAGGCCTATACAAGCATTGTTTATAAGGTTAATAGCTCAGCAGCCACCTCTTTGCAGCAGAGCTATCACATCATAATTGGTTTGGTGACTTACGCAGTCTGTCAAGGAGATTTTAGGAAGAAACATGCTTTGTATCACGAACAAGCTGACAACGGTGCATTCAGTGACTATTGAGGAGAGCTTCACTTTAAGATTCTGTGCCAGTGTTAGTGTTTAGTGCACATTATTAAATGTTATCATACTAACACACTACTCTAAGTACAGCTGAGGCGCATGGGAATGTCATCAGTTTTGCAGGTATTTGGTGGGGCGTGAATGGTTGTACCAAATTTCACAACAATCCATCTAATAGTTCTCGATACATTTAATTTAAAGCCACAAATGTCAACCTCATGGTAGCGCTACAGGGAAAATCATTCATCCTCTGGGAACCATGAATATCTGTACAAAATGTCATGGCCATTCGGGACCAATGTGGTGGACCAACCAATCGGCAGACAGACAGGCCGACATTGCCATCGACAGAGCCATGCTAGCAGCAAACCTTAAAATGGGACTTCTCAGAAACAAAGGTGAAATATTCATGTGTTCCTCTGTTAAGGAACATTAAGGATATTATTACAGGAAAACCTTAAGATGAGAATTTACAATGGTATAAAATGTTCCTGCAACCAGTGGCCTCTCGTACTTCACATAGTGAACTGAAGGAGGGCATCAAAGCTCCAGTTGCCACAGACTGACATTCCCTATTAGTCAAAAAGCCCGAATGCCGGTCTTCATTAAGAATACTGTGTTTTTCACTCATTTCAATGTTGGAGTAAAAGCAACAAAGCAAATAATTGTTGAGTTTTTTTAATTGAATGAGTGATCGGTCTTTGAGAGAGATCACCATACTTTGTCATCAGTAGATACGGTAGGTTGTTTGGCCCAACACTTATGTTGTGGGTTGCTACAAACACTGTAGCATCTAGATATTAATACCTACGACTTTTAGTCGGGTTACATGGTAATATGTTACAAATTCACATTGTGATGAATCTAACTTACCTGACACTTAGACTAACAACACTGACCTGAGTCCTGTTGTCATATTTGTGGCAGCACAGCAGCTTAGCTGAACTAGCATTAGCAACAACAATGACATGACACAACATGGCAGTCTTTCTGTGATTTGGAGAGACACCCCAGTTCAGTCAAAAGTCAAAGGTGCATGCCATACCCAAAAATGAGCTAAAAACAGAAATGTATGTGACATCCTCTGCTGCTGCTGTCACTATGCACAGTCATGTCGCATTGACAGTGCTGTCACTGCATGGGTGTTGGTTTTTATCCAAGAATAGATATGAAGGCCTAGAGTAAGAATTGAGCCTTTGTATGTTGAATATGGATACTTGTTTTTGTACTTGTTACACTAGTTTTTATGTATATGAACAAAATAAAAGTAGGTGTCTTTTTATTATTGTTTTATTTTTTCAGCTCTACTGAACTGTCTGCGACCTCATCTAGATTTGTGAGCCAGCAACCTTCAACGCTGGTACTGTAATGATACAATATAAAAGATGGACCTGCATTGTAAATAGTTATTAATAGTCAATTTCACGTCCAAGATTCTGGAAATGAAAGACATTCATTTTCTGCATACAGTATGTGCAATGTTAGGTGACTGGCAGTTGGAGCGTTTCCAAGGCTTGAATGGGCATGATTCTGGGTTAATATTTAATGAGTTCAGTAATTATTGTGTTTATTACAGTATGACCTACACAAAAAACTGAGAAAAGTGTATGGGACTGCACAGGTTTTTTGAAAAAATATTAATCAAAAAGTTATATTATAGCTATATTATATATTATATACAATACTTTGGAACCATGTTACAGTCTTCTGTTTGTATGAGGATAATTACATTTTATTGACCATCACCACTTGCTAAGGGTTGGGTCGTGATCGAACAAAACTTTAACTATTTACAGCGACTCAACAGATCCCACCATGAGCAAGCATTTGGCGACAGTGGCAAGGAAAAACTTCCTTTAAGAGGCAGAAACCTCGGGCAGAACCAGACTCAGGGTGGGCGGCCATCCGCGGCTGCCGGTTGGGTTGATTCCACAGGAGAGGAGCTTGATAACTGAAGGCTCTCCCTCCCATTCTACTTTTAGAGACTCTAGAAACCACAAGTAACCCTGCATTCTGAGAGCACAGTCTTCGCTTTTTTTTTTTTTGTAAAACACACTACATAAGGTGAACACAAAACAACAACAAAACATAAAAACAAACAATAAAACAGCAATGATAGTAACAGCAATGACAAAAAAAGCAGAAATGACAAACGGGTAATAGTAGAAGTATTTAAATAGTAATAGCATGTATAATAATAATAATAATAATAATAATAATAATAATAATAATTTGTGATGTCGGCAACAGTAATATCAGTAATAATAACAGTAATAATAATAATGATAGTAATACTAAAGATGGTGTTGATAATAAGTTTTGTTGACGGCAATAGTAATATCAATAATAATAATAATAATAATAATAATAATATTTTGTGATGTCGGCAACAGTAATATCAGTAATAATAACAGTAATAATAATAATGATAGTAATACTAAAGATGGTGTTGATAATAAGTTGTGTTGACGGCAATAGTAATATCAATAATAATAATAATAATAATAACATTTATATCAATAATAATAGTAACAGTAATAACAGTAATAAAAATAATAACAATAGTAATACTAAATATGATGATAATATTTTGCATTGACAGCAATAGTAATATCAATAATAATATAATAGCATTAATAACAACAACAACAATAATAATAATAATAACAATAGTAATGCTAAAGATGGTGATGATGATAATATTTTGTGAACATCAATAATAACAGTAATAACATGAACAGGTTGGTGGTGAACTGTGGGCTGCAGCTCAGGGCTATGCCTCCTTCGGACAGTCAGCCAGCCTCCCTGGTTTCCTGACGGCTAACAGGAGCTACCTCATAAACTACATTTATTACATGTACCATTCTCACTGAAGGAGGCAGAGGAATAGCTAAACATTTGCATCCAAACACTATTAAACACTCAAGGTCACATGTCGAAAAGCTGAGCTCAGCAAGATGTTGGGATATTGTACTTTAAATTGTTGCGCCCACGTTAGGCCCATGACTGTGTGTTGTTTTTGACCGTGACGAGATATTCGCTGAATTTGACAAAAAGACGTGTATTGGATTATAATCGCATACCCGACCTTTAACACTCAGGATGTCAAGCTTGATGCAGGGCTGCATGGTTTCAAAGTGAAAAATGCAAATAATAGAGACATATTTCCTCAGACCACACTGCAAACAGTTTGACACAGTTAAATATTTAAATATATTTTATTGTTTTATGCCCAGGTATTTACTTATTCTGGATGCACAACTCAGAATATTTTTATTAACTGAGCAGTTAAAACCCTTCAGTTCCCTCAGGACTGGATTTGTACATATACAGTGATTACATCAATGAGCCATTAAATTACAATGCTTTATTAAAATGTAGACTCTTTAATAGCTAGACTCTTTAATAGCTAGACTTGCTAGCTAATGCAAACATACTGGCCCACAGAACACATGTTTAATGATGTGAGAGTTATTATTTTTCTGTTTTATCAAATGTATAATTGTGAAGAGAATGCCACTTGAAATTCAAGGTTGAATTCATTGTGTAAAGTCACATTCCAATATAAAAAGTGGCACCTTAGTTTGTCAATGGAAATATGTTTTTTTTTTATATAATCCAAGCCACTACACTTGCTTTCTTTTGTAAGATCCCCATCAAAGATATCTGGGCCACCGACGAAAGATAAGCTTGACCTTTTGTAGTTTCCATCAAAATGTTCACAATTTTTCATAAAGATGCTCTAAATACAATATAAATAAACATGACATTGTATCATCTAATATAAATCAATGCCCCAACACAAAGTACAGCTGAGGCTGATGGGAATGTCAGTTTTGCTGGTATTTAGTCATAAACCAAAGTATTTTGATCTGAAGAAAAATCAGAGGATCACTTAAGTTATAACAGTTCATCCTGAGGGGAACATGAATGAGGGCACCACATTTCATGGCAATCCATCCAATAGATGTTGAGATATTTCACAACAAAAACAACAAATGTCAACCACATGGTGGCTCAGATAAAAGGTCAGGGAATCATCATGCCATTAGGATTCATCCAATCGTTAGATATTTCAGTTTGAAACAAAGTGGTGGAATGACAGACCAACAGTGTCATCCCCAGAGCCACGTCGGTTGCATAGCTAAAGACTTGGCCCATGGTTGACCTCAATTACCAACCAATGCACTACACCATACTTGTGATGGAAGTGTGAAGTTCTATCTGGATTTGTCTTGATTAATAGTGTTCACAAGAATGTTTTCACACACAGACAGAAAGAGACAGATGCCACCAAGAAAACGTAATGTCCCGCATATGGTGTACCACTGTGGCCAGATATGAAAACTAAAGTGAAGTGAGTAAGAAAGAGGGATGGGAGAAAGAAAAGAGGGGAGGAAGTGGAGTTCAGTGTGCAGTCTGTTACTTGGGCCTAATTAGTTGCCTCAAAGATGGCGAGACCCAGGGAGCGGTGGAGGGAGAGTAAGGCAACAACTGAAGTAGATTTATTCACCAAATTTATTACTGAGCTTCTCACAATGACGCAGCTAGTAAAACAACTTTTACTGCTGCTGTCCTCGCTAAGCATTTGGAAATGTGTGATTGTAGCAGTTTTTTGGTAGTAGGGTAGTTAGGGTAGTTAGGGTAGTTAGACGTGCATAGCTGACGCTAGTAGCCAGGAGAAACTGCCAAACATTTGGATCGCATCTTAGTCAGTGTTGCGTTAAATGTAAGTAAAGTTGAAAAATCCTCCCCATGTTCAGCCCAGAAGAGGAGGGAAACATTGGATCAGAGAGACACAGAAAGCTGGTGTAAGGGAACAGAGAAGGAGAAATATATAAATAGAGGGGAAAATGGAAAGAAAATAAATTAGGTCTGCTTGGTCATGTATGGTGTAATGTGAAAGGAGCTAAATCAGCAGCTTACTCCCCTATGGCAAAGATGGAGATGCTGTAAAGAACACTGTAGCCTACTTCTGAAATTAATTTAGCCTTTTCCTGGGAACAAGTCATGACGCCTACTGTTCTGCATGTGTTTGCCAAATCGAACACATACACACACATAAGAATCCACCCATAAATATAAACACAAATGCATGCATGGATGCACATGTGTATTAAAGCATTACATACAGGCTAATGCATTCATGAGAGATGGACAAGTACACATTGAGAGTGCTGAATATGTCCAAAGCTGCAGTCTAAAAAAAGAGTCTTTGATGCTTTTTGGCTACGCTGTCACCAGGAAGTGGCATCAATCACACTACATTACAACCTGAATTACCTGGTTGATGGCTGATGATGAAAATAAAAATGCTTTCTTTTTTATTTCAAAGAGAATTTGGGAACAAAAGTTTGAAGGAGTCAAGTGGGAGATGGACTGATTAATTAAAAAGAGTGCAAAAGTACAAAAGTGTCATCAGGATTGCATTTAAGTGCTATCAAACATCACAGCTGTTACCTTTGGAAATTTTTATTGAGACGTTATCCTGTCACTCTAAATAAAAATGAAGATTGGCGAGGGATTTGGCTGCATCAATTTCAACAATAACATCAAGTCCTGAGATACATTGTGTTTGCTACCAGGACAAACTAATATTAGACATACAGGCGGGTGAAAAGTAAAAACCTCAATAAATGAGTGAAACAAAACAATGCAGATGTTTCTATAGTCACCAGATTTCAACCCAGCCAAACATCTGTGGGAGATTTTGGAGCAACTTGTTGGCAACGCTCTCCACCACCATCATCACAATGATCTTTTGGAAGAGTAGTGTTCAGTGGTGCTTCTGGTGTTCACTTTATGTCAGGTTTTCCTTAAAGCAAGACTATGTAACCTTTGCTGAACAGACGCCACTGTAGCTACACTTGACAATTAAAGTATAAATGCTAAACTGTAATGTAACAGTTCTCAGTAAAGTCTGTTATACAGCAGTATTCGTTTGCTAACATTAGCCAACTTAAGCTACTGGTCATACCAGACCGAGTAAGTCTGCAGCAGCAAAACCCCAGTGAATTGAATTGAGCAAGATTGTGTTATTTGTTCTGGATGGATTGCTATACAACTTTATACAGACACTCATGTTTCCCATAGTATGAAATGTTATAACATTAGTAATCTTCCAGCTCTTCATCTAGCGGTACCAGCAGGTTGAAATTTTCTATTTTAATTGAAGTAATTGAATAGTTGTCTCTGTTGGATGGGCCATGACATTTGGGACCAACATACCATATTTCCCACAGGAAGAATTGTAATAACTTTGGCAATCCCTAACTTTTCATTTAGCACCATCATCAGGTCAAAATTATTATTTGTCCTATATTTATTGGTTTATGACCAAATAAAAAGGCCCCGCCCCCACCCGTATTCATAAAGCACCACTCCATATCACCAAGTGTGCCTGATGTAGCCACGGCTATTAAACTATTTCTTACTCTACCTGACGGTTGCAAGTGCCCTTCTCCAAACCAGGGGCGCTGGAAGTCAGTCTCAGTTGGGGGTGCTGAGAGAAGGTCAGTCTATAATGATGTCATACTAAATTGTGCGCAATATTCACGTTTTTTGTATTAATTAGAATGGCCATGATAACTTCTAATAGTACTATCTAATAGTTAAACAATAAATAAATAAACAACAATTTGAGAACATTTTACACTAAGCAGATAGCAATCTTGCACACCATCATACTGTATGTCCAAACAGCCATAGCAACTGCACAGTCAACAACACGGAACTAATGCCTGGGACCTGCAAGGAGACGAAGAGGGAGAGGCAGCGCCTGGACGGGGCGAGAGCGGTGACCCACGACCAGTGCATCATAGTTTATAATAATACAGCGCAGTGAGGATGCTGACGTTTCATAGAGACGAGAGGATATAACACGGATCTATCCGAGTGTTTACCGTTAGCAGAGACTCCAGTCTGCAGTGTAGCTCACTGATAACCCACAGAACAGTAACATTAGGCTTCATGATCAAATAAAGGTTTTATATCACTTCAACACTTCTGTCCATATTCTCACGCTCCCCCTCTCTCGCTCGTCCACATGAGCTCTATTCACATTTGCTATCTGTTGGGTCTCTGTAATTAATATTATAAAGAGTACGGTCTAGACCTGCTCTATAGGGAAAGCGCAATGAGATAACTTCTGTTATGAATTGCCGCTAAATAAATAAAATTGAATTGAATTGAATTGATGTAATCTTTGTTGCTCTGTTTGAGAAAATGATTAAAAAATATGTTGGCCTCAAAGGAAAAGCTTGTTCTATCTATCTGCACAGTACAGTCGTGTAACAATCTGAGCTGAGTGGGCAGGTGGGCTTTTTACAGTAATTATGATAATGAAATCCTGCATTATGCGACAATGAGTCCTCTCATTGTCATTGTACAGGAGTCAGACACAGAGTACCCTGGACAGCTCTCGCAATCATGGCCGTCGCAGAATCAGCACCTTGACAGCAGTTGTGACACTTTAAACTGTTTAAAATTTATTCAGTACAATTAACTCCATAATCTGTGTCCAGTGTTCTAAAGTGGTCTGTTAAATCTCATTGTGTGTTTGAAATGATTTAGTATCCTCAGTATAAAAGATGTTAAAATTCGCCTGCTCTGTGCTGCAGGGAAGGGGCCCACTCAGGGTTAGCTGTGGGGGGGGCCTCACATGTTGGCGTTAAGGTGCTGGCCTCACAAATGTATATGATAGACAGTCAGTAGTTTACTCAATAGTTAGTAGAAAATTGAGATTTTAGACAATTATGAACATAAGACATGTACGCATCTATAAGATGCAACGCATTGAGTTGTGAGATTTTTTGCATAAAACAGCATTCATGCCATGGGCACTTCTTTTTTCTTTCCATTGTGGGAATATTTGAGTGCAATTTAACATGCATAAATTTCACACTGAGAATTTGGACTCTGAAATAAAATGGTGGAGAGAAATATAGTATATATTATAAGACACAGCCTAGTCTGCTTTCTAAACGCAAATAATCAAAACTGTCTGTCTTGACATGGTTCTTATTTCCAATATGTAGATGAATTCTCTAGAAAATGTTAGAAAGAACACTCTTCCCCATTCTTCAATTTCCATTAAATGGAAGACCCAGTATCAAGTATTAACACAGCTCAAGTGCCCATGATTAAGACATAAGTCATAATTAAATATCTGTCATATTATTGTTTAAAGAAACACAGGAAAGGTCATAATGTACATTATATGCTACAGTTTGAGTCAGTGTAGATGGGTAATGTTGTCTCAGAAAGGACAGAGGGAGGGTGACACAAAAATGTAGAATCACACAAAAGTGGCATCAACCCTGCACTGCAGCAATAGGTTTACTTGTAAATGCAGAGGTCAGTCAGCTGCAGAACAGCAACTCTGGAGTCAGTGGAGATATTCAGCAAGGTGGATGCTTGCTGAGGGCTGCTGGGTTTGAAGAAGGTGTATCTGATATAAATAGCACCATTAGCCATCTCTGCATGCCCCCCTCCACAGAGTAGATACCTCACATAAAGAAGCATATTTTCCATTCCAATAGTATTCTATCACCATGTAAAATGAATAAGTCATAAACAGAGAAAGTCTATGCTGATGTCAACAAGCAGAGAAAATTCCCAGATGTCATGCAGTCTGATGCTAATGGATTTAGATGTCACGTGTTTCTTCAGTATCACTTACAGTACAGTATGGTTTACCTTTTCAGTCAGTTACATAAGAAATGCCAACTTACTTTCAGGCAGCATGGGGATGAACGCACTGTGCTTCACAGACTGTTGCTGACAGTCAGGTGACAAAATATTCAGAATATGGTTCCCCTGCTGCGTGTACATATTCCCCTGTTGTAAAGTCTGGCACAGAAAGTTAAACAGAAGATATGCAAATGG